>NC_067226.1:18332500-18965000 GCF_019924925.1 Ctenopharyngodon idella
AATTTTACTGGTAGTCCACTGTATGAAGAATTTTCGGGTATAATATGTCACAGTTTACTTTATTTTGCTATTCTCACTTACATAAATGAACTATAGTGTCCTGTACCCACTAGTAAAAATATATCAAAAATATAAAATATGTCTAAATAATTTTTGTCTATCTATGTATCTATCTATCTGCCTACCTGTATTTTCATCCATCAGTCCGTCCATCCGTCTGTCTGTCTGTCTATCTATGTCTGTCTACCTGTCTGTCTGTCTGTCTGTCTGTCTGTCCATCTGTCCATCCATCCATTCATACATCCATCTTTCTATCTGTCCGTCCATCTGTTTGTCTGTCTGTCTATCTATCCATCTCTCTGCCTGTCCATCCATCCATCCATCCATCTTTCTATCTGTCCGTCCTTCCGTCTATCTGTCTACTGGTCTGTCTGTCTGTCTGTCTGTCTGTCCGTCCATCCATCCATCCATCCATCCATCCATCCATCCATACATCCATCCATCCATCTTTCTATCTGTCCGTCCGTTTGTCTGTCCATCCATCCATCCATCCATCTTTCTATCTGTCCGTCCGTCCGTCTGTCTGTCTATCTATCCATCTGTCTGTCTGCCTGTCCATCCATTCATCCATCCATTTATCCAACTTTCTATCTGTCCGTCTGTCTGTCTGTCTATCTATCCATCTGTCTGCCTGTCTGTCCGTTCATCCATCCATCCGTCGGACAGACAGGCAGACAGACAGACCACTATTACAGCTACATGTGTCCATTCATCCATCCATTCATCCATCCATCCATCCATCTTTATTTCAAACCGTAAACTTCAAGGCTTTTGAAACAATTTCAAAACTTTAAAATAAGGCTTTATTTATCTTGACAAGCTTTAATTTTCTGGTTAAAAATGACAGTTATTTCTTTGAATTTCAATTCAATAATTCCTGTAGCTCAAACAGCAGAGCATGGTCATGGGTTTGATAAAAATGGGTTTGATATCCCTTTAATGCAATAAAAGTTATTTTAGATTAAAGTATCTATCTAAAAAAAAGTATCTAACCCATTAAATAAGATGTAATGTTCATTTTAACTCAACTTCCTTGCACTCAAATTCGAATTGCAATTCTGCATCCTGTTTGCTACTTCAAATTAAATTATACTGGTACTTAATTGGATTTTAAAAGGCATTCTGAATTTGATTCTGAACAGTGCACAATGCCAGTAAATACTAGTTTGCAGACCACTACTACAGCTATATACCTGAGACACCAGTAAAGAGGCAAATATTTAAAGGGATGCCAAATAAAATTTTCAAAACCGCTGGTTAAATATTATAAATTTCAGTGATTTCTGCTGGCAACAATAGTTAAAATAGCCTGATGCAAATTTAATACTGTTTAGCTCCACTCCTCAAAATACTATTTCTCATTGCACTGATTATTTTTTGTTGATTTTACCACTAATTGCTGTTAGCAACACAGTCGTTTGCTGTGTTTATTATCCCTGACTAACTACTGTGGATTGGCAGATCAATTATTTGTTGCGTTGTACGGTAGCCTGCGGCATGTTTATTGACATGTAACTTCTCGACTGCTTGCGGCAGGTTCAAGGTCATTCAGCAGTAACGATTACATAATAAGATAGATATTTGTCAAGCAGCCATCTTACCCCAAGGCTATGTGTGTATGTTTACTTACAACTCTGGCCCCTCCCTCTGAATTTGTGTTGACAGGCAACAGCTGGGCACTGTTTGTCTGGCAGCTGGGTTTCATACCTCTTGGTGTTTCATTTTTATTGTTAATGCAGTCAGACTGATGAATTATTGAGCTGATAGAGCAGTTGTAATGGGTTAAGCATAACTGCCAAAAACAAACACAGGGAAATTGCTGTTGCTGCGTATTAGTGCAGTTTAGAGAAGATTAAAACACATTTTTAATTACAAGATTAAATGTATTCCTAATTAAATCAATAGATGACTTTCCCATCCGATGTACCAAAAAAAAAAAAAAAAAAATCGACAACAACAAATAGCTGTTTTGTCTTCTCCTTCATATACGGTTGTAAATTATGATTCATAAGTAAAGCAAATCAATATAGAGGTTTAAAGCACATGAGAATATACTATTTGCATAGTTGTCTGTGAACGAACTCTGTGAAAGAACATTTTCTTTTGTCTCAGAAGTGTGTTGGTTTAGACTGAGAGTACACATGATGACCTTGCTGTGATGTGTTTAATCTACAGTACTGTAGATTCTGCAGGGGTTTAGAAATCTGCACCCTTTATAGAATGTATTTTTTGGCACGTTCTGATTTCTTCTAACAGACTATTATAGTCTGTGAATCTAATAAAAGATACCCCAAACTGATTTCCTAAACTGACATGTCCAGGCTGATTAATAAAGAAAGGGTAACACTTTAGTTTAGGGTCCATTTCTTACTATTAACTAGTTGCTTATTAGCATGCATATTACTAGGATTTTGGCTGTTTATTAGTAGTTTTAAAGCACATATTAATGCCTTATTCTGCAGTACCATATTCTACATCCGTTAATCCTACCCCATACCTAAACTTAACAACCTACTAACTATTAATAAGCAATAATTAGTAGTTTTCTGAGGCAAAAGTCGTAGTTAATAGTTAGTTAATAGTGAGAATTGGACCCTATACTAAAATGTGACCAAAGAAATATCTATTTAAACACACACACACACACACACAGGGTTGGGCAAAAATACATCAAAATGTAATTTAAAATAAAATACCAAATACCTTAATTTTAAGTGTATCAAAATAAACTACAAAATACAGCAGCCACACCATGTATCAAAATAAACTACTGTATTTTTGTATTTTAAAAATGCTAAAAAATACTTTTACAAGGGAGCATGAAATTTCTTTGCAAACCTTCCATCAATTGGCCTATTTGTTCTATCCCTTCACCATTACACTGACTCAGCTGATTAAGTAAACAATGTTTGATAACAGCAGCTTTTCTCTGCCCGAGTCATACAATAAATCTGACATATGCAACTAGTTAAAGCCACAGTATGTACAGTAGGATTTTTGGATTAAAATATCCAAAAACCACTAGAACAATGTTATATATTTAGACGCATTATATTCCTTATCTGTCTAATACAACATATTATATGTTTTATTAGACAGATGAGGAACTGTTTGGATTCATTCATCGACAGAAAACTAATCATGTTATATAGCTTCTTGTTTAAATCTCGTTTTCTTGATTTACAGTTAGTACCATGTTTTACCATGACTAATATCGATCTAACAACAAGAGTCTCATAGCAGCCGCCGAGCGAACGCAGAGTAACATTATAACAACTTTCAACACACAAATCTATCTTTACTACCCCACATATGCTAGACCGAAAAAAGCAGAAGCGGCGACTGTGGCATAATAAAAGTTCCGCTGCTCTCGAGGCATGTCGCGCTCGTCTCTCATAACATTCTCTCCAGCGGCCTCGTTCAGCTCCAACATCACTCAGTAACGTTAATAATCTCATCCATGAACATGATTTCTGCCCGAGTCCCATCCTGATTCTTTTCCACTGGCTGTAGACATGAAGACAACACCTCCCATGATTCCACAAAATCAAGGATAAGCGACTGAATAAGCGACCTCTAGTGGTGAAAATTTACATATTGTGGCTTTAACAGATCAAATATTCACATAACCCTGTGATTTCCCAAGGTTAGTTTTAAAGTAACCAACAGTTTAATGTTTAACGGTTTGCGAATGACTCATAATTGTATCCTAATTTAGTTATTTGGTGTTTAGTAACGAAGGGCCTACTTTGCATCAGCAACACTGACTCAATGACAAACAAGTAATTCATAAGAAGACAACTGATGGCACCTGTATTCATAGCAACTAGTTTCTAACTAATTAATCAATTGATTGTTAATCATTAATATAGGGGGCCGCTGCTCGGTATAATAATTTTCAAGAACATTATGTAAATTGGTAAACTGTTTTGGTTTCCATGTTTTATGGGGACTTTCCATAGATATAATGATTTTTATGCTGTACAAACTGTATATTCTATCCCCCAACCCTAAACCTACTCCTTAACCTACCCGTCACAGAAAACTTTCTGCATTTTTACATTACAAAACACATCACTTAGTATGATTTATAAGCTGTTTTCCTCATGGGGACCAAATAATGCCACCAAAAGGACAAGGATTTCAGATATTGACATCTTAGTGGAGACATTTTGTCCCCAGGTTTACCACCAGGACCACACACAAGCACACACACACACACACACACACACACACACACACACACACACACACACAAACAATGTCTGGTTCACTATCCTTGTAGGGACTGTAACATTTTATTATTTTAAATTGACATGTCTTCCTTTCCCTCTGCAGATTCCTCATTGTGCTTTCTTGCCTGATCCTCAGTGTGCTGTCCACCATTGATGAGTATCAAACACTGGCAAATAAAACACTATTCTGGGTGGTGAGTCTCACTGCTTTAGACTTGTGTTAAATATTTTTGAATGAAACTAAAATATTGTGCTGCTTATTAAGGTGTATAATGCCTGATTCAAATGTCTCTGTTCCCTGACCTGTAAACAGGCAGCATAAGTAGCAAACAGGTATATTGCATTAGAACATATTGACAACTTTGACTTGACATATGGCATTGAGGCTCTTTTTGACACAAAAGTGAGCAATTGTTTTTGAAGATGATATAGAGTTTATGTTCACATTTAGCATGGCCTCTTAGCTCATTGTTTAGCTTGTTCTCCATAGTGTTCGCTGCCCTTGGTTTTGTCCAGCAGAGGGCAGCAGTTCATCAATTTTCATGTTCCATTTGATGCAGTGGCTTTACATTTTTTGGTTACTTCTTTGAAACTAGAACAACTTTTGCTTTAATAATGATACATTTTTATTTTAAAAACTTTATTTTGTTTTAATAATGATAAATATGTATACTTTTGTTGTTTTACTGTTGCAAAAATGCATTTTAACTAAAGAAATTACCTTTTAAAAAGCTGATACAAAAATAATTGAATAAATAAATAAGTGATACTGCTTTGCATGAGCAATATTAAAGTAATAGTTATCCCAAAAATGTAAACTGTCATAATTTACTCACATTTTTTTTATATGTAAAACACAAGAACAAGGAATGAGAAGATTGTCAAGCTCTAAAAAGGGCCCTATATTCCAGGTCTTCTAAAGTCATATGTTTTGAGGATGAGTTGCTATTCACTGATAATCTTGCTCTCTGCCATTTGAAACTGGCCAATCAACTACATTAGAAGGAGAACGGGAGATGAAATTGCATATATAGCAGATTTAAATGTGCAAAAGTGAGTACGATTTGGAAATTTGGGCAGCCCTCTTTACTACCACTGCCTTGATGAATTCAAAGCCTGATAACCCTCTTAGCAAACAGACACTCCAAATCTGTATCACACAAGCAGCTCAATTCACAGAAGATGAAGGTGTTCTGTTGTCTAGAAAGGCAGCTTGAGCTGGCATTCTTAAATCATTCTGTTTACTTTGTTCAATAATCCATAGCAGTATTTCTGGTAATCATTAATTGCTTTAGGTCTTGTTAGCGCATCTGAGGCTTTGTTTTGATCAATATTCAGATCACAGTCTGTTCAGTAATTAATGTGCTCACTGAAGCATTTTCTCCTGACAGAGGCTATGTTAAATATGAACATAATCAATTCCATCCTCTAAAACAATAGCTAGCTTTTGTGTCAAAGGTCTAGAGCCTCAATGCCATATGTGCAGATTAGTCAATGTTATGCTGCCTGTTTACAGGCCAAGGAACAGAGACAAAAGAGAATCAATTGTCTAAGGCTGGCAGAAAAAGGAGAAAGAGAGGGATAGAGATTATAATGTGGTGACTGCATGTCAGAGGTCAAGCCGACCACCGGCTAATGGGATTAAATCTATGCTTCATGTTCATTAGCTGATGCCTCGCATCACAAGTTAATTCTGCAGAGTCTAGGGCTTGATGCAGAAAAGGCCCTTTCGGATTAGCTTTCCAGCTACAGCAGCCCTGAGCTTAACCAAGCTTACAACAGGTGTTATCTATTGTGTGTTAAGGACAATCATCAAAAATCAAATAGCATACTTTTAGCATGGGTAGATACTACAGTCACTTGAGGGAGAAGGATGTTCTCACAGGAAGTAGAACACTTGTTTTAAGGGCTGAAACCTTCTTTTAGACCCAATCACCATGTAGTCCCTCTCCCCCCCCACCCCCCACCCTCGTTCACACCCTATTTTAATGAGGCACAGCCTCCTACATTGCGTCTCACAGCTGTTGAGGCAAACAAAGCAGACTTGCCTCTTTCTACATCTTTTCAGGACAGTCAAACTGCTCGCTAAGCCATGATCAAAAGTTCTTTGCAGCGCATAGATGTTTATGGGTCACAGACATAAAAGAGTGTCCATTACGGGTAAAAAAGAAAAAAAAGAAAAGAAAAAAAAAACTAGAATACTGAATATAGGCTTAGAATACAGTTCCATCATTAATGAATAACTACACAGGATCAAATGAGGAACGCAATTTTAACATTCTAGTAACTACTATTAACTAACAAGAAACTGATTAACTAATAATAGTGCTTATAGTTGAATTAGGTAGTTCATCAATAGCTACTATTTTTTCATACCTACTAAGAACTATATACAGGTTCATAATTAATGTGAATAATGCATATTTAATGTATAATTAATTCTAAATTCAAGTTCATGGTAACCCACTAGTAATGACTCAAGCATTACCAAATCCTTCAGAAGGAATTACTAATTATTTGGAAAAGTATTCTAAAAGTGAAAAGCATGATGACTGAAATCATTGAAAGCTTTTGAGATTTTTCTAAGGTTTTGGACAGTAAGATTTGGTAACATTTGAGTCATTACTATTGGGTTACCTTGATCTTGCACTTTAGAATACTTAGTATAATTATATAAATAATTAGTAATTCCATTAGAAAGATGTAGTACTTGAGTCATTACTTTCCAAAACCTTACAAAAACCTCAAATGCTTGCAATGACTTCAGTCATTACTAGAGAGTTATCATGCTTTTCACTTTAGAATACTGATCCAAATCATTAGTAATTCAACAACAACAACATTTATTTATAAAGCACATTTAAACACAATATGAATTGATCCAAAGTGTTGTACAGTGTACAAAGCGGGTATACACAATAAAAATAACAATTACAGGTTTCTAAAAGCTTAAGAATAAAAATACAATTTAAAAGTAGATTTAAAAATGCCCAATAAAGGAGCAGACCTCACATGATAGGGGAGACCATTCAAAAGGTTGAAAAAGGCCCAATCACCCTTTGATTTGTAGCAACACAAGTGATTAGAAAATATGAGTGCCCTATAGCAGGACAGTATGGCTCAAGAAGATTACTAATATACCTTGGTGCACTGCCGGATAATACCTTATATACAAACATTCTAAAATCAACCCTGAATTTAATGGGAAGCCAGTGAAGGGAGATATGTTCCCTCTTTTTAGACCCAGTCAAAAGTCTTGCAACCGCATTTTGAACAACTTGCAGTCGTGATAATGATTGAGGGAGAGCAGAATAAAGAGAGTTACAATAATCTAATCGTGATGTTATGAGTGCATAAATCACAACTTCTAAATCTTCCTTCTGATTTGGTAATACTTGAGTCATTACTGGTGGGTGTTACCATGATCTTTACTTTAGAATTAATTATACATTGTGCATTACTCTCATTAATTATGGGCCTGTATATAGTAGTTCTTAGTAGTCCTCTTGGAGGTATGAAAAAAATAGTAGTTTGGCAGACAAAGGGTTTTGTATATTAATAAGCAGTGGAGCATTTTGTTTTTTTTAAAAAAATCCTGTAAAATAATAATAAAAGATTATGCCAAGCTAAAAAATGTTTTCTATTTATGAAATCAGGACAGTTCATGCCCCAAAATAAATATTAAAATAAATTTGAATTCAGAAATTAAAAACATGCTTATCAATAAAGTCACTGAATGTACGAATTTCATTTTTAATGTATTTTTGAACAAATCAAAAGCTATAACCAATAACATCATTTACAGAGGTGGGATATCATGGTTTAGATCCCTAAATTCTGTCTCTCTTTTTTTATTTTTTACTTTGAGTAAGTGCTTATGCAAATTAAGATAAAGCTTATCAAGCAAATCTTACTAAGTGCAGATTAATCTTTAACTTAGATCAATTGTTCAACTCTTTTTCCAGTGTCAGCCACTTATAGTCTTGATAGGCCCTGTTAATCCATATTAGCATGACATTGTTTTACCGTGAGCAGGGAGAGCTACTGCACATTAGCACTACTTACAGCCACACACATGCAGCTGACACTTATTAACTGAGCCTATTCTGTGAGGAAAAAAGACTTTTGTGTGTGTCACACTTCTGGGGTGAAGCCTCAGAGGTTGATCATTACCTGCCCAACAGTGGTAGGCGACAGAAGTCACACAGGACGTTACGCCACACACGGGTGCTGGAAGTCACACAGGACACTGTACTGACCCGACACCACATGCCTTGAGAAATCTCTCACCTGAGGATTGTGATCTCATATGCTTCCTCTGGCCCACTATGAAGCGTCATAGCTGTCGCCAAACTTCCTCCATATGCTAAGTGTGCTAACACATCATCAAGCTCAGTCTCTAGGTGTTGCGAAGACAGTAGTCCTGTCACGAGGTGCTAACTTCTTCTCCAGGCAATTATCAGCTACAGATAGAACCCTCCCCTAATTAGACAAAACACAGATGTCTCTCTCTTTGTCAGTAAGAGCCTAGTGTTGACCAAGGCCCCCCATGAATGGCTAATAAAACTGTAAATGGACAAAAGCCTCTATAATGATGAAATGTTTCCTATTTGAAACCACCATGAATGTGCAATGAGCATTTATTGCTGTATTTCAACAATTTGTGGTAATGTTTTAACCCTGGGTCAAAAGAGCTTTTATGCTTTTTGTGATTCAAGCGGCTAATAAAAACTAAACATTATCCAGCGCATTTTAGCTTTCTAAAAGCACATTTTAGATGTGGATATTTACGTGAAGGGATATTCACAGTTATGAGGTAAAAGAGGACTTCCTAACCCCTAGAGTTTTTAAATATTCATTTCAAACGCTGGTGGTGCTCAGGTTGTTAGGACAAATCACCTTTATCCCATTTGCACTGAAGACACTGCATCCAGTCAGTTTCTCTCCCCCAACACAGTAGCTAATGCCTTTCTATTGTTTGTGACAGGATGTAAAGGCTTGAGATAGAGATAAAACCGTGTATCTTTTTAAACAATGTTTTAATGTGTAACGTTCAGTGTTTGCAAAATTATAAAATGGAATGTTCTCTTAACAATTGCATATCATTGACTTAATGGGAATGTTAGTAAAATGGTCTTAGAGCATATTTTTGTTAGTTGGGATGACTTTGAGTTCTTCTGTGAAGGGTGTTTGTGTCACCATTCTTTAGAATATTATCTTTTGAGTTCTGCAGTAGAAAGAAATTCATACAGCTTTGGAACAGAATTTTCATTTCCTATAAGAATTTTCATTCCCTATAAGTCTACACACTATCACAGCAATAATATATTTGCTTTGTGTCTTTCTTTTTAAGAGTGTAAAGGGTTAGTTAATGTTATTATTTATTATCAGACTTTAAGTGTTTGCTTTGGCTAGAGAATAAAAGGCATGAGCAGAAGGAGTCACTCAATGCCAAATCATGTGCTTCATAGTAAGTCCATTTTTAATATTTAATGTAATCTTATAAGATTGAGGACAAGGGTCAGCTGGCCCTTGCTGTTATTACAGTGAACTCTTCCTCTGCTCACCCTGACGACCGCATTCCAGCTGCGTTTTGGATGGGATGTCTGATTGTCATGGTAACTGAGAGAGGCCCTTGCATCTGGGGTCCTGTTTCCTCTCACCCTATACCACCCCTCCCCAAAACTGATCCCATGGCCTCTGTCGCCCACTGGCCGTCCACCCAGACCTTTCATATGCCAGCTGGTCAGTGTGATCACAAGCCTAGATTTAATTAGCACATAGAGGAACCAGGAGCACGGAGAGAACAAAATGGGCCCAGCTAATCTGACATATAGTTAGAGGGTTAGAAAAAACAATTTTATACTATTTTTAAAACATTTTAAATAGTATAATGGTAGGGTTAGGATTAGGGGTTAGAATTAGGTTTTAGGGTAAGGGATTGAGTTACAGTTAGTGGTAAAGTTAACAGTATAACAACATATGTTAATTAAAAGTACTTTAAAAGGGACCTATAATGCCAATTTTACAAGATGTAATATAAGTCTCTGGTGTCCTCAGAATGTGTCTGTGAAGTTTCAGCTCAAAATACCCCACAGATCATTTATTATAGCTTGTCAAATTTGCCCCATTTGGGTGTGAGCAAAAAATTTTTGTGTGTCCCTTTAAATGGAAATGAGCTGCTGCTCCCTCCACTTTACAAAATAGGGCGGAGCTTTAACAGCTTGTGCTTTGGTTACTCAACAACAATAAAGCTGGAGAATCTCACGCAGCCATAATGACGATTGTCAGTAACAGTGTTCAGCCTTACATTGTTCAAACCGGAGTCGGACACTGATGGAGAGACTCAGGAAGAAGTTACAACTTTTAGAATGCATCTGTATGTTTCTGAACGGTTAGTGGATAAATTTATGTAGTTGCTGTGGAGTTGATTCAACCCATCAACTAGCATGTGAAGTCATGTTAATGTTTTGTGCAAATCCAGCGTTGAATTGACCCTCGTTTGTGAAGCAGTCCGGCGTAAAATGATGGCATGGCAACAACACTCTACAACAACAACAAGAACATGCAGTCCTTTGATTAAAACAAACTTCAAATAACACTTCTTCAAGAATACATTAAACAAAATGCTGGAAATGGAACAACCACTTTAATACAGATGAGATCTGACAAAGACTGAAACAAGCACAGGGCTATATATACACAGGGAGCAATAGGGACTGAAGGTGCATTCACATGTCGTAATTACCACAATTGCGAGATTTCAACTTGTTTCAATGGAATTACAGCTTGTAAGATAGGAGTCCTGTACCACCTGACTGCTGCAGATTCATTTAGGTGTTGATAGTGGTGCCATAGAAATGCATAATTCCAAGTCTGAGGACGTGAACATCTTCAAATATAACGTCATCTCGAGACTACTGTAATTACGACATGGGGTGAACGCGGGAAGAACGAGATAATTAACAAGACACAGGTGAGACACATGAGGGCAAATCAGAAACCATGGCAACAGAAAAGAATGAACAAAGAAAACTCAGGAAACTGAACCAAAAACAGTGCAAAACTAACTCAAAGTCCAAATGAAGCAAAACACAAACATAGACCAGGCATGATACAAGGACAGCTAACACAAAGTGATTCTGTTTGAAAACATCAACACAAACACATCATTTTAGCTAATGTTTTTTTTTTTTTTTTTGGATTTTTCTTTTATTATTTGATTGCATAAATGAGTAATGAAACATTTTTTAAAGGCCGTGTATCCTAGCTGATTATTGTATCTGAAATATTCCTAAATTTTTAAATTGCATTTGACATTGCAAACAGTGAGTTGGCCTACTTTCAGTCTAGTTGCTTGCAGCCTCTCTCCTGTGATGTGACCTCTGCTGGTTCAACTCACTTTTTAGCCACTCTGCGTTGTTCACCCTTCATGTTCTGTCTGTTCCCACAGGCTAGGGCTGTGCCTGTAATTTTATTTCATTTTTGGAGGCACTTTAGACAGGGTAGGCAAGTGGACTGCCCGGCTCTGTGCCAGGAGCCGTCCCCAGGCAGCTGAACAAGCTCCTTCTTAGCCTCTTCTCAGACCTGGATCCAGCTCTCCAGACTGCTTATGTGACAGAGGGCTTCACAGCCAGCCTCATAACTCATACATGTCTGGTTCCTCACAGCTCTCAAAGGGCCTGCGCTCAGCAGACTCTCAGCCTTCTTTTGTTTTCTCTTCTTTAAGAAGGAGACAAGGGCAACTGCTGTTGTTGGCCATGACCATGAACCACCCGTGTGTGTTTTCACACAACCCTGTGTCAGTGCTATGAAGTCTTAATATGCATCTGTTACATGCATCACATGTATAGTAGTATTGTGCTTTATGCATTGCAAACTACATTCCAAATGATGCATGACCAAATTATTTATAATCTTTTATTCCATGCTACAATTACAACTACAAATAAGATGAATTCAATGGACTCTTTGTCTCGGTTATATGTCTCGGTCATGGGATTGCAGCATCAAGTTGCAATAGGTGCACAGGATTTTGATCTAGACATACCTCATAAATATTTTAAAAGGCAATATATTTCTTATGAGGAATATCTAGGCAAAGAGCTCCACAATGACAGCCATTCTCATTTTCCACACAATAAAGCTTTATTGTTAAACCCATTCTCAAAGCAGACATCTCATTGCTCAAATAAATGACTTCTCTATACTTACAGAGTTGTATTATAGCACAGTATTTTACATTATGTCTCAGTCGAATCAATTAGCTCTTTATACTTACATTGTTATGTTCCAGTAAATCTCACATTATGTTTCAGTTAAATCATTTCTCATTGTCATGAGCACATTGAGACTATGAAATGCACTGAGTGCACTTCTGCGTAAGCACAGTGTGTCTGTCTCTTTAATTCTGCAGGAATTAGTGCTGGTAGTGTTCTTTGGTGTGGAGTATGTGGTACGTCTGTGGTCAGCAGGATGCCGGAGTAAATATGTGGGAATTCTGGGCAGGCTTCGCTTTGCCCGGAAGCCCATCTCTGTTATTGGTGAGTGTGTGAATGTCTTTTCAAAATGCCCTGCTGAGCATTTTTATGTTTTCTGCTGCATTCATAAAAGCAGTATTGTTTTAGACTTGATTTTGTTGTTGCTATTAACATGTCCATGTTTTTCTTGTTCTAGACCTGATTGTGGTGGTGGCCTCCATTATTGTATTGGCAGTTGGCTCTAATGGTCAGGTATTTGCCACCTCTGCTGTCAGGTAAGGTTAATATTTTAATATATAAGCCACTGAAGTCTCTTTGCCCCTTGTGGTACAGGATTAATCAGACTTAGATGTAACTCTCCTGAATTGTATTTAAGTCATGACATGATGTTGTTTACAGAGGAGTCCGCTTCCTTCAAATCTTGCGAATGCTGCATGTGGATCGACAGGGAGGAACCTGGCGACTGCTTGGATCAGTAGTCTTCATACATCGACAGGTGAAGCATATGCGTTTTCATATTCCACGATTTGGAATGCGGAAGTAAACTATTGCATGAAATTTCTATAGATGTACTCGGCAGACCGAAGCAAATATAATTTTGGCATTTCCATTTGTTCCAACAGCAATAAATAAATAAATAAATAAAAAAATTAAAAAACACACTTGTCAGTGACTTGCCAAAGAGGAAAAATATCAGAAGAAAAAAAAGATAATACATTTACAGTTACCCCTTGCAAAAGTGTTTACAAGTTTTTTTAATAGTTTATAATAGTGTTATAAATGTACATGATTTTTTTTTCTTCAAAAAAATTATAAAAAACTATGTTAGATTGGTAATTATTTTTCAAATGCATAATCTTAGTCTGTGAAAAGGATCCATTACATTGATTAATAGTCCATTAAGACACCAGTGTTTTAGGAATTGGTGAAACTTCACACTCTTAAAAATAAAGGTTCCTGTTGGAACCAACAAGAGACTCTTGCCTGATGCCTCTTAAGATCGGGCAAATATCAATTTTTTAGATTAATCTTCATTTGAACTGTCACAATATTGATTTGTAAAAACCTGTTGTCACAGTTAAGGACTTTTATATTCTGTTTTGTTTCCCTTAGTTCCTGTTTCTCTTCTCTGTTTAGTTTTGGTTACTGATTATCTCCTCGTTTGTTGCTATGGTTATGTATAATTATCACCTGTCAGTCATTATGTTAGTCTTGTATTTAAACCCAGTTATGTTCAGTCCCTTAAAAATAGCTCTTTGGCTGAACATGATTCAATCATAGACAGTGGTTCCACGAGACCAAAACAAGTAAAACCAAATAGAATCAACCATGTACAACTAACTAGAATCAATGGTGTTCATTTAACTTGAATAAATGGTTTTCATTTAAATTGACATTCAAATAATGCTTCCTGTTTAGTCCTGTGATTTACATAAACTAAATATAACTTTTCTTTACACGTACAATGTTTGGTGTTGGCAGTCCAAATACTGGTTTCACCCAGAACACTACCATAGTGGTGACTTTATTATTAAAGCAATTAGAATTTTTGTTAGCAGGTCCTCAACCCGATCACAAGCTCCACACTTTGCAAAAATGGTAACCCCAAAAACACTAACATAACAGAAACTTTTAAATACCAACATAACAAGTCTCTCAATTTTCTCATCTTGCTAAAAAATGCATAAAATAACATTACAATAACATTAATTATTTCAACATTTACTATCCCAATTCAGCCCCTTTGCAAAGCATGATGGGAAGTGAAAGTCCTGTTTGTTACTTGATTGAAACATGTTATTTCAAAATGAAAACATCAAGTTAAGTCAAAGAGTAACCATTTCAAGTCTATTTAACATGAAGCAATCACATTTGAACCAGAAACCTGATACAATAGTGTTAAATCAAAATAAATTGTTTAAATAAAGTGAACACCATCAAAAAAATAATTTTTTGAGTGTATATGTGTTCAGTGGTTTGTGATTTTCTCCTACTGTACATTTTCCTGAGTGTTAATTTTAAAATAAAGACTGTTTTGAGTTAAAATTCTGCCTTGTCGTACGTGCAGACCAGAACGCTACACCTGTTTACTCTGTTTTCAGTGGCTGCTTGAAAATGTATTTGTACAGAGTAACAAAATAACCGAAATAAACCCAAATAAATCAAATTGAATCAGGACATTTCTGCCCAGCACTAAAGCTGAAGAAACATAACAAACATAATTGTTTAATACTGTACTGTAATAAAAGTGGGTGTTTTCTCTTTCTAGGAACTGATCACAACTCTATATATCGGATTCCTTGGGCTCATCTTCTCTTCCTACTTTGTGTATCTGGCAGAGAAGGATGCAGTGGATGATAGTGGTATGACAGAGTTCAGCAGCTATGCTGATGCTCTGTGGTGGGGTGTGGTAGGTAGATCCCCACCCATACCTTTCACTGACACAATGGCTATTACATGGATAATTGAAGGCATATATCAAAGAACTGGTTCAAGTTGAGTAATGGGTATTGCATGTCAATGTCTTTTCTGTACATATTCTCAGGTGACAGTAACCACTATTGGCTACGGAGACAAGGTCCCTCAGACCTGGATAGGAAAGACCATTGCATCATGTTTCTCAGTCTTTGCGATCTCCTTTTTTGCCCTCCCTGCTGTAAGTTACAGAGATTTAATAGCCATAGCAATTGTTCCTCACACAGCAGGCAAGTGTATGAGAAGAATGATAGTATTTCCCCATAGGGAATCCTAGGCTCCGGTTTTGCTCTAAAGGTTCAGCAGAAACAGAGACAAAAGCACTTCAACAGGCAAATTCCTGCAGCTGCATGTCTGATACAGGTGTGCCTTACTGTTGCCTAAAGATGTAATATTGCTTATTATGAGGATTGGCAGACCTTCCAGAGTTAACCTGTTTCTTTCATTCTCATGATAAAGGCATCCTGGAGGTGTTTTGCCTTAGAGAACCATGATTCTGCCACCTACAAATTGTTTGTGAAGAGGAACCTCAGCCACAGCCACTTAAAGGTAGGCTACTCATTTATTACTCACCCTCATGCCGTTCCACACCCGTAAGACCTTCGTTAATCTTTGGAACGCAAATTAAGATATTTTTGTTGAAATCCGATGGCTCCATGAGGCCTGCATGGGGAGCAATGACATTTCCTCTCTCAAGATCCATAAAGGTACTAAAAACATATTTAAATCAGTTCATGTGAGTACAGTGGTTCAATAGTAATATTATAAAGCGACGAGAATATTTTTGGTGCGCCAAAATAACAACTTATATAGTGATGGCCGATTTTAAAACAATTTTGACACGCAATCCGAATCATGATTCGATACGCTGATTCATTATACTCTAAGCTTCCTGAAGCAGTGTTTTGAAATCGGCCATCACTAAATAAGTCGTTATTTTGTTTTTTTTGGCGCACCAAAAATATTCTCTGTCGCTTTATAATATTAATATTGAACCACTGTTATCACATGAACTGATTTAAATATGTTTTTAGTACCTTTATGGCTCTTAAGAGAGGAAATGTCATTGCTCCGTCATTAACGAAGGTCTTACGGGTGTAGAACAGCATGAGGGTGAGTAATAAATTACATTATTTTCATTTTTGGGTGAACTAACCCTTTAATTTAGTATTATTTATATACTATTATAGTATTTATCAATATTTTGATTAAGCTTTTATTTTAATATATGTATAGTTTTCATTTTACTTTTTAGTTTTCATTTTATTTGAACTTAAACTTGTTATATTTCAATGTTGGTTTCAAACTGTAGTACCAGAAAAGAGGTCAAGTTTAGAGAGAAATAAGGTCAAGGGCTTAGATAAAAGAATTGTCTATTTTTACTTCGGACAGGCGAAGATGAGGAGGAAAATGAAGAGTAATGACAGGGATAATGGGCCAAATTCTCCCACCGTACCATCCATAACCTATGATTCCTTAGATGATGGAAGGGATGGCGGACAAGATTCAATGAGCAGTATTCAACATTCAGGTATTACTAACAATAAACTAAGATGCTCTTGACCTTTTCTCCCTGATATCTTTTATTTCACCTCTCCATTCTCACAGAAGGGGCAAACACACTCAGAAGATGTGGTGAGCTTCAGTTAGTGTCTGTTGCTACATGTGTCTTGTTTGTCTTCACTTGCTATCTACCATTCCTTATACCTGTCTGTTTTGATTGGTTTTTTTTTTGTTGTTTTTTTTCTCACAGACAAATGTATAATATTGACTCTTTAATTGAACCATATGGTATTTTGTTTCTTTAAAGGGTTAGTTCACCCAAATTTCTGTCATTAATTACTCACCCTCATGTCGTTCCACACCCGTAAGACATTCGTTCATCATTGAAACGCAAATTAAGATATTTTGATGAAATCCGAGAGGTTTTTTTTATCCTCCATTGAAAGCAATGAAATTACCACATTCAATGTCCAGAAAAGTAGTAAAAACATTGTTAAAATAGTCAACGTGACTACAGTGGCTCAACCTTAATGTTATGAAGGCTCATTATTGGCCGGCTCCTGCGTCAGCATCACACACGTGCTCCATGCTGCTCACGTGAAGAGGCATCGGCCAATACTGAGCCGCCGTTCGGACATAGAACCTGGAAGTGCTGCAACGAAAATAGCATAGCAGAATGACAGGAGAGATGAATTTGTTGAATAAAGTCGTTATTTTTGTTTTGTTTTTGCACACAAAAAGTATTCTTGTCGCTTCATAACATTAAGGTTGAACCACTGTAGTCACGTCGACTATTTTAACGATGTCTTTACTACTTTTCTGGACATTGAATGTGGTAATTTCATTGCTTTCAATGGAGGATAAAAAAAACTCTCAGATCTCTCGGAACGACATGAAGGTACATACTGTATATCACAGCAGAATTTCTTAGCATGAAATAAAATGTATACACATAATTCGATTTGAATTATTCTGTTTGAAAGCATCAAGCTCGATCTCTCTCCTCACAGAGCGGGTGCCATCCTGGAACTCTCTTTCCTCTTTCCAGTTCTCTACAACTCCAGGTGTGTAACAAAACTTGTTGAAATTGGAATAATGCAAAGATGATTTTTCCACAGGAAAGTCTGAAATGATTTGTATGTTTTGTGTCTTTAGTGAAAAAGTCTGGGATTTTCGAGGTGCCGTCTCGGCCCACGCTCCAGAGGAGCAGCAGCATCGCAGATGATATGGAAACTGAGGTTGAGCGAGAGAATTCGCTCGTTCCAGTCACTCATGTGTCTCAGTGAGTAAGAGCGTACCATTTTTAGCGCAATTTAAACTGAGTCTATCTGCTAGCCGTAGACAGCAGACAGTCAATTATTAAGTTTCAGTAAGTTTCCAATACTTATAATCTTTCAGAGCTCTTCCAGATGCCATGCGATATATAGTGAATGAGCAATTAAAAAAGTGTTAGCTTGATGGCGTCAGAGTTAGCACACTCCTGCAATTCACACTCACAATGTGGCTTCTGTAAATGCAAATGGGGTCTAATCATCCTGCTAATCTTTGCAGTCACTGAATTCCCAGCTTAAATCTTTAAAACACTTTTGACACATATGCGCCATCTCTGCTGGAACAGATCTCAGCTTTCTGAGGCCACCCACCTCAAGTGAAAACATGGCTAGAAGAAGTGCACGGTATATGTTTCTGGGCCCCAGAGCATTCCCATGAAGAGTGGTTATGTTGCAGGCTGTGTTTTGCCTGAGAGATTATCAGAATCTCTTTGCCCCATTAGCTGGTCAGTATGTGGAACAGCGCAGAGCCTGTGTACACTGCAAACCATTTACTTACGCAGGCAATGGAGCGACCCCTTCTCTGAATAATCTAATGAACCATGTCTCTGTTGGGGGTATGCAGCCCATTAGATTATTGAGAGTGCCGCTTTCCATTTGTGATGGGATCCACTACTCTACAGCATCTAACCTTAGGCCTCTATTACACTCTAAATGATCTGAAAATACAAAGGTGTTCAGGTTTTTTTCTCAAACTTTTATTTATTTTGAGAAACCACAAGGGGGCAGTGAAGGTGTTTTTGTAGACTAAACCCTTCTCCTGTCAGTTTAAATCACAAGTTTCTCTTGGCTTACACTGGCAAAATCATACTAATGCTGCTTTAATGTGTATTATACAGCTGATGTAGTATGACAAATGCAGAAAAAAGTATGGTCCCACTTTACATTGGGTGTCTTTAACTACTAAGTACTCAAATTAATTGTAAGGTACTTATGTTGTATTACATAACACTTGCTGCTATTGAGGTTGGATACGAGGAAGGTTAGGGACAGGTTTGGTGGTATGGTTAGGTTTAAGCGTGGGTTACGGTGTAAGGGAATCATCAACAGTGTAATTATAGATGTCATTACAGAAATTAATTACAGCTATAATTTCATGCAGGTATTTTTACCAATGTAAAACATGTATGTACACAATAAATACATTGTATCAAATTATTAATTTAAATGTTAGAACACAGTAGTTAAATACACTTAATATAAAGTGGGACCAAAAGTATATTTTTAAATGCAGTCTTGGAGGCTTGGTTTTCTTCTCACTTGCACTATTCTTGTGTATTTATATTGACCTTGATGGAGCTGAAGCGATAATACTAATCTCAGTATTGATACAATTACAAACTTGCTTGTACACTGAGATTAAATGCAATCATCTGGAAAAAAAATGTAGGTGTTTTCCACCCAAGCAACTTAAAAGAGATTTCAATTTTTAATTATATTTTTTAGAGTCTTAAGTATGATTCCTCTCTAAATCCTCATTCTTAGAAGACATATTGCATCTCTTCTACAAAGGAGCCTTGTCACTACAAGCTTTCATTTGATCTTTGAAGTTTAATGAGCTTTCATTCGCCTCACACTGAGATGCAATGGCAACAGCTGGCTTTTCTCTCCCTCTCTTTTCTCTCTCTTTCCCTCCCTCTCTCTCTTTCTTCTCTTGCTCAGTGTGGGTGTGAGTGCATGTTTATTTGTTTATGTCCAGCAGAGCAGGGTGGGGACTCAAAAAGTCCAGAACCATAACGCCTCCTTGCATCTCTTCTCCTCTCTGCTCATCTCTTCTCCTCTTACTCCATCTCATCTCCACTCCGCTCCTCTCCTCTCCCTTAGGACATTTGCCCCGCTCTGACCTTTGACCCAGGCTGTTAACTCAAGAGGTGGGAGAGGCACAAAAGCCTCCTCGTGCCTGCAGCTGAAACAGTTCGACTGCATTGGGGGTGGGGAAAGAACAATGGCGCAGAAACATCTCTCTGACCGCTGCGCTCCTAACGCACACACTGGAGGATATCAACACTACCTACACACTTTTATCTATTAAACCTCATTAAAGAACAGGATTGTTTATGGCGCTGTGAGATGTTATAAAATGTCATTTCAAACCTCATGAAGTGTCTTGAATCAAGCCATTTAGTAGAAAATAGTCATAGTCGTTATTTCATATCAAATACAAAGGCGGCTTTCGCAGCTGCCCGGATCAAAGAAAATAAACTCCCATCCAGAGCGACACAGGTATAAAGATGAAATCAAAGCAAACGCAGGTGCGTCTGAAAGTGCCTATTTGTACTCGCACGTATCTGCTGTTGCAGTCTTGTAGGGCTGTGGTGTGAGGTTTACCCAAGGAGACCCGGGCTGAAAAGATTGATTTATTCTCAGTAAACAGAGAAGGACTTCTAGTGGTGGAGGCCAAGCCAGGCCGTCTACACTGGTGTAGAGACAAAGAGCCATTGTCTGCAGCTCTACACACGCCAACAATAGCCTGATTGACAAGCGGCCCTAGTCGAAATGGGCTTCTGGGCTAAGAGCACAACACTGACTTTTGTTAGAAACACTCTTGTCTTCCAGAGCAATAATCTCCATGCTGGCAATTTCACAGAAATTTTATGTATGTATATGCATTATATACATATTTTTCTAAGAGCTAAACATACTACTATACTATTTATTTTTCAGTGTCACTTTTACTCAAAAGGTATTTTTGATTCAGCAATTATATTTATGGGAATATTTCCCCAGTCCAAAACGCATACAGGCTCGCATTTGAGAGAACTGAGTATAATGTGTGTGATTTGGAGTGTGTGGCGGTGTGTGAGGCGTGCTGAATGGGACAGAAACATTGGCTCACTAATGCCTCTTCAGCGCGGCTTGCCAGCACAAGTTTCTTTATCTTACCCGTCACGGCCCCTTTTCTTCCCCCCTTAACAGTAATTGTGTTTCGTTACAGTGTGTTAGAGCTAACGAGGGACATGGAGCGAGAGTCAGCCAAGCAGTGAAAGACAGACAGAGAGAGAGAGAGAGTTGCTCAGCAAGAAAGAACACATCCCAGATGATTCTCTCATTTGCTGTCAGACCAAGAGCCCAGCAAGACTCTCTGTAGAAGTTTGTAACAGAACACTGCACACGGTGAACTTGACAACTATTTGGACAAATTCCTGTAAGCAGCGGTTGCCAGCAACAATGCTTTTTTTAAAAAAAAAAAATAAATAAATCTGCCTAACATTATGGATAGTTCACCTAAAATAATAATAATTGACTCACTCTCATATCATTCAAAACCTGTATGACTTACACTCTTAAATAAAAGTTCCAATAGGTGGTTTTCACAATGATGCCATAGAAGAACCATTTTGGTTCCTCAAAGAACCTTTCAGTTTTTCTTAAAAGAACCGTTTTTTCTTGTGAAGTGTGAATAACATAATCTGAAAAACCTTTTTCCACCTTTTGTGCAATGTTCCATGGATGTTAAATTCTTCTTCAGGAAACCATTGATGAGAATAAAGAACCTTTGTTTTTAAGAGTGTACTTTCTTTTGCTTAACACAAAAAAAGATATTAAAAAAAAAAAAAAAAAAAAAAAACACTTTCCCCCCCATATAATGAAATTCAATGTTGTTTTTCCACCCAACTGACTTTGATTGTATGAGCAAAAACAGTTGAAACATTCTTAAAACATCTTCTATAATGTTCAACAGAAGAGAGAAAGTCATAAAGGTTTGGAACGATATGACGGTGAGTAAATGATGACAGAATTTTTATTTTTGCATCAGCTTTCCCTTCAAAACCACTTAATCTACCGCTTAAAGCAGCATTTTCAAATTCAAAAATTCACAAAAAATACATTTGCTTCCTCAACAATATATTTGTTGTCTATGAGCACCAATATTTCCGTTTCACTACGTGAAATTAATATCAGTGTGCCATATCGAGTTTCTTTATGAGGGCCCGGCTAAGTTAGTGACTTTGTTAGCTGGCAACATGATATGACAAAAGGCTCAGAGGCCCCTGGTGATGTATAAGGACTTGCGCTGAAATGAACGCTGTCAGTTTCTTTGCTGCTTAATGTTTAGGATCATATGAGGCCACAAGTTTGAGACATAAACCATTTAGTCATGGTGTATAGCAGCAGAGGACTCAATGTCAGAGTGAATGCTGCATCCCTGTGTGTCACTCCTCATAAGGACATTTAATACTCTCCGTATTCGCCTGGCGCTTTGATGCTCGGGATGAAAGAGATCTTTGCTTGGCTGAAGCCAGAAGGACCCCTGCTGCGTGTATGTACGAGCATCTTGCGCCCTCACGTCTTTGTGTGCACATATGTGTGTGTGTGATGGCTTCTGGCCAGAGGCCCAGACTCCGCCCCAGGGGCCTTTACCCCAGCGTACAATGTCCAGCCGCTGGTCAGCGATTATCAGTCATTACTGCCTCAGCGGCCCTTATCTCAGCTAACCACTTATTAAAATGTCAGTGAGGTATTTGAGCTCAAGGGGGAAGATGGAGCTGATATTTACAATAATGTCCTGTACAGCGCAGAGCCCTTTAAACCTTGTGCTTCTCAGATCGTAGCTAATCGGAGTGCTCTTCCCCTCCTTTTCCACAGAGCTATTCTTAGACACACAGGGCCCCCATGAGCCTTTTAGTGCCATAGTGCCACAATCCTGCAGCCTGTGGCGCAACACCGCCACACAAAGGTCTTCATCCTTTGACTCGCTGAGACGAGTCACAAGAGTGCACATGGCCTCAGTGGGGGACATTGTGGTAATTGACATGTGTTTGTGATTCATCATATGATGTAACAAATCATTAGGGAGGTTTTGAGTATGCAGGCCATTTCTTTCAGATGATTGAGTTGTAAGTTATATCATGCAGTCAAAGTCTCTGAACTTAAAATGGCAGGTCCCTTTACTTTACAATCAAATCAGAAAAAAATCAGTATATGTTTTTAAAAGAAGTCTCTTATGCTCACAAAGGCTGCATTTATTTGATCAGAAATACAGTAAAAACAGAAATATTGTGAAATATTATTACAATTTAAAACTGTTTTCTATTTTAATATATTTAAAATGTAATTTATTCCTGTGATTGTAAAGATGTATTTTCAGCATCATTACTCCAGTCTTCAATGTCACATGATCCTTCAGAAATCATTCTAATATACTGATTTAGTGCTCAAGAAACATTTCTTATTATTATCAATGTTGAAAATGGTTGTTCTGCTTAATGTTTTTAAGAAAACCACAATATATTTAGGATTCTTTTATGAATAGAAAGTTCATCATTACAGAAAGAATAGAAAGAACATCATTTATTTGAAATAGAAATCTTTTGTTACAATGTAAAAATCTTTTCATTTAATTTAATGCATCCTTGCTGAATAAAAGTATTTCTAAGAAAAATCTTTCTGACTCCAAACTTTAGAACAATAGCGTATAATGTAAGAAACTTTGGATAAAAGCTTCTACACAAAAAACAAACAAACAAAAAACAAATGTAGATTAAAAAATGATAACCTGCAGTTTTTGACCCCTTTGAATTTAATGACTGAAGTTGAAACTCTGAAAACCTTTAAAAAATAAAAATAAAAAATGTAAAAATAGATTACAATGGATTTGAATAATAATTTGTTTTTTGTCATCCTTATGTAATTTTGCATCCTTGTCTTTTTGCAGTACCACTGAGGCCATGTTGGTGTGAAAGAGCGTGTGTGTGCATGTGTACATGGATGCTTTTTAGTGATAAGATTTGAGTGAAGCCCGGTGATTGTTATGTTTCCTGTTTATCTACATTTGATTACACTCAGATTAGCAGAGGCCCTTTAGAGGGAGGTCAAATAACAAGCCCTTTTTCCCACCTAAAACACACAAACAATCAAGATAAAATGCCACTAAATGTCACCCTTGCAGGTTCAGTTATTTTTATGCTGCTTCATATAAGACCCAATTTAGTCAATAAAATGTCCTCTCTGAAGCTTCTCCTTCCCCACTGAATTCTTGCTATCCTTCCCCAGAATCAAATCAGTTTAGCTCTAATCAATACAAAAGATGCTGCACATGTTGCCCTAAGGAGCGGTGCTGACCTCGGATCAGGTGTTCTCTCATCTACCCTCCACTAATGAGTGTTAGTAGATGCGCAGAAGGGTGGAATCCATTGTCCAACATCGTATTTGAGGCCAAGCTGAGATACCCCCTCAGACCAAATGTTGTTGTACACGCCCTGTTAGAGTTAATTGGAGGTGGGGAGTTAGACCCTTTGGCCTGAAGTGTTGATGGTACTATGCCATGTTTATTTCCTGTTCCATGATGCACTTCTTTGATCTTTATTTGGTGCAGTTATGATGGTTTTTGTCACAATTACGACATCACTTGCTGTTTACATGGATAAGCACGCAAACTCAGACCTTGGCTTGTCTTTTGATCATTCAAATGGGTTGATTTTGGGTTTACAATACATTTCATTTATGGTCTATATATTAACATGTAGATCAAATCCCTTAAACTAAGGGATAGTTCAGCCAAAACCTAAACTTCATGTCATTCTAAACTTGTATTATATATTTGGAAAAATTTCTCAGATTTTGAAAAAAAAAGTCGAAACTTTCTTCAAAATCCTTCTTTTGTATTCCAAAGAAGAAAGAAAGTCACACAGGTTTGGAACGACATGAGTAATTTTTTAGTGAACTATGCCTTTAATAATTTTCTCACAGGAAGCGTTGAATATAATATTCTTCCTTTGAGATTATTTTAACATATTGTTTTGTAATAATCATAAAGGTACAAAATGCTGCGTTGATGCACAAACTCCTCTGCGTGGTCGAGTCATTGGTGGCCCTCCAGTGGATATGCAGTTTCTTTCACATCTGGCTGCTATTGTTTAGCAGACTTTAAAAAAAAAGATAAGGAACGGAAGAGAGATTTGCAGTCTGCCTTTGGCAGAAAGAAGACCTCATATGATCGCCTCCTTTTCTCTTTCTCTCTCTATCTGTCTGTTTGTCTGTTTCTCTCCAACTTTTTCTTTCTTTCTTTCTCTCTCTGTCCCAGTGGGAGTCTTTCTCCCTTTGCGTACGTCTCCACCAGTGTTCACCATTAGCCAGGCTTTGTGCCAGCACTAGAGGCAGATGGTGACCCTGCTGAGGTCATGAGACCAGCGTTGCTATGCTGGTAACCATGACTGGAGAGAGGAAGTGGCACTGCCTCAGGGACAGATGGGGTGGTTCCCATGTTCTATCTCTTGTGTCCCCCACCTCTCTCTCTTTCTGTCGTTTTTTCTATGCTCCATTGGAATGACAAACAGCCAGGGAGGTATGATTCCTGAACTCTGTGCAGATTGCTGACAGATTCCAAATTTGAATTTGGATTCTGTAGTTTCAAATTAATAATGTCCTACCAAAATGTAACCACCCTACCATATTGATCTCTGAGATGCATGTGAATATCAAACTGATCATTATACCATAAACATTTATGGCTCAAGAGAGTCGTTCAGCATTTGACATGAGAAAGAAGTTATTTCCTCACAGTTTCCACAAAAATATTAAGCAGCACAACTGCTTTCAACAGTGATGAGAATAAGAAATGTTTCTTGACCACCAAATCATCATTTCTAACAGTTCATGTGACACTGAAGACTAGAGCAATTGCTGCTGCTAATTCAGCTTTGCCATCAGGAATATATTATATTTTAAAATACATTAAAATAGAAAAATTGTCATAATATGTAACAGAATTACTACTTGTGCTGTATTTTTTCTCAAATAAATACAGCCTTGGTGAGCATAAGAGACCTCTATTAAAAGCATAAAAAAGTATGTCTAAAAGTTTGGACGCACCTGCATGAGTGAATGTTTCTCATGGTCTAAAGATTTGTTGAGGTTATTTAAATTTAATATTTAAACATTTACATGCTTGAAATTAGTTCAAATTAGACAAATACAAACTGTGCCAATATTAATTGCTTTACAAAACTTCATTTTATTTTTTTTAAATAGATAAGTTGGACTGGAGAGTGAAGAAAAAGCAGTTTTGATTTAAACATGGTTGAACACTGTTAGTTACAGCATAACTCCTAAACTTCCATTTTTGTTATAGGCCTACTAGTTTTGATTAGTTACATTAATGATAGCTAAGAATGTGTAGCTGTGTCCAAACTTTTGACTATATATGCATGGAAATAAAATATAAACTAAGTCATACTAAGTATGCAAAATAGCTTCCGTTTTTGTTATCTGGAGTTTTCCATAACTACCTTTCCTCCTCTTTTAATGCTAACTTGACAGACATTTGCATTGCTTTGGGTATGATAATGCTCAAAGCTATGAAGGCTATTTAACCATTGGCAATATTACCTAGAGGGATGCTGGTTGAAGTCTAGAGTATGGCACCAAAGAGCAGTAAATTGGCAGTTGCCTGGAGCACGGCATATGCCTTATCCCTCATTTCCCTGTAGCCTGCAGCCAGGGAGAAACCAGAAACTGTCAGCCAGCCATGTCCATTAAGTCAATGAGGCTTGATAGCCTGCAGCCAGTCTACTGCTAATGCATTTTAAAAGAACTTGTGTGAGTGTGCTCCGTCTTTTGTCAGAGTGACATGCAACAGACATGAGCCATAGCATGCTAACATGATACAGGCACGTATCGCATATAGACTGGCACGCGGGAGCCGACGTGCAAGGGAAAGTGTACTTCTCATACTTCGTCTTTCTTTGAGACAATGTCCCGTTCCCTCTAGATAACCTTGGGTCTCCTGGAGTCAGTTCCCTTCCCCCCACCAAATCTCAGTGCTGTGGTTTTTGAAAGCTTTGAAAAGCAGAGAGAGAGCCTTGTATTTTCTCTTAGACACTGTGTCCTGTTCATGACCCTTGTGCTCAATGGCCACTTGCAAAAGTCCTATCCACATAAACAGCATCTGGAGTGGCTCAGGGCTGCACCTGATGGCCTGCCGGAGACTGATAGCATTGTTTTGCAAATGATATTGAAAATGTGTTGGGTCAGTGATTGTGCTATGTTAATTAACGTTGACCGAATCACAATCTCATGGCAGTTCATCACTATTTTACATTTTGGCAAAGTGGTGGCTATTTATGAATTCGTACAATCTCATTCGTACATTTTCGTATGATCTGCTTTCTCTCCAGTGATAGGTATGTTTTTGGGATGGGGTTAGGGGTGACCTTACCCTACCCTAACCTTAACCTGCATACTTTTTTCTAATAATAGTACATTTTTATATGATTCACATCATACAAATTCATACGAAATCACCACCTCGTAACATACTGACGTTTTCCTGTGAGATTAGGTTGATTTTAACAATAATATTATACATTTCTTTGATAATCTTATAATAGTTCATCAAAAAATGACATTTATTTACCCTCATGTCATTCCAAACCTGTATGACGTCATTCCTTCTGTAGAGCAAGAAAAGAGGATATGTTGATGGATATTTTGAACGATATATTGACTTAAATTTTATGGAAAAACACTGACATTTTTTTTTCTTTTTTCTTTTTTGTTTTTACGGGTTTGAAATGATATGAGGGTGTCAGTGATGACAAAATTTTCATGTTTATGTGAACTATCCCTTTAAAATCAAACTGTAATGTAAATGTCAAGTATCTTTCTTAATACTAATCACAGCGCATAAACACACAGGTTGCGGGATTCCCATCGAGCAGCCATTCGTGTGATCCAGAGAATGTACTACTTTGTGGCCAAAAAAAAGTTCCAGGTAAGATTTTCTTTTTCTATTTGCAAGAACAACCAGAATTTAATCGTAATGTTACAGTGCTAAAATGAGCAGAAATGCAGATTTTTCTTCTCTTTATTGTGGTGCAGGGGCTGTTTTGCTAATTTATTTTTGATCATAAAGAAACTTTCAAATTTGCGTTTCCAATCATGAGCATTCCTTGATAAAATCCAGTGTAAGTAGTAAATTAGGTGTCTTTTAACAAATACAGTCAAACCAAAATTTATTCAGACACCTTGAACATTTCATTCATTAATACAGTTTATTCATTATAGTTTAAAAAAAAAATGGTAATAAAATATGACAAGATCTCAGAGTTAAACTGTGTCAGAAAAAAATAATCTTAATTATGTCAGATAACACTTAAGCAAAACATGGTCAGGTCAAAGTGTCTGAATAATTTTTGGTTCCAAATTTTTATCAGTTTTACTGGTAGTCCACTTTATGAACAATTTTTGGGTATAATATGTCACAGTTTACTTTATTTTGCTATTCTCACTTACATAAATGAACTATAGTGTCCTGCACCCACTAGTAAAAATATATCAAAAATATCAAAAATGTAATTTTTGGTTTGACTGTATTAAAAGGTAGACCTTGTGGTGGGCCTCAGTGAGTCACAGCAGATGCTCTGCCTGAGTCCTCAAAAATACATGCTAATGTCAAAGGATTACCTTAATAGCTGTGCTACACACTTTCTCCTCCTTTGTGCGATTGTGCGACACTTGATACTCGTTACTGCACTTTGTTTGTCTTCTCTCTTTACCCTCTCGCCATCCATTCATTTGACCCGCTTGCCTCAGTCATCTCTCAATCCCCTTATTTTCTCCAAGTCCTTCTGCCCTCCTCTCACACACTCTTGCGACACAGAACACACACTTTGGAGTGTTTGTCAGATGCTGCTGGCTAGATTTGCTGTGTCTGATGTCATGACAATGTTTACCCTCCTTTGAACAGCTCTAGCTTCTCCTGAATTGGGTCATTTGTGCCGGAGATGTGTGAATGTTTGGTTATTTCACTGATGCTGATCAAACTGAGCTCAAGTTCTTGGAGCTTGATGCATCTTCCCTATGTTAGTCAGGAAGTTCAAATTAATTTAAATAGCCGTAAGCGTCATCACCTGTGCTTAATCCACCCGAAAGCAAAGACTGAGTGTTTGATCAGGGTGTACTTTTGGTTTCAGCAGATGTGAATCACTTTCCTCAAAGGTGACAATCAGAGGAAATATTTCCCCTCTGGGCTTCTTTGATTTGGGGCTGGTTGTATGAAGTCAAGAGAGTTCACCCTTATGATGAACTGATTCTTTCAGGCTTTATTCATAAAGCTTCACTCAAATACAGAGCCAATTAGTGCCTGTGGGGACCTAGGCAAGATCATATCTTGTATGAGATCAGTGTATGAGAGTATAAGGCAAAGTGTACATTTAACATTCTTTTTTTTTTTTTTTTTAATTCATTTTTTTTTTTTACATATCTTTTGCAGTTCATTGAGTAGTCCTGTTCTGTGAAAATTTAAGTATGAAAAGTATCAACAATTTATATGAATTCATAGAAACGGCCCCATACGTGTGTGTGTGTGTGTGTGTGTGTGTGTGTGTGTGTATTTATTTATTTGTTTTTGGATTATGTATTTTTTAAATATATATATATACATATATATATATATATATATATATATATACATACACACACACACTATCATTCAAAAGTTTGTTGTTTTTTTTAAGAAATTAATACTTTTATTCAGCAAGGATGCATTAATTTGATCAATTTGATAATTTGATCTTGTGACAGTAAAGACAGTAAAGACAATTTCACAAAATGCTGTTCTTTTGAACTTTCTATTCAACATTTTTTCTAATCCTGAAAAAAAGTATCACGGTTTCCACAAAAATATTAACCAGCAACTGTACTATAATAATAAATAAATATAATAACCAGAAATGTTCCTTGAGCATCAAATCAGCATATTAGAATGATTTTTAAAGGATCATGTGACACTGAAAACTGGAGTAATGATGCTGAAAATTCAGCTTTTCCAAACAATATTACTATATTTTTGATCAAACAAATGCAGCCTTGGTGAGCATAAAGAACTTCTTTCAAAAACATAAATAAAATATTTGACCTGAAACTTTCGAACGGCGGTGCATATTTATTATATATTAGTATTTTATTATAATTATTATATGTTTATTTAAAAACAGATCTAACTATATGCACAGACAGAAAAAGCAAATACAGTAAGTGATGAGTACAGATGTTATATCAGCTGGTTTTCAGCTGTATATATGTGTTTTTGCAGCAAGCACGTAAACCGTACGATGTGAGGGATGTTATTGAGCAGTATTCTCAGGGTCATCTCAACCTCATGGTGCGCATCAAGGAGCTTCAGAGAAGGTGAGACGAGGACTCACTTTATCACCTAGCAGCAGCTAAGCATATTGGGAAAAGTGTTTACTTTAACATGGCTATACATGAATTACATTTTATAGAAATAATAGCAATATAAATGACTATTTCATGACCTTTGGATAAATAAAGCTGGGGAGTTAAGAGTACATCCATACCTGTCACTGTTATTCACACTTTTCATCTGCCATTTCTGTGCATTACCATTTCATACTCGGCCCTAACAGACTGGATCAGTCCTTAGGGAAGCTCTCCCTCTTCCAGACAAGTTCAGGTAAAGCTAGGTCATTCATTACACTTTCTGCTCTCACATTCCTCAACCCCACACCATGTTTTGCTATAATTTGACCCCTTCGTTGTTCTTAATGTTGCTGTTAGTTTATTGTTGTCTTGTAGTCTTAGTGCACATGTGTGTTTATAGAGAGTTTGTATTATGTTTTTCTTGGCACCATTCTTGTCTTCTGTAGACCGCATGAAAGACAAAGGCACAAACACTATTGGCTCCAGACTCAACAGGATGGAAGAGAAGGTAAGCACTTGAATATTTGTTCTACATCCCGAGTAGGGTTTAGTTAAACTTAGTAAGAAGGGCATTTATATCATTTTTGTGTTGGAAAACATGCTTTTACTTCATAACTATTGAGGGTTCCAGTATCTGAAGCAAACATTAAAAACTCACAATGCCTAAAAAAGTCTAAAATGTCTTTGTACGTAAGCCACAATAGGCCGAAAGTTATTTTAAAAAAGCCCACAGAATATAAAGGTGAAAAAAAAAAAAAAAAAAGACAACAAAAAAGCCACAGATTTACTGAGCAAAATCTGTGTTTTTTCTCACATTTGCTTGTTTGGATCAGTATCTCTTCAGACAATATCACACGCTCTTAAATTTTAGCAATATGTAGAAACCAAGTGCTTCCAAAAGTTCAATCATTAGTAAAACAATAACAAGTTCCAGGGCTTTAGTTTAAGTGCACAAGTTGGTCCAGCAAGGATTCTACAGATAAAGATCTATAAGCTTCATTCATCAAGCCTTAACCTGGAGGCAGAAGGAACCTCTCTCTCTTTTTCTGCCTTCAGTCAAACTTCACTTTTTGAAGACTTCTCAAACATTCTCCATGAGTGATGGGTGCTGATAAGGGTGTTGTGACTCTAAAAAGAACATCTTGCTTGTGTGTGTGTGTGTGTGTGTGTGTGCGTGTGTAAAAGTGAGAGGTCTATTGGCCTCCAAAAATTACAGGGATTCAGGAGCTCTACAAACACTCACTCTGTTCATTTGCCACTCCAGCCATAAATCCTTTTACAAACAGCTCTCATCCTAGACACAAACTCGAAACAGCATACTTGTTCACATGATCTCTCTCTCTTATACTCGCTTGCTCTCTTTCTCCCTCTCTGTCTCTCATAGAAGTACCAAATTGACTCATTTTATGAAATGCCAGAAAAAAGGCCATGTTTTAAATTCTTTTCTGAGAATGTTTAGAAAAACATTTTAAGAAGAATTCGATCTTTTTTTGCTGTTTTCATAGCTAACATATCTTTAGGGAGCGTGCTGCCTTTTATTCATTTATATAAAAAGTGAAAATTAGTGGACTTCAGGATTGTTTTTGATCTCATTGTCTCATTTTATCGTCTTCAGCATGCTAGCCATATCTTTATGACAATGCTAGCCAAATTACAAGTATTTCCCAGTAGGACACATAAAGAACTGCTTGAAAATGTGCCATTAGCTGTAGAGGCTGTGGACAGGATACCCTGCCCATTACAGTGTCATTCTTCTTCCCATAATTCTGTGATAAGCAGGAAGTACACAGTGTCTGGCATAAACAGGAACAAATAGCCTTAACTTTTATGCAAACACCCATCTGAAGAAACTCATTACTGCATCACTAACACAGTCTTCTAACACAGTCTTCTGTGTCTGTTCTCTTTACATTTAGATCATCCCTTTTTTTAAATATTGAAGATTAAGATTTTATATTTAATCATACACTGTTCAAAAGTTTGTAGTGTGTAAGATATTTTAATGTTTTGGAAAGAAGCCTCTTGTGCTTAAAATAGTATTATTGTGAAATATTATTACAATTTAAAATTACCGTTTTCTATTTTAATATATATTTTAAAATGTAATTTTACATTTTCAGCATCATTACTCCAGTATTCGTCACATGAACTTTAAGAAATCATTCTAATATTTCTTATTATTAACAATGTTGAAACAGTTGTGCTTCTTAATATTTTGTGAAAGATATATTTACATCTGAAATAGAAATCTTTTGTAATATTATAAATGTCTTTACTGTCACTTTTGATCAATTTAATGCACCCTTTCTGAATAAAACTTATTTCTTAAAAAAAAAAAAAAATCTTATTGACCCCAAACTTTTGAACAGTAGATTTTTTTTTTATGGAACAAATATTTAAAATCCATTTAATCTGTTTATATAGACTATGAGGAGCACTGTATGACCAATTATCAATTTCCCAATTATAAATATTTCCCCATCAGATTTATTTGTATGGGTTTCTAGCATTTAATAGAAAATAGAGTAACACTTTGTTTTACTGTCCTTGTTACATGTTACATGTAGTTACTATAGTAATTATAAATCGTGCATAATTATATGCAACTAACCTTAAACCACTAAAGCTATAGTAAATACATGTAGTTCTTCTTATTACTCCGTACTTAATTACATTGTAACACAGCTTAAAATAAAGTGTAACTGAAAATAATTCTATAGTTTGTAAGTACAAACCAGTAAATGTGACCTTTTATGGTATTATGATAAACTTGCACGTGAGTGTGAGTAAATGATGAAAGAATTTTCATTTTTGGGTGAACTATCCCTTTAAGTTTCGACTCAAGATCTTGTTTTTTCTCTGTGGTTAGTAGCGTGCATGTTTGTATTCATGTCTATATGGGGAGCGACTGCATATGTTTACATGCCCGAGTCTCCTGCCGTACGCTATATGTTTGTGCATGTGTCCATATGTTTGTATGTGACTGTGGTGCCACTATCATTGTGTAAACTGTGGTCCAGCATGGAGACACTCGTCTGGTTATTTCTAATGGGGTGTAGACAGCGCTGGCTCCACACGTCACTTAGCTTTAACCCAGGGGAAAGAATCTCATGACATTTGGCTCCCCAACTGTAAAATGAAGAATTACAAATATTTCTCTTGACAGTTTTCTTCCTCTCAAACATGAATCCATTTAAATATCTAACAACAATTCCCACTGGTCTTGAAATATGTAGCTTTTTTTTAGGCGCGTAGACAGTTACATAAACAATACTGTAAAAAAAAAATGTTTCAAAGTTAGAATATTGGACTACGTTTTACAAGATAAGTACCATGTTAGTCTTTCTAATTTAAAATTTTGTGTTTAATTGTATGTTAATTGCCTTTTTTTGTAATTAATTGTGAAATTTATTATTTCTGAGTGAAAATTGCTTTTACACCATTTTTTATTGAGCTCTGACACATTTCAAAATAGTTTATTATAGTTATAATATAAAAATATGGCATGATGTGTCACAGAATTAGTTTTTAAATAAGTGTAGTTCTGACTGGATGATAGTTTTCACTCAGTTCAACCATGTGATTCAGTTATAACAAAATAGCATGGCCTAATCTTTTCATTTAACTGAATATTTTTCAACTATTCATTATCACCTCTTTGATCAAAGTTTAATCTCATTTACAGCATATAGAAGAATGGATTTATTTCTTTTGCTAGACTGTTTATACAGATGGGACCTTTTATCAGTTGCTGGTGGTTTACGGCTTATATGGACACATTGTCTCTTGTTTATGACGCTATTTACACAGACGCTATGACGGCGTTATTTTAGACAGTGTTTTGAAAGATGTGCTGAGGCCACACACTCGTTTCCCCACAGATCACACACATGGACAGGACACTTAACAGCATCGCAGAATCTCTCAACCTCATGTTGGCAAGGGAGAGACGGGGGGATCTGGCCAGAGGGAAGGAACAGCGTAGCAGCTTCCAGCGACAATCAGCCACCCTCAGCCTGTCAGTGCCGGAAAGACAGGACAGCCTGCCCAGTTCTGAGCAACTGTCCACACCAACTGTTATTCATGAGAACAGCTGAGTTGCTAAAGGACCACTACATCACAAAGTGCCTGATATTGGGTCAGTTTTGGCTAGAGTTAATGTAAGATATTAGATCTGGCTCAGGTTCGGCCTCAGCTAATTTGAAGATATCTTCTTGTCTGACTAAGTCTGTTGATCTTTATATTTTGTTAAATTTCTTAGAAAGCAAAACGTAAAGAAATATTAAATATTTTAAGCATACTATTGTCTAAGTGTGACTTTGAGTTTTTTTATATTGATTATTCGGTTGTTTTTCTTTTAAAAGAAGAGTGTTCCATACTTTTTGTGAGCAGTTTGCCCTCTTCCACTCCACACTCTTAAAATAAAGGTTCCAAAAGGGGGTTTTCGCAGCGATGCCATAGATGAAAAATGTTTGGTTTCCCTAAAGAATCTTTCAATAAACAGTTCTTAAAAAAACCTTTTTTTCTTAAAGGATTAGTTCACTTTCAAATGAAAATTACCCCAGGCTTTACTCACCCTCAAGCCATATGACTTTCTTCTTTCTGATGAACACAATCGGAGATATATTATTAAATATCCTGACACATTCAAGCTTTATAATGGCAGTGAGCGAGGATCAACAAGTATGAGCTGAAGAAAGTGCCTCCATCCATCATAAACGTACTTCACACGGCTCCGGGGGGTTAATAAAGGCCTTAAATAATTAAATTTAAATATCCACTTGTTAAATATCCATATTTAACAAGTTATGAAGTAAAATATATAGCTTCCGCCAGACTGCCTTCCGTATTCAAATTACGAAGAAAAAAAAAATGGAACTGGTGTCAGTTAAGCTTTTTCCATAAGTTGAATATGGAAGGCGGTTTGGCGGAAGCTTGATATTTTACTCCATAACTTGTTAAATATGGATATTTTTTTTACACAAACACTTCGCTTCAGAAGGCCTTTATTAACCCCCTGGAGCTGTGTGGAATATGTTTATGATGGATGGATGGATGGATGTGGATGGAAGCACTTTCTTCAGCTCAAACTCGTTGATCCCGCTCACTGCCATTATAAAGCTCGGATGCGTCAGGATATTTATTAAAATATTTATTAAAAATTGTATTCATCTGAAAGAAGAAAGTCATATACACCTAGGATGGCTTGAGGGTGAGTGAAGCTTGGGGTAATTTTCATTTGAAAGTGAACTAATCCTTTAATGTGAAGAACATTTTTACTAATCTAAATAGCCTTTTCCCTCTATTAAGACCTTTTGTGAAATTAAAAGTTTCCATGAATGTTAAAGGTTCTTCGTGGAACCAAAAATGCCAATAAAGAACCTTTATTTTTAGGATTGCAGATGTGAATATTATGATGTTATTTTGGAGTGTCATGAATTGATGAATGTTTATAAATGATTACTGTTGACAGGAACAAAATGTGTGCTCCTTATGTTTATGAATCACTAAGCTTTTTAGAGCCACATATTTGTGAAAACTGTTTAAATTCAGCTGTATAACAACTTTTCACTTAGCTCTGTCTTCTCAATCAGGTTTGTATTTATGTTCATTCACTAATGTGAATGTTCTATTTTTATAAATGTGAAATAAATACTGTATCATTCGATTCTGCTGTAAAAATCCATTACAGCCAAAACTGCCCAAAAGGCCGTAAAACGTGCTAATTACTGAAGAAATTTATAGACAAACAAATAACTTTGGTGCATAAGCTCAAAACCATATCAAAGTTCAACATATACAACACTGATGACGATGTAAATCGAAAACTTTTTTGTCTTTGTATTTGACCTCTAAAAAAGGTTTTATTTTTTAGTTATTTTTATACCAGTCAGTAAAATCCATTTTCATGAAGTGCTATCTCCTAAATAAACATCTTGTTTCTTCTTTCTCATGTTTGCAGTGCTTTAATTTCCACCATGTTTCCGTGGGGTCAAACGTCTTGGCTATTCAAACACAAGTGTGTGGGCAGCCCGGCTTCCCGCTCTTTTCCTTCACCATCAGGCCAGAATGGTGCTATTTATGCCTGTGTGGAGGCATTTATGGCATTCAGGAGCAGTTGTTGTCTTTTTTCTAAAAGTCTTTCAGTGACACTTTCAGAATTCCTTTAGAGCATCCCGACAGATCAATGACTTATGCAGCACACGACCATATGGGGAGCACCGTGACCTCTGATCTTATGACAATACATTTGCTCTCAGGGGTGAGGGGCTTTGTTGCTATGGGGATGACTACATGCGCACCCTTCGACCTTATCCTGGGCAGGAACACGGCTGTCCACTCTGCCATTGTTCGCACACAGCTTCTTGTACGGACCATTGTCACCTGTAATATGTGCAACAAATCAGACATTCCATCACATATGTATTCATGAAAGCATGACAGTTTTGTCTTTATTATCTCGCTAATCGAGGGTTTAGGATTATATCTCAGAAAAGATGAAGTAGCAAACCAGGATGTCAGCTTCATCTTCTCTATTTATGCTGACTTAATCTTAATTTTATAAAACCATATGCCATATAAAGTTCCACAAATAATATCCCAAAGTCCCAAAAGGGCAGAGGAATAAGACACTTTAAAGTATAGGACAACTATGTCAACAACGGAATCGACGGGACAACAGTATTGGCAGACAGCACAGAGAGCAGGCCTGCTACAGAGGGGGTCTGGCCCATATGCCGCCAGATAAATGATAAGCCTTTGTTATTCGTTTAAAAGGACGTACTGCTGTCACTGTCTCTGGGACTGCTGAGCAAACTTTGGGACCAAATGCCATTAATCCAAGCTAGTGAACCCATAGAGGTGTATCCAGCCTTGAAGACACAGCTTGCCAGTGCCTCCGCTTGTTTTATGGGTTTTATTAGTGAAAGAGAAACAGCTCTGCAATGGAGAGGGCTACAACACTGAGATGAATGGTTTGATGGTTTTGCTGCAAATTGCAGATGTTTGTGTCAAAAAGAGTAGCAATGTTTGGAAAGTGATGTCCCTGTTATATAGAAAGAAAAATAAATGTATAGCAATTGAGAGAGGAAACGTGAATTGTTAACTCATCTTTTTTTCATTCTATTACTTTGTTTTCATTAGGCCTAAGTGAACTAAAAAAAAAAAAAAGCTGTGTAGTTTTTGGATAAAAAAAACTTCTAAAGAAATCATCAGTCATAGTATTTACACTTTAATTTTTTAATTTAGATTACTCATATTTTGTAGTTTACTGCGTAGGCTACTGTGCCGTATTTTGTATTCAGGCGCACCGTATTTCCTGTTTTTTTTTTTTTAGGCAAATAAACGAGCATGATTTAAATAATGTTTTAGTCAGAATAAAAGGATTCGAATTGAACTCTTAACTTCATTTAATGATGTACAGACTGCATGGGCTGAATGAATGCGTCTCTGTGGGATTTGCTGATAAAAGTCGAGGTCCCATGAGCCTGAGGAGGTAATCCATCTGGCCAGGAAACCCAGCTGAGCTAGAACGGAACATATTGGAAACCCTGTCAATCTGGACATAATGATTTTAGTGTAAAAGCTCAAATAATGAGGTCCAGTTAAACTCTGGAGGATTCCTCACATTACAATTGCGTTTATTAAAATCATCGTTTTCCATTAAAAATTTTGAAGCACGGTGGTGTAACAATATTAAGACAATTTCATGTCTGTTAGGCTAGATGTTTTAGAGATAGCCTGCATATTCAGCTTTCAGTGGTAGCCTATATCATATTTTAACACGCGAAAGATAAAAATTCGTTCAGTAAAATAGAACAATTTGATCATGATGCTTATTACCGCATAAACCTTCATTCAAAAAACCTACATCGGTACTGAGTAATACAAATTAGCAGGCTACCTCATATAGGTAGGCCTAATTTTGGCCTGCTTGTAAATAAAATAAAACAGCAGCTAATTGTTAATTATTAGTAGCCTATTATTGTTTGCATTATTATTTTTGTTAACTTGCACATTTACACATTAATTTAAAGTGTTCCCAAACAATCTTTATGCAGTTGCATTTCACGTCTCCGAACATTATTCGTTTCTTCATTTGAATGATGGTCAGTCGTTGGCATGACGGACTGGAGTATCTCTGTTTTCTTGCACACGACTAGATACGGACTAGAAACAAAAGCAAACAGGATTTGTGAGCACCGAGTGCTTCTATGAGAGCACAAAGCCTCATTTGCAGGTGAATGCGATGGCACTCGCTTCGCCTTACGCCTTTAGCTGCCTTTGTTCCATTTCGCCTTTTTTTGGTGCCAGATGGTCATGGAAATGGGAAACTTCTTTAGAGAAAGGCTATATCTAGCGAAACACTGGCACTCTTCACCTATGCCAAACGTGAACGTCAGAAATTAAATATGTAAAATTCGTTAATAAGCATATTCCTGAAGATTTATTTGATTTTTCTGATAAAATATGAATTGTTAAAGGCCCAAAGTTGCTCGTTTTTCCGTGTAAAATCCCAAGAGTAGCCTAAACTAATTTTCCTATCGCGAATACATTTCCAGTCTGTATGATCAAAGTTTCAAAGACTATTAGGCCTACTTTAAATACAAATGTAGCCTAGTTGTTCATAACACTTTATTATTCTTCTTATTATTTACATTGATTTATAGGCTATTGCTGTTATTCGTCATTTAAAATACAAGACATTGGTGTAGCCTCATTAAAGAGCTATTAAAATAGAAGTGCATACTCTGAAATTGGTAAAACTGAACGAAAGTTTATCCAAAAATCCAAATGGATACAGCCTATTGCAGTTAAAACTATATAGAAAAGTTTGAGCCTACCTATTTTGCTCACAATTACATTTCGTTTGGTCACTATTTTATCTATACCGTTTTTGTTCTCGTCTTTTTCCATTAGCTTTTCCCCTAACTCAATGACATTATAAAGATCTGGCGTGTGGTGGTATCTATAGTAAATGTTATTCACAGATAGTGTGTAGGTAGGGGGAGGGGAGGCAGGTGGTTGGCGTGTAAATAGAAGGAGCCCATTTTGTTCGAGTCTTGGTAAGTGTTTCATTAGCGGGATAGCTGAGAGGGTGCTGAAAATGAAGGTCTTATGTGGACAAAGCGGGGTTCCAAGGGCACCTGCCTCCTTCATTATGGAAAGAAAATGGCATTTAAATCCTCCCTATAGCACGCAGCTGCCCGCATATCCCTCCCCACAAACACTGAGGGCGGAACAGCTGAGTCCCTCCTGTTTAGAGGCCAAAATGTCCTCTTTTTGTCACAGGCAAAATGTTGACGACTCAAAAGTGCGGCCAATTATTTATTTTTTCTGCCGTTTACCAACATCCCATGATCCACAATAATGAAGTTGAACAGTATAATAGGCATATGTGACTTTCACAAGAACACACGTGAATACGACCAAGTTAGCAAAAATATAATTTAATTTACACTTTGATTCAAAGGTACAACGTGAGCTACAGAATATATTTTAACAAACACGGCTCAGAAACATTCTTTGCATGATGCTGCATACAAAACTTAAATAAAACAACTTAAAATATGGCCGAAATAATTAAAAATAACAATAGCTGTAAATAATAGAGTAACCAACTATTATGAACATAAATAAAATAAGTTAGTATATTTAAAAAAAAAACAAAAAAAAAAGTATTGCTATTTAGAGCAGTATGGCCTAGCCCTCTACACAGTTGAAATACAAGAAATATAAAATTGCACCGTTTAGACATTGTAACACTGCAACAAAGTCTCTGTTGGCGGAGCCATTATTGCTACATATATTCAGAGAGAGAGAGAGAGAGAGTAAAAGTCTCGTCCCCTTGTTTTCTTTCATCCGCTCTGCAGATAAACACAGGTGGACTGCTGCATGAAGTGCAAACATCTGTAAAGCAAAGAATATGACAAAATTAACATTTGTTCCACAGCTAAACAGCAGCTTTACACAGAGGACAGACATTTAAATGAAGGCGAATTAAACTGAATTCGATGTTGCCAATCACTTAGGCTACACGTTTAATGCAATTAGTAATAATAATTATCATTATAATTATAATAACAATAATGCAACGATAGAGACAGTTATAAGGACAGAGTGGATACGTACCATCTTATTGTTTTACGTGGCGTTACTTCAATGCTGGTGGATGTGCCGGCTTGAAGGGAGCTGCGTTCATCCTGTTTGGACTCCAGGGTCCTTTTTCTTTTCGGGAAGAAGTCTGGTGGAAATCAATGTTATATGCCGTTAGACATGTTTCGCTTAAGATCACATTAAAAATTGAGACACGTAAGTTGTCCGTTACTTTTATTTATAGTTTCAGTGCATTTACCTGTAATTTGTGGCGTGCTGTTTCTCGTGGTCTCTGGGAAGAGTGACCTCTTTCGTCTGTTTCTGAGGACTGAAGCGCGAGCTGGTTTTGAGTTGAGTGCACTAGAGAGGTTCTCCTGGTTAAGCTCGGTGGGTCGACTTGGGACGTCCGCGGATTCTTGAACTACCGGACTCCTGGAAATCCCGTGTAACCCACAGTCAACAGTGCTGGATGAGTCCCCTGTTGCATTAACAGACGCCGCGGCGCGAGCTTTCTTATTTTGCACTTTATCCTTGTAGAAAAATGGCATAGTTTCCTCTGAAATCGCCTCCCACTCGTAATCTCCAGGCAGAGGCGAGCTGGTCTCAAAGTTAAAATTCCACCGGCTCTGGTCTCGCTCGGAGATCTCCTGGAGTTTGCGTTTCATTTCACAGTGCAGCTCCTCGTGGTCTACGGGTCCGAAAAGGTTACGGCAGACCTTCGTGCGAGCGAGAAGAGGAAACGTTCTCCGTGCAACATGACGCTCCAGATTGCTTGATACGTCCACGTTTGCCATGATGCCTAAAAGTCAATGCCGTGAACTGACGCTTGTTTAGTTCTTGTTGTTTGTAGTCTGTTTATATCCGTGCCGGTGGTTAAAGGCCAGCGTTTGTACGAGCAAAGGCCTCCTATTGGCTAGATGGACACCACGCCCTGTGTAATAAACCCCCCACCAGTTTTAGCAAAGTCACCTTCCCCCCTCATTTAGAAAACCACAGTCCGAAAATTATGGCCCATGCATGAAGACCATGAAATAAGTGATTTTTTTTTTTTTTTCTTTTCTGAAAACAAAGAAAAAGAAAAAGAAGAATGTTACAATGTTAAAAACGTAGTAATTTCTACCAATGTGTTATAAAATTATATAGTCCTAATAAATAAATGAAAAATATAATAGTCTCTCTATATTATTTATAATAGGCATATATAATAACAATACGATAAAAGTATATGCAACATAAATATTACAACAATATAAAATTATATTATGATATGAAATTAATATAATACAATTATACATTTGATTATTCTGAATATTTGGTCGCCCAGGATTTAACTAGTCTGAGGTATTTGTTACTATTACCTTTATCAACAATGTCTGGCTCAGTAGCCTATAAACTTTATTTACTTCTATGCAAATTATAGCCTAGTTTTGATTCAGTTGAATCCTCCGGGGCGCCGAATGTTAAGGAGCATAGGACTAAATGCTACATTTAGTTTGACTAAATATTTAAAATGGTGTGTTTTTCAGTTTCAAGGCTTAGAGTTAGTTTAGTATAGCAAGGCATTATATAGTAGCCTATGTATATGCTAAATAAGCGTTGCATGTTGAAATGTAATACCGAAATCGAAATGATATACAGATTCCCCCCTTTTCTATGGCGAGCAACTTCTATGTTGGGCTTGTTCACACAGTGACAAGTCAAGAATCTGAAGAAGAACGATTCAGTGTAATTGGCGTTCGCTATTCATGCTGCACTTGAACGCCATTGCAAAACTTTTTTTTCCTGTTGATCTCCCCACACTTTGAGAACCACTGGACTAGAGCATTTCTGACGCCTCTAGGCGGTGTCAACCAATGGCGCGCAAAACTCAACCAATCAGCTGACTCGAGTGTTGACGTCAGGTGCATCCGCAAGATGGCTGCAGCGCGTGCAAAGTCGTCCCTGAACAGACTGAGCGATCTTGAACTGACGACGAGAGCCGCCCCAATGTATTATTACTACTATTATATATTTTATGTGATATGGTGTATTGTTCTGTACGGTTATGCCACTATACACTCTTGGAATGTCCTCTGCAATAAAAACAACAACAACAACGAGATCTGCTTAACGAAATTCAAGGAATAAACCCCTCGGCGAAAAGGCCTAACTCGCAATGCCAACTACACTCACCCACAAACAAAAACATGCTAATTAAGTTTTGCATGAATTATACGTTATCCACAAATGTATTTTAAGTTTCCAAAGATACTGTGAACATAAAAACGATCGCCGCACATCCAGCTTGTTCGCTCTGGGTGAACGTTTGTCTTCACTCTTATTGCAACCATTGCATGTTAGCTGTAACAAGGTTATTTACTTACAATACAGTTATATACTTATTTCACATTTAATAACTTAAATATATGACTTTATTTTTAACGTTTGTTTCTTAAATAATTAGATAAACCCGAATGTTTAAAATTGCGTTTTTAAATGCTTGAGATGGACTGCTGTCTAGTCAGCAAAATGGTGATTTTGTATGGTGATATACCTCTGAGGGAAACTGATTTCAGACCATCAAGGAATCTTGACGCCTTTCTGCTACCATATATGCCTCATGAGTCAGGATTACAACCCGCTGTAGATTTGAACACATTTTAACAATGACCTCGACAACGTCGAGCCTTCGTGCTTAATTTTCCTTGGAGTTGCTGACACCTAGTGGCTGGTTAGAGTAATTGCAGCTGTTCTAAAACGAGCCTGACGTCAGATACACTGGACCTTCAGCTGGTGACGAAATTAATTTTCATGCGCAATGCAAGACACTACAGGCAAAACCATAGTTTGTTTGTTTTTTCATGCGGATTTTGGACTATTTTGCTTTCTACTTTCTTTTTTTCAGATAAGTAGAAAGAAAGAATCCAAAATAGACATTTTGTCTATTTATTTCATTACACTTTATACATTTGCATGTGTAGGCTAGCTAGATTTCATTTACAATACATATCTAATGAAATGCCGCTTTCTCTAAATAAGTTTTTTTTTTTTTTTTGTCATACACTAAGCCAGAAATCTCCTACTTCCTAGCACTTTCCAATTTTATTCCTATCAATATACTGAAAGTTTTTATAGAGGCGTTCATATAATTTGCCTGATTTATTTAACATTTTATTCATAAAAACATGTTTTGTTTTTTTCTGAATTCTGAAAAGTGTCGACAAGCTATTTTTTAAACAAATTAACAACATTGTGTTAATCACTACGTTTAATTTTGGCAAGACCTTAAGGGCATTGTAAACTGCCGAACTGTCAAAGTTTCACAAGTTTCAAAGTCTAAATCAAATGATTCCCCAAATATTTGGGAAAATCTTAGTAAGCATGGAAAAAAATACCCTGGAAGATATTTTCCTGTTGTAATGTTTATGGTGGAGATATTGGGAGGAAGGCAGGTAAGTGGTTGAGCATATAGCAGCGGTTGGTTAGGGAGTGGTTTTGTTATAATAAACCTCCTGATTCACTTCCTGGTGGCACTCTAGAGCTGGTCAAGCTTGTATTGGCCTACAAAATAAGCTCAGAGGATCCAAGAGCAAAGCCAACATCCAGATATGCTGGGGCACCAGGATACTCCTCTGGTAAGTGAACTCTTTCAGCACAAAACCTGGCATCAGATTGCAGGTCATTTCTGTGGAGTTGTTAAATTAAATTGCTGAGCAGATATTTATAGCAAAAGATGTAAAGATGCAGTCAAATGAATAGCAAGTATTTTTAGACATTATCTTTAAGACATTAATTGCGATTGTTAAGTTTAGCATTTGAAATTATTATTCATATACCTCCACAGACTTAGATGCTTCTGAAATTTCAAGGTAATGGTTTCAAGACAGAACTCTGGTTTTATTTTGTGAATTCAGTGAACTGACTTTTTTCAAGTACAACTTGACTCTGAAGAAAATGTTTTGTTCAAAAATAGAGATAAAATCATGTTTTAGTAGAAAAGACAACATTAAATAATGATAGTTAAAAACAAAACATTAATTAACGAACTGCCCCATTCATTGCATTGAAAGTTTTTAGAAGATTTGTTTCCTGATGCATAATGTCATTTCTTTGTGTGAACTTTCATGCAAATAATTGTGTTTTTGTGCTGTGTTGCATACAGCTTTTTCCTCATACACCCCATCCCTTCCCCTAGTCAAATCACGGGCAGCTCCTGCACCTCTCTACAAACCCACACACATCAGTCATGTTTGCATACAAGACTTTTCAATACTTAACACCTGACTATGTCCTCCCTCTAAGAACCAATTATTATTTAAGCCATGTTTAACATAATCTTTTTATTTATAGTTAAACCACAGCTTTACAGCTTTCAATGACTGCTTATTGACTGAGTAATTGCATGTTTATTGATCAAATCAGATCAAAATGTCTCTTGTTTGAAAACAATAAAATTAATGGCAACCATTAGGAAATTGGAGGTTTCACAATAAAAAGGGCTGGCATTAAGCATGCAGGCAAGGTGACATGCATACCTGAACCTGAAAACTAATTGATTGAAAAGACATTAATCAGATCTGATTACATCAATCACATGCTGTTAACCTCCTGAAATGTTTTTATAGCATTACATTTCAGTTCCTGACTGCTTTTACTATGACTCTTTTGGTCCGTGCCTCTTCAACCACATGAGGAGAACTGAGCTCGAATCACTGTTGACCTGGATGCAAATAACTCCAAGTGGTCAAATGCATAGAGAACTTCTGTGGGTGATCAATTTTTCCTGCTATCAGTGAATAATTTTACGAGGGTGTTTTATGATGTTTATGCAATATACTCAAACACCATGCAGTTGCAGTCTGTCCAGTAGTCTTTTTTTCTTTCTTTCTTTCTTTCTTTCTTTCTTGCTTTCTTGCTTTCTTGCTGACACTTACTTTACCTCAGTTTGGTAAAAAGCAGGTCATTTTCCCAATTCATGTGTGGCTCAGTCTTTACCAGGAGGGAGGGCACGTTTGCATGTGTGTAAAGAATGAAAATGAAAATTGCTTCTGTTTTACATAAAGATTTCCTCACTGAGCAGAACAGCAGCTCCTATAGCTGCATTTGATTGGACTATAATACAGCATTTTAATTCTGTCTCTAGGTTGTGTTACGGCAGGGCAGAAGATGTCTGCAATGTGGGGAACTGTTGAATGAGTCCCAAGAACACAGGTGAGACTGGTGGCACGACCGCACATCCTTTTTTTTGCAGAGTTAGATGCGTTCCTGAGTCAACCTATTTTGTTGATCCTGAAAATTTAGTCCTAACCATATCCCTTCCCCTAAACCTAACCCTACCCATAAGTTATCCCTAAAATCAGAGGGAAATGATAGGTGAATAACACTGATGTAGAAGCTATTAACCCTGATTGTAAGCCTAAATTTGACATAAACTGTGAGCTTGTCCCTCAAATCTGATTGATTGATTGATTGGAATGTTGTTCCAGGATCAACGAAGATGTTGATCCAAGAAAATGTTGTACTTAGTGAAATCAGGTTCTGCAGCATGACTTATCACTATTAAATACTTAACACATTTCAAAATGCTTGACCTTTTTTTGTCACTATTTGCAGTTCTTTAGTGGGATGTCGGTGTTACACCCCACTTACCGAGTCTGCTGTTCGTGTTGGAGAGAAGGGCAGTGAGAGATCTGATAAACCCCACTGGACAGCCGGACGTTTGGGAGATATTGATTTTGTCGGTGTCAGTCGGACCAGGGCCAAGGTATATAAGGACAGATATTTACAAAATCATTTTGTTTCAACTCAAAATCATCATTGTTCTTGATGGGTTCAAGCTTGTGCACATTACTCACAGACTTTATTTGTCAGTCCAGTTTGTTAGGGTGACCAGCTCCACAGAACCAGCAGAAATCTATCAGATTTTGACTCAGCAGTGGGGTCTGGCCCCTCCTCATCTGGTGGTGGCACTAATGGGCGGTGATGAAGTAGCTCAGCTGAAGCCCTGGTTGAGGGACACACTTAGGAAAGGCCTTGTAAAGGCGGCACAGAGCACAGGTGGATTATTTATTGTTCATTAAAAACAAAAATTAAAATCTCTTTTTGATTGTCACAGACCTTTGACCCTTGACCTTCTTAGGAGCGTGGATCCTCACCAGTGGTTTGCGTTTTGGCATCACCAAGAACCTGGGTCAGGCCGTAAGGGACCACTCTCTAGCGAGCACTTCCTCTAAGGTGCGAGTGGTGGCCATTGGAATTGCTCCCTGGAACATGATTCAGAACAGAGATCTGCTGCTGTCTGCAAAGGTGGGGACAATCTACTCACATGAATTTATTCTTAGACAGGTCTTCTCAAAAGATTCATCTCAATGGCAAAAAGTGTCCCAATCAACCTGAATTACTCCTACATTTTGATGGTTTCATTTATCTGATGATTTAGTTGCATGGAAAAAGCATGTGGACTTTTTGTTAAGCAATAAAGTGTTGCAGGAATGGGACCTAAAACCTGGGAAAGAGTTAGCATTTTAGCACTTTGGTTCCATTGTCCTGAAGTCAATGAGTTTTTTGAAAGGGCATTTGGTTATATGCCTGAAATAAGGTCTGTGGTAAACAGAAGTTCAAGATATTTTCACGTTGAACATTTATTCTATGACATAAAATACATCAGTAATACCCTACTCCTGCTTTTTACATGTTTTGAACTAGGTTGCTAACAAGTGCCTAAATGGGACTACAACATATTATGCTGGTTAGGTATGTTTTAAAGCATGGCAGCTAGTTTGAGCTGGTATATGCTGGTCCTTAGCTGGTCATGAGCTGGTTTAAGCTGGTCATGTGTTGGTCCTAAGCTGGTCCTAAACAGCTAGCTCCAGCTCAGGACCAGCTTAAACCAGCTCATGACCAACTAAGGACCAGCATAAACCAGCTCAAACCAGCTTCAAAACATACCTAACCAGCATAATATGCTGTTTTTTCAACAGGGAAAAGTTGTCTGGGACATTAAACGTCATCACCGGAACAGGAAATTATATATATATAATATACAGGAAATACTATTTTAACTCAAACTTTCCAACTTGTAGATTTAATAAAGATTGAAAAGATTGCCAGATCCTGAGTGGCGGTTATGTTGAAGTCACTGTGGTGTTTATTGCTTTACTTTAGCTTTTTAATTCTAGACATTGTATTTAGCCTTCAAAATTCACAAAAGTTGTGATGATTATCTTGATGAACAAAATGTGGAAGAATCGTACATTTTTGTTGGTCACAGGGCTTATTTTCTGTATTAATCCAAAAGCCAATGGAAAAATCCTATTGGCTTTTTGTTGAGGGAATCAGAGTGGTGCTTATTTCCGGGTTGGCCTACAACTCCTATTATTAACTTAATTAATAATTTTAATGTTTACTTTTTACATCACTTTTTATAAGAAACACATTGTTTAATTTTTATAAATTGTTATTTTTATTTAGCCTGATCATCCAACAACATACCCATATGAGGATCTTCCCCACGGTGCAGTGTACTCCTTGGACTGCAATCATTCCCATTTGATCCTGGTGGATGAGGACCCCCAGAGACCTGGAACCACTGCTGAGATGAGAGTCAAGATGCTCAAACACATCTCTCTGCAGCGCACAGGATATGGGGGTAAGTTAAGACACAGTTTGTTTTCAACCGCCTTTCTAAATTCTGCAAATTTTTATCTTCTCGTGCTCTGAGATAATGAGTTCATTGTTCTAACAGGCACAGGCAGTATAGAAATCCCTGTTTTGTGTCTTCTGGTTCATGGAGAGCCAAGGATATTACAGGTCACTTTATTAATAAAACATATCTAATGAATTGATACTGAATATTGTAAGTGTTTTATTGTGGCATGTTGTTCTCCCAGATTGGTAATATCCACTTTTATTCCCGTCTTACAGAAAATGTACAAGAATATTCAGAATTCAATACCCTGGCTGATTTTAGCTGGCTCAGGAGGAGTCGCCGATATTTTAGTGACCCTGATGGACAGAGGATGCTGGGATGCTGATATGGTGCAAGAACTGTTGATAAACACCTTCCCTAATGGCCTACACAGCACTGAAATCCCTTCCTGGGTCAAACTGGTAATGGACAACTGATAGTTAGATAGTTAGTTTTTTTTTACAACATATAGCTACTTTTTGTGAAAATTCTCAGATTTTGTCTATTAGATCCAGAGAATATTGGACCATGGTCACCTGCTGACAGTGCATGACCCAGAGCAGGATTCCGAACTGGACACAGTGATTCTCAAAGCACTGGTTAAGGGTGAGTAACCATTATTTTATTACTAACTAAAGCAAACAACTTGAGCAATTATCTTTCTCTTATTTGAATGCTTTTAAGTGATAAATTTCTGTATAATGATGTAGGTGAGTCTATAATCGTTCTTGTCTTTGTCTGGGCTCAGCATGTAAGAGTCAGAGTCAGCAAGCGCAGGACTTCCTGGATGAGTTGAAACTGGCTGTGGCCTGGAATAGGGTAGACATCGCTAAAAGCGAGATCTTCAGTGGAGATGTGGCATGGAGTGTGAGAATTAAACTTAAAACTAAAGTTTTTTTTCTTTGTTTTAAATGATCAATACTTGTTTTGGATTCTTATACACAATATTTCTTTATTCTCTTTTAGGCTCAGGACCTGGAGGAGGTGATGATGGAGGCACTGATGAATGACAAACCTGACTTTGTGCGTCTGTTTATTGATAATGGTGTGAACATAAATGAGTTCCTAACTTATGGCCGTCTTCAGGAGCTCTACTGCTCTGTGTCTGAGAAAAACCTCCTTCACACTCTGCTCCTGAAAAAGCATCAGGAGAAACAGGTTCATTTGGCCAGCAAACGGATGTCAGGGCACCCCCACACTGAACCAGGTGACCGCAGGCCTCGTTTCACCTTCCATGAGGTCTCCAAAGTCCTTAAAGACTTTCTTGATGACACCTGTAAGGGTTTCTACCAAAAACTTCCAGCGGTGAGTGAGCCTTTAAATGGTTAGGTTACCCAAAAAGGACATTTCTGTCATTAGGTACTCACCCTCATGTCATTCCAAACCCGTAAGACCTTAGTTCATCTTCGGAACACAAATTAAGATAATTTTGATGAAATCCGTGAGGTATCTGAACCACACATAGGCAGCAAAGTCATTGCACTTTTAAGGCCCAGAAAGGTAGCAAAGACATCGTTAAAATAGTCCATGTGACTACAGTGGTTCAACCTTAATATTATGAAGCGACGGAAATTTTTTTGTGCGCAAAAACACAAAAAAATTGTTTCTTCCCTGTCATTCTCCTACAGTTTACGTTGTAGAGACAGTGCAGCGTTTCTGGGTTCTACGTCAGAACGCCAACTCAGTATTGGCCGATGTTGTACACGTGAGCAGCTGTTTTGTTTTGTTTTTGCACACAAAAAGTATTCTCGTTGTTTCATAACATTAAGTTTGAACCACTGTAGTTACGTTGACTATTTTAACAATGTTTTTACTAGCTTTCTGGGCCTTGAAAGGCGCAATGACGTTGCTGCCTATGTGTGGTTCAGAAACCTCTCGGATTTAATCAAAAATATCTTAATTTGTGTTCCGAAGATGAATGAAGGTCTTATGGGTTTGAAATGACATGAGAGTGAGTACTTAATGACAGAAATTTCATTTTTGGGTGAACTAACCATTTAACCACATAACACATCATGCTACCATCCTGCTATATTATGTGTATCTGCTGCAGGAAAGGATGGGGAAAGGCCGGCTTTTCCACAGCCAGAAAAACCTCCCAGACATGGACCGACGTTGTGAGCACCCTTGGAGAGACCTCTTCATTTGGGCTATTCTGCAGAATAGGCAGGAAATGGCAAACTACTTCTGGGCCATGGTGGGTCAATAAACCAATATAAGCGATGAGCTAATTTTCATGAACTAAGTCCATTTACATGCTCACAATTTGTTCTTTAGACTGTATCAGAAGCTACTTCCTGAAGTCCCACTGATTACCAGTCAAGTATCACAACTGACCTCAGTAGGGTTTACATATCAAACTTTATAAGGGTCAATAAACATATAGCAATTTGAATGGAAAAAAGTGCTGAGAAGCTGATAATCAACACTGAATGAATTTACTGCTTATGTCTTTGCAGTCTTGCAGTTCATAATTGTGCTTATTTCTACTTTATGTACAGTACTTATTCAATGCATTATTGTACATTCATCTTTAATAACCATTTGTGTGTTTTAGGGCCCGGAGGCTGTGGCAGCTGCTCTGGTGGGCTGTAAGATCATGAAGGAGATGGCCCATCTGGCTACTGAAGCAGAGTCTGCTCGCAGTATGAAGAATGCCAAGTATGAGCAGTTTGCTATGGGTGAGAATCACACCACTACCAACCACAGACTCGCTGCTAGTGAAGAGCCCAAACATTCAAACATTATATTAAATCATTTGAGAGGGGACTAGCTAACCATATTTTAAAGGGATAGTTCATCCAAAAATGATAATTCTGTCATTATTTACTCACCTTCATGTCGTTCCAAACCTGCATGATTTTCTTTCTTCTGCAGAATATAAAAGAAGATATTTTTAGACGTCTCGCTGTTCCTCCATACAATGGTGACCAAAATTGTTTGGTTCCCATCATTCCTCAAAATACCTTCTTTTATGTTCCACAGAAGAAAGAAGGTCATGAATGTTTGGAATGACATGACGGTGAATAAATGACGAAAGAATATTCATTTTTGGGTCATTTACTCACCATCATGTTTTAAGCCTGTATTACTTACTTTTATCTTCGTAACACAAAAGAATATATATTGAAGAATGTTAAGATATTTCTCAAAATGTCTTATTTTATGTTTGGCAGAAGAAAGTCAGTCATACAAGTTTGGAATGGCATATGGGTAAATAAAGTAAATGATGACCAAATTTTAATTTTTGGGTAAATTTTTCAGTATTGCTGGTCACCAGCATAGGTGTGTTTTGCATGCTGGGACCAGCATGGGATGCTGGTTGCTGGTTTGCTGGTTCCCAGCATGGGAAGTTTGAGTTCCTGTGGAGCTACACCAGTTCAGTTGTGCTAGAGAACAGTATGACTATTCTGGTCCACCAGCTAGACCAACGCTATACCAGCATAAACCAGCCTGGACCAACATGGAATTCATCCTTGTTTATGCTGAAGGTTTTTCAGCAGGTTTAATGACAAAGGTTGAGTAAATTACTTATTATTGGGTGAACTATTTTTTTAAGCTGTGCGAAGAGCCTGTATTAAGTGTAACTACCAGAGCGGTCAGTCCTGATACCTGCACTTTTCTGTCAGATCTGTTCAGTGAGTGTTATTCAAACAGTGAAGACCGAGCCTATTCCCTTCTGGTGAGGAAAACACGCTGTTGGAGCAAAGCAACTGTCCTGAATCTCGCCACTGTGGCAGATGCCAAATGCTTTTTTGCTCATGATGGTGTCCAGGTAACAGCTTATGCCTAATTCTTACATTTTCATGCCAGCCTTATCCCTATGACCAACCTTACCTGGATTGTCTTGCACAGGCCCTCCTGACCAAAGTCTGGTGGGGAGCCATGAGGACAGACACTGCCATCTCTAGACTTGTGCTCACGTTCTTCATCCCTCCCCTTATTTGGACCAGTCTCATCAAGTTCAAGTGGGTATATTTGTTGTTATTAATTCCATGTATGACATTTAAACTGATTTTTGATTCATTGAGTGTTATGAGCATATATGTGTGTATGTGTCACAGTGCAATAGAGCAAGTGAGCCAAGGTGAAGGGGAGCCGTTTGATGAGCTGGACAGTTTGGAAACAGAGCGAGCCTTGATGCTCACAGACGAGGACCCGGTGTAAGTCTCTATTTCATACTGGAATAGATACAAACTACAGTGAAGAACTCTACAAAACTGTTTTCATCTTTTTTTCCCCAGTGAAGGTGGCGGTGACCCTACAGTGCAGAGCTGCAGTGCAACCTTCATTCATGTTGTGCTGCGACGGTGGAATCGTTTCTGGAGTGCTCCAGTCACTGTGTTCATGGGGAATGTCATCATGTACTTTGCCTTCCTCATTCTGTTCAGTTACGTGCTCCTCCTGGACTTCCGGCCCCCACCACCGAACGGCCCATCTGCAGCTGAGATCATCCTCTACTTCTGGGTCTTTACCCTGGTGTTGGAGGAAATCCGACAAGTAGGACTAAATGTCTATGGTCTATAATTTAACATATGTGTGTGTGGTTGTTTTTATATTGTGCTTGTGTGTATGTTGTGTCTTGCATGGTTCTCTGTTGATATTGCTTATAGAAGAAGTATGGCATATGTGATTGCTTGATTTATCCAATATGATCAGAAATATAATTCCAGTATTCTAATATTATGATTCTTCAGAATATGTAAAGCAGTGTTGTTATTGTTAACTAAAACTAAAACTGTTTTCGTTAATTGAAATAAAGCTAAAATAAAATAGAAATATTTGATGAGAAAATGTAAACTAATTTTAGAAATGCTGCCTTGGCAACTAACTGAAATAAAATAAGTTTATGTTTACTGAAACTAAAACTGAAATAAAAAGTCAATCCAAATAGAAATATTAAAAAAAATAATAAACATTACATATTCTAAAACTACTAAATATCAAAATTAATAAAACAAACTGAAATTACTAAAAGTAAATTTGTAAAAGCTAATTTAGAATATTAATAAATACAATAATAGTAAGTAAATAATACTAAAGTAGCATTGATTTCAAGTCACGCACCTCCAGAACAGCACAAGTTTTGGCAGATTTTCACACATTTACTCTTACAAGGTTGTGCACCATTAAGATTTGAATTATGAATTACTTATGAATTCAAAATTGTTTTTAATTTAGCCAGCGAACAAGGTGCAGAACTGTAATTTCTGTGCTTTAAGTGTAGATTTTAATAATAATAATACATTTCATTGTCCGGTATAAATTAGCCATAAGTATTTCCTCAAATAGAAATGTGTTAATATTATTTATGAAGTGCCTTTCAAAAGTCTAACAGTCTGAGTTTACAACTTCAAACACCAATACATGACAAAAATACAGTAAAAAATGCAATGCACAAAACATTCATCATACAATACAGTACAATACAAAATGCCATATATATTATAATACAATACAATGCAGGAAAATACACAAAATATATAATACACAATACAATACTAACAATGAACACACACATACAGAGTGGAGTGTAGGGTTCACTTGAAATAACAGGTACAAATGCAGATTGGCAGTAAACTGGCCAGTGTCCCCAAGCAGCTGAACAAACAGTGCCAGCAAAAACGAGAGAAGGGTTAAGGAGCATATCCAATTCAGGGAAGTTGTTCATAACAGTGGCAGCAAAGGGAAATATACTGTGTCTGTTCTTGTTTTGATGGATCTGAAATGATCATTTGAGGTATGAGATTTGGTGACCAGGGTGTAAACTCACATTGATAATCTTACCTACCCATTTTCCAGACTCTTACTCATTGTCTGAGTCCTGGAGGAATGATAAATGTCAGCCAATGATTGATTCTTTCTGCTGGGTGCCTAATGTGCAGAGGTGTGGCTTCTTCATATGTGATGATACAAAATATGCTGTATCAGACAGTTATTATGGATGAGAAGAGTACAGATTCAATGACAGAGATGCAGAACTGGTTGATCAGGGCGTGTGGAGCACTAAACACTGAGCATTTCAATCAGTAAATTCAGTAACACTTTATTTTAGGGTCTTTTAACTAGTTGCTTATTAGCATGCATATTACTAAAATATTGGCTATTTATTAGTACTTATTAAGCACATATTAATGCCTTATTCTGGATGACCTTATTCTACATTCTTAATCCTACCCAATACCTTAACAGCTACCTTACTAACTATTAATAAGCAGTGAATTAGGAGTTTATTGAGGGAAAAGTCATAATTAATAGTTTATATGTGTTCCCTATACTAAAGTGTTACAGTAAATTCTTTACTGAGACCTTTTCTTGGTGTCATATTGGGGAGAAATTAGTTGATGGACCACCTAAAGTCCACAATCTTTTTTTTCTTTTTTGTTGTACAACACAGTACAGTTGTATTGTGCAAAGCTGCTATTCAGTGTATGATTTTTAACACTTTCTGATGCACAGAGTTTCTTCACGGATGAGGACATGAGTATTCTAAAGAAGATGAAGCTATATGTGGAGGATAACTGGAACAAATGTGACATGGTGGCCATCTGTCTGTTCGTGGTGGGATTGTCATGCAGGTATTTTGATCAAATAGTGCTGTTTTATGAGCAGTGTTAGGAGTAGCATTGTGCTTCATTTGAATTCTTTTTGTCTTAAGGATGGCCACAAGCACCTATGATGCTGGCCGAACTGTTCTTGCTTTGGACTTCATGGTTTTCACCTTAAGACTCATCCACATTTTTGCTATTCATAAGCAACTCGGGCCTAAAATCATCATTGTGGAAAGAATGGTAAAAATGATCATTGTCTGATTTAAAATGAAAAACTATAAAGAAACATCTGTTTAACCCCATGTGTTTTTTAATGATTTTACAGATCAAGGACGTGTTCTTCTTCCTCTTCTTCCTCACCGTGTGGCTGGTAGCGTATGGAGTGACGACACAGGCCCTTCTGCACCCCAATGACCCGCGCATCGATTGGGTCTTCCGCAGGGCGCTGTACCGCCCATATCTTCATATATTTGGACAGATTCCTCTGGAGGAAATAGATGGTACACTATATATTCTTTATACAATCTTGCTTTGAGCACATTGTAGCTCACTGTTGGGGCTGAATTTTTATAGCTTTTATTTTTTATTTTTTATTTTCAGTTTTCATTTCAATTTTAGTTTAAATTGTAGTAATTGTTTATATGCTTTTGTCATTTTTGTTATTTTTTTATATTTCTTATGTTTAGGTTTTAGTCATTTTAGTACTTCAACTTGTAGACTTATTGCATCAGCATTTGTTCTTTCATCTAAATGAATTTGTAGTTATTCGACTTGACCTCTAGGTGGAGCTGTTGCAGTTTATTCTTGACTATATTTCTCCACATATCTTCACAGCGGAAAAGATGTCAGATGATAACTGCACTACTGATGTGCAGGAGATCATCTTAGGCACTCTGCCACCCTGCCCAAACATATACGCCAACTGGCTGGTCATTCTGCTGCTCGTCATCTATTTGCTGGTCACAAATGTGTTGCTGCTCAACCTTCTTATTGCCATGTTCAGGTCAGAGTCCACTTTGCAAGTAACTTTGCAAACTCTAACCCAAACTCTAACACCTAACCCTAACCTAAAAGTCTACTAACAGACTACTAATACTCTAATGAGAGTTAGTTGACATGTAGGTGCAAAGTTACTTATAGTTAATAGAATGTCTAAAGGGGACCATCAAAATAAAATGTAACCTACTTTTCCAGGAAACATTGTCATGAATGTAACCAAGCATGTCACCTCTCCACAGCTACACCTTCCAGGTGGTGCAGGAGAATGCAGACATCTTCTGGAAGTTTCAACGCTATAACCTGATTGTTGAATACCACAGCCGCCCGGCACTAGCCCCACCCTTTATCATCATCAGCCACATCTCTCAAGCTCTCCTCAGCCTCGTCAGAACAACAGAAACCAAGCAGGATCTGCTTGGTAAGTCATTCGTCACACTGGTTGTGTACTTCCTGTACAGATTATTTTGATAATTCATAATACTTTTGATGAAGTCAAGCAAGTACCAGTCTAAATAACATGACAGGTCAAAATAGAACAAGTCAGGAAATTTGTGGTCAAATGTTTGTTCCTCTATTCTTGTGGTCAGAGAGGGAACTACCATCTGGCCTGGACCAGAAGCTGATGACATGGGAGACAGTGCAGAAGGAGAACTACCTGGCTAAACTGGAACGAGAGCATAGGGAGAGCAGTGGAGAGAGACTCAGATACACTTCCTCTAAGTGAGTCACATTCAAATGCTATACACATATGAGATGTATTTGTATAGCGCTTTCCACAATTTTGTTTTAAAGCAGCTTTACAAAAAATACTTGTTTCAGTGTTTCAATTTAGGAAGTATTCTGTTATCAGCCAGAGATGAGTGTAGCAAAGTAATGTTTATATGGCAGTAATATAGAGCTATAATATAGTACGCTATGTGGTTAGTTAACTTCATGTGTTTAGTTAAGCTAAAATAACAAGCATGTTAGTTATACTTATGCTTGTAATGCTTGTAATGTTTTATTGAAAGTTTTGCGTGTCAATCCAAAATTGCCGTAATCTGAAATCTTCGCAATTGTCGGTTTTGCCTGAAAATGTTGCAAAAGGCTGAATCCAAACTGGAGCTAGTGCAATCTGTGGTAGAAACCTGAGGTAGAAACAGGGAAGCAAAAGGAGAGGAATTAGCATAGCTGCAGTTCATAGCATTTAAGCAAAGTATGACCATGTGTATTTGGCACTATTTCATCAGATAAGTGTGTTAACTGCAAGTCTATGCAGAATGAGTGTATTAATAACCATTTTAATCTACTTTTTGCGTGTATCATTTCATAGGGTACAGAGTTTGCTGAGGTTGGTTGGGGGTTTCAAGGATCAAGAAAAGCGCATGGCAACAGTGGAGACTGAGGTGAATGAACTTAAAGTCACCATGAAATCAAAATTGACAATTTTACTGCAGTATTTATTATAAATATTCATGTGCTCTCGTAATCTTTTCCACAACAATCCAATTATCCAATCAATTCCCAATGGACAAAATCACGCCCTGCCCTAGATCACAATAGGGATAAAAAGACTATCGTAACTTCCATTTCATGCAGACTTTAATGTCTTTTGAGATTCGTCATTTAAGATGTTAAATGACTTCACTGAACATGTAACTTCATCTGTAGGTGAGGTATTGTGGAGAGGTGTTGTCTTGGATTGCGGAGTGTTTCCACAAAAGTACTCTGAAGTGTGACAGAGACGCGCCTAAAGCCCCACGTGAGGCTTCCTTTACTATTATGCTGCCCTTCTTCATATTGTGTCTTCTTCCTTATCTTTGTATCTTATTTGTTCTCTCTCTATAACTCTGTCTGAGTGTCTTCTTTCCATTGTCACACAGTTTTTGTTCGCTCAAGGTAACACTACACTACCTTTGTGTTTCACAGGGTCCATTGCCAGCAGCTCCAGAAACCTACAACCACAGGAAGCCAAACAACAGCAGCCATCAGGACATTCAGGATATGGTGCCGAAAAGAAACTGCCTTACATTGATCAGTGATCTGGCTATATTATTATGCATTTTTTTATCATTTACTAGAAATAGGATATCAATAGTTATAGTATGTCATTGTAATTGAGAGTCCAGGCAACAAAATGAAAGACAAAATATGTGCAGATTTTGTTTTTATTTTGATTTTGCCGTTATTTCTTGTACAAATTTTCTGTTTTGTGTCTTTTTTGTAGCTATATAGCACTATATAATAATTATCACTATTAACATTTGCTAACATTTTTCTAGGTAGAAGAATATTAGATTTTTCTTTTTCTTCTATCAACACCCAGCCAAACTGTTTCAGTAAAATGAACATTTTAAATTGAATTACCATTTTGAGGAATTGTATGAATGCTACACAGTCTGAGCCCTTGACGTCCTCATTTCAGTTGACTAGACGTACATGTACACACTATCATTCAGAAATTTGGGGTCGGTAAGATTTTTTTATGTTTTTGAAAAAAGCCTCTTATGCTTACCAAGGCTGCATTTATTTGATCAGAAATACAGTTTAAAAAAACAGTGATATTGTAAAATATTAGCACAAGTTAAAATAACTGTTTACTATTTGAATATATATTTTAAAATGTGATTTATTCCTGAGATGGCAAAGCTGAATTTTCAGCATCATTACTCCAGTCTTCAGTGTCACATGATCCTTCAGAAATCATTCTAATATGCTGATTTGCTGCTCAAGAAACATTTTCAAATTATTATGAATTATCATCTATTATTAATTTTGAAAACAGTTGGGCTCCTTAATATTTTTTTGGAAACCATGATACTCTTTTTTTGTTCAGGATATATATATATACTGACCCCAAACTTTTGAACAGTAGTGTATATTCTTAAAATCCTTCACAGTGTAAACGTCACACTGTTTCACACAGGAAGACACTGATTATTCATTATCAAGAATGACCGATACGGTTCTCATAGCTAATGAATCAGTAACCAGTTGACTAGGCAAATTTACCCAGTGTGCACAGGGGATGTCAGAACAAGCCTCAAGGGAAAACAAGGATTTTGAAAAGTCTGTTTTCAGTAAGAATACCAGAACTACGTGAGGACACATTCACTCTGTGTGAACCCACAGTGTTTTTTTTAAGGCAGAACACCTGTTCTAGATTATGTAGTGAAGCTGAAAGGGACTCTGCTAACATCATACTCATTTCTGCACTGTGATGGACAGGCTTGGTATGTACTGTATTACTTTTGTTCCTTTATTACAATATGTGGAACAATGTTTTCTGTTCCAAACATTTAAAGTGAATTTACTTACTACAAAAGTGTGCTACAAAAAAATCTATACTATAAATGATTTCTTACTATTTTTTTGTAATAATTTATATGGTTTGATGTAACAATTGTTGAGAATAAAGAAAAAAAGTTAAATGGGAAACTGTTGGTACAATCTGGTATACATCTGGTATAATTTGCCTTCATTTCATACCAAGTAGAGTGTCACACGTCCTGATTTTGCAGAGTTAGACATGTTCCTGTGTCAACATATTTTGTCCGAAAATTTAATGCTAACCATATCCCTACCCCTAAACCTAACCCTACTCATAAGTTATCCCTAAAATCAGAGGGAAATGATGAAGAACACTGATGCACTTAGAAGCACTTAACCCTAGTTGTAGGCCTAAACGTGAAATAATCTGTAAACCTGTCCCTCAAATCTGATTGATTGGGATGTTGTTCAAGGAGAGTAGGAGAATATGACCAGGACATGACCCAGATCTAACTCAAACCTGGGTATCACTGATCCTTACACATCCTGAGCATGTGCACAGTCCACTGCACCACAACCATAACTTATTTTAGTTGTATTGTATTGTAGTTTTCTGATATTATTTTGCTGTATCCCGCTGTGCTCTTGTCAGTGTGCCAGATCCTCAAATGAACAAGACGCAGTGTTGAGTTGATTTGAGGTTAATGAGTGAACAGATGTAAACAGAACAGGACAGTTAGTAACAGGAAGTTGGTGCACCACAGGAAGTAGATTCTCAAACAGTAATGTGTCAGATCCACCTGTCTACTTTCACACAGCTCTAAAAACCTGGAAATGGCATTGTCGCTGTGAAAATACATAGCAGTCGGTTATGTAACATGTCTGAGCTATGAAAAAGAAACTTCCTTACAGGCTAATTCATTGAACTCTTGCTCTAACAGACCTCCATTCAGCAGCTCCATCCATTGACACCAACCTGCAGGGTCCCAGCATTGCTCTTACAAATAAGTATAGACATTTTCATATTTCTTCTTTTTGCCTCTAAAGGCCGAATTCACACTGCACAGACAAACACAGACAGTCACCAGATTGCATGTCACTTCTCACTCAGACATTCTAATTCTCATTCAGCATGTTCAATTGGTGAAAACAAGCTCCGACAGACACCAACGGACTCCAATGGGTAACACACTGATCTGACAAAACCTGACAAAGTGTCTGTTTCAGTTTATCAGTGCAGTGTGAATTGGCCTTAAAGGTATATCTGTATTTTTTGTATTTCTGTTGTCTTATTTCAGTATTCAAAAACATTCAAATGCATAATGCTGTTTCTTCTTTAGAATCTCTGCTGCTGTTATTAAGGTGTTCAAGGGAGAACAACTACAGCCGAATGAGCTATACGCATTGAATCAAAATACCAGGTATAAACACATGATAAAATCATATTTAAAATGTGTAATAACTACATTAAGCAGATGTTTGCTTTCATCCATGCAGGCAGCTTCTAAGGACAGATATGGGCTTCTTTATCAAAGAGTATTTCCAGGTGCTTTAATTTGTCAGTTCCCAGAGCCATGCTGTTCTTTTCCTGGTTAAAAATTAATAAATAAATGCAATACTGGTAGGAGAAAAACATGCTAATATTGCTTCACTTGATTGTTTGCAGAATCAGATTTTGACCAAAGGTCTATCAATCATTTTGGATGAGATACAAAAGCATCAAGGTGAGACTGGTGGATCTACTGAATGTGTATGAGTGTTTATCATGAAACAGGCCTTTAACATGATCTTTTTTTCTTAGGAGAGTCTGGAGAGAGACAGCTTTTTGTTTTGGCCCAGGTGTGGGACAGATTTTTCTCTGAGATCCTACCTACTTTACAGGCTATTTTATATCCTCTGCAGGTAAATCTGCTTGTGAGCTTGGCGTTCCCTGTCTAGTAAATAGGTTCAAACACTTCGGCGAGGTCTACATTTGAAACATCAGATGTGTCCCAGCAAGGCCAGAGATTGCACATATCAAACACAGACTGACGTGAAATGAATTTCACCTTTTATACTCTAAATCCTGATTCATGAGAAGCTGTAAGGATATTACATACTTTATACAATACCTTTCAAGTGTTTGGGAGCAGTACGATTTTGTAAAATGTTTTTGAAAGAAATCCAGAAATTCCAGGCTGCATTTATTTGGTCAAAAATTTTGTAAAATGCTAAACCCTGCCCATCAAAGTTGTACATATGCATCACTTTTGATCAATATAATGCATCCTTGCTTTATTGTGTGTGCATATACAGTATATATATATATATATATATATATATATATATATATATATATATAGTGTGTGTGTGTGTGTGTGTGTGTGTGTGTACACATTCCAAATCAAATCAGCCTCTCTTCACAAAATGACACAGAATGACACTTACTCTTAGCAATGGTAGCGACAGACAATTCACAGACATTGTGAAATTTAGAAAGTTAGTTAATATGCAAGTGATTTACTCACAATGTAAAAGGTTGTCTGTAGTATTGTATATTGCATGGTGCTGTTATCCAAGGCCATAACCATGTCTTTGATTGACTATCAGTTATTTTGACATTGATGAGCATTGTTAGACTGCTGAGGCAAACCAGTAGTTTGGCCATTTCTAATTATTGGGGGAGACGTGTCCCCCTAAATGTCTATGGTGGGCTTATAGCATTCCACAGACACTGTAAATTGAGCACAATCACCGCTCTGTACTGCACTGCTTCATATTTCTTGATACATGTCTGAGTTGTGCATCTGAAGTTTTGAAGATAGAAATGGAAAGTGTTGTACAGTTCTCCGTTTTGTGGTCCAACGAAGACTACTAGATGTTGTGGAACAAGTAGGATGAAGTGATTGACTGGGGAGATACAATGGCTGATGAAATTTGGGATGAGGATGTTGAATGCAGTATATGGGATGATGGCTGGAAGAAGACAGTCAACAGTCAGAGCCTGCCAGATGTGATCTGTCCAAGATCTCCTGTAACAGCAAAGCATTCTGTTAATGCTGGGACGAGTGGGGTGACACATATTCTCTTTGCTCCTTTAATGATGAAAGGAAGAAGGCAGTGAAGAAACTCCACATCTTTGAGTGCTGGGATGAGTGGGATGACATATATGCTGCTGGCTCCAAGCTGGAAAGCAGTTCAGTAGATAGAAACAAGACAAAGATGAAACCTTGCAGGTTCATAAGGCATCCGACCCCATCTGCACTGATGAACAGTTGACAAAGATGGATACTGCACCTTTCTTTTGCTGCTTCTAATGTCCACCAGCATGCCAAAGTCAACTATGAAAACTGGGATGAGTGGGATGACATCTATCCTTCTGGCTCCTTCAATGAAAAGCTGGAAAACAGGTCAGAAAGAAAGAAGGCAGTGAAGAAACACCGCAGGCTCATAAGGCAGACGGTTACACTTTATTTTGATGGTCCACATTAGACATAACTTTGCAACTACATGTTAACTAACTCTCATTTCAAGTTCTGTCAGGACCACTATCATCAAAAATGATTGACAGTTAGCATACAGTTTGGATTGGTTGTATGGTTCTGTTCTGGGCAAGAACATGAACTCTCACAGCCAGAAAAGCAAAGAAAAGGGAAGTCTTACATCTACTTTAAAGAATGATTTTAAATAGTGTTTAGGCACAATACATGTTTTAAAAACCAACTTCCTGTTTAATTATATAATTGTGGTATATGTTGATTTTGCATAAAATGTATTTAGTTTCTTTCTCATTGTATGCAGGGGCAGGAGTTGACAGTGAGACAGATGGCTCTCCTCGGCTTTAGGGATCTGGTCCTATTGAAGCTCTCTCTAGGTGACCTGCTGCGCAAGAATCTGTCTCTCATCCCAACATCCATCACACAGATGCTCCTTGTGCTACAGGTGAATGTTAACTGCAAACCCATGCTGAATAGCCATCTGTATAACTATCTCTATTATTCATGTCTGTTCTTACGTATGTGTAGGGTATTCAGGAATCCAGAGGCCCTTCAAAGGAATATTGCCAACTTGAGAGTCTGGTGGCGCTAGTGGTCACACCCTATCTATGGAACTGCAGGCACACAAGTAGGAAGACCCACATTGATTCATCATAGTTTAATCTATTCTGTTCTGTTGCCATCTCAAAATGCTTTCACAATAGAGTTCTGCAGGGATGATGTGTTTTTGTAGGCCAAAACCAGGAAACAAGTCAGCATTTTAGTACTTCTGGTTCTATCGCCCCGAAGTCAGTGGGTTCTTTTTTTTAAAATTAGATTTAGGTTTAAAAGCCGGAAATAAGGTCTGTGGTGAACACAAGTTCAAGATATTTATACATTTTATTCCGTGACATAAAACACACCAGTAATATCCCCCTCATGATTTTTAAAGCTTTTACATGTCTTAAAAAAGGCTGTTGCTAACAAGTTGCTAAATGGGACTGCAGACATTGTCTGGGACATTAATGTTATCACACCGAACAGGTAAACTCATCTATGTGCTTTCACGGCCTCATTGTGTTTATAATTGCGCTCTTGCAAACTATTCTAACTCACACTTTCAGGGAATTTTTTTTATAAAGACTTAAAAGAAAAATGGGGGCAGTTATGGCCTAACGGTAAGAGAGTCAGACTGGTAACCCAAAGGTTGCAGGTTCGATTCTCAGTACCGGCAGGAAATGACTGAGGTGCCCTTGAGCTAGGCGCCTAACCCCCATTTGCTCTCCGGAGCCACGGCAAAATGGCTGCCCACTGCTCCAGGTGTGTGTCCACAGTTTGCAGTGTGTGTGTTCAGTACTCCTAATATGCGTGCACTAACTTGGATGGGATAAATGCAGAGGACAAATTCTGAGTATGGGTTACCATACTTGGCCTTCAAAAGTCACTTTCACTGCAAGACGAAATAGTTGTTAGAAGCTTGGTGGTGGTGATGTTGAAGTCGTGCAACTGTAGTGTATTTTGCTTATAGCCTAAGGTTAGCTTTTTATTCCTGGCAATTGTATTTAGGCTTCAAATTTCATAAAAGTTGTATTAATTTGTGAAATGTATCAAAATGTGCATCAAACTTTTGTTGAACACAGACCTTATTTTTTGCGAAAATTCAAAAATGTTCCAAACCCACATGACTGGTCCAAACAACAAATGGTACATTTCAAGTCTTCTGAAGTCATATGCTAACTTTGTATGATGAACAGACACAAATTTATGTTAATTCACTGATAATCATCCTCTCTAGTGGGCTATTAACCATTGTGACTGGATCATTGAGTCGGTGAGTTAAACTCGAGAACTGGATTGGTCTGATCTGTGAATAAATCATTCAGAGTTTGGCTGCATCTGAAATCAAATACTTCCTTACTATATAATAGGCAAAAAACAGCATGTGAAATGAGTAGAAAATCTGAATTCACAATATTCATAAAATGGTAGGTGAAAAGTACTCGGATGAGATTCTGAAGTGCACATTCAGTGGAGCCTTTTAGTATTCCATGAAGCCACAAGAGAGGAGTTGTGAATAGCAGTGAAGCGACACAACTGACACTGGTAGGTCACGAAAAAAACATGGCGAATGTACGTCTGGATTTCATCATGCTACACACAGAACATTTTTTTTTTCACAAATGCACTGTAATTACTAATGAAACTAATAAAATTAATTTAAAAAGTACTTACTAAACAGACCCAGATAGCACACATACGTCTGCAAGATGTCTGTTAAAGATCACTTCATCTGGAAAGCATCTGCTGTTTATAAACATCTGATAGACGTCTTTAAGATGTCAGTTTTACATTCATTCTAACTCATAAACATCTTAAAGACATCTTCTAAACGTCTATTTGACATCTGACAGGAAACATCCTATAGACGTATTGCAGATGAGCAAACACTCTTACGTCTTCCAGAAGTAAACACGCACATCAAATGGACGTCTCAGAGATGTACGTGCGCTATCAGGGTATGAGATTTCAGACAACCATTTGTTTCATTCAGATTTGTAAGCTGAATCAACGATTCACTGAAAAGATATAACGTAACTCAAAAGATTGATTCATTAAATCAGACCAGTGATATTTTAGTATTTATATACTGACTGAATTAGCTTTTATATCTTCAGTTTTCAATTTGAGTTTGTTTTAGTAATGTTATGTGCTTTTGTTATTTTATTTTTATTTCTATTTAGCTTTATTTTTATTTGTTTTAGACATTTTTAGTACTTTAACTTCTTCATTTAATTGCTATGTCAACATTCTAATTTTTTTTCCTCAGACAAAGCTATCTTATGACTTCTGAAGTTGAAAGTCCCAGTCCTCATTCACTTTCATTTTATGGCAAAGTGTCCCATGGTATTCTTAAAAAATTCACCCTTTGTGTTCCATGTTAGAAAATCTTTAGACCGCAACCCCTTTACCTTTGGTTACAAATCTGTGACTTTCTCACATTCCTCTAGGCTGCACTGAACAAAGCACCACAAGAGCACACCAGAGTCATCCTGAGATAAGGATTACTCATTATATCTCTGAAGGCTCTTTGCTGTCCCCTGTAATGGAACAAGAAGGGGAGGTATACCTAGAGCGAGTGGGAAACATACGCCGCCACAGCGTGACAAATGCTCATTCTGACATCCAGCTGCTCACTGTTACTAGCAGAGTATATTCTGGGATGGACGACAGCTGTGAGACCATAGATGTGACTAGAAGAACACACCTCTGAAATCCAGTAGCCCCTGACTGCAGAACACAAGATCCAGGGGGCGGAGATGGGTAGGTTTTAGGGATATGTAAAGTGGGAGGAGTTGGATTCAGATCCAGGGGGTGGAGATGGGTAGGTTTAGATCCAGGGGGCGGAGACAGGCAGGTTTAGGGATATGTAAAGTGGGAGAAGCTGGATCCAACCCCAGCCACTGTACCTTGTGTTCTGCAGTGAAGACCATCTCACTAAAAATGCACAGGAAAGATAGGACATTTAACAATAATTTATAAAGACACATTTGAGCACTATATTTTGATGAAAAAAAGAACATTATATGAAAGGATTGTCAGATTTCCAGTGTCAATACAATCATCAGATTAACTTGCATACATTAGTCCATCAGATTAAAAATACTCCTACTTTGTCAATGTTGTTCAATGAAGCATGTAAAACATTCACACATCTAAGCAATATTGGACACAAATTAAGTAAGATGACATCTGCATTAAAGGTGCAATCACATTGATCTCTGCTTGGTGAATTTTCACATTGCTCCTTTTAATACAAATGAGTCTGAAAGATTTCCCCAGGCAGTTTAAATTGGTCACATGGATTTGCAGCGTTAACCAACAATTTGTGCTTCAGTGATTCACTATTGAAAATAAATTTTTTTTGTCAAAACTTCGCTAATGTGATCACACCTTAAGAATATGGACATTTTGAAGTTGTTAAATGAAGATGATGCACCACATTCAGTACAGTCACAGTAAACAGTGCTGCTGTGTACTAACGATGCTTTAAATGGTAAATTATGTATTTTTTGCAAAAACATTTTAAACTCACAGGACCTACTGTTGAGTTGGTGAGTAAGGCAGCAAACATGAGCAGTTGAATGTAGTATTGTGAAATTAATTTGTGGAACCTAACACTTTTAACATAAGCTAACATAAGCAGCACCATTAAATAATGTTTTTACACCCTTTAGCTTTGACGGGTCATTCAGTGAAATTGTGATGCTAATCATACAGAAGTTTGACCACTGATTGCACTGCACTAAAATGTTTTGGGAAACATCTGTATACATCAGACAGGCATTGCGAGTTATGCAACCATCATTACTAAGCCTGGAGTACCAAAAATAGTCTAAGAAATGTTTAGCTGTCTATGAGAACTTGAGAATGCAGGTGCGACGTAGGAACTCAAAGTGAAGGTTCTGGGCCCCGAGGTTGGACCCCCTCCCTCCTGAGGCTAGCATCGAATCGTGGTGTGACCTCACAGCGCACCAACAGCACGTCCTCTTTCACAAAGCCACGCTGCCGCAACGCCTGTAGGTGCAGGAAAGTAACGTAGCCAAAACCCTTGGGGTTGCGCTGCACGGTGGGCCTCTGGAAGGCCTGTAGGTCCGGCTTGGTCTCCATCACTTCCACATGGTGCTGCCCCTCGACCTGGTCCAACACTGCCAGTCGGATCGTGCCCTGGAAGGGCCAGGAAAGCTGGCTGTCAAACTCACCCTGCATAGTGTGCACGAAAAGCGAGATGTAGTTGGAACAGCGAGGAGCGCTGGGGGTTTGGAGATGCAGTCGGAGGCAGAGTTTGTACCCCGGCCGGCCCGTGTAGAAAGGTGGGCTGTGGAGGACTATGGGCTGACCGGCCTCTTGGTTGCGCAGGTGAAGTGAGAAGTTCTCCAAGCGCCACACGTAGACGCCTTGGTACTGCTGGGCTTCTAGCTCTCGGGTTGCCTCCTCCAGTGAGCTCAGCTTTCGCCGTAGTTCGGTGACTTGGTTTTTCTGTGTCTCGTTGTGGATGCACAGCTCCCGAATCTGCTGATCTTGACGCACCAGCCGACCCTCCAGCTCCAGAACAGTCTCCCTAAGGTTTAACAGCTCCTGTTTACAGTGGCAAGAATCTGCCGCCCGGGAAGAGGCACCACGTTCGTCTGACGATGAATGGGCGGCAACTGATGGCATTAGGCAGCTATTGAGAGACTGGCTGCGCAGAAACTCCGCCATGTAACGCATGTGCATCTGTGTAAATTCCTGCATGTGCTGAGCAAGTTCATTTCTCGGCATCTGTAACACATTTCCAAAGAATTAAAAATGTTTTTATATTATTGTTATTAAAAGTATATTTTAAAACATTTTAAAAGCAAAGCTGAATTTTCAGCAGCCAGTACTCTTCATAAAGAATTCTAATATGCTGATTTATCATGATAAATGTTGTAAACAGTTGTGCTGCTTACTATTTTTGTGGAAACTGCAATACATTTTCAGGCATTTTTGATAAATAGGCAATTCTAAATTTCTGTACTGAAACTTTTGAAAGGTAGTGTACTTTATTATAATGACAACCATGTATGAATAAGCTGAAGTGGTTCTGCCCTTTTTCAGACTGATAAAAAGGAAGTCATATATCTTTAGTGTTATACTCTCATGACCCACCTTTTCACGACAACCAAAAGTGCTGAAAGTACAGGCTACAGGAGCTTTCAAACAGTCTGTGTCACAGTGCAATGCCAACTGAAACCAATAAAAACAGATTCATTCAGCTTTATAGTTCCACAATGTATTATTTTTTTAATCATTTAATTACTGTTGTGCCTCAGGTAAAGTGCATATTAGTGACAAATCCTCTGACACACCTGATCCCGAATTAGCTCCATTTCGCAATATTCACACACTGTATTGGCGAAAGGACAAATCTGTTCATGAATCTACATAAAAGAAAAAAAAAATGTTTTAGACATTAATGTTAGACAGTGATGTTATTGTTAACTTAATTAAATTAATAAAACTAAAACTAAATTACAGCTAAATATAAATATTAAAAAACAAAAACTATTAAATGTCAACTACACATTAATAGTAAATAAATAATACACAACAACGATATTAGGTGAGAAATAGAAGATCAATACTAGTAATACTAACATTTTTTTAATCCCTGCTTATGGATCTACTTTCAAAACAATTTTATGGCAATCTAAAAATATCCAGTATGTAAAGAGGAATCAAAGGTTTTCACCTGTTTCTTAGCATACACAAAACTCCCTGCACAGGCAGGACAGGTCATAAGCCGCTGTAAGCACTGCTGGCTCTTGTGTTCATCCAGATGGCTCTTACGAACAGACTCCAGACACTGAGGGCATGGCACTGTCGCAAACTTACACTGAGACACGTGTCTCTGCGGGAGAAAGAATGTAACAATTAAACAAGTTGCCACCATGATGACTGCTCACTAATGAGTTTGAAATGGCATTCATGAAAGGTGTACAACTATGAGGAGTTGATGCATAACATATCCATGAACTCTTTTAATAAATAACAATATCACAACAGGGGCAGTTGTGGCCTAATGGTTAGAGTCGGACTTGTAACCCAAAGGTCACGGGTTCGAGTCTCAGTACCGGCAGGACATATAGGTGGGGGGAGTAAATGAACAGCGCTCTCTTCCACTCTCATTACCCACAGCTGAGGTGCCCTTGAGCAATAACGAACCCCCAATCGCTCCCTGAGTGCCGCAACAAAAATGGCTGCCCACTGCTCACGGTCTGTTTGTGTACTCACTGCTGTGTGTGTGTGTACTTGGATGGGTGAAATGCAGAGCACAAATTCCAAGTATGGAACATCATACTTAGCTACACGTCACTTTCACTTTCAAGATTTTGGAGAAATCAAAATGTTACAGGGTAGGTCCCGTAACTGTTGACCTGTTTGCTGTAATTTTTTTTTTATTTATTTATTTTTTTTTACCATATTTAAGAACCAGTAACACTGTACAATAAGATTTCATTAGTAACTACTTTAGTTAACATGAACTAAGAATGAACAATACTTCAACAGCATTTAGTAATCTTAGTTAATATTAAATTCAACATTTACTAATGCATTGTTAAAATCAAAAGTTGTATTTGTTAACATTAATTAATGCAATGTGAACTAACATGAACAATGAACAACTGTACTTTTATTAACTAACATTAACAAACATTAATGAATACTGTAAGAAATGTATTGTTCATTGTATATTAACTAATGTTAACAAAAGAGACCTTATTGTAAAGTGTTTCTTAAGAACCTAGGGCCAGTTTCCTAAAATATTCATAAGAAAGACGTTAAGAAATTTAAAATAAATTCTAATAACTTTATAACAATGCAATTCTTGTTCTTGTACTAGCAGTTTATACTATTTTATATCACTTACTATTCAATTCTGTATTTATTCATTTTCAAGAATTATTTATTTGTTTAAATTTATTTGATGTATTATCCTAACCAACCCCTAACCCTAAACACAACCGTTGGTACCAACCACACTTGATATATCTAACCTAATTTGTTTCAGTATATGAGACCCTATATTCTGGCTTTAATTCTTTTATTCAGTTTTCTTGGAAACAAAGACTATTTTCAGTGTATGTGCGAGACCTCAATTCTTTAGCCACAGTGCAGCGTGGCACATCATGTCTGATGTGTGACATGCTTAAAGTGCAGTAAAAAAAAAAAAAAAAAAAAACGCTACAAACTAATCATTTCCGTGGGTCTAGTCTTTGCATCTGTTTGTTCGAAGTTTGAATCAAGTCTCTGTTCGAATAGAAATGGCTGTCACAAAAAACTAAGGTCCTAGAAATGTGGTCCTAAAAAAAACTCTGGTACTGCAGGAATATAGTATTGGTCACACCAGAAAATTTACCTCCAGTTGGCGCAACTCCATTTTATCACTGCATCCTTCATTAGGACATCTGACAGTGAGTGAAAGGATCTCTCTTTTGGCAAAGTTATCAGGGAAGAGCTGTTCCTCGAGCAGCACCTCATTGTCAACTGGACATTTCTGCCCTGTGTCCCTGCCAGGCACAAGGAATAGTGTTATATTTTACATTTTTAATTCTGTAAAGCCTGGCATTTGAGATACTATTTATATTATTATAATATTTATATATCAGATAACATATCTGAAGAGAGAATATGGAGCTCACATCTGAGGAGGCTGGCTCAAACTGAGCAAATATATGTTGCTTAAATACTGACAATTTTGATCACACTGACAATTTAGAGGCCTTAGCAATTTGCTTATCAAATATGATATAGTAGGCTTCACTGGGTGAATTTTCAAATACACCAACCTGATGGACTTCCTGATGCATGAGTTGCAGAATCGATGTCCACACGGTGTCTGGACTGCCGAGCGAAGACCCATTAGACAGATTGGGCACTCATACTTGCTCTCTAGCGGAGGGTCAAACTCTACATCATAGCCTTGCTGGTCTGGGGTGACACTAGAAGAGACACTGATGGTGGAGGGGTTCTCTGTCGGGCTCAGATATGAGTCTCTCTCTTTCTCCATGGCTGCTGCACAACTGGAGAACGCACCATCACAGCAGGCATCATCAAGGCTGGACTTCTCCATGTCGCTGCAAGCCATCTGTAATCACATCGAAAGAGTGTTTTGTTGATGTGTGAAAATAATAGATAATCATCCATACAACACATATAACAGCAACACACAAAATCTGGCCCCCCAAATACATTGTGCTCTTCATATTATCTGGATGCTACACAGAAATTAGCCTCTAGGTTTTCAAGACATCGACATATCGTCACCTTTTTTGTCAAAATTGAGTTATTCACATATTCTTATTCTGTGACAACTTATTTACATTATGTGATTTTTTTTTAAAGTAGTGTACACTTTTTTTTAGAAAACAAAAAGGTTTTATCTACAAAGAAGTATGGAATGCAACAAAACTCTGAAGCTCAATATCTCAAAACCGCTCAGAATGCAGATATAACCTTGTAATTCCAAGGTGGCTATATATATGTTTTCAAAGTCTTAATTGCACAGAAGATGTGGTCACAGAGCAGATATTAGGTTAATTTCCGCTATACTAATGAAGTGAGAAGGCATAGGATGAGAAACTATAGTCCCTAATGATGTATTCATCTTTAAACTAGTACTATTTCCTCACGCGAAATACTGCTGGGCTGGGCGGGGCTGATTTGTGGGAAAACGTTTCTCTCTCGACAAGTGGAAAGTTACTTTTTTAGTCCAAAATACCCACATTGCACATCGTAAAAGTAAAATATAAATTTGTAAAAGGTCAAACTTATCTCCCATCTAAATCTTAAACTAAATTCAAAGTCAATAGGAGTAAAATAGCGAAATTAGCTAGCCAGTCACAACCGACGGTCACATCATCAACTTTTCTTGCCGTCGCATCAAGAAACACACATTCTAACCTGACATTATCGTTGTTATAGTACCACAAACTTCTTTGTATAACATATAATTCGACTATAGATGACAATCTTCCGTAATAGTTTTAATTTACATACCCTGGCTCGGTCCGGCCTCGCTGTCTACTACAGCTTCCTGTATTGACTCCAAACATCAGCGCAACGTCACTGGCTCAAACCTCCCCTCGTGACCCTGATCCCAGACCAGCGCACCCAACCGAATCCTCGCGAGAATTACCGCGATGTCGATTTCTCTGCAGGCCTCAGATCGGTGTGACGGGATTTTACCGTTGTACTCAACTCAACTGAATATCCACGAGATGGTGTGGTTACCTCTGGTTTTAAAGAAAAAAGCAATGCGGTCTCAAATTTGATAGAAAAAAAAAAAAAAACGTTATTTTGCAATGAAAGTTACTTGTTCACCAAGATGACAGCAGAGTCAGTGAAGAATTTGCTTGAGATCTTTACATCACGGCCACTTTGTCTGACCAACCATATGGTATTTTATTGATCAGGTTATCCTCAAATTTGAATATTTGAATTAAAATCATAAATATTTTTCAAACCCTATCAATGTAGTCTACCTAACATAAGCTGTGTCCCAAAGGATGCAGCCTTTTAATTGGGACAATGCTATAGCCTAGTTTACAGTCAGTCAATGAATTGTTGATAGAATACTGTAAAAAAAAATTGAGAGTACACTTACAATAATGTATAAAATGTGTATAAAATGTCCATCACAGAAGAATTATGCTGGTCATACATGTTTTGATAAACCATTTGTAGGGGGCTGTTCGGTTAGTATAGTTGACAGAACAGGCCTATTAAACACTAGCTGAAATTATCCACTGGTCATTCTAATTTTATATATATATATATATATATATATATAAACTAATAAATCAAGACAGCAACAAATAAATTATTAATAAGCTATGCAAAAGTAAACTATGAAAGGCTGAGTGACAGAAGAATAGGAAGCAATAAACAAGGCAGAGTTGTAGGTGCATTAATGGTCACATTCATACGTGCTTATATTCTTGTTTTGTATTTATGTACAGGACATTGTGGCATATCTGTAATCAAAATCATGTTGTGGTTTTCCCAAATTGCACTTACCCACTCAAAACAAAACTGGAAGTCTGTTAAAAGAAAATGCCTGTGTAAACATTTGCACAGATTTCTGTTTGAGCAAGAAGGCGTGCTCTGCATCCTGAGGTTGGTCAATAAGGAGCCTTGTTATATGCAGGTTGTTGACCTTGCTGTTTATAAAATGTGCTTTTCATAAGTGACATAGAAGCTCAGTGTGACCCCCACCTACCCAAACTTTGACATACTATGTGGGCTGTGATCAGGCTACAAACAGACTAGCAAAAATGTACTTACAAGCCAATGCTCAGTCCTCAGAAAAAAAGGGAAAAAACAGAAAGAAAGAAAGAAAAAACTGTGCTGACATCAGTTGAGGTTTTGGTCAGGAATGGCATTCGTGTATCACAGTATACCAGTACCTGTGTGCATCGTCTCAGAATTGGGAGGACTATGTGTGTATAAATGTGGCTCTGGAATATATGGATCAGTGACTATGCTAAATTGAGTAAAGCTGTCTAGCAAAAACTGGACAATTTTTAGCGATTTTATATGGATATACTAAAATGCCTGAGCAATCAAATTAATTAAAAATATTTTTAAAAATGATTGTTTTTATTAAATAGTAAAAATAAAACAAAAAACAACAAATAGCCATTATTCATAGAACGGCAGAACAATCCCTTTGACACAGTGAATCACCAAATCCCCAGGTCCACCTTTTCTGAATTGTGCGTCACAGGAACTGCACATCTCTGACTTGAGTCCTACCTCACTGGCAGGAGTGACTACATTTCATGCCTGGGTGTTTCTTCAGCAACAGGCACTTTTGACATGTGGTGGTATTTTGTCAACCTCTACGTACACATTTCCAATAGAATCGCCATTGGCTTGTAAAAAGTGTGATTTACTCATCAGACTTCTGACACATATGTGTATGTGTGTGTGTGTGTGTGTGTGTGTATATATATATATATATATATATATATATACACACACACACACATACATATTTAGTGGTCCATTTTAATCACAAACCACAAGAATTGCACAAATACTGTAAATCAAGTAACTTAGCATAGCCTTCCCCTTTATTTTCTTTAAATGTTTAAAGGGGTGGTTCATTATGATTTCACTTTTTTTTTTTTAACTTTAGTTAGTGTGTGATGTTGCTGTTAGAGCACAAACAACATTTGCAAAGTTAGGAAAGTTCAAAGCAAAGGGAGATATTTTCTTTTATAAAACGGTTAGTTCCTGTCCTTGATTCTGATTGGTCATGACCACTTCACCCAACGGTTCTGTGTATCACTACACAACACCCTTAGCAACCACTCTTAGCAACGTAAACTGTATGCTTCGCGTCGTGCCTAACAACGCCCTTCAGCCGTGACTTATTCAAAATACAGCACAGCCTCTTGTACCTTATTGCTTAAAGAATTCTCTGTTTAAGGACAGTGCCAATCCTACACTTCCGGGGACCCTAAGCAAAACTTTGTGAAGGGGCCCCTGTCAGTGCATTCTTAAACCCCCCAAAATTTCCATAATCTTTATTACTGCATGAGCCAATAATTACAATGGTTTATGCAAGGTGCACTGCCGGTTTTCTATAGTTAATGGAATTAAAACATCAAGGAAACAAGTTATGAAAAACGCATATAAATTTGTAAAGGGAAACCCATTAAAACACTTTAAATTGGCAGTAAAAACAATTAAGTAAAATTAAAACCAAATTTTCGTTGACAGCTAAATAAATGCTTTTTGATAGTAGTAATGCTCTGGCACCATCTAGCTGTCAGAAAAACTATAACACACAGCCGAATCGGCTTTCTAAATGCGCGATTTACTAACGAATTACAGCATGATAAACAATAATAATAATAATAAAATATGGACAAACCCAATCATTAGGTTATTTTAATTAAATAACCAGCTGTTGGTTTTGTCCATTTTGACCCAAATCAACAACCCAGCATCTTAGAGTGAAGAAGGCTTCGGTAAACATGCGAAAATATATCAATAATTCTCTGTATGAGCTAATTTTAGATTAATGGGCATTGTTTTTAAAGTACCTGAGTCATACAACAGCGTGTAATACTGAACATGAATGTTTATTTCTTATGAACGATGTGTATACCAACACAAACCGAAAGTTACATTTCATCATGGGGCATTTCTGTGGAGACCTGGACTGGAGTTACTGCTTTACGACTTGCTTATGAATTTATTGCTTTGTCAAGACTAAGAAATTAAAATATTTCAAAAATACATACTTTCTTCGTTCTTGGCACTTTATTATCTGTTCCAGAAGCTTCGTTTCACAGCCATAGCCATGTCAATACGCCTGTTACTAGGCCTATCTCCCGCACTGCATGATGTCCGAGTTATTGAATAAATATAAATCATTATTAAAATATTTCCAAATGACTCCACCAATGTTTAGTAGACACCACACATATATTTGCATGTTATAAAGAAATAATCACGTTATGGTAAATTATCGTCATGTTTATTTTATATAGTGATGAGCAAGGGGGCCCCCTGGTGGTTCGGGGGCCCCACGCAACTTGGGAGGATCGGATCTGTTTAAAGACTACAACAAATGGCTGGTAGGGACTACAACAAGTTTCTTCCCGGGTTGGTGACATCACTAACCCTAAAATTTACATAAACCCCACCCTCGAGAACATACAACAAAGAGATGAGGCCATGTTAGTGCAATACAGTACGTAACACAAATGCAATAGCATGTCATAAAAGCAAGATGACAAAATGATAAATTATAACCGTAATTAAACTAAACTATACCTGTTCTATCTTCATGCAGCATATATTCTCTGGCTCTGTAAGCATCTTACAACAGTTCCCACATGAGCGATTATCATGACAGAATATGCTAATCAATGACTTTAAGATATCCCACGTCAGCTACATAAATTCATCAACTAACCATTCAGAAACGTCCTGTTGCATTCTACATGTTGTCACTTCTTGAGTCTCTCCATCATTGTCCGACTCCGGTTTGAACATAAAAGGGTGAACAGTTTCTGACATTTTCAGTGAGTCTTCGTGAGGTAATCGGCACTGCTAACACTAAGTGCTAACACAAGCTCTTGAAACTCCGCCCTCTGCTTAGAAGCAGCAGCTTATTTGCATTTTAAGGGACACATAAAAACAGAGTGTTTTTGCTCACCCTCAAAAACTGACAAATTTAACATGCTATAAAAAAGATCTGTGGGGTATTTTGAGCTAAAACTTCACGTACACACTCTGGGGACATCAGAGACTTATTTTACATCTTGTAAAAATGGCATTATACCACCCCTTTAAGCTGTGTGGGTAAACTTGCAGACAGCTTCTTACAGAAAGAAGACTTGTTGTCAATGTTGGTGGCTTCAAACAGTTCATGAGTAGTTAAAAAAATGTCTCCCAGTTAGTTTGAGTTTAATGTGAGACCAAATATTCACTATAGGGTTGGAGTCTGGACTCTGACCAGGCCAAAACATGAGCCTGATGGACTCAAGCCACTTCTAGGTTGTCTTTGCATTTTCTTGTTGAAAAATAGCATTCCTCTTTAGACAACAACTTTTCATTTGTGGGAAGCAAGCGATTCTGCTATATTCTCCTGTACTCCAAAGCTTTAAATCACTTTCCACAGTGAAGCAGCTCACCAAATACCAGCAGCTAAAAAGGCTCCCCACACAATGACAACTCTTCCTCCATGCTTCACTGTGGTGGTAGAGATACATTTATTATTATATTTCTCAGCATATTTTTGAAGACACAGCTCTGGAGCATCACCATGCAACTCATTCTGTCTTTGATGTTTAAAATGAAAATCCTAATATTTAGCCGCTTGGGGCTTTTCCTTTTTTTCTTTTCTTTTCTTTTCTTTTCTTTTCTTTTCTTTTCTTTTCTTTTCTTTTCTTTTCTTTTCTTTTCGCACAGGAGTCAGTGTATGGCAAGATCGGTAAGATCTTTTTTGTTCAAAAATACAGTTAAACAGTAAAATTGTGAAATAATATTACAATTTAAAATAATAGTTTTCTATTTCAATATATTTAAAAATGTAATTGATGGCAAAGCTGAATTTTCTACAGCCATTACTTCAGTCTTCAGTGTCACATGATCCTTCAGATCCTTTTAGACAGCATGGCTGAGCTCAGTTAGCCTTATTAAAGCACTAAAAAAAAAAAAAAAAAAATCTTTCTTTGTCTTAACAATTTATTGAATAAATAAATGAATGAATGAATGAATATGTTTTCCTCCTTCACTGAGGAGACATTCAAGGGGTCATATGATGCTATTTTAAAAATCATTTTGTCTATTGCGTGTACCAGAATACGTTAACATGCCCTAATGTTCAAAAACTCTATTCCCAGTCTGTCTAAAACTGGTTGCTCCAAAGCCGCTCCTTCCGAAAAGCCCAGCATGCCCTGATTGGCCAGCTGGCCTAGTCCGTTGTGATTGGTCAAACACAACATTTCTGATGTAGGTATACCATAATTTTTTTTCTATTTACCACACATCTGATAAGCTTTGAACAAGCAACAAGCAGCCATTCAAAAAATCAGATCTTAGGCTTTCAACCTTGGCTTAACAGAGGGAAGGATTGTATGTTCAAATGCTACAGTTTGGCGGATTTCATCACTCACCCCTCACATATTTTGACAAAAGCATCTCTGTTGGATAGGGCTTACATATGTTCTTTATTTAGTCCAACCGGGAGTGATGAAGTTGCGCTGCTAATTGAGTGACTATAGAAATGCCATTATAAAAGTTTTCTGTCCTCCTCTTTTGGATAACCACATGACTGATGTAGTACCTTTGTATGTTGATAGTGTTCTGAGATGCATGTATTTATATATAATCTTGATGGTGTTTTCAGCAACTATGACTGGCTTAATTGTCTATATGTCTGTATCTATGCTATGTAGCTTTTGCTTTATGCTTGGAGTCATTTTCTGTCTACAAAACTTTTTACAGCTGTACCATACTCTTTCTTTTTATTAGTTATTGATTTACCTTTATTCCAAGGAATGTTCAATGACTTCTGATATCTTCCTGTATCTATCCCCTACCATGTGCTTTTCAGTTTAGTGTTCTTTTTTCCCCGGTGTTTGTTCTGCCACAATAATGACTGGTGTATTTGAATGTAATGAAAGGTGTATTTTTAGTACACTTTATCAGTTGAATTAAAAAAGTGATCTCGTGGTGAACCATTTATGTGACTGTCAACTGGGATTCAGTGCTGTGAAACATATCATAAAAAGAGGTAGTCATACAATCATGTAAAAGGGATGGATTATGTACCCACCAAATGTCTTGTCTGACTCTTTTCCTGTATAACTCATCTTTATTTGAAGGAACAGACACATTAAAATGCAAGGAATGTCCTCAAGTCATAATCAAAACAAACAGCAGCAACAGTGAACTGGTTTTTAACCTTAAAAGGTGTTTGCATTTTTTAAAATGTTTCTTTTTTTCCCCTTATTCCAAAGGCAGACATTGTACAGAGCATGCACTTACCAGTTTTCTACTTCCCTTCATAAAATAAGTAATATTGCATATGATTTAATAAACAGACAGTAGCTTGTGAGATGTGTAGGTATGTGAAACATGCTAACAGCAATGATCTGAGCTGTGGATAGAGGCTTTAATCAGCTGCTAAACTACAAGAATAATGTCAGGTCTGTTCCTGTGGATAAGGAAATACTGTTCTACGTCTCCCCTTAAACGTTCACACACTTAAGCAAACACACACATGCTTGCAAAGGACCTGCGTCTGCTTCAAATTCCTAATGGGACGCATGGACTGGGGTGAATTCATGCAAAGACTATTTCAATTTGTGAAAATCTATCCTTTAAAAGGTAAGGTGGATGGTGTTCAGAATTTCAGGAATTTTGTTTGCATTATGATGGGGAAAATCTTATAGGAATTTAACTATTTTACATTTGTACTATTCTTTTTTATTTTATTTCATGATTAATAATTATTAATTGTGGATTTTATAGATCTCATTTACATTTTTTGTTTTCTAAAATACAGTAATCAGGATTTTATTCAGGCCTTTTGGATGCAATCGAACAAGATATGCATATGCTTTGCATCTTCTAAAGGATGTAAATAATTTTGTCTATAATATTTAAATGAGTCAATGGTATAACAGTATTTCGATGCACCAAACAGTGACAATTAACAGAGTAAATGAGGGGTGCAGCAGCTTTAAGTGAGGTGTGTAAATGGACACTATTGAGAGAGAGTTGGCGTCCTTCTCTTCAGCTCAGGGACTTACACGGTGCTCTAGAAACCTATGGCGCACAATGCACTGTTCAGTTCCAGCAGGAAAATAAATATGTTCTGCGCTGTCCAAAAATACCATGTGAAGGCGCTCCCTGTGAAAGAAAGCCTATTTCCCGACAGCAGGGAGCCACTGAGTGCAAAACATCTTGGGCCAGGTTATGTTAGATTTAGCAGTAGCAAAAACTTCACAAACTAATTCAGACATTCATCTATCAATCAATTCTGTGGTATGCAAGTCAGTAAAACATATAATTGCACCAGTCAGCGAAAAAAAAAATAAATTGGAGGTGAGGCAGTACTTTACCTCTCTTCATTCTTCTTGGTATGTATAAGGGCAAACAGTCCAGTGCCACCACACAGAATGGCAGAAAGCACCTGGAGTGACAGACTGCCCTGAGGAATTCTGTTTCCTCACACAGGCTTGCGAAGAAGCTTTTGTGTCTCCCCTGAGACCTGAGTTTTCTCTTCCTCTATAGAAACAAGATTGTCAGTGAGGAGAACGCTTGATATCTTTCAAGCGTTTGGCCTTTTTGATGAAAAGAGCCCTTCAGGACAGTGAAATGTCCACAGGTCCCTGAAGGCTTCACTTGGAACTGTGCGTGTTGTCAACGTCAATCACCAAAAGTCAGCTTGATTGCTTAAAAACTGGCAAATAGGTTGTCCCTTACAAGATTGCTTTTCTACTCAAACCAGTATCTTCTAAAGAACAGCCATTTACTATATCAGTGTGAACTGCTGTGTAAGAATTTAAAGGATTAGTTCACTTTTTAAATAAAATTACCCCAAGCTTTACTCACACTCAAGCCATCCTAGGTGTATATGACTTTCTTCTTTCTGATAAACACAATCGGAGATATATTAATAAATATCCTGACGCATCCGAGCTTTATAATGGCAGTGAGCGATACCAATGAGTATGAGCTGAAGAAAGTGATTCCATCCACATCTGTTCATCATAAACGTACTCCACATGGCTCCGGGGGGTTAATAAAGGCCTTCTGAAGCGAAACAATGCACTTGTGTAAAAAAATATGCATATTTACCAAGTTATGAAGCAAAATATTTAGCTTCCGCCAGACTGCTTTCCACATTCAACTTAGAGAAGAAAGTGTAAAACTCTCGCAGTTCAAAAAGCTTACGCTACATCCTGCTCCTTCCCTATTCAACTTACGGAAAAAGATTAACTGACGCGACAACAGTTTACACTTTCTTCGTAAGTTGAATATGGAAGGCGGTCTGGCGAAAGCTAGATATTTTACTTCATAACTACGGATTTTTTTTACACAAACACATCACTTTGCTTCAGTAGGACTTTATTAACTGTGTGAAGTATGTTTATGATGGATGGATGTGGATGGATGCAGTTTCTTCAGCTTCATACTCATTGGTATCGCTCACTGCCTTTATAAACCTCAGCTGCATCAGGATATTTATTAATATATCTCTGATTATGTTCATCAGAAAGAAGAAAGTCATATACACACATAGGATGGCCTGAGGGTGAGTAAAGCTTGGGCTAATTTTCATTTGAAAGTGAACTAATCAAATTCTATTTTTTTTGGAATATTACAGTATTTATTATACATGATTTATCCATGCATTATTTAAAAAAAAATCATTCATAGCTTCCCCTCCCTCTTGCAAGGACGTCCCTTCTTTGATGACATGTTTACCAGCGAGAGGGCGAGACAAGCTCTCAGTCACATGAGATTGCAGAAATAGAAAACGACAACGTTCCATGATCCAATAAATTCCTGATGAATAACATCAAGTCCCTTCCTACATTTTTTCTTGTTCGAGAAGCCATTTCACTCATTTCACTATTTTCTGTTAAAAATGTAAATTTAAATGCTTTGCTTTCACTCTCAGGTACAAAAGTCAAAAGGTACATCTTAGTACCTTGCTTACCCCTAAATGGTACATATCAATACTTTAAAAGTACATATTAGTACCTTAAAGGAACATATTAGTACTTTAAAGGTACATATTAGTAACTTTTTTTCTTTTGTACCTTAGGGTACTGTCCCAGTGACAGCGGTGATACCTTTTTTCTGACAGTTCTGAAAGTAATAAGATATATTAGCACTAAGGCATTGTGTCCCTTTAAAGGTGTAAATGGACACAGAGCAGGTTAACACACCAGGGCAAATTTCAAACATACCTTTGCATCTCATTTCATACACACAAACTGCAGAATAAAAGCACAGAGGATAATGGTCTCACACAAACTCACAGTGGGAACCTCCTCTTTGAAGTCCATTCCAAGCAGTTCAGTTACAGTTTGTAATCACCATCCAAAAGAAACAGAGAGAATGTCCCTCCCATCTAAACCTAAACAGAGTTTAAACGCCGGCTCATGACTGGTTGTCTCTGTGGCTTTGCCGTGTAACAGACAATTTAATAATGGAGAAATGGATGGTCTGGGAGAAGGTGAGATTTAAAAACCCAACATTTTTAAATTAGCACGTAAGTCACAGACTAAAACACCTTCAGGAATGAATGAAAATCAGATCTTAAAATGTCATACTGCAGCTTTTTTCCCCTGAACACTGACACAAAGCACACTGCGTTCTTTATTGGGTACTCTGTATTCTTATGCCTATGTTTTGTGAGACATTGCAAGGTTCTCAAATAGTGACTCTCTTCAATGGGATACGTTGTCATGTTCCTCTGAAAGGCAAGTTTGAGAGGAACAACGGGGTGGGCCAGCCTGCTGAATGAAGCCTTGTGTTTCTGCTTTCCACTCATGTTAATGTTGCAGCTCCAGAACACTAATTAATATGATTAATGTTTGCGACCAGGAGGTACAATATTTGAAAACAGCATTAGGGATTTTGGGAAACTCTGAGAATAGAGAACATGAAATAAAACTTGAAAAAAAAAAAAAAAAAAAAAAAAAATCAATATAAAATGTTTAGCATAGGGCTAGTTGTCACACTTTTTCTCCAGTGAATCATAGGCTGCAAAAAACGACATTTTTATGGTAATGGCCCAGGTAAACAAAAAAAAAAAAAAAAAAAAAAGAACAATAAAAGTCTTTAAAGAATAAAAGAATAAGAATAAAAGTCTTTAAAGAACATATCTGTAGGTAAAACAGTATCAGCTAACAGGGAACGTTTTTACACTAATGCTGAGAGTGCTGTACTGTGTTCATGGCTATAGCAAAAATGAAATTGGAATTGGAAGGGGGAAAAATAATTTAACTGGGTTTGAATTAAAACCAATATCGCGAAAAATGACATCATGTAAATATATTACCCGTCTAAAAGGCTATCATTGTGCCTTCCAATGATGTATTATGACTCAAAAAGTATCAAGAGCACTGTCGACATAAATATCGTCATTATTTGCGCATGTTATATTTGCGCTCTGTGTATAGCCAAATTACATCATGCGTGGAAATTTTATGTGCGCCTTTTCTCCACCTCTCATTCCCTAGCCCCCCTTCCAGCTCCAGTGCAGTTAAACGCGTTTCCCTCCGAAGAGAGTTTCTTTCTGCTTCTCATTCCTCTGCCAGAAGCGCCTCTTAACTTTACAGCACACGCGACACTTTTTATTACGGGTTTGGACTGAGTGACACGCGTGCCATCAGAGAACTTAAACGCATCTGCAATCAAGGACTATAATCGTTTCAGAAGGACACTGCATTATACAGGTGATGTATAGTTTGGCTTTATGTTGTGGTTCCTTTGGCTGTACAGGTGAGCACTGTCATAGCATCTCTGGCTTGATTATGTGTACTGTATCCAAATGTTAAGGGTAGATTTAATGATTCAAGTAATGTGAAATTACAAAATTCAAGCTGAAAGTTGTCAGCCATCACTCATTCTTTCACACTGAGCTGTATTAAATATTCAAATGTCTGACAGTTGCACAGTAAAGTTAATCAGATTTGATAATTTGAAAATGTGAGCAATAGTGTGGAGATATTATGGCTGCTGCAGGATGTTAATAAGAATCGAAATAATCATAATAACTATGAAAAAATATTGACCAGTAATATTTTGAATTATGACTGAAAGTGGTTTTGTAACAGGACACATTTCTGATACTTTGCTTAAATTGGAGTTGATTTAAAAAGTTAATTTAGTTGCTTTTCCATATAAGTTATTATTTCAGAGAAACATGATGTATATTTAAATGTGTTGTTACGATGCCAGTGTTTTTAAATGCAACCTTCCTGACCTTCAGCAAGCTCTGCCTTGGTATAGACACTCCAGAAAGCTCATATACCTCTCATATGTTTGTAGACAGTTCAGGTCTACATCAGCTAGTCAATACTTCTTGTGCCTGTACAGGGATATCCACTTAAACCTTTTTATTTTGTCTGCATTGATGCTTTAAAGTTGACATTGCAGATGGATTAGACCTCAACAACTGACTTTTTCCCTTCTTACTGTCACAACATGTGTGCTGAAAGATGCTGTCTTTCATTTTTATTGACTCTCCCTGCTCCTGTAAGGAATAATATTGCTGGCTATAAAATGGTAAAATAGATTTTCGTGACGGAAATGCATCAAAATGTGCTATTTTTTCAAGTAGGTTTATCTTTATTTAATTTGCTTTACAAACTAGGGTTATTATGTAGGACTTGGTAATTGCAAGACCCTACAGTTTTGTTGACCCATTTTCATCCACATGGGGCCACATGTTGTCCAAGAATTACTTTTAATTCACTGTAGCACGTTTCATGGTCTGTCTGAGGGGATCACACAGAGATTAACTGCTGCAGCATTAAGTGATTAAGTCATTTAACTAACACTTGTATCTTTGTAAGGTTACTTACAGTATACTAATTGTAGGAATACTGTTGTTTTTAATCCCTATCTCACATGCCGTCTTCTGTGTTTGACAAGAACACATACAACTTGTAATGTTTCACTTTTGAGCAGTGATTATAATTTTCATCAACCCTTTATCTTTCCACAGCTTTCTAAATCTTGAATGATGTCCATTTAAGCTTCAACTGGGAGAAACACATTACTTTAAAAAGGACTTAAAAGGAAAAATTAAGACCAACACATAAGCCATTAAGCCTGTTTCCCATGAAACCAACTTTGGCAACTGATTTAATCTTATCGTTCTTTTTCCTTTGCACATTCTCTAAACACAGTCCAGAGCACTCTAACAAAAACACTGCACACATTTTCCAAATAGCTTAATTGTTTTTCTTTTTATATTATGTCATATAAAATGACATAATATTTCTAAATTAGCTTCAACATCATTTTTTTACTATAGTAATTTGAGGGACCTCATACATTGGCTTGTTTAAAGGTCACAGAGTGTATGCATGTATGCACACTTTCTCAGATATTTTTATGTTGTTTGCTTTATAAGATTAGATTTGGACAAGAGGAGAGTGAGGATAAACTCGATATGGAATTGTATATAAAAAGCTCTAGTTATGAATAAGTGTCTCTCTGCTCTTGCAGTATGTGTAGATAAGTCTATGTGTAGGAAGTGCTGTTAAATGCTCTGCAGCAAGTCAAATAAATAGCGTCACTCCTAAAAACAGGCCAAAACTGGCAATGATTTATAAATGTAGTATGTTTGTCAAGAGAGGCAAACCTTTTAAGCGATAGTATTTTCCCATAAAACTTTTTGAACTAGATGAACAGCAATCTTTTATCTATCCATGCATGGCAGGCATTCAGTAATTAACGGCAAGTTAATTCCCAAACTGCCTGGTACAGAGATGACCAGCGTATACTGGCATGAGAACTGTACTGTTACTGTGGTAATTTTGGGAACTGAAAATTACATGTTGGTTTTTCTCTCTCAAAAACCTCTTATTTTACCAAACCTTTGTTATGAACATGGAAATCCACATTGGGTTTATTTTATACAGTATATGCTGTCAGAATAAACCTTAGCAGGGCGCAATATAGAAGTTGTTGATCCCACTTTAAGTGTCTTTAAATACTATTTGTGTTAACATTTAAATTAATTATTTGGTTCAATGCACTTATTGAGTACATAATTTGTTTTGAATTCTACTTCTATATATATATATATATATTTTTTTTTAATTCCTGCCAGTATTTACAGCTGTAATTTCTGTAATTGCATAATATAATATAATTACACTGTTGACCCTTCCCTTGCGACTTCCTTTACCCACAATTAAACTTAATCATGTCACCAAACCTGTCCCTAACCTTACCCGTTGTCGTATCCCACCTCAATAGCAGCAAAAGTGTTTTGCAATTCAACATAAATACAATAAGTAAATTGTACCTAACATGTTTTTTATGTAAGTACATAGTAGTTAAAGACACCTAATATAAAGTGTGACCAAGTTGTCTTCTCATGTACATTAAATGTACATGTACATTAGTTGTTGCTCAATATATGTGCAAACAAGTTGGTGATAACGTTCTCTTAAACCTGTAGGTAAACGATGCTGTCCTTGCTTTTGCTGAGCATGTGTTCCTGGGTCTTCTCAGCCACAGGGTCTTTCGATTACGTTAACACTGGTGCGTATTCATTGTGCAAATTACATAATGAAATTGTTCAATATTCATTCAGCTGTCTTTTTTTGCTATGTCACATTGTTGTGATCCATATCCTTGTATTTTCCATACCCTCATATGTCATCTCAGAGCCTGAAATCCCACTGAGAGTCAGCATACCCAATGAGGTTCCCCTCCGGCCTCTGATGGGTGACACGTTAGTTCTGCCCTGTTACTTCCTGGACAACACAGTCAATGACCCTGGTGCCCCCACCATTGCTCCTTTGTCTTACCGGATCAAATGGAGTCTGGTCACCAAAGAAAAGATTACAAACATTTTAGTGGCATCTGAAGGGATAGTAAGCATTGACAGAAGTTATCTGGATAGAATCACCATGCTGGGATACCCAATGACACCCACAGACGCATCCATTAAGATGACTGAGCTCCATTCCAATGACTCAGGAGTGTATCGCTGTGAGGTCATGCACGGGATAGAGGATAACCATGCTACTGTGGATGTCCAAGTTCAAGGTACTGCTTGTGTGAAGATCCTTACAAAGCAAACTAGTATGACTGGATGTGTGTGCTTTTTCTGTCAGAAATGTGAAATGGATGTACTTCTGTTTCTTAGGTATTGTTTTCCACTATCGTGCAATCACCACACGATACACCCTTACTTTTGAGAAGGCCAAGGCAGCCTGTATTCAAAACAGTGCAGTGATTGCCACTCCAGAGCAACTCCAAGCAGCTTATGATGAGGGATTCCATCAGTGTGATGCTGGCTGGCTTGCAGATCAGACCGTCAGGTCAGTTAACATATCCTGGCAAATTTACGGTAAAAGCAGTTGTGGTGTCTGGAAATTCAATGTTTAAAAATAATGTTTCAGGTATTACAGAATGGCATATTGGAGCATGTATATTTTCCAACTTATAACTGCATATTTCATTAAATAATATAATGTTATTATATCACTATACTTGAACAACTAAAATCTGCTTTTTACCATAAAATGTTTGCATTTTTTACAGTTTTTTATGTAAAAATTATAAACATTTCTTACAATGTATATTTAGTTAAAGCACTATAGTGTTGTTTGAAAATGTGATGGAAATAATGCAATTTCTTTTGGAATAAAGGTACCCTATTCATGATCCTCGTGAGGCTTGCTATGGAGACAAGTACCAATTTCCAGGAGTGAGGACATATGGAGTGAGAGACGTGAATGAGACGTATGATGTGTACTGTTTTGCTGAGAAAATGACAGGTATGTGTTTGTGATGGCAGAAAACTAACCGACCTGCTTGAAAAACTTTGCTAAAAAGCATTCTGTTTCGTCTTACAGGAAAAGTGTTCCACACTACTTCCCCTAACAAATTCACTTTTGAGGAGGCAGAAGATGAGTGTGCAAAGCTGGGTGCCAACTTGGCCACCACAGGACAGCTGTACCTGGCGTGGAAGGGTGGTATGGATGTTTGCGATGCAGGCTGGTTGGCAGACCGGAGTGTCCGCTACCCCATCAACATTGCCCGACCACAGTGTGGGGGTGGCCTATTGGGAGTGCGTACCGTCTATCTGTTTCCCAATCAGACCGGCTACCCCCTCCCAGACTCCCGCTATGATGCTTTTTGCTACTCTGGTACAAAAATCTACTTTATCATTTATGAATGTCTATCCACATACACATATATTTGTAATTGTTTTATCTTTGTTGATCCAGTAATCCAAAATAATATGTGAGTAGCTAGTTGAAGTTAATTGAGTAGGAACTGACAAGTGTGTATTGTTTATATATTCTTTCATTTAGAAATGGGTGAGGAGGGTTCAGGCTTATTTCCATTTGGAATTGAGACGACTACAGAGGCCGGCAGTGATGTCCTGTGGGTTAACACAATCACAGAAAGCCCCCAGGTCTTTTTAAAGCCCACCTCCACAAAAAGTGAACTACAGGGAGAAGTTGTAACATATAAGCCCTCAGTAACCACCAGTGTTGAGTTTCCCTATACTGCACTAAATATTTCCCAGCTGCCCCTTTCACCACCTCCCAGCTCTGTTGAGGTAGTTACGGACATTGTGGAAGGGGTCACTAACAGGACTGATCTCGGCTCTGATTTATCCCATCTGAATGGAAGCGAAGCTATAATGTCTGCCACAGGTATGTGCCAATATTAAAATATACAGTAAAGAGTAATGTGTTAATGTGTTCACCCAAAAATGATCATTTACTCATCCTCATGTTGTTCCAGACCTGTATTCCAGAGATTCTTTCTTCTGTTGAACACAAAAGAAGATATTTTAAAGAATGTTGGTAATCAAACAGTTGACAGTAGCCATTGACTTCCATAGTGGGAAGTCAATGGGTGAACTATCCCTTTAAGGATTATAAATTCTCTGTGATTTGATATATGCATTAATTACTGCGAAAAGACCATAAATTATGGTCAATATTAATCACACCTTATGTATCTCATTCATGGTGGTTTCAGTTACTTCAGTTCCCATTATAGTTTTGGCATAAAGCAAATTTGTCATGACAACGGCATGCAACGAGGACTAGTGAAGTTTATGAGCAGGTTTCTAGTCCTCCTTTTTCTTCCTTATATGGTGCTGAGCATCGGTCCACCTGAATCAATATAAACAAAGATATGGTAACTTGATTGGTCAGAGCATTATCTATGAATAGTTGCTTAGATTTGGACTTGTTCCTCACAAAAAAAGTACTATGGCTTCAGAATAGTTATACAAAGCGTATGGTAATTTTATAGTATATTTTGATCCTTTGGAGCAATTGCGCTGGGGCTAGTGAATCTCTCACAATATTCTAAAAAAACAATGCAGGATTTCTTTATACACCATCCATAGTGAACTCCTGGAGTTATGCATATTAAAATGCACATTAGTATATTAAGCTAGAGTAACACCTTACTGAAAGTTACTGAAATAATATCACAATGAGTTAGATAAATCCGTTGACACCTGTTGTTGCTAATTCCCTGCACAGGGGTGGTCTTCCATTACCGTGCAAGCTCCAGTCGTTATGCCTTTGACTTTGTGGAGGCTCAGCTTGCTTGTAAGAGCATCGGTGCAGTCATTGCCAGCTCCCAGCAGCTGCAGGCAGCCTATGAGGCTGGTTATCATCAATGTGATGCTGGCTGGCTCTTAGATCAGACTGTCAGGTATGACTGGTCAATAAATTGTTTGTATATGTATTTTTTTTGCTAACGTATAATGTTTACATTATACATATAATATACATATTATACATATTATATATATTTATTATGTATAATCTTCAAAATTTAAAAATGCAAAATATTTGTGGCAGGGCAGATGACAAATACTTCTAGTGGAATGATCTGTCTCATACCAGAGACAGGGATAGCTGCAGGTCAGAGTAATGGGGAGTAATGGAGCATGCCGAAAGGTACACAATAATGCTACAACAGAAACTAACCCCTAACACTACCCCACACCCTAAAGGGCAACTTTCACGACCAATTGTAAAGACCTTTCGGCACGACCATTATTCTGACCTGCGGATACCCACACTTGTTATACAGCAGGAACATACTGCATATTTACAAATGTATGTAAATGGCTATTATATGCAGGTATCCCATTGTGTCTCCACGTGAGAAATGCGATGGCAATTTGGAGCATGTACCTGGTGTGAGGTCTTATGGACTGCGTTCTGCCGATGAACGCTATGATGTGTACTGCTATATGGATAAACCAAGGGGTAAGAGACTTTACATAAATATATAAAAACTGCTTTGTGAACAAAGAGTGGGTAAATAAGTAAATAAATAAATTACCTCTGCTTTAAGATTCTGAAAGTGAAACAAAATAGTATTTTTCCCCTAAACATTTCATCATTAATGGGATTCTCTCATGGGATAGATAATCACTCTGAATCACTCAGTGTAGCTTCAGTTTTCATTAAATGTTCACATTTCAGGGGAAGTTTTCCATGCAAGTTCATTCGAGGGATTCACTTACGATGAGGCAGTGGCTTACTGCCAGGACCAGAATGCCTCCCTGGCCTCCACAGGAGACCTGTATGCTGCTTGGAAGCAGGGCTTTGATAAGTGCCGTCCTGGCTGGCTTCTTGACCGCAGCGTACGTTACTCCATCAATAACCCCCGGCAGCAGTGTGGTGGAGGGATGGCTGGAGTTCACACAGTTTACATGTTTCCCAACCAGACGGGCTCTCCTGACCTGCACTCCAAATATGATGCATATTGCTTCAAGGGTAAATATAACATCTATAGTCAAATACAGGCCATAAAGTGTAACTTTGTCTAAATGTAAATTATTAAGTCTGTTGATTGTTTATACAAAATTATTAATTACACATTTGTCCTTTTTTATATATAGTGGATCTAGCTCTATCTCTGAATGAAAGTGAACCGAATAAGACAGTAGAAGAGGAAAAGATAGTGAGCATGACGTCCTTTCCTGCTTTCCACAGACCTGGTAATGTATCTCAGGATACATATATAAATCAGAGACAAATAAGAATAAGAAATATGTCTGAATCATACATAAATATGTATAATTAATAAAAAATATGTTTAAATATAATTTTATATTTATAATATAATATAATATAATATATTATTAAGTTTTTGGTGTGACGTTACAACCTTGCCTTGTCATAAAAAGTGAAAAAAAATCAATGACTTATTGACCTTTTCACATAATTACTGAGGGTCTACATGGTAGATGTCTATTTAAAGGGATAGTTCACCCCCAAAAAAGAAAATTTTGTTAGCTACTTCTGTTTACTACCCTCATGTCATTCCAAACCTGTATGACTTTATTCTGCGAAAAACAAAAGGTGATATTTTGAAGAAGAGACATTTTGAAAAGTTCTGAGACATTTCACAAAATGCATTCTTTATGTTCCACATAAAAAAATAAAGTCATACAGGTTTGGAATGACATGAGGGTGAGTAAATGACGATAGAATGTTCATTTTTGGGTGAACTGTCTCTTTAAGTCATTGTGTGTATGAATTGCATTGTAATGTATATTTGAATAAATGAATAAATAGAACAAAAAACAGGCGACATATGCATCAGGAGTGTTCATTTTGTTTAGGGTGCAGTACCTTAGATTTTGTGTGTGTCTCTGTTTCCTCAGAAAGTACCCTCGTCACTACTTCCATCCCTGTGGAACCCTCTGGATCTGGTGCATCTGGGGCCAGCAGCACCGACGATCTGAGCAGTGGAAGCGGGGATCAGCCAAGTGGGTCATCTGTTTCAAGTGGAGACTCCTCAGGGACCAGTGGCACTGACGATATGTTGAGTAGTGGGAGCGGTTACAAGCCAAGTGGGTCATTTGTTTCGAGTGGAGACTCTTCTGGGGCCAGTGGCACTGACATTATGTTGAGCAGTGGGAGCGGGGATCAGCAGAGTGGATCATTTGGTTGCATTGGAGAGTCTTCTGGGGCAAGTAGCACTGACGATCTGTTGGGCAGTGGGAGCGGGGATCAGCCAAGTGGGTCATTTGTGTCAAGTGGAGACTCTTCTGGAGCCAGTGGGAGCGGAGTTCTGCCAAGCGGGTCTGGAGACTCTTCAGGATTTGGCAGTGGCTTAGATAACCTAGTAATCTTTTCAGAAAGTGACACAGTTTTATCAGGAGTTGGATCAGCTTCAGGGAGACCAGAGGAGGCTGGGAAGGGAGGCACCGAGAGCTTCACCTTCCCTATCGGCCAGAGCTTGGACCTCTTTGGTGTGGACACCTCTGGATCGGGATCAGGCAGTGGGTCAGGGTATAGCTCTGAAGAAAGTGGATCTACCTCAGACTTTTCCAGCAGCTCAGGAGAAAGCGACGAGAGTGGAGATCTTTCTGGCATCTCCTCAGGATCTGGTTCCAGTGAGGAGTCCTCAGTATTCAGTGGCTTCCCATCAGGAATTTTTCCCTCTGGAGGATCCAGTGGGATTTCATTAATTGACGGCAGTGGCATCATCATGGTGGATAACCCATGGGTGAAGGTGTCCACTGCTCCACCTTTAGAACAAGAGTTGGTTGGAAGCCATGTGGATTTCAGCGGATCAGGACACATCTCAGGGTCTGGAATGAGCGGTGATATCTCTGGGATGAATAGTGATATCTCTGGGATGAGTGGTGATATCTCTGGAGTTAGCGGTGTCCACAGCGGCTCTGGGAGTGGTTTAGCATTTTCTGGTCTTACATTTTTGGAGTCTGACTTCACTGATCTCACAGAACAATCTCCTGCACAAGAAGCTTCTGGGCTTTTGTTATTTGGGTCTGGTGAGGGAAGTGAATTTACATCTGGAGGCTATTCCATTGAATCAGGAGAAAGATCAGGAGAATCAGCTAGCGGTGATATCACCTTCTTCACCGATAATGGCATAATGAAAATACCCAACAAGCCCTTACAAGTAATGAAGCAAGGAAGGGGAGAGGTGGAGTATAGTGGCAACGTCAGGCTGTCCTCAGGAAGTGGAGATGACCAAAGTGTCTATGCTAGTGGACAAGAACATGAATTGATCTCAGTCACTGACACACCAATGGAGAACTCCAGTGATGCTCCCTCAGCTGTACTATCTGCTCAAGGGCCATCAGGCCTGTACAGTGATGCTGCAGGACCTCCAGTGCCTTATTCAGAACCAGAGGAAATCATCAGTCAACTTGAGACTGTTACTTCTGCAGCTTTGTCTTCAACCACAGAGCCTGCCTCTTTACAGAGTCCTTCTGTCACCGACGGACCTGTTGTGAATGGTGAGATTCCTTTTGCATAAAATATGCAAAATATAGAATAGAGATGCATGATATATCAGTAGCATATCCGTTATGGCCAGTATATTTTTAATGTATTGTATTGGCCAGTATTGGATACTTAATTTTGCTTTGCTGTCATTTAAATTCAGCATGAAATGAAAATTTTGAAAATGCATGTTTTTGAGAATTATTAATCCATGAATGTTTCATTTTAATTTTCTATTTTTCTTTGTAATGTTTAATCAAAATATCATAACAACTGGTTAAAATGACAGACTTCTCTGTGGTGACATATGCAGGACTTCTCCAATCATTTAGTCCACTTAAACCCCACCCTATCTTAACTGACTCCAAGCTTGCATTCATTTTTTAGTGCAACACACTCTCAAAATCCAGTAAAGAACTGATGGATAGAACCAAGTCCCTTCCCAACACTCTTTCTTTTTTGATAATATGCTACAATCAGCTGATTATCGCCCATAGCATGAAAATAATGATCAGCTTATTTGTGCGTCCTAACATAGAAATCTATTTCTTCTCATCTTTGGAGACAAAAACTGCTCTTTGTCATCATGGTTTCATGTCTTGCTCTCTTTCTTTCTCAAAAAACATAATAGCCTCTCTTAACCCATGTGATCCGAACCCTTGTGGAGCCGGGGTGTGTTCAGTGAAGGATGGTGTGGGCCTCTGTCACTGCCCACCTGGACTACATGGAGAAGAGTGCCAGTATGGTGAGTCAAACTGAATTGAATCAGTTATATCATATGCTCTTATAAAGTCACACATATATATGACATTTTGATAAACATTTTTATTATGAACAGCCTGTTTGCCTTTAACAGCTGTTGTTTCTTATTTTAAGCTGATATATGTGTTCAAATGAATCAAATAATTGTCTCCTATTGTCTCACTGTTTGCATTTCATTTGCAAGTAACTTCTGTTCAGTTTGCTCATGCCTGATTCGTGTCCTCACAGTCCATTTTACAGGTTATGTGGCATGTGTGTGTGGTTAAGTAATTTTCAATTTACTCAGCTCTTTGTGTCCAGATGTCTTTTCAGTGACTGTTCACCTGTGTTGTTTTTGTTCAGCTGTGCCTTTGCTGCAGTCTGGTTTAATCAGCACGCCTGCTAACACCTGGTACATGCTCATACTTCTCGTCCATCTTCACATGAATCTGAACTCTAAAATTCTGCTTCTGTTTCTGAGACTGTAAGCGTGCTGATCTGCTCCTCATGAGAGGCATAAAAACTCATCCCAGGTCAGCGCTCTTACAGTAACCACAACTGACTCTGATCTCTCCTTCAATGAACCACGATTTACTGAGTGTGTCTTCTCAGCTTGTCAAAATATTGATGGTATAATTATTTAAGAGATTGGCTTACAGTGTAGAAGCAGCTCCATGAGTTCTGATTCAATGACGCTCTCTGCTAAGCTTGGCCTACCTCAGGGCATCTTCATAGTAGTCAGCTTTAATTGCTAAACCTTTATTTGCAGAGGTTGATGTTTGCCATTCAAACCCTTGCGCCAATGGAGCCACCTGTGTGGAGGTGGAGGACACTTTCAAATGCTTATGTCTGCCCAGCTACGAAGGAGACCACTGTGAGATTGGTATGAGGCTGCTTCAGCTAATTCTACTAACGGTCTTTCAAAAACAACCTCAAAGGTGACACACAACTCTAGATGTCGCCATGGTGCAATGAGTGTCCCAGAGAAACACAGGACGTATTTGTTTTTCGTGAAAGTTTTCATTGTCCATTTATGGAAACCTGTTGCAGTTTTCGCGGTTAAACCCCATGTCATACAGGATGAAATAACGCATTTGCAGGTACTGTAAAAATATAGCAAGAAACTACAACTACAACCCTTTAGTAACTCAGACAGTAAGGGGCAGACTCTCTGAACTAAGGTAAACAGAAAGTGTCCAGTTCATATTTTCCATCTAAGCAGAGACCAGAAATATCTCATTTCTGCAGGATGTTTCTCTTGGCTTCATTTGGAATTTAATCGTCAGTCCACTGGAATACTTACGATTGTGGAAAAATCACTTTATCTGATAAGCTGATATTATGCCACATAAAAGGCATTTGTCGCTTGCTTAAAACACTGGTTTTAAACACTGAAAGATAAAGTGACTTTATCCAGATCCCTCAGCACATTCCATCATGCATCGGTCATTTGTTTCTTATTTGCATGTACAGTAAGTATTAAAGGGATAGTTCACCCAAAGATGAAAATTCTGTTGTTATTTACTCACCAAGCCCATTTGACTTTTGTTCATTTTCTAAACACAAATGAAGATATTTTTTAATGAAACCAGAGAGATTTCTGTCCCTCTATTAAAAATCAATTCCATTTTCCTACTTTGATGCTTCAAGAAGCGTGAGAATCAATGAGGTTTATTCTCGTATGTCATGCAAGTGCGATTTACCAAATCTCTCAGGTTTCATTAAAAACACCTTCATTTGTGTTTCGGTTATGAATGAAAATCATACAGGTTTGGAACGACATGAGGGTGAGTAAATGATGACAGAATTTTCATTTTTGAGGTGAACTATCCCTTTCATCCTGTGTCAGTGACTATCAATTTTGCGATAGTGGTCTAAGAGGATATCCAGTGAAACGTTGGTAAATTTACCATGTGATGTTGCTTCAGATGTGCACAGCTGTGAGGAGGGCTGGAATAAGTTTCAGGGCAACTGTTACTTGCATTTCTCGGAGAGAGAGACCTGGCTGGATGCTGAGCGACGCTGTCGAGACTTAAACGCTCACCTGGTGAGCGTTATCACCCCAGAGGAGCAAGCCTTCATCAACTGTGAGTGCCATTTGTGCGTCTCTGTATGTGTGTTTATTCTTCTAAGTGTGTGTTGTTTCTCTGATTACAAGTAATCACCCTCTTCTTGTAACAGCATACGCACAAGACTATCAGTGGATTGGACTGAACGATAAAACAGTGGAAAATGACTTCCGTTGGTCAGATGGGAACCCCCTGGTAAGCCTAAATCTTGCTGTGAAGTTATATTTCTAATAATACACTCTTACATATAAAGAACAATAGATGCCAATAAAGAACCTTTATTTTAAAGAGTGTAGAGCTATTTGATTGAGATATAGTGCTTGATTTTTCTCTCCCTCTGCTTAGCAATTTGAGAACTGGAGGCCTAACCAGCCTGACAATTATTTCAACTCTGGTGAAGACTGTGTTGTAATGATCTGGCATGAAAATGGCCAATGGAATGACGTGCCCTGCAACTACCACCTGCCTTTCACATGCAAAACAGGTCCAGGTATGCACACCACCAAACACAAACAAATGTCATCTTTGTGAAAAATCATGATGTGATGTTTGGATTGGACTTCCTCTCTTCCAGTGACATGTGAACAACCTCCTAAAGTGGAGAATGCCAGGATGTTTGGAAACAAGAAAGATCGTTATCAGGTGAATTCTATCGTCAGATACCAGTGCAGTGAAAACTTCACACAGCGCCACCTACCTGTGATCCGCTGCATGGCAGATGGACAGTGGGAGAAGCCACAAGTGCAATGCATATCAAGTAAGCTGTTACTGAAAAACAGTTTTTGTTCAAATCTGTTAAAAAAACTTAAATCATATTTTGATTTTTTATATTTACACTACAGTTCAAAAGTTTGGGGTCAGCAAGATTTTCTCTTAAGAAGTCTCTTATGCTCACCAAAGCTGCATTTATTTGATCAAAATACAGTAAAAACAGTAATATTGTGAAATATTATTACAATTTAAAATGATTGTTTTTTATTTGAATCTATTTTAAAATGTAATTTACTCCCCCCGATTCGTTGATGGATAGAAATTTCAGAAGAACATTTATTTGAAATATATATATTTTAGTAATAATGCAAATGTCTTTACTGCCTCTTTTGATCAATTTAATGCATCCTTACTCATTAAAACAAAAACATACTAACCCCAAACATTTGAACGTTAGTGTAAATCATATTTTTCTATATAATGTTATGTAAAAGGTAATGAAATGATTTATTTTCTTTTTGCATTTATAGAGGTCAAATCCGGACTGCAAAAGGAATCATCTGTTCATAAATCTAGTACAAAAACATTGGAGAAACATCTCTAAGGAGACTTGAAGAGTTATAGTTTGGTTTTTAAAACAGTACAAGTTTTATATTTATTTTCCAAGACACTGAATTAAGAAGCATACATTCCTGATTAAAAAGTGTTATTTTCAAAGATAAGTGCCCATCTTGTATATTGCTGCCCCCTGTACATCTGATATTGGCCATCAGCTATGATGCAGCGATCCTTCATCAAAAGATCAGAGACCAACAGATCAAATACCAGAAGCATTCTTAAAGATGTCTGTGAATATTAGCAAAGGTTTTCCTTTTGGACCAACTGGTGTTTTATGCTAAAAAGGCACTGAGCAAAAAGCTCAGTTCTTCCTCTATGAAGGACCCAAAACCATTTTTGTCTTTATCTGCTAGTAAGCCGAATTTTAGGTACATTCACAATGTAAATGAAGTGATGAAATGTGAAGTATTATTTTCATCTTTATGGAGAGGAGTGGTAAACCTAGAAAAGTTTATAGCCATAAAAGACGTTTACAAAAAATCTTATTTATTTCTAATACCTAACCAGACAGATAAGAAAACAACTTGCACAAGGATGTCATTAATTTGTTATGTCTGAGTTGGACATATAATGTGAAATGAGTTTTGATTTCGCACATGATAACATCCATTTTGACTGGGTGTGTCCATCTTTTTCCACACAAAAGCCATAAATACATCAGACAGAGGTGGTCAAATCCAGTCAGATTACGAATGTAAACCCAACCATGAAAATGTACTTGATTGTTAGATGTTATCTGTCGCCCAAGACTGTGCAGGGCATAGTACTACATGGGGACAAGAATGATCCTGGATCAGCTAACAGCTTTTATTTTCTAATAATAGGTCAGATAGAACTATTAATGACAAGTGCCTTGTGAATATTTTACATTTTGCCTGTTTTAGTGATGAGACTGCTTACTTAGTACAAGAGGCTGTGCCTCTTTCATCCCAAAGGCTCTTTTATGCAGTGTAGCTTTTTATCTGATACAGCTGAAATGACGAATGCAGCATGAACTGCAGAAGATGCACAAACATTTCTTGAAAAGCATTTTTTTTTCCTCTCTCATAAATTACAAGCAGAACAATACTCTATGGCATAGAAGACCCATCATTTCTTTCACTGAGATGGATCAGTAAAATATACTGTCATTGTGATAATCTGTTGTCTTCTAAAGTAAGAGCTTTTAAAATTTTCCAGGAATGTCTTCAACTTTATGTTTGAATAACTGTATTACAGCAAATGCAACGTCTTGCCATTAAAACATTCCATACATCATGTTTATGATTTGTGTGTTGGCCAGTAGTCTGTCACATAGGGAAAAGAGTGCTCAGAGAGGTTATTCACAATGTACAGGTAATGGAAAGAAAACGGTTTTTACCTCACCCAACCCAGTCTAGAAATGTATTTTAAAACCGATGATAATGTTTGCTTAATTGGGTGGAGTGGAAGAAATGAACTCCCCTGTGACTGAATAGACCCTTCATAGCCACCTCGGACCCGTTTCTCCTATGTCACCTAGTGAGCCTTGTTGTAGAGTCTGAAGCGCAATGCCTACTGCCATCTTCTGGTTGATTTAATGTATGACATCTTCTCTTGGTATTTGTGTTGTCTGCAAATGCCAGAATATTTTATTTCCCAAAACAGCACTACACATTAAATATATTTACAAATTATTTATTTCACGTGCATCAACCAATATCTATAATATACTAACTAAACACTATGCATTTCAAATCTATTGATGATAATACTGCTGTTTTATAAAATATCTACTGTTATAATATTGTTTAATATTTTAATATAATTAATATTTAAAAAAAAGATTATTGCTATTACTAGTCCAGGGACATGATATTCATAAATAAATAAAGCTTTATTTAATAAAAAGTACATGCGATCAGTATTATTGCTTTGATAGTCCAGTGATCAGTTGCATAATTTGAATACAAAAAGTAAGACTTGTAACAAAGTAAGTTGGTCAGATTAGTTCTTAACATACTGGCTATGTTTATGCAACTGGCCCCAGAAGTCATAAATCTCACTTTCCTTTGTGATAAACCTTAGCCGATAATGTAGCAATACAGCCCATGCTTTTGACTTAGAGAAGGGAATCCAAAGCTACAGATCTAAAAGTCCAATTATTTTAGTTTTTTTTTTTTTATGAGATTAAAAGACTGATCACCTAGTCTCACACCCATATTTATTTCTGAAAAAGTACATGTTGAATCTCTTCTTCAGTTTGAGCCATAAGCAAGAAGCACAAATATTTAACATATTTATTAATATTGTTAAAGACAACATGTTTTACAAAAGATACTCAATATATGCACAATTGTACAATTCTATTCCAATTTGGTTGTTTACATTGACTCAAATAAAATAGAGTTATAAAATGTATAAAGTGTAGAGCAACTGCAGTGCAAACAATTCAATTGATTTGAGCAGCTTTGCCACTCTTAACATGAAATTTCAACAAAGAAATTTCCCTGGAGTGTTTTCAATTCATTTCTAATTTACAGCACTGTTTCTAACAGACTCATACTGTATATAAATGTACTCCAGACAGTCAAGATTAGTTCAGGAAAAAAAATTGCAGACAGTTTTTGTGTGCTTACAGCAAAAAGACACAGAGTTACAAGTTGACCTTTTTCCTCTGAGTGTTAGAAGGCAGAATAAGAGCAACTATTGGACATCAGCACTAGTGGGCTGTTATATTTAAGACGGGCTGAAGCAGGTAGGCTGCTTCATGAATAGATTTTCTCACCTTGGTGGCCAAAGATGAGTAACAGTAAAAGATATTTATGAGTTTGTATATTTCATTGTAAATTAGGACATACATTTTGAAATACAAGAATGGTCATTGGTTGTGAAGCTAATAATTTTAATAAAGCATTACAATTAGTCTCCGTTTTCCTTTCAGGTTTATGTTTTTCAAATTTTGTAATATTCTCTGAAACTTACTTAAAAGGTGGTTTCATAAAATTGTCACTGTGCCCAAAGGTGTTGAAAATTACATCAACTGAGCCCTTCAAAAGTACATCAAAATAATGACATCAGTTCAATAAAATACAGAGCAACAACTGAAGCTAATGTATATTGAAACAAATCATCACCTACAACAAGCAGACAGACTTCCAACAGCGTTCAGCCTTCAGCACATTCATTAATCATCACAGCCCAGCAGCTCCATGCGTACAGTTATCCGCTCGTGCCACTCCCAGGGCAGAAACCGCACAAATCGGGCAAAGAACGGAGGCTCAAACAAGTTCTTTTTGTATGTGTTGTTGTCACTGTTGCCTTGGAAAATCTGCAGGAAAAAAACCCCAAACATTTTAATTAGTCAAATGAAATGAACATAACTAAATGTAAGACTTATGTGTTTTGAGGCTTTTGTTCAATTTTAGAATTCTGTTAAAATATCAAGACTTGATAAATGAAAAATAACTAAAGCTGAGTAATTAGGTTGAAAATTATTTAATTTTCTCTTGAGTATCCATATCCTAACATGGAAATCTGGGAGTTTATAGAGAGTGTAACCATAATATTCACTGTGCCCAATAAACAAAAAAGTATGACTGGTGGTATGTGATACCTCACCCTACAATAATGATTTAATTTAATTAAACAAAAATACAGTAAAAACATGAATATTGTGAAATATTATTACAATTTAAAGGTACAATTATTTTTAAAATCTAATTCTATGTTTTTAAGTGTCATTTTTTTCCGGTGATATCAAAGCTGAATTTTCAGCATCATTACTCCAGTCTTCAGTGTCACATGATCCTTCAGAAATCATTCTAATATGTTGATTTATTATTATCATCAATGTTGAAAACAGCTGTGCTGTTTAATATTTTTTTACTTTTTAAAAAAAAAAAAAAATTCCAGGATTCTCTAATGAATAGAAAGTTCAAAAGGACAGCATTTGTTTGAAATAGAATTCTTTGTAACATTATAAATGTCTTTACTGTCACTTTTGATCAATTTAATATGTCCTTACTGATTAAACATTTATTTAAAAAAAAAAAAAAATAGAACAGTTTAACAGTAGTGTATATTTAAAAGATATTGTCATCACTGTAACCTTGTCTGTTCTTGTTGTTTGATCCTTCACAATGCTCCATGTTTGTCCGTCATCACTGTAAGCGAGCTTAAATGCTGAAACAAACTGTACAACTCCAAAATCTTTTGCTCCCTGAGTGATGATGCCTGTGATTCTTTTAGGTTTCTCCAAATCCAGCTGTGACATGAGAAAAAAAACAAAAAAAAAACACATTAAACATAAGAGACAAACGTCAGACTATGGTCCACAGTTACTTGCAGAATAATTTATGTTAAATAAAAAAAATAGTGTTATTTACTAATTTAGATAGTTATTATTGTCTTTAGGTAGATCTGTGCATGTCCTTTTATAATTCTTTTATAGAAATTATGATTTCAAGGTATAAATCCTTCACTCCCAGACTTTTTGATGTGAAGGGAAACAACAGCAGATAGAAAATCAAAACAGCTTTGTAAAAACTTGACACGCCATCGCACAATCTCACCTGGAGCCACTCTGAGCGACTGTTGTTCGCTGCCGCCCAAGCGTTAGTCTTGCCTTGCTTGTCCAGACGAGCGTAGTAGGGGTACCAGGTAAAGGCATCTATACCCCATGTACGGAAAGTACTAGATGCTGTAAGCTGCGTGTCAGAGATGAGACGGGACTTCATACCCAGCGGATCAGTGCAACCGATTGTGCTGGACTGCACTGTCATGTTAGGGAAAATAAGAGTGCTAAATGCTAAGAATTAGTAAACACGAAAAAAAGAGATTCATATAAAAATAGTGATTCATAGTTAATTCAACTGAATTTACCATTTAGCTCACAGCCCACAAGTTCCATCCGGAGAGTACAAGCTTTACGGCACACCACAGGAATGATGCGAATATACTGGGCCACAATGGGTGGGTCAAACATGTTTGTCTTTGTTCCATCATTATCTGTATTTCCCACAAACACCTTAAGAAATAAAGAGTCAGAGAGATGATGATAGCTTTAAGCACATAAGGAAGGCTTGTGTTGTATTGATAACATTTGCATTTCTTACTTTGTCTTTTCTCTGACCATCCGCTCTGTACACTGTGTATGTTTTGCCATCAAAGCTGGACGCCACCTTGAAAGCCTTGACAAACTCAGCTGTCCCCATGCGGCTGGCTCCTTGGGTGATGATTCCAGTGAGACGCATCTTCTTCTGCATGTCAATCTAAAATGAGAAAAATCAAGAAATGGAAGTGTAAACATTGTGTATACACAAAAACAAACTGAATCACTTTAATCCCATCTTGTTCCTCTATTGCATGCCATGTTGAATATTTGTCTCAGTAAAAAGACCTGAGGTAGCATTTTCAGAAGGATTTTTTCAGCTGATAAACAGTGAAAACATTGAAAGCTAATCAGAATCTAGTCGTCGTTAAAGAGCTTGAGCAAAACTGCAGCACACGCTTATAATAAACAGAACATTATTGTCTATTGCTGTGGACGGTAAAATAGTTATCATTATAGTTATTACTTTATAGTTATCACTTTTGGTGTGAACAGGCCTCAAAGATACATTTATTTACTTTGCAAGCAAATGATGCATATAGGATGGCTATAAATTAAGTTATTACTTTGAATAAAAGAGTAAAACTACAAAAAAATAAATAAATATTCAAATGTTTTCCTGGTATGGTACACCAGAAATGCATTTTAAAAACATCTAAGACATCCAATCAAAAAATATGGATCGCATTTGTTAGAGAGTAAACATTAAAAAACATTTTTTGTTTGTTTGTTTTATGTTATGAGGAATGTTTTAATTTGTGTTTTAAGGCACTTGAATAGATATGAATTTAGTGAATATAGTTTTTTTCTATTATACTTAATTAATATTATGAGTAAGATTATAAATAAAATTTAATAAAAGGTTTGAGCCAATTCTATCACTTAAAGTCCCCCGTAGTCAATCATTTTATCCCTTAAAACTCATCTTTGATCACCAAAATGACATTTAAACGTTTTTTCCTGTGAAAAAAAAAAAATCTTCATGCCTTAGAATAGCTTGAATGTAACTACACCCTTGCTTCATTTAGTATACGCAGATCTGTGAATATGCTAATTAGCCCCGCCTCCACTCACACGCACAAGCTCAGAGATCCACTCGGTCAACTTACTGAGGTAAACGCTGCACAATGGTATCACTTTACAATGTTGAACACATAACGGTAATTAATATGAGTAGCCTTTTACTTGACTACTTATCAAACAGCTAATTATGTGTTGCTAATGTTAGGCAAACCATGTTCCCGTTCGCGAGTCAGACAGCTGCCTTCTAAAAATCAGTATCCTTAGAAATGCTTTGAACAACTTAGAATGTCAGTGGAGAAAAGAATATAGTTCATCATAACATAATATTGTACATCATACACCAGCTATATTGCTAAATCTACCCGAATTTTCATATCAACAGAAAAATATAACGGGATAACCTTCTCGAGACTTCCAGATCGGTGCTTCAGATCGGTCATAGTTAATGATATGCTAAAGCCTGCTGGCACATTGACGTGATTGGTTACAAGGTAGTTTGTGATGTCATAAACACCAGCGATTTCAAACCACGGTTTTTAAACTGTCTTTAGATCACTGCAGTTTTAAAGAGAATATACTTGGCAATGGTGTTGACTTATGAATTTGCACATGGCTTGTCTTAAAGCATTTTAAAATCACCACACAGACATATAAACAACATTAAAAACTTGATTTTCACCACAGAGGGACTTTAAATAAACAATAAAGTTTTAAAGATTTTTTTTTCTCTAGTTAATCAAGAGGCAAAAAAAAAAAAAAAAAAATCAATCAATCAATCAATCAATGGGCTGATTGGCAAACCTCAATCCAGGGGTTCTTGTCTTGGGGTGCGGAGCTCCAGGCGTTGACAATGCCCCGATTGTTGAGTCGCGCGAGCTCCGGTCCCCAGTGCTGCAGCCCTAGAATGCCAGAGTGTACAGACGAAGCCGAGATCTGGGACTCCACGATTTCTCCTTCCTCCATCCCCAATAAAGATGTACAGCCTGCACCATAAAAGATGGTGTGAGTAACAGGGTTGCACAGCTTATTGCTACCTGACAAATAAGCAGCTATACCTCAAATACTCTGGAATTTGTAAACAAACACTCAAAGCTCAGGGTCAGCAATATGCCACCCTAAAATGTTTATTATTGTACTGAGAATTAAGAGGTTAAACACCAGGAAATCATATAAGGATCATATAAAAACTTACGTAGCAGGCATTGCTTCCCAACGTATGGAGAAGGGCACTGGCAGGTGTAGTCCCCATCCAGATCACGACACAGGCCTCCATTCTTACAAGGTTGGTTTGCACAGTCATTCACATCTGTGTAAGAACACCAAAAATAATACAGCAATGTCAATGTGACGTGTCCAACTTCTACAGTAAGCTGGACATGATGTAATGGGATGCTTCTCTGCAGAGGAAGGGAGCTGTCATGTAACTGCAGCTGAAGTTATGTATAATTATTAGTGCGGGGATTGAGGTGTGTGGTGGCACAAAGCTCAGCCTGTGCGCTCACGCAGGTGGTTGCAGGATCTCGAATTTGACTCTAAGGGGACAGAGAGTTCTGTGTGGAGCATAAGATGGGATGGTCCAAGTCCAGTCTGCATTTCCAGTAAACTGCTGAAGACTGCAGCTACAGCACAACTGCTGAAAGTGAACACTGTGCAAGATGCTGAATCAGACTGACAGACAATAAATGTTGCCAGAAGACATGATGTAACATCAAAGACACAACTTTTTTTTTTTCTTTTGGTATAGCTGTCTAATGAGAGATGTCTAATTGAAGAGGTCAGAGAGTCCGTAGCCATAGCAGATTCCTGCTTTAGGTTCACAACATCTGCCAAATTGCAAAATGATCAAAAGATATTCACATTGAGCTTCTGACTCTCTGTTCTATCATTATGAGGATAATTATTTGGGTGTTGTGTCTGCTAGGTACACATTATGGCACAGGATTATATTCCAAAGTAAACACACTCATGCACCAGTTATAGCCCTATGTTTGACAATATTCCTTGGCTACATCTGAAATCGCATACTTCTCAACTATATAAAAGGTGAAAAACAGTATGTAACAAAAGAAGTATGTCCGAATTCACAGTACTCATAAAAGAGTAGGCAAAATGTACTTGGATGACCTACTTCTTCCGGCGAGATTCTGAAGTGTGCATACGATGGACATCCCATGAGGTCACTGGAGAGGATTTGTGGATGGCAGTGATGCTACACAACTGACACAACTGATAAAGGCAACATGGCAATGTAGTATGTCCAGAACACATTCATACTATTAAAGAACATTCAAAATAATGCCTTCTCGAGAGATTTCGGACACAGAGCTTGTCTATTCTCATAACCTGGCTTATTGCATTTATTATAAATCTCCACTAAGGGGCAAACTTTTCTCAGAAAAACAGCAAATGGTATAAAATGTGAGATGCATAGATTTTTTTGCTGTGTACATTACCGTTTAAAAGTTTAGGGTCAGTGATATTTTTTTAAAGAAATGAATACTTTTTTTCAGCAAGTATGAATTAAATTGATCAAAAGTGACAGTAAAGTATCACAGTAAAATATGTATCACATTTTCCACAAAAATATTAAGCAGCACAACTGTTTTCAATACTGATAATAAATGTTTCTTGAGCAGCAAATCGGCATATTAGAATGATTTCTGAAGGATCATGCGACACTGAAGACTGAAGTATTGATGCTGAAAATTCAGCTTTGATCACAGGAATAAACTATATTAAAAAAATATATTAAAATAGAAAAGATATTTTAAACTGTAATCATATTAACAATTGTATTACAAAACTAACATCCAAGTCATTCTAGCAGAAATACTTTTTGTTTCTTACAATTTTAATCAGAAAATGACACAGAAAGGCTATAATTGGAAAGACAAACACCATATTTTCATCCCAACAACAGAAGTTGTTTTGTTCCTAAACTGTTAAGAGGATTGAACAACACAAAAAAACATCACTCTGACCAAAGCCTGGACAAACATACGGCACACAAGCACAGACACATGCATTCACATAAGCAAACACAACTGTGCAGCCAGACAAGATTCAATCAATCTAGGTCAGACGTGCTGCTGAAGAAGAGGTCTTAAAGACTCAGTTACAGCTTATTTGTTGTGAGCAATGACCAGACTCCCAGAATATTAGAACATAATTTATTCTGAATAGAACTAAAAGAGATTTAATTCATGAGAAAAAAGCAACTTACATTATGACAAATAGTTCAAACAAACAACTTAACAAATGAGTTTAGTGTCTGATTGTTTGAATTTGGCCAGTACATTAGATGGAAATATTTTAGAACCTCCCTAATGCCCAAAAGCTGGACTGCACTGTTCTGCTTAAGTATAAAACCTCTTTGGCTTGATTAAGGCTTGCCTAATTGCACTGAAGCTGCCCCTGTGGTGAATATTCCTGGCTGCATTTGAAGGCCCTTCAGTGCTAATGCTAGTCTAAGTCTACGGCATTTTTCACTTTTCATGCATTTTAACCCTTTGATGCATACTTCTTTTTTTTTCTTATATTAAAGCAACACCATGGAACATTTGCTCACGGTTCCCCCATGTGGTTGATAAGCGCAATTGTCTGTTACCAGTGTCGTAAATACTGCCGATGTATAAGCTTCCCCGTGGGCAGGGCAATACACGAGAATTTGTTGACTAAGCTAACGGAGCCAGCGAATGTAGAAACCGCATTTGGGAACCCGTTGCCTCTTTCAGCTAGCGCCACCGAGTGTAAGCCCGTCCGATACTGATTTGTGTTTGGGCTCATGGCCGATCACTCTCTCTCTTTCTTTTCTTCACTTCCTCCAACAAAACCCTCTTTGGTTTCTTTGCTGGCTCTGCCATGGCATTGGTTTTGAGACTTGCATATTAGATCGTTTCATCTTATAGTTAGCTGTTGGCTAACTCTACCCAGGCTACGAGTAAAATATGTGACGTATGCCGTAAAGCAGGTCGCACTCTTCTGCTGGCAGGGGATGGGCGGGGCTGTGTGTACCGACCCGAACGCGAAACTTGCAGAGTGTGGTTGTAGCCGCTAGGAGGCTGCTCAGGTAGCAGCGGCAGTAGAATTCGTCTGGTGAAGAGTTGTTCTACCACTGAAATAATTTTAGAGACATTATTTTAAGGTCGAAAAACTACATAGTGTTGCTTTAAAACGAGAATATAAACATAACCAATATATATATATATATATATATATATAAATTTTTTTTTTTTTTTTTGCAAAATTATGTATTACGCATTAGCCCACTGCCATTTTGTAGCGGAGGAGTTTAGAAGTATCTGGTAAATCCCTACTTTCATTAAAATCAAAATGTGATATAAAGGGGAAAGTTGAACTACAAATCACAGTCATTATATAAATGCCTTATTTGACAAGAATACAATGCAAGTCAATGGCTACTGTCAACTGTTTGGTTACCAGCATTCTTCAAAATATCTTCATTTGTGCTCAGCAGAAGAAAGAAAACTCATACAGGTTTGGAACAATTTGAAGGTGAGTAAATAATGACAGACTTTTATTTTTTTTTTAGCGAGACATTAGATAATTATTTAACTCTGTGCTAGCTATTTTAAACTGTAATGCATGTCTTTTGTTTATTTTTAGATGATGCTTGCATAAACAATAGTCAATTGTAGGAATTATAAACATTTTTGAGTGTTTCAGCATGATGTTGCAGTGGTCAGGAGGTACAAGTTGCAATTATGATCCTGCGAAGACGTGAACACTTTTTACAAGTCAGAATCCCGTAATTATGGTAATTCTGACATGGCGTGATGGTGGTTTGGATTTATCATTATAATCTAAATGGTTAAAATGGCTTTAAAAGATGTGTCCACTCTAGTGGACACCAGGCAGCAAAGAGTTAACACCAAACATGGAAAGGGACTGGAAAATTTTAACAAAGCCTATTTAAAACTCACTATGGTTACAGCTCTTCCTAACCACCACTGACTGCTCAACATCCTGGGTGTGTCTGGTGTTTACACCAGTGCCATTGTATGTACAGTACCTTTATAAGAATTATACCAATAAAACAATGTGAAACAAATGATACATCATGCAGTAACCGAACTCTGCTGTGGACCTGCAGCCACAAGAATATTCGGAATGTAGGAGAAAAGTCTTAACACGAATGAACCACCAAATGCATCATAGGAACTCCATGTATTGCATAACAAAGCATAAATGAGTCTTAATCAGCCTTACTCATGAGACATGAACAGAACAAATCAATCATCAATCAATTTGTGTTTAAGTTGTCCCTTTAAATATACTGCTATTATTATGTATTTACACAGAAATTTGTATGAATAAGTCCCAATGTGTGTGATCATATAGTTTTAGTAATTGTTTCGTTCAGTAATTGAAGTTTTTTCCTTTTAAAGTTTTATACAAACATTCTTCTAAACCATTTCTTTAGCACATTGGAGTGATCATCATAGAGTTTTTAATTAGTGCAACAGATACTGACAAAGCTTGTTGTAAATCTGAAATAAGTGGTACAAAACTTACTGATTTGGCAGTGAGCACCTTCGAACCCAGGTTGGCATTTGCACACATACTCATTAAAAACGTCTCCTCTTCTGGAGTTAGCGATCACCTCACATGTGCCATCGTTTTTACATGGGTTTGGGTTACAAGGACCTGTGGAGAAAAGCAGGAGTAAGTTCTGATGTTGGTCTCACAATATGGACAAACCCATAGAAAAAGAAAAAAAGTGATGTTTTGAATTGTTTCTCCTAGACAGCAATGAGATTTTAAGAAGAGCAAATTAAGACTTATGCCCATGTCTCTCATATTTTCCATCTGAGTACCGAAGCAATCTGATGTGTCTCTTGTTTCAGTAGAGATCTCAAAAATGTTTCAAACTTATAACAAAGTGTGCAATCAGAAAACATTCACAAAATTCCATTTGAAATTTGATGACATCTACAGCTTCTGAGACAAAGTTGATACTCAAATGAAAAACAACTGAAAATGTTGAGCAACCTCTAAGCAAGAAGGCAATAGGGTGACCCATGTAAACCTAATCTGAAATTTAAATGAGGATTGAGCCAGTAAAACTCAGATAAACAACATTTCAAATTCGGACCATTCTCTGTGGCATTGCAAGTATCTCCGGCAAATCCCTCAGCACAGATGCAGAAGAAGGGATCTTCTCCAATGCCAGTCACACATGTCCCTCCGTTGTGACACAGGTTCACCTTGCAGTAATCTCCTATAGAGACACACATAAGCAGGAGTGAATGGAATTACAAAGATTAGACTGGAATTAGTTCTTATTTTATAATTTGGCAATGGACAGAGTGGTCCTGCATATTAAGCTTCGAGAGATACAAAGGAGTAAGAAGCGCTTTTCACGCTTCTGAACAGGATCAGGAGAGTACAAAAGATAAGAGATGTGAGCAGCATAGCCAATGTGTATGTTGAATGAACTTTCGAAAGCTGATGTATACTTTTCAAGGATGGGAAAGATTCTATGATATAAGTGAATTTATGAAAAAGAGCTTGAATTGTGATAACTGTGTGCGTATGAGTGCACAAAATATATCGGAAGCAGTCATAATAAAACAAAACAGACACCTAATTAAATGCTGCTCATGTTCTGTTTAGGAAGCCTCAGCATTCATTGTGCTTTATTCTGGCTGAACAACATGTTAGGATCAAAAAGAGGCATGAACAGAACGCAAGAACATGAAATGCTCTAAGGCACAAGTTGATGTGTGAAACGTTACACAACATGCTTCCTGAGAAGCTGGGAGATTTGCCCTCTGAGCTCATTAAGATTACATGTAGAGGTTAAGACGGGCTTCTTTGAATATGCTTGAGCAAGAAATTAAAGGCACTTTTCTTAAGCAACTTTGCACTGATTTACTTTCCAGAATTTTGTAGTTGTGAGTCATATTATCCAGTGGAGTGCATATCCCTTTCCACCTCCCTGTAGTGGATTTGTTCTTTCCCCCAATGGCCCGACATCTCAGTATCATCTGGGTGGTTAACACTTATTGAGATACACTCTGTATGAAATTCATCTTTATTCCATTTAACAAGAAAATATAATAATTTGGATAGAATAAACAGTATATAATGAATAAGATAAATAAAGAGAGATCATGCAACAGACGTTTGAACAAAATGTTAATTTAAATGTTAACTGATGGCTTTTGTTACTTGATCAAAACTCTCTCCTACTTATATGGCCAGTAAGAGAAATACAAGATTGTCTCAAATGGATTGAAGGCAAATCTGTGAAATGTTCAGTAACCACAGATAAACTCCTTCCCACAATAAGAAACATTCACTATTAAAGTACTGTAATACTTTTGTTTGCTGAATCATATATAGGCCCATGTAACAGATTAAAGGATGTACTAACTACTGCAAAAAAGTAAACCTAGGTAAAATTATTTAAATGACTAATTTTAAGCTCAAACTCTTTTAACTACAGTAAAGCAATGACACTTTAGTAATGACACTGATGTATTTAGTAGGGTTGGACTGGAAAAAGAGCATTAAATAAAAAGCACTAAAAATGTACTAAGAATATAAGATGTTACTCACCATTCACAGTACAAATGCTGCAAATGACTAAACTGACAAAAACTATTATACAGGACCGAGTAAGGTTCCGGGTCTTCATATTGGTACTCTGTTTCTCAAGTACCGGAGCGTTTTCTTTACCGCTAGCTGCTCCTGACGTCATCCTCAAACGTGGAGCAGCTAGACGCGCTCAAGCACAGGGCACGCGCACCGTTTACGCGCACGGATCAGCTATTGCAAGATCTGTTGTATTGTCAGATTATAACGACTCGATACAATTGAAAGTATGCGATTAAAACAGAACTGTCAAAGTAAAGGTATTATGTAGACGTGTTTTCCGGATGTTGTGTTGAACTGTTAAAATAATCTGTATTTTGTGGAAATTTTCTATTACATTAGAAACTCCCGAAATTTGGCCAGTTTAGCAATCCTATTATCCCCTACTAAAAGTCCTTAGTAAGCATCCCCTATGTGTTGTTAAAAACATGCCATGTTTTTGTGTGTATATCTTCTCAGCGTGACTGAAGAAATTTTTGCAGCAGGCAGAACGTCCACTCAGCATTCACTTCCGTGTTGGGTACCCGGTAAAGCACGCGATCCTTTAATGCAACCAGGTTGGTTACTTCCGACATTTCATGATCTGTTTGGATGATGAAGGTCAACCCCTAATCTCCATTAATAACAATCAAAGGTATCTGATATTATTATCATATTTAAGTAACCCCATTTGCGCGCAGTTTCGCTATGTAAGCCATTTTGTAACCGCGACGTTTTAGTAGTATATGGTTAATGGAGAGTGGACGGGCTATATTTGTGTACTGCTCAGTTGTTAAAGTAATAGTCAGGACTCATCGTGCTATTTAATCGAATGCATGTCCGACTGTACAGTTAATGTGATCACGTTTACAGGTCTGGCCAGGAGAATAAGTAATCATCAAAAGACGGTAAGTGTGGCACATGGCAGTTTGACATAGATAAATTCGTCATCATGGACATAAATAACAGTACACTGGGTTAGCTCACTAAGCTCACATAGCTCACTAAGTAAACAAACGCACATGTGAATAACAACTCTAGATCGGATTTGTATGCAGTAGGGCTATATTCAAAGGTGTTTGCGATTCATTGTGTTGTCTGTTTTCCTGCATTGAATCACGTGATTTAGTTGTGTTTGACGGCCACATCATCGGGTCTGTAAGCAGCTATCTGCACTTAGATCTTCCTATTCTTTTCTTTTTTTTAACCTTTCTAGATATAAATAGTTGTTTTTAAAAACTCTGCAAGATCGAAAATAATATGTAGTATGCCTGTGTGATTTAAATATGAACTATTTTAAACTATATTAACTATTATTTATTATAATTCAGAAAGTTAAATGTGAGTTACATGTGAAGTAAATGAGTAATAGTTACTGGTTTGTCAATTTGTTAGCAGGTGAAAAAGAAAAACAATCATTGGAGTAACAATTTTTGTAAATAACAATATGAAGGCACATTGCTATAATTTGTACCTAGTCACCTATTATATCCTGTACTGAAGAATTTTGTTCTTTTGCAGAATTGTTAGCAGCGATCCAGTATGGCAGAAGCTCATCAGGCTGTGGCCTTTCAGTTCACCGTTGGCCCTGATGGCATTGACCTTCAGCTCAGTCATGAGGCTCTTCGGCAGGTCTACCTCTCTGGACTTCACTCCTGGAAGAAGAAATTCATTCGCTTTAAGGTACTAGGATTGTGTTTCTTACATGTTCTACCAATGAAAGTCTTGCCTAACTTTTCAAGACAATTTGGAGATTTAAAACTGGTCTTGGAGAATAAAGTTTTTCATTGTGCTCACAGAATGGGATTTTGAATGGGGTGTACCCAGGGAGCGCACCAGGGTTCATGCTGGTGTTGGCAGGGTACTTGGGAAGAGCGCATTACTTAAAAGTGGACCCTTCCTTAGGCCTGTTCGTCAAACTTGGCAAACATGTCCCAGTCAGGTATGTCTGTTTCGTTTGGGCTTTTTGTTACTCCACAACACAATAAAGTGACTGTGGAAATGATGGGTTTTAAATTGCTTTAGTGAACATTAGAGGTTATTCTCAATCAGACTCCTCTTATGTCTCTTGTTTCTGCAGTAGGTACATGTCTGCACAAAAGCAAATGATAGTTGGGGGTGTCATGGTGGGCATGGGTCTGTGGATTGCCATCATATTTAGCATGAGGACTGTCCTGAAGGGTCTTCTGTCCTGGCATGGCTGGATGTATGGTCCCCGTGGCAAAATGACCTGGAAACTTCGACTATGGCTTGTAAATATTGAGGATTTTTAATTTGTGTTAACTGTTTTCTGGAACAGTTTATGCTGATCCATTTTTGGTTGTTTTGAACTCTGCCATTTGTTCTTTGACCTTGCAGGTGCTAGTGAAGATTTTTTCTGGGATGCAAACACCAATGCTATACAGCTTCCAGACCTCTCTCCCTCAGTTACCTGTACCATCTGTGAAGGACACCATGAGAAGAGTAAGTTATTCATCTTTTAAACAACCAGATCAAAACTCTTCTTCATTTTAATGTATTTATTTGAGATGTTTTATTCCGTTAAATGTCAGAGTCAGACTGGTAAACCAGGAATAGCTACACTTCAATGTGGATTTTCGGTCACTTGTTTTCAGAGATAACTTGCTCAGGTGATTATCTACTGTTGTTGGAGGTAGGTTGCATAGCGTGGATGAAGTGAGTTAACTTACTAAAACATGCACGCTGTTTAAAACGGTACTAGAAAAAAAACTAGCTCAGATTTATGTGAACTTAAAAAGCATCATTTGTTCAGACTCATAAGGAACGTGCTTGGATTTAAGTTAATACTATTTTATTTTTTTTTTATTTTTTTTTTACAACCCTGACAGTGAGATATTGATTATAAGTGTGTTCTTTTAACTGTGCTTTCTTGTTTACTTGAAATTTTGCACCTGTAGTATCTTGAATCAGTCCGGCCACTGCTGAGCGATGAGGAACACCAAAGAATGCAGAGTCTTGCACTTGACTTTGAGAAAAACCTTGGACCAAAACTTCAGTGGTACCTCAAACTGAAGTCTTGGTGGGCCACCAATTATGTAAGTATAACACATTGCTCAACATATCAGTTACTGCTTAATGAAGAACTGCAGCAGCAGTTTAAGTTCTTGCATTATGTTGTTGTGTTATATTTTCTCCTTTATGTGTCGCAGGGATGCAAACAACTTGCCTTTTGGCAACAATTGTTTTGGGTCACTTTGAGAAATATTTAATGTGATTTGTGCATTCTTTTACACACAAACATTTCCACAGTTTTCTCACAAAAATATTGAGCAGAACAACTGTTTTTAATTGTGATTATGAGAAATTCCTGGGCACCAAATCAGTATATTAGACTGATTTCTGAAAGATCATGTGACTGAAGACTGGAGTAATGGCTGCTGAAAATTCAGCTTTGCCATCAAAAAAATCATACTGACCCCATGTTGGGGACCTAGAAAATTCCTGCATAACAGAACAGATGAGTTTGCATCGCTGTGTGTGTGTGTTTCAGGTCAGTGACTGGTGGGAAGAATATATCTACTTGAGAAGTCGTGGGCCAATCATGGTTAACAGCAACTATTATGTAATGGTAAATAGTACTCACCAGCCTCACATGCATATGTAGCTACAAGGTTCAGTATAGTACCTAGATATATTATTGTCTGCTAGATAAGCTTAGGTCATAGATTTTACAGAGTTTGGCTAACTCATTTTTTAAAATTTATATCAATTAGATTATACGTGCATTCTTGGTATTTAAAACTCCTTGTTTCTTTATTGCCCTCTGAACAGGACTTTCTTTATGCCTTTCCCACACATCTACAAGCAGCAAGAGCCGGCAACGTCATTCATGCAATCATGCTTTACAGGAGGAAGCTGGACCGGGCTCAAATCAAGCCGGTTAGACAATCAACCATATTTTGTACCTCATCTTTACTGTAAACAAATCACTGTTTTCATTTAATAAACTACTTTTGTTGACTAAACAGGTAGATTAGTGAGCTTATTTACCATTTTGCATTATGATAAAGAAGGGTCAAATTTGTTAGAGTTTTAGATTTTCATGGCCGTGTAACCAGTAAGTAATGCCCTCTATCACAGATGATCAATTGTCCTAACTAACCTTAGGCCTGCCACTATGGAGATTGATCTCTTTATTTAATGCAATAAATATTTGTATGTTTCATGCCTCCTGATCATATGGTCATAATGGTGCAGCTTTTTGCACTATTGAACAGCGTTCCACTCTGTTCTGCCCAATGGGAACGGCTATTTAATACATGCCGTATCCCAGGCCAGGAAAGCGGTAAGAATAGCCAGTCTGTGCATCATAGCCCAGCTTTTGCCTACTACCCTGGTCATGTGTCATCAGTTATTTTTGATTAGCAGAGTAATAGATATGTTATTGTATATGTTCATTGGCAGCTCTATTGTCAGTTTGTTCTTAAGCACAATAATATAACGACTTTATGACAAGCTGGTGACACAGGACTGTGCTGCTTAAAATCTCTCTCCATTCATACCATTCCGTTGCATTTTTTTAATTATTTATTTTTCCAACTAGGGAACCAATTAGTCTTCTTGTGCCCTAATGATTGCATAGTTCTGTCTCTGATCTGCCCAACAGTGATTTGTGGCCATTTTCTCTGCTTCGCAGCTAATGCTTCAAAACACCATCCCCATGTGTTCGTCTCAGTATGAGCGCATGTTCAACACCAGTCGCATCCCAGGCATAGAATCAGGTACTGAACACTGATACAGTTGTCTTTGCAGCAAATTCAAATTATAGGACAACTTCCAGTCCTGCTTTCCTTTGCGCACATAATTAAATCTGCAACTGGGAAAGATAACAAGCTTATGATAACAAGCTTATGATTGCTGATGGAAATACTCCAAAGGTGTGGATTAGTTGTTTTGTAAATATATTACTGTTGCGTAATATTTTAGGTGAAAGGTGTAATATGCCATACTACATTTTCCAGTTGACCAAAACAAGCACCTTTAGAGCCCCTTTATTTCTAGAAATTGTTGTCACAAAACACTCCCTTAGAAATTCAATAACGAATTGCTTTTTTGTCACAGATAACCATTCAACTTCATCTGAATGTTGTAAAACTTATGTATTATTGTACTATTGTGTGTATTGTACTGTTAACTAAGAAATCAGATGGACATGAGATGCAGGTCCTGATCTAATACCCACCCTTATTCCTGCACTGTTGCTTTGGATAGAAGACCATTCTTAGAGGTGATATGTGTAATTTCTTGATCCAGTTTAATAAGCAAAGAGAGACAGTTATACATAAGTCGTTTGTCGGTTTTTCCCCCAAAAAAAAAAAAAAAAAAACTATAAACACATGGATGGGACTGTTTGGCTGACCAATGGCACACATGCGTTCAGGAAACCGGGTTTGATTTTACGACTCTAGTGGTGCAGAAATTACACACTTCACCTTTAAATTTCACCTTAGTTCCTCCCTTGATCATTTGCACCCTTTGCTTTATTTTTTTAATTTTCTAATTGTTTTATATGTTTGCACTTCTGTGTAGAAGTTTGGAGTCGCTAGGTTTTTTTATGGTTTGGAAAGTCTCTTATAATCACCCAGGCTGCAGTCACAACAGTAATGTTGTGAAAAATTATTACAATTTAAAATAACTATTTTCTATTTGAATATGTTAAAATGTAATTTACTCCTATGGTGGCAAAGCTGAATTTTCAGCAGCCTTTACTGCAGTCTTCAGTGTCACATGATCCTTCAGAAATCATTCTAATATGCTGATTTGCTGCTCAAGAAACGTTTCTTATTATTATCAATGCAGTTGTGCTGCTTAATATTTTTGTGTCTCTACTGTCACTTTAAATCGATCAGTTTAGTGCATCATTGCTAAATAAAAGTAATAATTTCAATCTTACTGACTCCAAACATTTAAACAGTTTTGTTTATATATATATATATATATACACACACATACATTTTTAATCGATAATCATTATAACATTGTAAATGTTTAATGTAAATTGCTCTTCGTTCTTTTCTTCTCTTTCTTTCTGTAGACTCAGTTAAGCATATGTCTGATAGCCGGCATATTGTGGTGTATCATCGGGGCCGTTACTTTAAAGTGTGGATGTTTTATGATGGCCGGTTACTGTTGCCACGGGAGATAGAGCAGCAGATGGAGAGGATCCTGGCCGACACGTCAGAGCCGCAGCCTGGAGAGGAAACCCTCGCCGCCCTCACCGCAGGGGACAGGTATTCACAACACACCCTAACAGCAGGAGTTGCTTCCGTTTCCCTGTCATTCACTTGTCTGATCTCTTGTAACCGCTATAAAGTTTCAGTGGGATGTCAGTTTGAAATGAGGTCCTTGTTACTTGTCACTGGTTTTTTACAAACAGCCTAAACCATTTTAAAATTGAGTAAAATCTTTTCTGTTTCAGAGTGCCTTGGGCATGTGCCCGTAATGCCTACCTCAGACACGGCAAGAACAAGAAATCTCTGGATGCTGTGGAGAAGGCTGCTTTCTTTGTTACACTGGATGACACAGAGCAGCGCTATGATCCTGAAAACCCTGTGGAGTCCCTGGACCGTTACGCTAAGTCGCTGCTCCATGGGAAGTGTTATGACAGGTGAGAAAAAACCATAGCATGTGTTAAGAGAGACCATCTCCTTTAGGAACCACTACTGTACCTCCGAATAGCTTTTATTTAACATATGTACATTTTAATGGTCATTTTTCCTTAGGTGGTTTGACAAGTCCATAAACTTCATTGTCTTCAAGAATGGAACTATGGGCCTTAATGCAGAACACAGTTGGGCTGATGCTCCCGTCGTTGGCCACCTTTGGGAGGTACATATGCACATATACACTACTGTTTGGGTCTACTACTGTCTGTCAGTCAGAAATTAATACTTTTATTCAGGAAGCATGCATTAAACTTGTTTCTTGATCACCAAAACATCGTATTAGAATGATTTCTGAAGGATCATGTGACACTGAAGACTGAAGTAATGGCTGCTGAAAATATAGCTTTGCCATCACAGGAAAGAATTACATTTGAAAACATTTTAAAATAGAAAACAGTTCTTTTAAATTTTAATAATATTTCACAATAGTAGTTTTTTTTTTTTTTTTTTTTTAGTTAAAGAGTTAAAGAGCATAAGAGACTTTAGAAATTCTTGCAGACCACATACTCAGTTGTGTTTCACTTTTATTTCCTATTTATCATGCATGAAATGTTATACTGTATCTGCTTCTAATGTAAACCTTGATTATGTTTTTCATAAAGCATGCGCTCTCGATGGACCCTGTTAAGCTGGGCTACAGAGAAGATGGCCACTGTAAAGGAGAACCCCATCCTAATCTGCCTGGACCTCAGAGACTCCAGTGGAATATCCCACCTGAGGTCTGTGTATGATGCACTTCATAGTAAAAACACAGATAACTCTTTCTTCACATCTTGCTTGAATGGATATATTAAGGAGCCATTTGTTTGACGTTCTTTCTCTTTTGATTCGTATTTCATGGCAGTGCCAAACTATGATCGCCAACTCTCTGTCTGTGGCCAAGGCTTTGGCTGATGATGTGGACTCTCACATCATCCCCTTTAGTGACTTTGGAAAGGGCCTGATCAAGAAGTGCAAGATCAGTCCAGATGCCTTCATCCAGCTCGCACTGCAGCTGGCCCATTATAGGGTGAACTGTCCTATTAGTGAACATCTGAAATATAAAAAGTTGCAGCAAAATATTCCTCATTATTGCTCATTTGAAAATGTGAAATGTGATGTCAATGTTCTTTCATTGTACAGGACAAAGGAAAATTCTGCTTGACTTATGAGGCATCCATGACACGTTTATTCAGAGAAGGCCGTACAGAAACTGTTCGCTCCTGCACTGTGGAGTCCTGTGCTTTTGTCCGTGCCATGACCAACAATGAGACGGTACCATGTCAAATATACCCCTTAAAACCCATGGGGAAGTGGGGTGCACTATACCAGTGCAGATAGCGGAAATAGGGTAACACAGTAATTTTTTTATTTATTTTTTTTTAAGAGAGAAGAGAAACTTCATTTACTGATCCAGGCCTCTGAGAAACACCAGCAGATGTACAGACTAGCAATGACTGGTCATGGCATTGACCGCCATCTCTTTTGCCTCTACGTAGTGTCTAAGTACCTTGGACAGGACTCCCCTTTCCTACAAGAGGTGTGTTTCAGAAAATAAAAAATGTAAGAATATAAGAAATTAAAAAGTATATACACTACCATTAAAAAGTTAACACTTAATGATAATAATAAGAAATGTTTCTTGAGCAGCAAATCAGTATATTAGAATGATTTCTGAATGTTTATGTGACAGTAAAGCGATTTCAGAGAAACACTGTTGATATTTGAAATCAACCCAGTTTCAGAAATCGCTTACTGCACCTTTAAAAAAAAAAAAAAAAAATTTTAAACTGTAGTAATGTTTCATAATATTACTGCTTTACTGTATCTTTAAGTAAACACAGTCTTGGTAAGCATTAGACCTCTTTTAAAAACATTTAAAAATCTTACTGACCCCAACCTTTTGAACAGTAGTGTATAGTGTGTGTATATATATATATATATATAAAAAAAAATGCCTAGTGAGAATTAAGTGTCCTGATGACCCTCATGTTTCATGATAAATTAAAGATAAAAGACATTTGTGCCTTTAAAGACAAGTAGCTGATATTCTTTAACAAAATTCAATGCAACTGAATGCAAAATTTCCTACTTGATGTCCCTGCAGGTGCTGTCAGAGCCTTGGAAACTCTCCACCAGTCAGACTCCTCTTCAGCAGGTGGATCTGTTTGACCTGGCGAGACACCCAGAGTATGTGACCAGTGGGGGAGGCTTTGGACCGGTGAGTCTTTCAAAAATTACAGGTAACACTTTATTTTAAGGTGGCGCAGTTACACATTACTAAATGTACTTACTATAGTAATAACTGTAAATTATGCATAATTACAAGTAACTAACCCTAAACCAAACCCAAAACCTAACCATAACTCTATAGTATGGACATGTTGTTAATAAATATTACTAGGGCTGCCCCCTAATAGTCGACTAAACATTAGTCGACTAGAAGAGGCTTAGTCGACCAAGATTGTATTAGTTGGTTAGTCGCAGAAAAATAAAACTCCACAGGAATGGCAAAGTCACGCAGTCCGTGAGGGACAGATCTTTAACGACGGGTCCTTGTGGTAACTACAGTAATCCAAATGTTTGCCTATCATCCATCAACCTCAAATATGGCTTATCATTTGAAACATGTAAGTAGTAGCAACTTTACATGGCTGCTCACTGTAGCATTAACCTAGATGAATGTGCGCTATTATATATCAAAGTGTTCATGTGAAAGGCAGCTAAAGTAGGCTATAGCACGTTTTACTGCATGACATGGAGGGGCCGGTGTGATCACTTGCATTTTTTTCAACTTAAAATGCTCCATCTTTTTTGTCATACATATAAGAGTAATGCATCATTCCGAACTGTAAAGGGTCTACTTTTATTTGTGTACACGCATAATAACAACAAAACATTGTGCTTTTGTGAAATAAAGAAAACAGACAGGATGCGCTTTCTGCTGTCTCAGTCTCCCCGAACTGCAGCGCGTCACATAAATTAACTGAAACTCAGCGTGTAGGATACTTGCCTCACAGACATGAGAAATAGAAATTCTATAGAAAGCTTGAAATGCCTACTTTTAAACTAACCAGTTCAAAATGAAAACAAATACTCTCTGCTTATGTAATCCATATGAAAGGTGCATTTCTCTAGGTGCGTTAACTGCAGAGATGACGAGTCAGCATCGTCAACTTAATCTTTGCAGCTGACAGAAAACACTACTTTATTAATAAACAATTAAAATGTTATTTTAAAATAATACATTTATATGAACTTGCTATTTTTTCGGACACATTCATAATTATCACTTTTGCCAGTGCTTTGCGGCAAGCTCTATGTGTGCGCTTGAGCATGAGGCATATATTCCGCCCCCCCAGTATATTTAAGTAATTAAATTAATATAAACGTGCGATTAGTCGACTAATGGCTTAAATGAACGACTACTAGTCGACTAGAAAAATCTTTAGTCAGGAGGCAGCCCTAAATATTACTCAGTACTTACTTGAGTAACTACAATGTCACCTTAAAATATAGTGTAACCAAATGACATAATCTAGTAATCTTATAATTCTTGGTGAAAAGATCAGATTTAACTTCTTTTTTTTCCGGTAGGTTGCAGATGATGGTTATGGTGTGGCCTATGTGATCATTGGAGAAAATCTAATCAATTTCCACATCTCCTCCAAGCATTCCAGTCCAGAGACCGTGAGTACACGCATAATCAAAGAATCAGTCACAAAATCAGTTTTCCAGTGTGGCTCGCTGGATAGTCTATTATAATCTCATTAGACACCATCTCCAATGTGAAGTCATTCTGAAATGCCTGAGCCAAAGTCTGTAATCAAAATGATTTGTTTAATTACCTCCCAGAAATATCTTGCTTGCGTTCTCAAATATCAGGCATCTGCCACTGAAGGCAAGATAACATAACAGCATCTCTGTCGTCTCTGAGGCGCGAGAAATTTATTATGTTGGAAAAAAGAGCCACAGTGGCTTTCCCGGATGCAGCAACTTCCAATTTTATACTTTGTGCCAGTTTTCCAGGAAATGACCATTTTGATCTCTTGAACACATATTATTCGCAAATATTTTTTTGTGATGTTCCAATTTTTTGCACAAGTTAAATTCACAGCTTTGGATGTATACATGGCTATGGCTAACATTGTTTTTGAATTATTGGGTGGTTTCTCTCATAGTCTTTTGTATTTTCTCCCCCATCTTTCTTCAGGACTCTCATCGCTTTGGAAACAATATCAGACAAGCCATGCTTGATATGCTGGATCTGTTTCAACTCGACAAGAGACCCAAAGTGATTTGACTGGTGAAAGGATTATGCATATAATGACTCACCTTAATTATGTATCAGCACTGTTGAAAAAAGCTTTAAAGGGTGTTTTTTTTTTTTTTTTTTTTTTTTCGTTTTTTGCTTTACTTTGCTTGTGTTGTGTTGTCTTGTTTGTTTGCATGTGTCTGTGAGATGCAGCATATGAAGGAGAGAATTAGGGAGGCAGTGTGAGAATCTCATTCTGTTGTTATATGTGCTGGTGCCTTAACATGTGTCTTAACTGAACAGTTCAGTGCAGGTGAACTGAATTTCATTACCAGGACATGCTTTCACTTTCCTCTCCTAGTATACTTTACTGAGATGTACAGATTCTTAGTCTGACTCTTCAAGAGATGACATTCTCTTGACATGTTGTCAAGGAGCATAGTACTTTGCTTGGCTGAAGTGTTAAGCTTATAAATCAAGCAAATCGCAGCTCACCATTTGTGCTTTTGCTTTGCAAAATGATATTTGAAGTTTTTTAACTTCAGTATTAAGTAATGAAAGGAAAGATGAGATTATGCAGATAATAAGTTTCGTATATAAAAGTGTGCGCTCATTTATAATGGATTTTGCTCTCTTACACCACCCTGTTTTTATTGGTTGGAATTGTGTTGATTTAGCATTGAAAGGTCTGTTTTAATGTGTTGATGCTTATCAGAGGCTTTATCACAATAACTACTTTTATTTTAATTTGATTTCATTTATTTTACTTTCATCATATTTTAAGTTCCCTTCTAAATGTGGTATATACTGTAATAATTTTGGAATCAGAATAAATTCAGAATAAGCATTAAACATACCATAAACATTAATGATGAGAGGGTTTTTTTTTTTTCATTATTTACAATTCTTCATGTCTGGTTTGTAATAATCTTGTCAGGACAAAAAAAGTCAATACTATTTTATTTTCATAAGATTAAACGTAAACAACATTTTAAAGCGTAATTACTCTCACGTTACAATTTTATCGTTAACTTCAGTGTCTGAACACAAAGCACAGCTTTTCTCAATTTTCTGTTTTCTGTGGATTGTGGTGTTTTTATATTGGCCAGAGTCCAGTCATTGACCTATTAAATCCATCTCTTCTAAGTAGGCTGCATAAATTGAACTGTGTTCCTGTGTAAACTGTCTGGCATTGGTCTACAACGTAGAGAGAAATGTGGTTGATCCTTTACTTTTCCTGTAAAAAAGTCAGTGAAACCTTAGAACAGTACAATTTAAAAATGTGTGTACACAATAAGCGCACTGAATCAAATTATCAATTTAAATGTTAGTAGTATTAAGACACTTAATATAAAGGTGGCCTAATTTTTAAGTTTTTAAATGCACAAAGCTTAAATATGAAGCAGCACAACTGTTTTCAGTTGTTGCAGTTGTTCTCCAACGAGCTTGAGAAGATCCAATTAGGATCCCAGGGTATGTTAACATGACAACAATGTACTAAAAACAGAAAGGTTTTTCCTTTGCATTCACAAGAATCACAAGGTTTTTAATTGTTTTAAAAAAAACGCTGTTTTAATTGTTTTTTGTTTTTTTTTTTTGTTTTTTTTTGTTTGTTTTTTTAAGGATTAATAAAATGCTGCATAATGCATGCCAGGCCAGTAGTTGGCAATTGTCACTTTGTGAAGAAATATTACACGCCTATAGACTGAACATGTAACGAGATGGTCCTCACTGCAGAGCACAAGATCCAGGGGGTGAGGTTGGATCCAGATCCAACTCCTCCCACTTTACATATCCCTAAACCTACCTGTCTCCACCCCCTGGATCTTGTGTTCTGCAGTGAGGGGCTACTGCACATAATAGGTATGCAAGACGTCACCATTTTCACAAATTCACTTTTTTTGTAGTTTTCACAGAGTTGATAACGGTATCGTTTTCGAAAACTGTGTTGTGTAAACGGCCCCTCAGATCCAAACCCCGATCTTCTGGGCTAATCCATCAGAAGAGCCTGTAGATCAGGGTTCCTCAAATCTAGCCCTGAGGGCCACTGCCCTGCAAAATTTGGCTCCAACCCTAATCAAAGACACGTGAGCAAGCTAATCAACCTCTTGAGAGTTACATGTAGGTGAGTTTGACCAAGGTTTGACCTAAACTCTACAAGGCAGCGACCCTGATAGGCTGTTTATTGACCTCCACTCATGAGTGTACTTCAAGAGAAGAGGGATGTAAGACCTTTTGAGATATCTAGACAACCAAAGGTTAGGTCAATTAAAAATGTGTTACTGTTATCATTTGATTCACCTGCCGTTTAATACTCAGTGTAAACAAGTTCAATATAATATGTGGAGGCGAATATGAATGTTTTAGCTAAAATTAGTTGCATGCTAATCTGTTTAAAATTAAGATCACAGAATTTTGTCTCTTCATCAAGATTTATGCTTGATGTTATATTGGCATGGTGTGAGTTGTGGTTTTAAGTTCTCCAATAAAACTTAGTGTAGATGAGGGCCATGGCTCAAGTGACTGGTGACTGACTCTAGATTGATTGGTAGGAAGTGGAGTAAAAGAGCCAGAGGAGATGCTGGAGGACACTTTATAGTATTTCTTGAGGAAGGCCACAAACCTCCCACCCTTCTCGTGCGATGTAATTGCTGGCATAAAAACTATTTGAAGGCTTCAGATGCAAAAAAGTCAGTCTGTCATTTTTTTTCTATATAAGCGTTATGTTTTTAATTGTATTTTTATCAGTGACATTTTTGTAAATAAGGCATTTAAATAACTGACTAATAACATTTTTATTGCCATTAAAGTGAAATTACCAAACCTAAACATAGGAGCCTGATAAAAATGCTCATTTAAAAGAAAATGTAAGATGGACTTAAGAGGTTTTTGCATCTGAAGTCTTCATTTATACTATCAGGGCCGTCACTTGGGTTTCCGGGGCCCAGTGCAGGTTGTGCTGTGAAATTTCTTTCTGGGGGTCGACAGCCATGGCTATTGGATTTGTGATGACTGCATTTATTCAAATTAATTTATTAATTATGTTGTGACATCCTTCAAAATAAAGGTGATTACACAAATGTAGTTTTTTTTAAACTTCCATTCTGCCGACTGGAGAACATTCTCCGCTCTTTGTCCAGCTTTACTCCAGAGTCCGTGTTTACTAGTATTTTCCAGAAAGGTCAACTGTATAATAGAAAAAAAATACTGGAGGACTTTCACAGCTTTGGTCTGGTCATGTAGGCTATATTAGTCTTTCCCATTTAGAGTAAACTGCTTTCTCCACTATAATTTTGTTTTGGCTTGTACAGTGTGTATGAGACATAATAGGTGGGAAAAAAAAAGAATGATTCCGTATTAGATTCTGAAATTTAATATACAGTATTGCATTATGAGAGGGTCTACATATGTCAGAGGGTGAAGAGATTAGATATGAAAAGCTGATTGTCATCCAACTGTAGTTTAACAAATTTACTTTAGCATTAAACCATCTGTTAAATTTACATCAGATGACAGCAACATTAGAGTAGGTAACCAGAGCAAAAGTGGCTTTTCATTTCAGATCATTATCAAAGCATAAATACTTAAGTTATTTATCACTATAAATTTAAATATGACAAATATTATTACAAAAAAAAAAGGAAACAATACTTGCCACATCATATAATGTCTTGGGCGAAGGAGAATCGCCAAAGCGAATAGTTGTCGTGAGACCTACAGGAGCATCAGCTTTTACAGAATCAGCTCAGCCTCTAAGAATTACCCCTTTTATATTGACTTACAGTATAATAAAGAAACAGTCACATTTGATATTTTATCTCAATATAAATAAATATAATATAATTTCATTTTATCACATGGGAAATTTTTATCTGGCAGGCTTATTCCTTTTACACAGTATAAACCTACAAAGACCTTGGCAATAGAGTGAGGCTTTTCCACTGTACTTTTTTGAAAATCAACTTTTTTTTTAAGTTTCATGTCTACAACATTAACATGCATTAGAGTGTATTACAAATTCCTAGGCAAAGTAGGGTAATGTTTTATTGCACAGGTAAACGTTGCTGTTACTACTATTAATAGGCTTGCGAGTGTAAGAGGTGTTTGGTGTAAGGATTAGGGTGACTGGGTTACATGGGGAATGCAAATAGAGGCCTGAGCACTTTCATGCTAGCAGAGAGTGCCAAACATATCAAAAACAACATGGAGTCCCAAACTGACCAATGGTTCACTGTATCGGATTGATTTGGAATGACAAGATTTGTTTATTTAATCTATCCATTTATTCATCTGCTACCTGACTTTAACCAGTTTAAGCTAAAATCTCACTCATGTAGTCATTTTACACTGGACCACTAGAGAGTGCCATAGTGAACTTATCATGATGTCACAAGATGATTCATACACTATATTTAACACTAATATTAAGTTTACAGAAGTCTTTTTCCTTAGTGGACGCTGTCTCTTATCTAATACATTATCACAAGCTGTTTAATGAGTGGTGTTGGGCCTGTCTATTTGCAAAAAAAATTACATCTTGAGTGTACAACTGATAGTAATAAAATTATACCCTACATGCTTGTTTTTGTCATAATATCACTGATTGGTGTCCAATTCATGCCATTTCCACTTTTAGAGGAAGCTAAAATGAGCGCATTTTGCATGACACTGGCTGCTGTTTTCGGGCAGATAATGATTTGTTTTTACTAAAGTTCCAATATGTCCCGTTTTAGGCGTGTCAGGACATGTTGATTGTTCATTCATTTCCATGTAGCCTATCACTAGCCTATTTATTAACCTACTTCTAGACTGGTATTTATTTTTTGTACAAATAGTCTGCTAAATAGTAGGCTATAGTTGTTTCATTGCGTCGTGAACGGCTTATAAAACGGATTTATTTGCTTTTTAAAGAAAAGATAAATGCTTTTAAGGTTTCGCGTGAGATGGAGCGCACGCGCACAAAGGGTCAACACTGTTGTGTGAGAGTGAAATTTCAGCACGGTGTCTGTCTGCATTCACTGGAATGCGATTGCAACCCCCTTTGTTATGGTGAGAAGCTGGAAGAATGTTCCGTCAATTAAAATTCCTCGGGCTGACCTGTTGCCAAAAGGCATTTTAAAGCGGGGGCTATTTGACTAAGAATGCGCATCGTCATTGGTGAGCAGGTATACACTCCCATTAGCTGAGTGTGCATTCAAACATAAACCAGTAGTGAGCGCTGTACTTTCACAATATTCTTGCATCAACACATCCTAAATCAAAATGGGTAAAAATATTACTTTCCCCTCTGTTTTAGGATTCTCGAATCAGACGAGCAAAAAACGTAGGCTATATGACGATATGTTATAGCGTGGCAACAAGTCATTAGAAAATAAAGAGCCTATTTGGAAAAATGCTAAATATGAAGTTTGAACATATTTTCCTAAGTGGAACAAGGACAAATGTTGGTTAAAATCGGAATAGTCTACATATTGTCAAATTAAATTTGATTAAGAGAGTAGCATTCGAGTTCTCAAAAGCAGTTTGCGGACTGGCTGTAGTGACTGGAAAATAATTTCCGCGAATCGGATCAATTGAGCAATTCGTTTCAAAGAATGAGTTCAAAATAGGTTCTTTAACGTTATATCATCACGTAAAACGTTCCAAAAGCGTCCCAATAAAGCACTTATATTACTGTTTATATGTGTTTTCTTAATAAGGGGGGATTAGTTTATATGTCCCAGACCCAATTCCGTTTGTTGCAGCAATCAACTCATAAAACAAGTCTTTTATAATCAAAATATAACTTGTAGACACAAGAAACAAGAGTAAAATCAACTCATATTTTGGTTGAAATGTTATTTATTTATTAATTTATAAAACTGTCATAGAACAAGTTTTTGTTCAATGAGTCGGCGAGTTGTTGACTCGCGAACCGATTCATTCTACTGATTCTGTTCCTGTTTTTTTAACGGTTCAACTAGTTCATTAAAAAAAAAAGAGGATCCGACTCAAAAGAACCATTCGTTCACGAATCGGACATCGCTACTGGGCTGGGGGTGCGAGGGGCGGGTGTTCGTATAAATTGCCTCTCACTACATATTCCTTGCCTGTCCTCTGAACTTTGAGACAGCCACAAGCATCACTCAAAGAGATGCAACAGACTGGAAATTAAACAAAGCAACTTTTTAGTACAACAACTAGTAAACGTCGCTTTCCACAAACCGCCTACCATGGATGATCACCATCTATTCTGTGCATCGTGTCGAAAAACGGGGAAAAGACAAACAACGGTAAGAGAAAGTGATAATGACATGCAAGTAGTAGCCTACTGTCCTTATGCATGTTTATATTTGCACATTTCCAACATAATTATTTATAAATGTATATGAGTATTAATGACGATATTTAAAACTTTAAGAAAAGTTTGGATAATCATCATCATTTGAGGGTTTGAGGATTTTTGTTTTGTTTTAGCCTTTGCGTGATTGTATCACTGATACGGATAATAGCGTCTCCACAGTTACTTTGATCTTTGTGGAAATACTATTTGCTCGTGTGACTGAAAACCAGACAATCACATCAGTAACCTCTGTTAAACGATACAGTTTGACCACGGATTTATGAATTGACTCAATCAAATCTGTTTTCATTTTACAGATGTGCTCACTGACACTCTTCATTCTGTCATTGTTCATGTTCGCATCCCCCGTAGCAACGGCGGAGACTCTTTGCGGTGGAGAACTAGTGGATACTCTGCAGTTCGTGTGCGGAGAAAATGGGTTTTATATCAGTAAGTGTAACTCTTACAGTGCTGTGTGATGGTTGCCAGGAAATCTAAACCTTTACATAGCTATTTGTCTTATAGAAGTAAATCATTTAAATCAAGTTTGTGGTCATAGTAAATGACATAATAATGTGTCTTGTCTTTCAAATTGCTGGTTGTACATTTACACGAGTGCTAATGACTGTCACAATGAGAGTGTTTATTAATGAGGAGACACCGAGTGTTTTCAATGCAAGCCATTAGTGCTGTTAATTGCTGTTAAATGTAAGTGTTTTGGGGACAAACAGAATTTGTGTTTGCAGGTATTTATTTGCTTTCAAAAGATCTCTCTCTCTCTCTCCCTCTCTCTCTCTCTCTCTCTCTCTCTCTCTCTCTTCCTCTGTATTCCTATCAGATGACGGTGGACTTCCCCCTTTTGTACCTCTCCTGCTGTTCTTTATCTTTTATCTCTGTTTAGTAGGCAAATGGCAAGGTTAAAGGATCCATTTTGCTAGCTATTCACACATCCCTGGGAACATAGAACAATATTTGTTTTTCTGTGCACTGTTCTTTGTGATATTTTAAAGACATTATCATATTGGTTAGTGTCAAAAATAAAAAGGGAGTCACAAAGAACAGGAAATAAAGAAAGGATCTGTTGATGCTGTCTCCAGTTTCAGAAATCCTAAAAACATGCCAGTAGCCACATGTGGGATTTGGTGAAATATAAACAATAGGGTGTGAATTGGTAGCGTTGGTCGCTTTCCAGGGGAACCCCGGAGTTGATCGCTTACTTTCTCTTCCCCCACCCAGGCAGGCCGAACAGATCAAACAGCCGCCGTCCTCAGACAGGAATAGTGGAAGAATGCTGCTTTCGGAGCTGTGAGCTGCGTCTGTTGGAGCAGTACTGCGCGAAACCCGTGAAGTCCGAGCGAGATGTTTCCTCCACATCGCTGCAGGTCTTCCCAGTGTCGCAGGCTCTTCACAAGGTATATGAAGCTGCTTATCTCCCCCTCCCCCCGTCAAAAGCCTAGCACAATGATTTTGCTGAACCCACAAACACAGACTCAGACTAGACAGGCTAGTCAGACACGCAGCCTGTTTTTATCATGCCAAAATCAGTATTAACCATGTCTCCTCTCTCAGTATCGCTGAGCAATGTGGAAAACGGCACAGATTATCAGAAATCCGTAGACTACATTAAAGATGATGTACGAACAACACTGAGGGAGATAGTTGCACAAACAAAAGTCCATGGTAACACCATGAAACTCTATTGGACAGCATGTGCAATGATGTCATTATTCCAAGAACCAAAACAAGTACAAGTGTTGTGCCGCATTCTGGCAAATTTTTGTGCCATGTGCTCTTGGCATGGAAATATGTTAAGCGTTGGCAAGACAGTTGGCCAGCTGGCCATGGCTTGGATTTGAAAATAACAAAAACAAACAACCCAACAACACAATAGTCAGTCCCACTTGAGAACAGTACATTCGCACTATGGCTATGATCACACTGTCAGTCCAAATCCGATAATTTGTGTATCTGACTGAAATCTGATCTAAATTATTGACTGTCCACATTGTGTATTGCAACTGTTCAGATCCGATTTGTGTGTCCCATGCCGCTCTTTCGTTTTCCAGAATATCTGCATCGGTTTCTATGGCAGTGACGTTGCGTTGGTAGGTATACGCCAAAAACAATAACAAGAACCGCAACATGGATGGGTTTGCAATACAGATGTTGTCTTATTTACAACATGACAGTGTGTAGCCGCTGCGCCGGACTACTGCGTCTTATGAGGCAGCGGCAAAAATGCATGGAGGCTAGTATGTGCGGCTTTATTCCGTGCTGTCATCTCCGCCGGTTTCAAAACATATCTCCGTTATATTGTCATTTTTTGCTCGTCTGGCTTTGCAACAACGCAACCTTGTTTCTGAAGCGACTTTCATGTGTGTTTCCTATAACGTCTGTCGGTTACGTTTTACGTGGCCTGAGAAAGTCACATAAACCACGCAAAATCTGATCAAAGTGGTCAGACAGAAACAGATTTCTAGAAATGCAATTTGAATAGGATTTCAAACCACATGAATTTAGCTTGAAACGGATTTGTTAAAATCGCATTTCATTTGATGTTTTGCCGTTCACACTTTCTAAATCTCATCCGATTTCAATCTGATATGCACAAAAATCGGATTTGGACTGACAGTCTGAACGTAGCCTATGAGTTGATGAGGACATTGTTTCTGTCACGCTGGAGAGGTTATTCAACGAATGATCAGTTTTCCTATAGAGTCAATCTATAGTCAGGATATGTTTACTGTACCAGGGTAAGAGCACAGTAAAGAGCAGTCTATGTACGTGACACATATATTAGATTTGAAGCTACCGTTTTCCTTTGTTCATAATCATATGGAAGTTTAAATGTATGCATTTGGCGAATGCTTAAACAACTTGCATTGCATTCAATGTAAACATCTCATCAGTTCATGCATTCTAATGACCAACGCTTCAAAAACATGTTGTAAATAGACTTCTATTTACCGTCAGAGATAGACACCGTCTATCAGCAGATCCCTAATATATCTGCTGATAGACAGATCCACTGATAGACGCCTGCTTTCGCTCCCGTGTGTATCTGTGTAAGTGCTTGGTGAAGATGTCTGTTTACAACATGTTTTTGAAGCATTGATCATTGTAGCCAATCACAGACATATCTGTTGAGCATGTGAACACAATGGCCAATCAATCCACTCAACAGCGCTCGAAATGCTAGGGGGAAATGCTGGTATTGTCACATTTTTAAAATAGTACTTCAGTACAGACTTGGTACTGAAGTCGGTACTTTTGACAGCACTACCTTGGTGTTGTTAGCACCATGCTCTGCTGTTTGAGCTAGTGTTGCAAAACTTTGAAATCTGTTGATAATATGACAACAAATCAATAGTATTCAGAAACTTCAGCAAGTTCTTCTGTTTTGCAGGACATCTCAGGAGGGCCTCTTGGTGTGAAGTATTCCAAATATGAAGTATGGCAAAGAAAGCCTGTCCAGAGGTTAAGGAGAGGGGTTCCATCCATCCTGCTTGCCCAAAAGTTTAGGAGGCAGGTGGAGAAAATCCAAGATGAGGAGCAAGCCAGATTCCACCGTCCTCTCATAACCCTCCCCAACAGACACCCTGTCATCCTTCCATACATCCAGATCAACACATCCCACAAATGATGGCCAGCCTTCCTAAATTGCAAAAAACATGGGATTATAGCCAAGTCTTGGTCAGTAGAGGCACTTTTTTCATGAATCATACCACTCGCCCACTGTCTTTGTCAATTCCAGATTATGAACACTCTGTGTGTTATCAGCCTTCAAAATGCAAGAAGTTAACGTTGAAAGTGAATGTAATGCGACAGGAGAGATGAATGCAGTCTTGGTGAATATCATGGGGATGCCCAGAACTGATGCTGAGGAAGTTGCCAGAACGCAAATGTCAAAAGTCTGCCATCTGCAAAAGCATTTATGGTTCTGTCTTGCTTTGCACCATATTTTGAATGTCATATTTTAAGGAATGAAATTATCGAGTTTAGAGTCCTTTACCTGCACCTTTAAAGTGCCACAACTGTGGCATATAGACAAGAAAAGGAAAGAAAATGTTGGCTGGCTGTGCGAAGCCAAGGACTGATGTTAACAGCACTATTTTTTTATGGACTGCTAAATATGAGAACATTGTGGTGCTAACTTTGCAAAAGGACTCAAAAGGACTTTGCTAAGGAGTTTTTCCGTTTTAGGAAAAAAACAAGATTGTATTCAAAAGACATTTCAGTAACTCTGGTTGTTTGGAGATGATCCCTACCAGATAAAACTGTTTTTTCCATGCTTGGCTGTTCAAGATCCATATTCTGTGCCCTGGAGAATGAAGGTGAAGCCTTCTCTATTAAACGATATAGCTTTGCAATGGGAAAGCAGGAAACATCACAAATTATTGAAGCTGAGGACATCTGCAATCAAGTTCTCTTGGACTTTGGGCAAGAGCAGTCTTGCATGTTTCGAGGTGTCACATATTTTACCATAACATTCCTGTTTCCAGTCTGAGTTTCTGCCATTTTATCTTTGCGAATTGTCTTCACTGTTATTTAGACAGTATTTTACACATATAAACAAAAAAAATGGAACAGTCTTTTTAAAAGGAAATTCAGCAATAACCTCTTGCATATTTTCAACATACACTTGTAGTATTCCAGTGCTTTTGCTCGAAAAAAAAAAAAAATACTTGAATATGTATGAATAGTCTCATAAGATGTTGGCATTGACCCTAGTATGACCAGTCTTGCAAATTGAGCCACCAAACATTTTCTTTAAGTAATGGCACTGTATCAAGGCATTATTTATTTTGATATGAAACCCATAAAAATCAGTCCCAATGAGCGATTACGTGCACAACCGGCAGTTTTTGTATATTATCTTTTTTAGTTGTTCTGCTTATGTATGTAGATGCTATGTACCAAAAAATGTGTCTCTTTTTTAAGTAAAGTCAATGGAAGCTTCTAAAGTTGTCCTGACTCACTTTTTTTAATCGCTTATCTTACTGCATGTTGCCTAATCTAAAATATTTGGATGAGTCGATAGCTTTTGGAATGCATTTGGAAAGGCAAAACAAGTGCATACATTCACAGGCTGTGACCTGGCTGCCCTAAGGGAAGGGTGAAGGCTGGGGAACACTTATTTGTGATGATTTGCTGACTAACCTTGACGAAATGCCATAGGTCAGCTCAGAAGCATGCAGACTCCATATAAGCTGTGCACCATGAAAAGTTATGCCTCATAGGTGTCCTCACCAAATTAAGTCTTCTTGTCTCAGCATACAGATGGTGCAACCAGAATGGGAATGGTCTCTTACAAATGGGAAGAACATGGTTAAAGAGTGCAGAAGCAGTGACGGTTTATAGACAAGGTGTCTAAAAGTATCATTTACCAATACAGAATTTGCATTGAAGGGATAGTTAACCCAAAAATAAAATCGTCATCATTCAGTCACCCTTATGTTGTTCCAAACCTGTATGACTTATAAGAAGATATTTTAAAAATGTTTCAATTGTTTGTTTGTTTTTTCTTTGTTTGTTTTTTGTCCATAAAATGAAAATCAATGGGTTCCAAAACAACATTGGATATGGACATTAAAAATAAATAAATAAATAAAATAATAATAATCAAATAAGATGTCTTCTTTATACAGAGCCCAATACATGACAAGGTATCATGGCCATGAATTAAAAATTTGTTCCCACAAAACGAAGGAAAAATTAATACAGCATGGCCACGATATAACTAACACCTGGAAACAAATGAATAAAAAGTGGCCACAAATTTGTTGGGAAGTTGTGGGAACAATATTGATTTATTTTCTTCATGTCATATGCAAGGCAACATGAGGGTGAGTAAATGATGACAAAATTTCATTTTGGGGTGAACTATCCTTTTAACAATATTTACCAATAGTCTGCTTATATTTGGTCATCAGGTGATCAAATATTAAAACACTCCTACGAAAACAGTTTAATCATTTGAATGTTCAGGCGTCATACAGAAGCAGCAGCACTTTCAGTAGTTACCCCATTCATCTACACTTCATCCAGTCTCATTCCTCCCCAAACCCAAGGAAACTCTACAGGCCCAGACCTGCTCCTAACAAACTACTTCATAGTTCATACCGTATGAATCTAATCGCAAAAGCCAAATGCCAGATATTAATTTGCCTGACTTTGTGCCTTGGGGATGTTTATGTAAGACTTGGAGGGGTTGAGATGTGATTTAAGGACAGGGCTGTTTACTCTAAAGCCTGAGGTTTGTGGAGCTATTAACAATACGGGGAAATAACAGGAATGATACCTGAAGGATGAGCTTCAAAGGCTCTGACGTCTTTTTAGTTTACTCTCTGGCAGCTGAAACTATCCTTCAATCTATCAGCTATCCACTTTGTGATTTATCTGTTGTGCTACTCTTGTTCGTGTACATGTTGTATCATGGGAACTGGTGTTTTGTGTACATAAGCAAGATGATTTATACTCTTTGTGGTTGTTCTGTATAAAAACTGTATACAAAATCAGGTTAATGGTGAAGTGGATGATGGTACTTGTGTCTGAGATCATCACAAGCTTCTGTTCAAAAGATGTCTGGAAGAACAGATTCACACTGACACAGTGTGCCTGTTCAGTCTATTGTGTGAAGTGAAGGCTGCAACTATCGATGCCCCACTGAGTAAGATATCTGCTCTCAAATGTGTAGACAAAGCCTGAAATCAGTCATAAGCAAACAAATGACCACCGAAGAGCTGTGAACGGTTTTACAAGAGCACAAAATGATAAATATAGCTACTCCAGAAATATATTATAAACATTAGTCATTTACCTTTCATCAGTTCCCATCACCATCTGTTGATTGGTTGTGGTGTTGTACTGTCTGTACTGTCAAATATGTCAGTATGATCCAATATATTTAATGTATGGCCAAAATATACAGTATGAATATATACTGTATATACTACTGTATACTGTATACTACTAAATGTTTGGGGTTTAAAAAGAAATTAATACTTTTATTCAGCAATTATACATTGACCAAAAGTGACAGTAAAATATTTGTTACAAAAGATTCCCATTTCAAATAAATTCTGTTCTTTTGAACTTTATATTCATCAAGGAATCATGAAAGAATATTTCCACAAAAATATTAAGCAGCACAGTTATTTCAACATTGATAATAAGAAGAAATGTTTTCTGAGCACCAAATCTCCATATTAGAATGATTTCTGAAAGATCATGTGACACTGAAGAGTGGAGTTATGATGCTGAAAATTTTCAAATGTTTGTACGGTAGTGTATATGCATAAAAACAAATCACAAACTTACTATATACAAAGTATCCATGAAACATTTTAAAAGTAGACTGATTTAATTTTTCTTGGGCCAATACATCTATGCAAAAACCACAGGGCCACAGTGTTGTTTACTATTTATGACGATTCCCAGCAAATTCTGTGTAAACAAATGTAAAGTCATTCCCTCATACAAATTCCCTTTTTTGTTCTTTTTTTTTTTTTTTTTTGAGGCATATAGTCTTTTGTCTTACAGGGCTTGATCCTGCAATGAATGAAGTTGCTTATTGACAGCATATGTTATCAAAGGCATGACACAAATACAACGCTTTTGTATTTGATTGAATTGGTCATGTGAACCTTTCTTGTGAATGATTGTTGTTACTCCAAATGATATTCTGTAACAAAGAGAATCTTTGTATTGCGTATACACAGATCTCTCGATTACAGCACCGGGATGAGTGTGTTTACCTTCGTCATCATCTTGCGTAACCCTATTATGCAAAAAGGCCAAATATGTTCAAAAGCATGCGGGACATTCAATGTGACATCCTGTCTACTCAAACAGGTGGAGATCTCAGCAGCACGAGGCAAACTGCCATGATGCCGTGTGCATGAGAAATGTGCATAGAGTAGACAGGGATAGAAAAGGGCAGGTTATGAACTTTAACATACAAATGTGCACACTTGTATACAGGCATGGACATTCATAAAAGCACACAAACACGCCCTCACTCCATAATGATCTCTCTGGGGGTAGTTACACATGGTCACTTCATCCATTAATATTGATGGGATAGCTATCCAATCATAAAAAGAGCAAGTGCCCAATCATTGCATGTGCTGCATGTTGGCAGTGATAGGGTGGCCTACCTGCCCATCTATATATTTTGCATACTTCTGCGCACCCTTCTTGCACAGACATCACACATCATCAGCGTTTTCCATGAGGCAATGCAGAGTTGTAGACCGAGGCTGCATCCAAAATCACATACTTCTCTACTATATAGTAGGCAAAAAACAGTATGTGACAAAAGCAGTGCGTCCAAATTCACACTATTCATAAAAGAGTAGGTAAAAAGTACCTGGATGACCTACTTCAGTGAGATTCTGAACACTGACACTTTACTATCCCCATGAGGTCACAGGAGAGGATTTGTGAATGGCAGTGAAGTGACGCAACTGACACTGGTACACTGTAAAACTCGATAAGTTCAGAATACTCAAAACATTTAAGGAAACTAACTCATTTTTTTAAGTTAGTATAACTTAAAATTTTTGTGAGGAGTGGGGCGGGGCCGAGAGCCGTGGAAGCGGAGCAAGGCCAGTGTGGTGCACTGGTGTCTCTCATTAACAATCACATCACAGGCATCCTTTCGCTCCCACAGTCCTCAGCCTCGCCCCACTCATCCACATACAGTTCATTTACATAAACATCACATTCAGATCTTGGTTAAATGTTAGATAGCAAATAAAACATGCTATTATAACTATCAAAGAGCATACAACATAATCAAACAACATACAGTATATATGGTCTTAAAAGTTTTGCAGCCCATCCTTAACTTAACCACAGGCTCTACTTTTCACCACAATGGTAACCCTACAAAACTAACATAATAGAACCCCCTGTAAATCCCAACATAACACAACATTAAACATTAACATCTCCCTGTTAATCCATGTTAATCTTGTGCAAAGACACACAAAATAACACTTAATTTCAACATTTATTTATACAGTCTGACACAAAGCATGCTGGGAATTAGAAATCTGCTGCAACTCAACTCACCGACGCCACATGACTGTGATGTATGGCATCGACGTACTGCGAGAGCGATTTGAGAGCAGTCGGCTGAGTCAGACTGCGCAGCTTCTCCAGAGCGGCTGCACAAGCTCTGATGACAACACAGCTGTTTCACGATTGGCCGGATTCACAGCACATGTGTTTTTTCATGTTTATTCTGAAAACTTCAGTTCTACTAATGCTCACAAATCTGTATTTTTATAACAGTAAAAGCTCTATTCATGTTTTTGTGATGTTATATTTTGTCATATTTATCAAAATAAAACTGATAAAAACATAGACCCCACTTCTTTGGTATTTAAATAGTATAACATAAAGTACTGAATGAAAATGCCTCTGAAACATCTGTGTATTTGACAAATATTGCATTCATTTCACTGAAGCTGTGATAAAGTATGCAAACGCAGCGCGAGTGTCACTACGGGAAGCAAAAAGTTTCTGACTTCACGTCTCCGTTTTCAGCTCCTCCCGAACTGCACGTGGCAACTCTCGTCAATCGGTTGCATCCAGCTGCAGCTGATGTCGAACACACCTTATGCGATTTCGGATGCAGCTTGAGTCTCCGAGCAAGAATGGCAGACAAACAACAGCCACTTTTTTTGGTGAATAAGACATGAGGTCATTTGAAAGAGTTGCGTTCCATTGTGCTACCAACGGGACGCCCCTCAGGACGCTTTGCAGACTCTGCTCTGGTTGTGCACGTTCATGTGTTTAGGAGGAGGCGTGGCATTTGAATAAAGGGCTATGAAAGGGAGGGTGGGATCTAGCTATTGCTAGCCTTTACAAAGCTGCACACCATAGCTTTAATTCCCTCATTTTGGTTAAAGCTAGCATGTAATCCTCTAGCGGTTAAAAAAAAAAAAAAAAAAAAAACTACAGGCACAGATTTATGCGCAGTCATCTGCTTCTCTGCATGGATGAATGTGGTTGGAGGCACCAATGTACATAGATAGCCTACAGAACATAGAATGGAGAAATAACTGGTTTCTTTGTTTGTTTAACGATTCCCTGGAGGTTCGCTGTTTAGAATAATCCATGGTCGATTTTTCTCGTTTGGTGACAACTTTAAGCTTTGAAAGACCATCTCTGGCGCTATTCTATTCCCACACCATACAAGCCACTGTAGCCAGAGCTAAATTTCTATGTGTATGGTTATGACGTACGTTGATAGGTTTATCAAACGCCATGTTGTACTAATTCATTCCCTTTAAATTGTGGCCATGATTTAACTAAAATGAGGGAACAGACTAATAAGTTGCCACGATATCTTGTTTTTTTCCCCCTGTATATCATGTGCGTGGCTCCATATACATGCATCGGGTCGTTTAGGCCACATACTTAAACTTTTCCCTCCCAAACAGAACTACATCAGCATACAAAGTTTGGGAGCTCTGTAATCTACATGAGTGATCAATCATGAGTGAGACGTATGGGCTGTCCAAAAGCAGAAAAATGCTGCCTTCCTAGGCATTACACAGAAGTAGTAAGGCAACAAGGTATGTCCAAACACAACACAATCTACACTTCTACTAAAATGATATCCCACAATCTGCAAGTGTAGTTTGGCAGTTGATTTTCACTTTTTTTTTTTTCAGTTTATTTCAACCATTTCTACTGAGGAACAAGCACTGTAGCATGATTTTTGCAAATGCTCTCTTCTATTTGTTCTTGATCATTAGATGTGACCTTGAAAGTCTGTCTGAAAAAGTGTACTTTGGAAGTACCTTCACACAATTCATACAAAGTCTGCCTGGGAAGTCATTGATTGACAGGGCATAGCACACACTGCCACAGAGAGAGCAACTTTGAAACATTAACTGCTATTTGGGACGAAAAGATCATTCAAATTTTCTGCTTGGCATTAGCATCACCATGAAAGTGAACTCTATATCTGTACATTGCATAGGTGTAGTACAGCAGATCTACGTTTATCTGCTGAATCTATGCAAAACGCAGTTATATTGCAGAGTGTTAATGTAATGAGCATACCTAATCATATAGCAACTGAATGATCAGGAAGCACAAGTCAAGCGACTAAATAGCCCATCTGATAAGTTCAAAGTTCAGTAACATAGAATCATTTCAGCTTAGCTCAGAATTGATGCAGAGCCAGTTCTGCCAGATAATTTTCTGCCCTTAGCAAAACAACAAAACTACACACATACTGGGCACAGTAAAACATTAATCATCTTTTCTGTTCCAGGTGTGTAGTCTTGAACTTTGAAATGAAAACGTAAGGCATTGTTTAGAGGTTTGTTTTTTTTTGGTTTTGTTTTAAGTGCCCCAGTGGAAACCACATAAGTTTGTTGATTAAGGTGGCTCTAGTGTCAAAGCCCATTTGAATGCATATTACCAAACAAAAAGTATGTCTACCAAACTGTTTACACTGAAGTGCATCTGCATTACATCTAGTTTGTTTACACCATGTTTTGTGAGGATCCACCTCTCTTTAACATCTCACTTTATTGTAGTTTATATTTTATCCTGCTGCATATGATATATTGTAACTGTACAGTTCAGAAACAGACTTGGTTACATTAACATCCATCATTATCTCACAAACCCAAGAGGCTGTTACATTCTGTGAATTGTTACATCCCACAGTCACACAGACTATTTCATACAGTACTATTCAAAAGTTTAGGGTCGGTGAGACCCTTTTTATTATTATTATTATTTTTTTTTTTTACTTTAATACTCAAAAAAAAAAAAAAAAATATATATATATATATTTAATTTAGCAAGGATGCATTAAATTAATCAAAAGTAACAACTTTGCTCATTTTCTTTTCTCCCTGGTATCTCTCAGAAAACAACTTGTGTGCTGTCCATGGTCCTGAAAAATGCCTCGTTGAGGTCTTATAATGGAAGTTCCCTTAACAAGCCTAAGTAATGACTTGATTACCCTTAACACGAAGAATGCACTAAGCTTTTAAAGTGGTCAAAGAAGTGGTCTTTATATCTTCCTGACATTTATTTATGAACAAACACGCTAACCTTGCAGAACGCACCAGAATATACTAGTCAGTGGAAGGAAAGTTTTAGTTTTCAAATGGGAAGATATACTTGTGAGGCAACACAGATGAATGAAAGGCAATCAAATTTCTCAACAAGTAAAGCAGAACCTATATACACAATATACAGAGTTGTTATGAGATGATCGTAGAAAGTGGCTGATCGTGATCACAATTCTAATACATTATAATTCTATTAATGTACTGTATATCTATTAATAATATATGTATAATGATAATGATCTACAATCATCTCATAACAACTCTGTATTTGTGTATATTAGGTTCTGCTCCACGGAAAAAAAAAAAAAAATGTTAATAGGTTAAGTTCCCGTGCAATATACAGGGAAAAACTGTAAAAGCGCTAACCAAACATTTAATGTAATTTTACAGTAAAATGCTGTTCATTTTTACAGTTTTAGAAGTAAAAAAGAGCAAATCAACATATAATTTACGGTCAAAAACTGTAAACTGATATTCTCAGAATTCCCTGTGTGACACTCCACATTTGAAAGTATTTTGTTTAAATAATCATGTTTCTTAATATTTTTTGTTATCAGTTATGTACATTTTGTAAACTGCATGTACACAGTTTTATTCTGTAATTTACAGACAAGAAAATGTGAATGTAAACCAGTAAATTCAACAATGCACACTGCTACTATTTACAGTTTGTTCTGTAATGTGTTTAGTTTTTCTGTATTTTTTACAAAATTATTCTGGCAACCACAGCTGCCAAAATATTTATTTTTGTAAACTACAGAATCTTTATACAATGTACGTCACATTATTTTTAAGTATTATTGAAATATAAGCCAAGCCCCCCCACCCCACCCTCCCAAAAAAAGACAGACAGCACTAACAAGACAAATTCAAATATTGACTTGTCCTTTTCAAACACCCCAGTTCCCAGGCCTCCTCTGCTTTTTGGCAGCATTTTCCAGCAACGCAGGGTTCATCTTTCTACATTAGTTAATGTTTAACTTAGTTTAACATACAGTCCAAACTGACACAGATGAAAGTCAAAGAGTAAGAGGCACAATTTGTGTATTTTAAATCAGATTTATGAAGGGAAGTGATACAACAAAAAGCAACCATCCCCCCCAACCCAAATGAGATAAGTCATGCCCTATGCAAACATACTTCTATGAGGCTCTAGGCCACATATGTAGTTTGCACAGAAACAGGATGTAGTCAGTCTATAGTTTACTGGAGAGAATTCAGCTGCTGTAAGTGGATTTGTGTTTATAGGATCAGTATCTGGTTCTGTACGTATTTTACAGTATGTGCACTTATACTTACAGAAAATACTAGGTAATATAAGGTAACTACATGGGTTAAGGTTAGGTTTAGGGGTAGGTTCAGGGTTAGTACCTAGTGATTACCCAGTTATTGCAATTACTATAGTAGTAGTACATAGTATGTACATGGGGAACAGGACTGTAAAATAAAGTGCTACTGAATTTCCAACAACAAATTATTTATTGGAACAAAGGGCACCTAATTGGCTTGTCTTTAACCTGTTAACTGTCTTCCTCTTTTTGAGCATAGATCTGAACTCACATTTTTTTTAATTCATGAATGCTTTGGTGTACAGATCTAAGGTCAGTCTCTTTCTATAGAAGACACTCAGCAGATTATTACAGAAGTGAAAGCACTTTAAAAAATGAAAGTTTAAATTTAGTGTAAAGCAAATGTACTGAACTAAGGAGTTTTTATTTTATACAAAATATATATTTTATAATTTGGACTAAAAGCTGTATATCCAACCAAGTTGTGTTCCAATTTTGAAGTTGATATCATAAAAATTGAGCTCACTAAATAAGGTTTTAAAATACTCTTTCCATGGTAACAATGTCCAGTTTCAAAACAGTTTGACATGAATTTTGAGTGTTTAAGATTTCGAATGACACCTAACTTATGATAATTACTAAAATATGTGAAAAAAGGCAATAAATATATAATTGCTGGGACACTGACAGTTAACAGTGTCAACTGTTTTTGATTACAGCATACACAGAATTACTCTAAAGCCTACAGTGATACAAATCTACCAAATATGTTTATCACGTTTAGTTTTTTTTTTGCACTTACAAAAAATGTTTAGTTGTTTTTTTTTTTTTTTGCATTTTTAATGCACTTACAGTTGACACCATGGTGCAATAAGATTAACTTTTTATCCAGTTTTTGTCCAGTACATAATTCTGTAAATTCTCTTAAATCTAAACCATTTTTAGCATTCAAATGCACTCTGCAACTTGATTTGGCTTGTTAACACTTTTCCATTGCAGGCACAAAATATTCCACTTCTACATAACCATCTAGATGATATTTGCATAGAATTTTGTTTCCCGCTCCTCCTATTTTGTTACCTTTATATATTTAATTATTTGTTTGTTTGTTTTAATTATTACCTCCCTTTAATCAAAATTGTTTATTATATGCATGATTTTTCCTTCTGTTTTTGCCCTGTATGTATCATAATAAATATAAATAAATAATTAATAGGCCTCCTGAAGAAAGCTGATTGATCCTTTTCAGACATTTTGTCAGATGTTCACCTAAGAGAGACAGATACCAGGTAAAATGACAACTTTCACAATATTTATGGGCTAGAATGTCAAAGTGTCTTTTTTTGAACTATACACAGAATTCAGACAGGATGATCAAGAGCAGATTAGACTTTGGTATTATTGCAGCACTTTTAAGCAGAACACAGAAGTCAGGTCATACATTTTCTGTGAAATTTTGGTTACAATATGTCAATATAGGACTAGTGCATCAAAGGTACCTGGATATCGATTAATATTATTTTGTTTTTAATCTTCATCTTCACTGTAAAGTTGCACAAGGACTAGAAATCAAGAAATAATTACACAAGTAAAAAATAACACAATTTTTACAATTTTGAATATTAAAGGTATAAAAAAAATATAAAAAAAAAAATAAGTGCATGCATTTTGCGGAAGAACATTGTTTTGGTTGTGCTTCGGCTCTGTGTGAATATGAATATGACCCTTCACAACACATAATGATTTACAATGAACTCTGTTGGTAATGGCAATTTATCTGTCCAATAAAATTCCTTACTCACCTGTTGAGTAATATTTACATTTACATTTAATCATTTAGCAGACGCTTTTCTCCAAAGCGAATTACAAATGAGAATAGTAGAAGCAATCAAATCAACATGAGTACAACAATATGTAAGTGCCGTGTCAAGACACAGTTTCATCAGCAAAGTGCTCGTAGCAAGGTTTTTTTTTTTTTATAGAAATAGATGGAGAAAGAGAATTGAAATCGAAAAAAGAAAAGTAAAAATATAAATAGTGCTAATATTACTGGGTTAAGTGTTGGTGAAAAAGATATGTCTAGCAGGTTTTAAAAATTCATTCCACCAGTCGGGAACAGACTAGGAGAAGGTCCGTGAGAGTGATCTTGTGCCCCTTTGGGATGGCACCACAAGGCGCCGTTCACTTGCAGAACGCAAGTTTCTGGAGGGTGCATAAGTCTGAAGTAGTGAGTTTAGGTATAGTGGTGCAGAGCCAGTGGTTGTTCTGTAGGCAAACATTAGAGCCTTGAATTGGATGCAAGCAGCTATTGGCAGCCAATGCAAACTGATGAAGAGAGGTGTAACATGCACTCTATTTGGCTCGTTAAAGGCCAGTCTTGCTGCAGCATTCTGAATCAGTTGTAGAGGCTTGACAGTGCATGTTGGAAGGCCTGCCAAGAGAGCATTACAATAGCCCAGTCTGGATAGAACAAGAGCTTGGACAAGAAATTGTATGGAATGCTCCGATAGGAAGGGTCTAATCTTCCTAATGTTGTACAAGGCAAATCTGCAGGACTGGGCCGTTGTAGCGATATGATCTGTGAAGCTTAAACAATCATCCATCACCACTCCAAGGTTCCTGGCTGTCCTGGAAGGAGTAACAGTTGACAACCCAAGTTGAATGGAAAGGTTATGATGAAGTGTTGGGTTGGCACTGACAACAAGCAGTTCCGTTTTTGCAAGGTTGAGTTGAAGGTGGTGGTCCTTCATCCAGGCAGAAATGGCTGTCAGGCAGGCTGCGATGCGACCAGCAACCGTCGGATCATCTGGTTGGAATTAGAGGTAGAGTTGTGTGTCATCAGCATAGCAGTGATAGGAAAAACCATGTTCCTGAATAACAGATCCTAGTGATGACATGTAGATGGAAAAGAGAAGTGGTCCAAGCACTGAGCCCTGAGGTACCCCAGTAGCAAGATGATGTGACTTGGACACCTCGCCTCTCCAAGATACCCTGAAAGACCTACCTGAGAGGTAAGACTTGAACCACTGGAGTGCAGTTCCTGAGATGCCCTTCGACATGAGGGTTGACAGGAGGATCTGGTGGTTAACTGTGTCAAAAGCAGCAGACAGATCCAGCAAGATGAGTACTGATGATTTTGAAGTTGCTCGTGCCAGTCTCAGGGCTTCAGTAACTGAGAGCAGGGCAGTCTCAGTTGAGTGGCCACTCTTGAAGCCAGACTGGTTGTTGTCAAGGAGGTTGTTCTGTGTGAGATAAGTAGACAGTTGGTTGAACACAACTCTCTCAAGTGTTTTTGCAATGAATGGAAGAAGGGATATCGGTCTGTAGTTTTCTAAAAGTGCTGGATTCAGAATGGGTTTCTTAAGCAGTGGGGTAATCCTAGCTTGCTTAAAAGCTGTGGGAAATGTACCAGTGCGAAGAGAAGAATTGATAATGTGAGTGAGTGCAGGTACAATTGAGGAGGAGATGGCCTGAAGAAGATGAGTGAGGATAGGGTCAAGCTAACAGGTAGTAGGATGACTGGAAAGGATGAGTTTGGAAACATCTGCCTCACAGAGCATAGAGATTAGGGGAGAATTTGTGTGTTTTCTGTTAAGATGTTATTGTCAGTATGTGGTGTGGAGAATTGGCCGCTGATGGTTGTTATTTTATGTGTGAAGAATGAGGCAAAGTCATCAGCTGTAAGAGCTGATGTGGGAGGGAGGAGAGGGGAGGAGGGCAAAGAAGAGAAGAGAAGGTTTTGAAAAGTGTGCGGGAATCAGTAGAATTGTTAATATAAATGTCACCTCTGTGTCACTTTTACAACATTTCAAATCCCTCAGTTCTCTCGGCATCTCTGAAAAGCCAAGCCAGTGTTGATTATCACTTTATTATGAACTCATTCCAGAGTTCTCGCATTCTGCCAGCAGATTCTCCTCTGTTCTGTGTTTTTTTTTTTTTTAAACCGGAGATTCCCCGGGTGTTTGAGATCTATTATATCATATTATTTTATATTATGCAGAAAATCATATCTTTAAAGATATAGCATGGCTATCACTATTATGTTCATTATGTTTGTGTCTGTGGGACTTTTAGTATGTTTTCATTAGTTTCCCTACCTTTGTTCAGTTTTTCCACTTCTCATTTGTCTACATTTAGTTCAGCACTCATGTGAGACTCCTGCAGATGGAAAGCTACCACCCACCACGATGCGTCAGCCAGAGCCTGAGAGAAAGAGGACAGAGCCCACCCTTGCCCCGGAAGTGGAGCTCCAACATGAGTCTGACCAGGGGTGTGAGCCCACGACATCAGTGGACAAGGGAGAAGTAACTATGGATGATAAGGACTGGCTGATAAACTTCAACGAGGAAGTATCAACTCCCACCCTATCCCACCCAGTACTTTCATCATTGCTGTTTTCAGACAGTACCAATGACATTATGGACCATGATCTCCTCTTCTCATTAACCTGTGTGAACTGTACTATTCTTACCGTTTTTCAGTCAGGTTGTGTGGCAGGGCCTCCAGCCCTGCAGCTGCTGGATGTCCATAGCCCTGCGCCATCTCCAGGGAGTCCCTGTGACGTCAGACCGCAGGTCGTGCATCCACCTGCAGCTCCTTTGCTAGAGGATCATGTGGCTCCCCTTCCCACCTTTGATCTCTTCGCTCCATCTTGGCCTGTCGATCTGTCGGCTTCGCCTTGGTTTCTCCCACCTTTGGCTCCACCGGAGACCCTCAGACCTGCGGCTCCACCAGGTTCCCTTGTCTTGCCGGCTCCACCTTGGTCAGTCATCACACCACTTCTGCCACGTCCCTCTACCCCTACGGCTGCAGCAGGTTCCTCCTTCCCCTTGGCGTCACCTCTGTCCTCCATCACACCTGCTCCACCTCAACCCTCCGCCATGGGCTGTTGGCACTAGCAAGCTCTGGGTCTGTGCCAGTGGACATTCTCCACCATTGCTGCCAGGGGATTGTCATCATCCTCCAATCACCATCCCTTTGCCTCATCCTGCCATCATCCCCACACTTCTGCCTCTCACCATCCCTTTGTCATCTCTTCGTCCACCTCCAAAACTCCCTCCATCCCTCCCTCTGTTTCTTCTGTTACGGCGTGAGGCCGCGCCTTGCCAGAGGGGGGAGTAATGTCACCATTATGTTCAGTGTGTTTGTGTCTTTGGGACTTTTAGTATGTTTTCATTAGTTTCCTGTTTCCTTTGTTCAGTTTTTCCTCTTCTCATTTCGTCCTCTTGGAACTATAAGGTTCTATCTGATATTTTTGTCAAAATTGAGTAATTCACATATTCTTATTCTGTGACAACTTATTTACATTATGTGATGTTTTTGGTAATTTTGAGCACATTTAGAGACTTTTTATTTAGAAAACAAAAAGGTTATATCTACAAAGTCCAATGGTATGCTCAATTTCTCAGAACTGCTCAGAATGCAGATAGAACCTTATAATTCCAAGGGGATGATGTCTACATTTGGTTCAGCTGTGTTTGATTAATCATCTTGTTTGAATTGTTCTATAAGTTGTTCCTTCGGATATACAGTGCATAAAAACGGGAAACTGGGCAGAAAATAAAGCTCCAGTATCAAAATATACAAAAGTAAATAACAAAATTCCACACATTGCTTTCCTTTTCATTCCATCAAAATATGTGGTCAAAATAATATGCACCCTTTTTTTTTTTTTTTTTTTTTTTTTTTTTTAATATTTATAACAGTATTTTAACAGTCTTTTGCAATGACACAAGGCAAACACATTCTTTGCACAGTGTGGAAGATCACAAACATGAGCATTAAAAGAAATCTGCTCTCTTTGAATAATATAATATTTTGACTCACTGTCAATGCAAACAACAAAGTCCTTATACTAAAAGAGTAAATAAACATGGCAGAATAATGAAGGCCCTCAAAACATGGGTAGACAGTAGGGGTTAGATGTAAAGCTGCACAGAACTGGCACAAGTTATAAAAGTGCAACATGTGCATAAGAGGGGTCAGCCAGATGTCTGATAGCACGTACAGTTTTTGGTTCTAGGCAACGAATTACCCACAGCATTGAGTTAGGAAATGTTATCCAAAGTGATAAAACATCGCAGTCATGAGCATCTTTACTCTCAGCAAATACATGTAAATCCACATTCGGGGGTGTTTATTTTAGCTGTTCAAAGAAACATGCTTAGCAGTAATATGCACAGAGTAAAAGGGAAGAAACTTTGCTCTGAAATTGGCCTTGAAAAGATAGGACTATTTAATCATGTGGTGCACAGACCTGACGGACAGTGGTGAAACATGGGTCACATGGGAAAACAATGAGGCGGTGTTGTCACTGATCTGGCAAATAGCTTCAGTCTTTGAGGACCTTTCCTTTAAACCATCCTTCAAAACGAATCACTTATTCACACATTGAGTTCAGTCATAAACCATATGCCATAAGTGTTATGTTATGGTTACGTTTCAACCAAAACATTATTATATGTTTTTATAGTGGTTGAGACAGCGGTTGAAACAAGTTGGCATTTCATATGCTTTTTCCCCACCACTTCATTTGTTTTTTTGTCTTATGATGGTGCACACGTTCTGAATAGAGGCCCCATATTATTTTGTGGTGTAACACATTTGCTAATTGTCTGCAACCTTTTCATCGTTCGGCACAATGCTCTAAAAAGAGCGAGTGTATCGAATGTCTTGACCTGTGCTGGAACTCCCTGACAAAAACAAGTCGTGTGGCCTGACCTAGTTGAAGTATTTTCTGCCATTCTCTTCCATAAAAACAACACTGTATGAGGTCAGGGAGATGCTGGGCTTGAGTGCAATAGTAGTTTGTTGTTTGGATGCCTGGTGGATGACATCAGCTCACACAGAGCTTTCCCCTCAGCCCTCACAGCGGGAACAGTGGTTTTCCATACTATTACCTCTGCCTCGAAGGAAAGTCCCACTGATTCTGCATTACCGCACCACCCCCTTTTACCTTAAGAGCTCTCTGTAAACGGCAAATAAATCACACTCAACCGCATGTAGCTGAGTCTTAACATGGACATTTATGTCTTTGGAAGGAATAACAGCAGTTGTCAGGGCAGAAGCATAAGGGCCAAAATAACCACAGCAGCTGATGGAGAGCTGATTAGCAAGATAACTTAATTCAAGATATGACAGCACACATGAAACAGATGGAATTATGTATATTCATATCATGAAATGTATAACTTAATGATAATTGTTCCCTTCCTATGTAGTGCACAACTTTATTTCAATGGCAGCTTTCCAAAGTGTAGGTTAAGACTCTCCATCTCTAGAATGGTTAATTTCAGAATGGAAAACATCTCAGGTTACGCATGCAACCGTGGTTCCCTGAGAAGGGGACCGAGACACTACATCCTTGGGGAGACACTTTGGGGAACGCCTCCAGTGTAACCGGTGTCTGAAACACGTGATTCAAATGCGACAATGTCATTGGCCGGTGACAGCTCATGACGTAGCTACGTGTGTGACCGTGAGTACAAGAGGGCACCTGTAGTACATGTCAACAACTGGTATGCCTGGTATACGTGACCAGGTATGCCCTCAGCATGGCAAGTGAGACACTGTGTCTCATTCCCCTTCTCAGGGAAACATAGTTACATGTGTAATCTGAGATGTTCCCTTTCAAATGGGAACTCGCACTGCGTCAGAAGACACTTTGAGGAACGAGTACCCACTCTGCCATGCTGAGGGAATAACTGCCTAAATGGCTATGACAAGCACAATGAAGGCTCAACAGACTTAGATGCCAGAGACCAATCCCTCACTCAGGTCAAACACGGAACTGTCAGTGACACTATTCCCTAAGGCCACAACCTAGGCCCATGCCCTATGCAAGGAAAATCCCTTACCACGGTGAGTGAAAAGTGGCTGCTCCAAGGGCAGAGCTCAAGGTCTGGTAATGCCAGTCTCCCTGACAGGCATTACTTTTAAGGGAACAGTGCAGTCGGGTCAGTGCTTTTCCACCAACATGAACCGGGTGCTAGTTCAGAGCCAGTGCTATTGCCGGTTTGGAGTTGGTTTGAATGATGAGCCTTCTAAGAACTGGTTTGCCTTTCCATGGGCTAGAGAGCCATCACAGAGCCAGGTCTTACGTCACTGTATACTTCTCATCTTTCACAGCAAAGCCAGCGCGGTAGCGCCAGACACCAACACACCAGGCTTGTTCGAGATGCATCTGAGCTGCGCAGACTGATCAGCGCACGACACCAAAGCACCGCGAGAGCGAACCAAAAGCACAAGGAGTCGTATGCTCTCCAAAAGCTCTCGCAGCACCCCGATGCCACACGCAGATCGGTCCATGCAGCACCGATGCATCTCTAACCAGCCTTCCATCAACAATGGTGGACGTTGAGTTACTATTGATGCTCATGGCTTTGTGAACCTACATCGGCATCCAAACATGGTGAATCCAACATGTTCGTGCAGCTCGCCGTGATTTGTATAGACAGAGATTGCAATCGGGCTGCTATTAGCTCAATTAGCTGCCTTTTCAAAAATGGCGGTCACAAGTTTCTGTTCATCTTGTTGGCAATGGTAACACAAGCGGTTCTTACTTCTAGACCAGCAATGACTTGGTGCTACTTACAAGCCACTTTTCTTGGTTCAGAGCTGGTGCTTTGGGTGTCGAAAGACATTTTGATGATTATAACTGACAACTAAGGAAAATCCCAAATTCAATATCTCAGAAAATTAGAATATTACTTAAGACCAATACAAAGAAAGGATTTTTAGAAATCTTGGCCAACTGAAAAGTATGAACATGAAAAGTATGAGCATGTACAGCACTCAATACTTAGTTGGGGCTCCTTTTGCCTGAATTACTGCAGCAATGCGGCCTGGCATGGAGTCGATCAGTCTGTGGCACTGCTCAGGTGTTATAAGAGCCCAGGTTGCTCTGATAGTGGCCTTCAGCTCTTCTGCATTGTTGGGTCTGGCATATCGCATCTTCCTCTTCACAATACCCCATAGATTTTTTATGGGGTTAAGGTCAGGCGAGTTTGCTGGCCAATTAAGAACAGGGATACCATGGTCCTTAAACCAGGTACTGGTAGCTTTGGCACTGTGTGCAGGTGCCAAGTCCTGTTGGAAAATGAAATCTGCATCTCCATAAAGTTGGTCAGCAGCAGGAAGCATGAAGTGCTCTAAAACTTCCTGGTATACGGCTGTGTTGACCTTGGACCTCAGAAAACACAGTGGACCAACACCAGCAGATGACATGGCACCCCAAACCATCACTGACTGTGGAAACTTTACACTGGACCTCAAGCAACGTGGATTGTGTGCCTCTCCTCTCTTCCTCCAGACTCTGGGACCCTGATTTCCAAAGGAAATGCAAAATTTACTTTAATCAGAGAACATAACTTTGGACCACTCAGCAGCAGTCCAGTCCTTTTTGTCTTTAGCCCAGGCGAGATGCTTCTGACGCTGTCTGTTGTTCAAGAGTGGCTTGACACAAGGAATGCGACAGCTGAAACCCATGTCTTGCATACGTCTGTGTGTAGTGGTTCTTGAAGCACTGACTCCAGCTGCAGTCCACTCTTTGTGAATCTCCCCCACATTTTTGAATGGGTTTTATTTCACAATCCTCTCCAGGGTGCGGTTATCCCTATTGCTTGTACACTTTTTTCTACCACATCTTTTCCTTCCCTTCGCCTCTCTATTAATGTGCTTGGACACAGAGCTCTGTGAACAGCCAGCCTCTTTTGCAATGACCTTTTGTGTCTTGCCCTCCTTGTGCAAGGTGTCAATGGTCGTCTTTTGGACAACTGTCAAGTCAGCAGTCTTCCCCATGATTGTGTAGCCTACAGAACTAGACTGAGAGACCATTTAAAGGCCTTTGCAGGTGTTTTGAGTTAATTAGCTGATTAGAGTGTGGCACCAGGTGTCTTCAATATTGAACCTTTTCACAATATTCTAATTTTCTGAGATACTGAATTTGGGATTTTCCTTAGTTGTCAGTTATAATCATCAAAATTAAAAGAAATAAACATTTGAAATATATCAGTATGTGTGTAATGAATGAATATAATATACAAGTTTCACTTTTTGAATGGAATTAGTGAAATAAATAAACTTTTTGATGATATTCTAATTATATGACCAGCACCTGTATAGGTGGAGCTCAGGTGAGCGGAGGCCTCAGCAGAATGACTCGCTATAGCGAGAGGAGGCCAACCAAATTCAACTTTAAAGATAGTTAATCAAGGTGGCCTCACAGAGGGCCAAATGCTTGATATCACTGTCTAACTGGAGCTCGGGTGAGCGGAAGCCTCAGCAGGATGACTCACTGAGGGAGAGGAGGCCAACATACTCAACTTCTAAAACAGTTTATCAAAGTGCCCTTATAGAGGACCGGACACTTAATGTTCTAGGGAGCCAAGCGAGTGTCATCTCTACACAAGCTTATTTCTTTGACCACTGGAAAAAGTGAGTTGCTTGTGTTACTACAAGTGGTAACTAAATACATTTTTTTAATACAGAGATAGTATATTAAAAGCACATTTTAGTTCATATTTCATGGTGTCTCAAAATAGCGCAGTTGAGTACACTTAGATGTTCTTAAGATTATCTTAAGAAGTACTAAAGAAGAATTTTTAGTATATTAAGTTCAAAATTAGTGCACGAAAATAGAGCACTTTAAGTACATTATAGAAGAGTACTTTTTTTTTCACCTGGGACATTGTGACATGCGTTCGCCAACAATGTCAATGTCAATGTCAGTTTTATTTGTATAGCACTATTCAAACAACACATGTTGACCAATGTGCTTTACAACATCTCAGTATAAAAACAAATTAATACAATATTAATAATAACAATAATACACACAAGAGGATTGGTTTGGGGTGATAGACCTGAAGGGCTGTCAAGATCAAGCTCTCCCCGGTGCAGATCATCATAACAGACATGTCCAAGACAAGGCTGTGGTGCTGTGTGCAATGGGCGTGCAGCGTCAGGCTCCTGGAAAGGACCTCGACTGCAGAGGCACATCAACTGCCTTGTGTTGCTAGCGATATTGCTGGCTCTGCTGAGGTTTCGACCATTGATCCAGGGCAAGCATGTGTTGTTTCAGACATACAACATGGTGGCAGTAGAGTATATATAAATTGCTAAGGTGGTTTACGCTCATGACCTTTGTCACAACTCATCCACCATCTCCTCCTCTCAAGTCAGCTGCGACTGAAGTCACTGCGGGCCACTCATATTCCAGGTGAACTCAATTGTACAGCAGACATGCTCTCGTGACGAGTAACACTTCAAGGGGAGTGGAGAGTCCATCCCTAGGCGGTCCAACTGATTTTGAGTTGATTCAGTGAAGTGCAGATAGACCTGTTTGCTTCCCAGGAATCCACCCATTGCTCGCTGTGGTATTTCCTGACCTAAGCCCCCCTCACCACGGACACGCTGACACACAGCTGGTCCCAGGGCCTTGGCAAGTATGCATTTCCCCCAGTGAGACTGATTGCGCAGACATTGTACAAAGTCAGGGAGAACAAAGAACAAGTCTTGATGGTTGCGCCGTACTGGCCCACCTGGACTTGTCTATCGAAGCTCATGCTCCTTGTGACAGCCCCTCCCTGCCAAATTCCCATGAGGAAGGACCTTCTTTCTCATGGACAGGGCTCAATATCTGGCACCCGTGCCCAGACCTTCGTGTCTGGCCCGGCGAGATACAGAAGATTTGAAAGGGTTATCACCAGTGGTGATAGACAACATCAATCAAGCTAGGGCCTCCTCTATGAGGCCGGCCTACGTTTGGAAGCTATCGCTAACTATTGTGCTTCCTGAGGGGAAGACCCATATATATGTGCAGTTGAGTCAGTGCTTTCCTTCCTGCAGGAGAGGTTGTAGGGCCGTTTGTCCCCTTCCACCTTGAAAGTGTATGTGGCTGTCATAGCGGCACATCACAATACAGTGGATGGTAAGTTTTTAGGGAAGCACAACCTGATAATCAGGTTCCTTCGAGGTACCAGGAGGTTAAAAATGTCTTGAGTTCGGTCTGACATACTCTCACATGACCCTGAAGACCCTGGCCGGGCTACATGCCCAAAGTTCCCACTACCCCTTTCAGGGACGAATTGGTGAGATTACAACAGCTGCCTCGGGATGAGGCAGACCCAACCTTGTCGTTGCTGTGTCCAGTACATGCCCTGCATGTTTGCTTGGACTGCATGCAGAGCTTCAGAAGTTCTGATCAGCTCTTTGTCTGTTTTTGGGGACAGCAGAAGGAGAAGGCTGTCTCCAAACAGAGGAAGGCCCATTGGATTGTGAATGCCATTGCCTTGGCATACCAGGCCCAAGGTGTGCTGTTCCCTTTAGGAGTCCATGCACCCTCCGTGAGAAGTGTTGCATCCTCCTGGGCTCTAGCAAATGGCGCCGCTCTAACAGACACCTGTAGAGCAGCAGGCTGGGTGACACCCAATACCTTTGCAAGATTTTGTAATCTCCGGGTTAAGCCAGTTTGTCCTGTGTGCTATTGGGTACGAACAGGTAAGCTACAGACAACAGGCCGGGTATACCACTTGAACACAGCGCCTTTCCCCTCCTTGAGGTGATAACATGTGCTTTTTTTGTCCATGTCATTTCCCTGGACCAGTGAACCCTGGACGCGAGTTTTCCCTCAGCACCCTCGACAGTCAAATTTGGTGGAAAAAAATCAATGCCATGCCCAGTACTCTTGATGCCTGCCCTTTTCAGGTCAGCCTGTATAAGTGGGCTAGGTGCTCCATATGTAATGATTCCCTGAGGGTAATCCCATATGATGTATTGTCAATAACAGTAAACCCCTGTTTTCTCCTAGGCAGAGCTCTGTCTCTGCCGCAAGTCTCTATGTTTGTTGTAGTTCCTTCCTTTTCAGGTAGGACCTACTGCATGGACCTCTTTCGAAGTGTGGTACTCTCCAGTTGGTAAGGTAATGTGAAGTATTCTCCACATATTAATCTCCCTTAGGGCACGATGTGGTCTCCATAGTGTTATTTTTCCTATCAGGGAGAAAGAGCACTTCACCAGCTCTGGTCTTTTATTTTTTTAAAGAGAAAAGGTCAAAAAGACAGACTGAAGCAACCCATCCCCATGGTAAATTCTGTCCTCTCTGTTCCCGCATTGTACAAAGGACTACATGGCTTACGTGGGGCATTGGGTAGGTTATGATGCTGTGAATGCTCTTGTTATCTAGCATGCAGGGCTTGCCGACATCTGCACCGCCAAAACCTCTTAACACGGTTTAGCTGTTGTGGTGTTTTCCCCAGGGGACCCCTAATGTCAGTCATCGACACCACGTTGAAGTGACTGACAGAAAGGGAATGTTTCGTTTACTATTGTAACCTCCAATCCTTGATGGCAGTGGTTGTGTCCCTCCTGCCACAACGCTTAACTGCCCGCTGAAATTTCCCAGTCTCAGCTCCTCAGCACAAACCTGAATGAGTGTACATCACTCATCACTGTCTCCCTTTTGTACCTGAATGTCTGGGGGATGGGCATGAAAATTCCACTCACCAGTTCTCATTGGCCTTTTCTCAAAGTATCAGAGGTGTTTGGGGCTCCCAAGTGCGACCCCTAGTTTCAGTCACAGAGTCAGTTCTTGTTTGTAAGTCAGTTCTTTTTTAATGAAAAAAAAAAAAAAAAAATACACAGACAACATCTGACATGACACAGGCTGTTTTCCAGGGAGAGGAGCATGCAGACATTTCAAGTCAAGTCACCTATATTTATATACTGCTTTATACAACACAGATTGTTTTTAAAGCAGTTTTATAGTGATAACAGGAAAATGATGCAAACAGGCTGTACGGTAAGACTATAAAGTCTATGTTTTATAACAGGTGTGACTCTCAAACTGTCCCGTTTACACAGCAGCTTATACAGAAGAACAGTCTTACACACATCCACCATTTGTGACTTCAGTGCGTAAAGGTCCATTCACACCAAGGTGGATAATGATATTGATAAAGATGTAGTTCTAAAAATCATTCTAAATATAAAATAATAGCAGTGTCTACACCCCAACTAAAATGATAACGGCACAGAGAAATAATATTGTTGGAATCACTTCCAGAATGATTTTTTTTCCAGCTGAATGATAAAAACATTGAAAACTATTTAGAATTATTTAAATAGCACATTTAAAGCGACACATGACATAACTGCTGCATCTGAAAATCAAATGTGCTTTAGCTATATTTATCAAAAAGAAAAATGGATGAAAAAGCCAGTTATTTAAGTTCCGTTTTATATTTTTCCAGAAAACGACATCACTACATGTAGAAAATATCAGCATGAGGTGAGTTGACTGTAAAGATCAAACCTCCGCCTGGCTTATTTCATCCCTTTTAAATTCCCTTTAGTCACATTGCTCTCTAAAACTGGAGGTTCCCTATTTTTTATGTAGCTAATACAGATGATCCCTTGTCTCACATGACTTGATGGATGATGATTACTAACTTATGTTCATAATGACCCTCATACTGCAGAACTACACTCAGTACAAGTGTACTCAGTAAAAGACTCACTAGAGAAGCTGAGAGTGATAAATCCTTAAACAGTCACACTGAGTACAGTGGCTCATAACTCAATAGGTCATGGTAAATTCATCCGTCAATAAACCTCCTGCTTATGGCTTTGTAACCTAGCCCAGGATTTAGTACTGTACAAAGTCCAACAAAAGTGAGATAACGATGTCCTTTTGGTGAGGGTAACAAGACAACTTACTGTTTACAATTGGCTGTAGTTGACAGGAATGTGACAATAGGACTATTTAGTACATCAACTGTCAGTGTCCCTAGTCTAACAGCAATTATTTGTCCTGTTTTGGTTGGAGGGGCAAGACAGCAGGCTGTAATGCAGTTCAAGGAAACATCAGGGCAGCTGTTCTCCAGAGCATGACTATTGGCTTCTCCTCAGCCTAAATAAAAGCTTGCAACATAACAGGCCCAAGGATTTTCCCATGGATGCAAGCCCACTGTTTACCATAACTGTATTAGGAAGTCCAGCTGCTGAGCCTCTATGCTGAGTTAGAATATGTTTACAATCAGGTTAAAGGCAACTTTGCCTGGTTTTATTGATTTCAGTGCATTCAAAACCTCAGGGTATTCTGAGCCTCTTTGTGACATGGACAAAAAACTTCAGCAATGTTGCAGTTGAACTGATGGTATTCAGCCTGGTGAAACAACATTAAAATAGATATGTAAAGTGTCTGGAAGTATGGGAATTGCATGTATTATGTATTTCATAAAAAGGAGGAAAAAAGAAGCCAGTTCACAGAGAGTAAAACACTTTCACATAAAACTAAAATGTTTGTAAGTCATTAGTTCTTCAGCCAAGATCACACTGTTCTCAAATAACTAGTTGAATGAACACGTTACTCTTACCTTCTGCTGTCTTCACACTAAAAATAACATGATGAAAGGTGTTTTTCTCCATAGTGCTAGAGAGTGAAATACCTCCAATGTCCTAAATGAGTCCAAGAGCAACTAGCAGGAGATTTCCTTTCTGATGTCTCTAATAATCTTCCCAGTTAATCATCTTTTCATGGCCTTGCCGTACTAAACAGAAGTAATGTTAGTCACCCCTTGACCATTTAAATATCACTCACCAAATTCTCATCAGCTTTTCTTTTTTTCCACAATACAGTTTGTTGTTTTCACACTAAAGGAGAAGATCCCAGAATCCAGACTTTTGCCTCAAACTGTGTATGCATATCCATTTTTAGGAATAGAAGCAAGTGCAGGGTCTCCATTTGACTTTTAACTTCTTTAAAAGTGGTGCTTATGCTCAAGAAGCTGAAAAAGAAAGATTTTTGCATTCCACTGTGCTGATTTTCCATTGTTTTTCAATGTAAACATACAGATGATTGTTGCGCTTGCATCTAGCATCTAGCTTTTTTGATGTGGACAACATAAGTGACAAATAAATTATTCAAAAGTATGTATCTGTATTAGATAACAGACTCTAATAGAAAAAACTGCATTTAAAATCATAACTACGGAGCCCCGCACATGACATGCAAGAAAAAAAAAAATTAATCGTGCACACGATTTACTATTTCGTTCCCTCGATTTACTAAATCGTGTGCACGATTTACTAATTCGTTCCCTTGATTTACTAAATCGTGCGCACGATTTACTATTTCGTTCCCTCGATTTATAAATCATGCGCATGCGTTTCATGCATTTTAGTAAATTGAGGGAATGAATTAGTAAATCGTGCACACGATTTAGCCTACTATTTTTTTCATGCATGTCATGTCCAGGGCTCCGTACTTAACAATTTGGGCGATTTAAATGTATATGGACCATTTTTGCGAATCAGAAAATCACAGGAACGGCTACTGGAGATAGTGATTATTCACTGAAGAACACAGGAGTCAATAATAAATTAAGTACTTTACTTCAAATAATAATTTCCCCAAATTTAGTTGTAGGCCTTTAAAAAATAAATAAATAAAACAATCAAATCACAATAAAACAATAAGAAACAACAAATAAATCACAATTTTCCAATGTAGAAGAAATTAGGAAACTCAAAATATTAAAAAGAAAAAAAAAAAAAAGATAACCCTCTTTTCCTCAAAGAAAATATTTTGAAGGCAAAACACAGTTCGGTTCAAACTGTCACTGATATCAGATTTTGTTTCACAGTCACTTATCTCGAGTCCAGCGATGCATCTGTTAATTCATAGTTCCATCCAAGAAAAGAAAAACATCCTTCCCTTAGCAAAGAATGAAAAACTCGATCTCAGTCTCTGTTGTCCTCTTGATAATCTTCTTCTCCTAGTATTCGACTGGGTAGCTCGCCATCACCGGAATTTTCCGGTGAATTCAAAAAACCTGACCTATTGAAAGCCAGAGATCGCAACACATAATATATTTTTGTGTGTTAAATATCCCTGAGGTAAGTAATTTCCTTCTATTACAATCAACATTCACATAATGAAAATGTTTACAATGATTTTACATTAATCTCTCTCTTTTTTCAGGCTCACGTGCATCACATTTCAAAGCCACGTGAACTATAGCTCCGAGTGAGATTAATTAACTCAACGATTCAACTTAAACATTGCAAAAACACATACAAATAACAAATACATCTCACAGTTTCAATAAACATTAGAATTCACAATTGTCTTGTGCTTATTTCAAAATAAACAGCAAATAAACAATAACTCACCACATCCAGTATTTCCACAAGGTAATATGTCAAGATTGAGATCCTCACGAACATAAAATTAACTGGATTCTCTTAGTTCAAATATTCCTCCATGAAATCCAAAAGGATTTTGAACAAAAACAACAATTTTCATTTGTATTTCTTCATTCTAGAGAATTGCTCTAGCTTAACGCTCTGATCAGTTTGTGAGCTCGTGCTGCTTCTGCTGACTAAAAACAGGCTGGAGTCTTCTCTCGTCGGTCAATTCTCTAATACATCTTTTTCAAATTATTCCTCTTTCACATTTATTCATTTTTTCTTTGCACACTATATGTCAGTTAACAATCATATAGCTATACATTTTTAATTATTTAAACTATATACAATTATTATTATTTATCCTGAAATTAAGTCAGGGTTACATCCCCCCCCTCCTAACTGCGTATGTCCTCGGAACACAAGTTAAGGTAGTACAACCCTCACACAAATCTGCGTTTGAGATGTTTCAGTGACCTCATTAGGGTTTGCAATACCATTCAAGGCAGTTACAAAAGCAGTATTTAATCATTGAAACAAAGATTGGGCTACTTGGATCAATGGATTTCCAAGACTTGGATAAGTAAGTATCCTAGGTTTTGTCCTTTCCCTAGTTGAAGGTCTACACTCAGTTTCCGCAACAGTGTTGCCTTCAGTTGAAGGGCAGGTATTCTCACCACTCTCTTCTTCACAGGTGAGTGTTCTTCAACCATATCAGTTGATTGAATTTCTTCTGTGTCACCCACAGGTAAAGAGCTTCCTTACAACAGGTAAGATATCCCTTTGTCTAGGAAAGTCATGGTAAGTTATGAACCTTGTTTCCTTGAATGGACAATTTCGGAAAACAGAATCAGAGTTTTCTTCATCCGTTTCTGAATTAACAGTCAACTCCTCTTGCTCTTGTTCACCAAGACTCGACCTAGTCCTAGGCTTTGAGACAGGCTTCGGGACAATAGAATCCACGGTTTCAGGAACAGGCAAAAATCCTCAAGAAAGTAGCAAGTCTCTATGCAGAGTACGAACTGGACCATCTTTCTTCTCCGGACGAATTGTATAGACGGGTAAATTGTCCGCTCGCCCCATCACTACATAGACTTCAGACTCCCACTTATCAGCGAGTTTATGTTTCCCACGAATACTGACATTTCGCACCAACACACGGTCTCCCACCTCTAGGGCAGACTCAGTCACATGCTTATCAAAGCGAACTTTGTTCCTTTCCGCAAGCTTCAGTGCATTGCGTGTAGAAACTTCATAGCTCTCTTTTAAGTGTGACTTCAAGTGCTGCACATACTGGGAATGTGATGTCTGTGAAATTCCTTCTCTAGGCAACCCAAATGCTAGTTCAAGTGGCAACCGAGGTTGTCGCCCAAACATTAATTCATACGGAGAAAATCCTGTACTCTCATGCTTAGTACAGTTACAGTGGGTACGGAAAGTTTTCAGACCCCCTTAAATTTTTCACTCTTTGTTATATTGCAGCCATTTGCTAAAATCATTTAAGTTCATTTTTTTTTTCCTCATTAATGTACACACAGCACCCCATATTGACAGAAAAACACAGAATTGCTGACATTTTTGCAGATTTATTAAAAAAGAAAAATTGAAATATCACATGGTCCTAAGTATTCAGACCCTTTGCTCAGTATTTAGTAGAAGCACCCTTTTGATCTAATACAGCCATGAGTCTTTTTGGGAAAGATGCAACAAGTTTTCACACCTGGATTTGGGGATCCTCTGCCATTCCTCCTTGCAGATCCTCTCCAGTTCTGTCAGGTTGGATGGTAAACGTTGGTGGACAGCCATTTTTAGGTCTCTCCAGAGATGCTCAATTGGGTTTAAGTCAGGGCTCTGGCTGGGCCATTCAAGAACAGTCACAGAGTTGTTGTGAAGCCACTCCTTTGTTATTTTAGCTGTGTGCTTAGGGTCATTGTCTTGTTGGAAGGTAAACCTTCGGCCCAGTCTGAGGTCCTGAGCACTCTGGAGAAGGTTTTCGTCCAGGATATCCCTGTACTTGGCCGCATTCATCTTTCCCTCGATTGCAACCAGTCGTCCTGTCCCTGCAGCTGAAAAACACCCCCACAGCATGATGCTGCCACCACCATGCTTCACTGTTGGGACTGTATTGGACAGGTGATGAGCAGTGCCTGGTTTTCTTCACACATACCGCTTAGAATTAAGGCCAAAAAGTTCTATCTTGGTCTCATCAGACCAGAGAATCTTATTTCTCACCATCTTGGAGTCCTTCAGGTGTTTTTTCATGTGTCTTGCACTGAGGAGAGGCTTCCGTCAGGCCACTCTGCCATAAAGCCCCGACTGGTGGAGAGCTGTAGTGATGGTTGACTTTCTACAACTTTCTTCCATCTCCCGACTGCATCTCTGGAGCTCAGCCACAGTGATCTTTGGGTTCTTCTCTCACCAAGGCTCTTCTCCCCCGATAGCTCAGTTTGGCCGGACGGCCAGCTCTAGGAAGGGTTCTGGTCGTCCCAAACATCTTCCATTTAAGGATTATGGAGGCCACTGTGCTCTTAGGAACCTTAAGTGCAGCAGAAATTTTTTTGTAACCTTGGCCAGATCTGTGCCTTGCCACAATTCTGTCTCTGAGCTCTTCAGGCAGTTCCTTTGACCTCATGATTCTCATTTGCTCTGACATGCACTGTGAGCTGTAAGGTCTTATATAGACAGGTGTGTGGCTTTCCTAATCAAGTCCAATCAGTATAATCAAACACAGCTGGACTCAAATGAAGGTGTAGAACCATCTCAAGGATGATCAGAAGAAATGGACAGCACCTGAGTTAAATATATGAGTGTCACAGCAAAGGGTCTGAATACTTAGGACCATTGTGATATTTCAGTTTTTCTTTTTTAATAAATCTGCAAAAATGTCAACAATTCTGTGTTTTTCTGTCAATATGGGGTGCTGTGTGTACATTAATGAGGGAAAAAAATGAACTTGATGAAAATGATTTTAGCAAATGGCTGCAATATAACAAAGAGTGAAAATTTTAAGGGGGTCTGAATACTTTCCGTACCCACTGTATACGCATGAACTAAGGGTTTGACAAGTTCCTTCCAACGACTCTTCTTTCTCCTCCAGAGTTCCCAGCATACACAAAAGTGTGCGATTAAATTGCTCCACTGGATTCCCTCAAGGGTGATAAGGTGTAGTGCGAATTTTCTGAATTCCAGCTATTGCACAAAGCTCTTTGATCGTATGCGACTCAAAGTCTTGTTCTTGATCACTGTGTAAACATTCTGGGAAACCATAATGCACGATAAACTGATCCCATAAGCTTTTTGCAACACTCCTGGCTTTTTGATTGGGTGTTGGTATAGCAACAGCATATTTAGTAAAAAAGTCGGTAATCACAAGGATATCCCAAGTGTTGCTTTTATCGGGCTCAAGGGAAAGGAAGTCCATACAGAGTTCAAGCGGTCGTGATGCTCGAATATTCACCAATGGTGCAGCTCTCTGGGGAAAGGCTTCCTTCGCACACAGCGATTACAGGTCTTTATTCTGTGTTCTATCTCATAACCCATTCTCGGCCAATAAAATCACGCTCAGACCAAATCCAGGGTCCTCTCTATGCCCATATGACCCATCTGATCATGTAATTGGTTTATGGCAAAGGATCTGAGTTCCTCAGGCAACACCAACTGATGAGTGATAGAATCTCCATCCTGTCGCCTTCTGTACAAGACTCCCTCTTTCACCTCTAGGCGATCCCACTCTCGCAGGTAAAAAGGGAAATCAGGAATTTCCTTCCTAACAACAGGCGGAGGTATCTCACCAGATTCCAGGTATATTAGCACTTCCCTAATAACTGGATCGGATCTCTGCTTGTCAGCTAGCTCTTCTTTTTTTCAAGTGAGGTATAACTGATGACCCAGAACATCCTCTCGCACATAACAGTCCGGTACCACATCAGGATGAATAGCAAGAGACATCACCGAGGAGTAAGCAGGATCATTGCTCTGCTGTACCAGGTGTTTTTCCACAAATGGCCTAAACCACATCAGTATCAGTGATAGAGGAGGAATTGGCATTAGCCGTGTGATACTGCAAACTTTTCAATCCTTTCCATCTCCTTAGTTGACAATTGACCATAGGATAACTCCCTGTGCGGTCGTCTGGACAAACTGTCCGCATCCACATTTTGCTTACCAGCTCGGTAATGGAGTGTGAATGAGAACGTGGATAAAGCAGCAAGCCATCGGTAACTGACAGCATCTAACTTGGCGGTCGTCAACAGGTAAGTCAATGGGTTGCTCTCAGTAACAGCCGTAAATTAACTGCCGTAAAGGTAGTCATGGAATTTCTCCGTTACCGCCCACTTGAGTGTTAAAAATTCAAGTTTGTGTGCTGGGTAACGAGATTCACTTCGGGATAGCCCCCTGCTCACAAAAGCAATGACTCGTTGCTGCCTGTCCTGCTCCTGATACAGCGCAGCCCCCAATCCTGAGGTGCTAGCATCCATGTAAAGAATATAAGGAAGCTTAGGGTTGGCAAAACCCAAGACAGGAGCAGTAGAGAGATTGGTGATCAAGGTTTCAGATGCTGTTTGACAAGAAGGGGTCCAACGACCACCAAATGGCTCTTTGGGGTTGTGGTACTGATCTTCTTTACAGAGCTTTTTGCCACTTTTTCTCAACGGAGGATATCCAGAGGTCAGTTCATTCAAGGGCTTCACAATCTGAGAATAGTCCTTTATAAATCTCCGGTAGTAACCAGAAAACCCTAAAAACAACCTTAACTCTTTAAGGGTTTTAGGATGTGGCCAGGTCATTATGGCCTCAATCTTCTCAGGGTCAGTTTCTACTCCACACTCAGACACAATGTAACCCAAGTACTTCACAGAAGTCTGGAAAAACCGACACTTCTCTGGTGAAAGCTTCAACCTGTATTCCCTCAAACGAGTAAGCACCTGTAGTAACCGCCTTTCGTGTTCTTCCAGGGTTTTGGAAAATATAATCAAGTCGTCTAGAAACACGAGTACTTCCTTCAAGTTGATATCTCCCATGCACTTCTCCATTTACCGCTGGAAAGTACTTGGCGCTTGGTCACTCCTTGAGGCATCCTGTTGAATTCCCAAAATCCTAAGGGACACACAAAAGCAGTTTTGAGTTTATCGGATTCCTCCACCTCAATTTGATAGTATCCTGACTTTAGGTCAAGCACGGTGAACCATTTTGAACCATTCAGAGCTGCAAATGTCTCTTCCAAGTTAGGCAAGGCATATGCGTCCTTTATCGTTTGCAGATTCAACTTCCTGTAGTCGATAGAAAGTCGGACAACGCCATTTTTTTTCCTAACCAACCCTATGGGTGAAGAAAAAGGAGACTCTGATTCACGGATAATACCACTCGACAGAAGCTCTTGAAGCTTCAAAATCTTGCGGATGAAAGTCTAGGTCATGCTGAGCAAAGACCTCAGGCATTTCGTTAAGCTGCTTAGTAATCCGATCTTTCCAATCTTGTGACAATGGCGAATTACCAAAATCCAAAGTAACCCTTGACTTTTTACTCATCTCAGGTTCAATGCTCTGTAAGTCAGACTTGGATACAGCTCTGTTAGGTGAAAGCACAGACTCCATTGCATGAATTTCAGCGATGATGCACCATCGTGGGATAACCACATCATGATCAGCCTCATTAGTGAGGACCGCAGGAAGGCATCGTGACTGCTCAGGAGGAAAGGTAAGTAAACAACATTTCACTACAACTCCCCCTGGTAAGGACGATACAGTCGGGTGCTCCACTACAACCCATTTGTCAAATGGAATTCCTGATGCATGGACGGCACCCTCTAAGACAACTGTTTGACCAGCGGTCAAGACTTCAGGCGTCCGACTCTTCAGTCTGATATGACCAAGAATACCAGTTTCACAGAGTTTATGCCGCAGCTCAAGAGTGTATAGGATAGCCCTATAGCCGTACAAATCTGGTAGGAAAGGTAAGGATCTCATTTTCAGATGTTCTTCATACAGAATATCCAGAGTGTTTGTTCCAACTAGAACCAAAGGTTGTGTGTGGGACTTAACGTCCGGCACCACCAAAGCAACAGTGGAAACCTCAGTTCTGCCGCTGACAAATTCCACTGTAAAGGTTATGTTCAGGTGCACATACCCAAGGTATGACACGGAAAGACCATTTGCTCCTTCTACCTCTAATAAGTCGGAGAGAGGATGAATGGGGTGATCTGAAAGATACTGCTCATGAAAAGAAATAGGAACAGTGGTAACTTGCAAACCAGTATCAATCAAGCAACGATATTCTTGCCCTGAAATATCAACACAATGCACTTGGCGCCAATTAAACCTTTGGGAAGTTTAGCTTTCAAGCTTGGATTCTTAGGACTTTGGCTGCAAGTATAAGCTTTTGTCTTGGTGGGACTAGTAAGACTTTCAGTTCCGATTCGCCCCTCAATAGGAACCGGTTCTAGTTTAAAGCCTCTTTCATGACAGCATTCTGGGACTCCCATTTGGACTGTCTCTCTTTCAGCAATTTCCGTTTCTCTGCCACAAGTTTTGGATTAGGATGTTTGTCAGCAGTGCCTGTCTCAGCATACAAGGGGAAAACTTCAGAGCTCATCTCAGTTAACATTTCACTTAGCATGGTCTCAAAATTAACTCCGCTAAGCTTTGCTATTTCGCTCAACCCTTTAAGATAAGACCTGGTAGCATCCCCTCCGAACTGTTTGGTATACACAATGGATAGGGACCTCACTACGTAGGTGATTTCGGGTTTGTCTGTCAAGTGATCAGTGAAAGGTAATACAGGCTCTAAAGTCTGCATAGTGTTGCCACTGCTAAACTCAACAATCAAGTTCTGGTGAAATTCAGACTCAGGATCTTGGATCTTAACTATTTTAGCTATAGACCCATATTTCTGCAAGACTTCAAGTAACTTCTCGTCATCTTCAGTTTCGGTTACTCCACTAACTATCACTGCATTAGGGACCTTAATACCTTCAGTGACAATTACTTCCATTTTGTTAAAGGGCTTTTTGAATTATTGTGTGTCTTCAGTAATAGAACACCATCTCCTGGCTATGCTTGCTGAAGTTTTTTTTCTCACGTAGCGAGTGACAAATAATATGATTCAAAAGTATCTGTATTAGATAACAGACTCTAATAGGAAAACTGCATTTAAACTCTTAACAATTTGGGCGATTTAAATGTATATGGACCAATTTTGCGAATCAGAAAATCACAGGAACGGCCACTGGAGATAGTGATTATTCACTGAAAAACACAGGAGTCAATAATAAATTAAGTACTTTACTTCAAATAATAATTTCCCCAAATTTAGTTGTAGGCCTTTTAAAAAGAAAAAGAAAACAATCAAATCACAATAAAACAATAAGAAACAACAAATAAATCACAATTTTCCAATGTAGAAGAAATTAGGAAACTCTTCAAATATACTCAGTTATCAAAAAAAAAAAAAAAAAAAAAGATAACCCTCTTTTCCTCAAAGAAAATACTTTGAAGGCAAAACACAGTTCGGTTCAAACTGTCACTGATATCAGATTTTGTTTCACAATCACTTATCTTGAGTCCAGCGATGCATCTGTTAATTCACAGTTCCATCCAAGAAAAGAAAAACATCCTTCTCTTAGCAAAGAATGAAAAACTCGATCTCAGTCTCTGTTGTCCTCTTGATAATCTTCTTCTCCTAGTATTCGACTGGGTAGCTCGCCATCACCGGAATTTTCCGGTGAATTCAAAAAACCTGACCTATTGAAAGCCAGAGATCGCAACACATAATATATTTATGTGTGTTAAATATCCCTCAGGTAAGTAATTATCTTCTTTTATAATCAACATTCACATAATGAAAATGTTTACAATGATTTTACATTAATCTCTCTCTTTTTTCAGGCTCACGTGCATCACATTTCAAAGCTAAGCTAGCTAAGCTAGCTAAGGCTCTGATCAGTTTGTGAGCTCGCGCTGCTTCTGCTGACTAAAAACAGGGCGGAGTTTCTCAGTCTTCTCTTATTGGTCAATTCTCTAATACATCTTATTCAAATTATTCCTCTTTCACATTTATTCATTTTTTTCCTTGCACACTATATATGTGTGCTATATATATGAGTTAACAATCATATAGCTATACATTTTTAATTATTTAAACTATATACAATTATTATTATTAATCTTGAAATTAAGTCAGAGTTACACCTTTTTATTATGGTAAATGGGTTTATGCTATTTGCATGCAAATGCTTCAAAACATGTTTGCTGTGTTTGTGTTGTGAAGTGGTCTTTAATTATAAAATGAAAGACATGCCAAAAAGCTGTGGAACACACAATTCAGCATTTGTTTGTGGTCTCAGTGGCACTGCTACACTAGTAATCTTTTACCTACTTCTTGCCTGAATAGGAGAAAGAATTGTGAAGATTTATTGTATGAGAGGTGTATATAACTGGTAAAAATAATATCAGGAAATAATAAATCCAAATTTCTTGCATGTGTGATGATGGGCGCCATTGAAAACGCCTTAATTGAGACATCATTCATGTATTTTATTCTCTTTTACTGCTGACTCATCTATTCATAAATATCTCCCTCTTATTATATCTGTTTAACTTCCTGTCTGCCCCTCTCTGGCTTCCTGTGATGTGTCAGGACTGCTGTACCTCCAGTCATCCTCCTGACCTCTCTGACAGGAGGCCTGTTAGACGGGTCAGCCAGACAAGGGTCCCGAGTGGGCCTGGCACTGGCACAGGGCACCATCCTGTTTCTTTGCAGGCCATTGTTTTCCCGCTCATCTGCAGGGTGAGGTCTCAGTGACTGCACGCGAGCCATCCGCGCATCCTGCCTTCATTGCACGGCATGAAGAAAAACACATTGGGTTTGCTGCATTGCACAGACACCATGTTTTTAAGGCCTAGAGGTAATGAAACTGTTTTTATGCTTTTAGACCAAAGTCACCCAGATAATAATCATAATCTTAAATGTAAAATATAAGTGATCACGAGAAAAAGCTGACTACTCTGCTCTTAAAGGTCAAGTATAGTTCACCCAAAAATGGAAATTCTTTCATGTTGTTCCAACATATTCTTTTGCATTCCAAAGAAGAAAGAAAGTCATACAGGTTTGGAACAAGACAAGTAAATGATAAGTGAATTTTCATTTTTGAGTAATCAATCCGTCCGTGTATCACATGATAAAACTACATAATAATGATACAAGGTATAGTACAATTACATTTGTTGCTTGTGAATTACAGGACATGTTTGGAATAGTCAGGGTTAAGACTTTACTCTTTCATGCATGTGCATCTACATGGGGCAGTGATGATCCATAAATCTTAAGTCAGGGGGGAAAAAAAACCAGTAATCAACAAAATTGTCCTTGGATGATGTGGTCAAGAAAAGCAGTCCAGTATTTGGTAACTATGTAACCTCACAGAGGTAAACAGACAGCGCAGCCTCATTTGAACCCCAAGCAACCTCTTCATCCATCTGACATGCACAGACTTGGCACATTTGTTATATGGGCCACATGGAGGGAAACTCTTTGGGAAGTGTGATGAGAGCAAGAGATCTTTTCAAGGCGGGCTATTATTCTTTGATAACCAGGCTTTTGCATTTGGCCTCCCTTGTGCTTTTCATTAAGAAAGGAATCACCTTGGCTTTGCCAGGATTTAATCAGAAACAGCCTGCTGCAGCAGCTAAGTAAAACAGGCTGGACCTCCATGCTCTATACAATACACAATAAGTGACAAATTTGACCACAAGCTGCAGTGTATATAAAAAAAAACCCATTGCAATACAAGACTCCCTACTTGTCAAAACCATGGCATATAAAAACATGTTTTTGGCAACTCACTGGGATGACTGGGAAGTTTATGCCACTGATGATCTGACTTTCAGTTACTTCATTAAAGGTGAACGACATATGTTAAGTGTGTTGATGCTAAGCTTTGCTGTGATGAGAGGTTTTATTCCATCTAACACTTTATGTAAACTGAGCTGCTTTATGCGACATTATGATGTGTTGTTTTGCAGCCTGAACTAAAACAGCATGTAGTTCTGCTGTACAATCTGATAAAATGAAGAAACTCTGAAATATTATTAAAATGCCAGTGTATTACAGAACATTTGACTAGGTACGGTATAATGGCAACCCAGTCAGAGTGAAGATTTCAGTTTAATGCAGAAATTTCATAGCTTATTTCTACAATTTTTATTTTTATTGTCATCCAGACTGTTGACACAGAATTTCTGTGCACTAACCTTCCCTTGACCAAAGAAAATGGAGTGCACTACAATGACATACATAACCATATCAGCAGAAAAAAACCCCAAACTCTGGCTCATACTGGATAACCTATGCCAACCACCATTAAAACACATAAACAGCTATTAGCATGGTACTTTACACAAAATATTTCATTTTTGAATCATTTGTGCAAAATGATTAATCTAGAGCCAACTGTATTCAAATTCCATCTGTTTGTTTAGGTGAGTCAGCAAACTGGAGTGAGTACTGACTTAACATAACAAAAAGGAAAAATTATGAAAAACGTTGGTTAACTTCTGAGGAATATGGAATGAGAGAGCTACATGCTGGATTGTTATGGAGTTGTGTGTTTAAAGTGTACTGAACTGTTGAATCAGATTCACTAAAATATTGATTCATTTATTTACTCCACTTCAAGATATCGCTGGTTACTGACGTAACTGTGGTTCTATGAATGGTGGAAGACCGCCAGAGACGGTCAATACGTGGTGGAAGGAGTTACGTCTCGTGCATTACATCAAGAATCTCGTATCAATTCGGTCACACGTGACTTCAGCCAATGACATGTCAGAAGCTATATCAGCTTCCAAATATGTCACGGTCGGTTTCTTAGTCATTTTCAACCCGAGTGACCAGAGACTCTGGCGGTCTTCCACCATTCATAGAACCACGGTTATGTCCGTAACCATCGTTCTATTTCATTGTTCCAGACTGCCAGAGATGGTCAAAACATGGTGGAAGACAAATGTAGGAGCACCTTTTCTTTTTTTCATAGGGCCGTTTTGTCCTCCTGTATAAACACTGCCACTGACAATACCTTGGGCTGAAATGCTGGGTTCGGCCAAAGTATAACTTAATTGCCCTCTGCCCCCCACCTGAGATACTGCGGACTCACTGACAGAGCATGTAATTCTGCAACCCTTCTGGCTAATGTTATGGCTAACAGAAATGCTGTATTCATAGAAAGGCTTCTAATATCCGCCTGTTCAATAGCTTCATAGGGTGCTGAACACAAACTGTCCAACACCAACCGTAAATCCCACTGGGTACACACTACCCGTACTGGTGGCTTCAGACGTACAGCTCCCTTAAGAAAAGCCACCATTAGCCTATTTGAACCAATTGACACCTGCTCCATAGGATCCCGATAAGCTGACAGGGCAGCCACAAACACTTAAGTGTGACTGGAGAACGTCCAGCATCCAACAAGTACTGCAGGAAGTCCAACACCACACTGATAGAGCAATAAACTGGGTTGAGAGCACGATCTGTGCAGCTTCAGACAAACAGCTTCCACTTACTGGCATAAGTGCGACGTGTTGATGGTGCTCTAGCACTCATAACCGTATTCCTTACTCTTGCTGAACACTGAGAGAGTACCCTCTCAACCCCAGGGGCCAGATGCACAGCTTCAGCCTGTCTGGAAAGGGATGCCACAGTGCCCCCTCCATCTGTGACAGCATATCCTTCCATTGTGGCAGGGGGTGAGGAGGCCCAGTTGTTAGAGTTGATAAGAGGCTGAACCAAGGGATTGCTGGCCAACAAGGAGCCACTAGAATGAGCCTGTGATGCACTCGTCTCAGGATGGACCAAAGGAGTGGTCCTCCTCCTGCGCTGAAAACCATAGGGGACAATATGTTGTTGTCCTGCTGGTGAAAAGGTCCACAGCCGCTATTCCGTAGCTCCTCCAAATTGACTGAACAACTTCCTTGTGCAGACACCATTCCCCTGGTCTCGGCTCTGAATGGGAGAGTGAGTCCACCACACTGTTGCAGCGACCGGGAATGTGAGTTGCTCTGACTGAAGGAAAGTGCTTGTTTGCTCCATCTTGTCAACCGGAGACAGGATAGGGACCTGGTGCCCCCCCGGTGATTGATTAAAAATACCACCGTGGTCCATCCTTACCAGAATGTGTCTCCCTGATAGCTCCTGCTTGAAATGTCTCAGGGTGAAAAATACTGCCCACAGCTCCAGAAGATTGATTTGGACTTAACTGTGGGTCCCACCTGCCCTTGGTGCTGTCAAGGTCCTCCCCACCTGCTGAGGGAAGGCATACGTGGTTACCACCTCACTGCGTGCTGGAGGCAACCCAATCGGCACTCCCCTTCGAAGAAATTTCTCCCTTCGCCAGAGTCTCAGAGAAACAGCACAACTGGTCGTGACCCAAACCAGTGTGCGCCGATTGTGAACCGGTGACAAACATTTGGCTATCAACCAGTGTTGGAACGGACGAAGATGCAACAGGCCTAGCTGTATGACTGATGACGCTGCTGTGAGACGGCCTGCCAATCTTAGGAAGCTGATAAAGGGCAGCTTGCAATGGACCTGGAACTTTGCTAAGGTTGTCTGCAACACCTTCTGCCTTCCGTGAGGGTAGCTCTCATTGCCCTGTAATCCAATTGCATGCCCAGAAAGCACACTGATTGACTTGGAGTTAGGTAGCTTTTCTGAAAATTCACTTTCAGACCAAAGGCAGCGACATGAGATAACAGACGGTGCGTGACAACCTGCTGAGGTGATCTGGGGCACAACAACCAAGTGTGTTAATAAGCGTGTTAAGTGGTTGTCACAGTAACCGCATGCAATAATTAACGCCCTGGTTTACCAGTGAGCACAACTGCAACACAAATTGAACGCAATAGGTATGCACACGCTGTGAAAACAAGAACCCTGGATAACCAATAAGCTCTCACAACGTTTACCTCAACTCCAGTGAACGAAACACTGCATTTGTGAAGACCTTTAATAACCAATGGGTCTTAAACAATCCAATCCAATATCCAAGATGAATCCAATAAACTCCAACGCAATATTGTGTATCTTTGTTTTCTCGAGACACAGCTACTGTGGGGAGCAAATGCCAACCCAAAAAGCTGCACACTCAAACGAGATCTCTCCATAAGAACTACAAAGAGACCAACCATGATGTATTCGGAAGCTGATATAGCTTCTGACATGTCATCGGTTGAAGTCATGTGTTTCTGAATTGATACAACATTCTTGAGACGCGATTCCTTCCACCATGTATTGACTGTCTCTGGAGGTCTGGAACAATGAAATAGAAATTGTATTTTCAGTTCAAACTGGCTAGAACTGGTTGTGAATATCTCATTTTTGGACTTTGACACAAATCAGGCAAAAACAAAACAGGTCTGAAATATGATGAAATATAATCTCCAAAGTAAATGCTTCAATATAAGTGATAAATGTCTTGTTACATTGAAACATTAAACGTAGCAAAGAAATGAAGGACAAAAAGGCCATTTTGGAATGGCAAGTAGATATTTGATTGTGTACATTGTCCTAATTTTTTTTTTTTTTTAAATCAACACTTGTCCCACTTTTCCGTTCAATATTTGATTTAGATATTCAGTTTTCCATGCCCACTGTACTACTGGTGCCTACTAAAAGGTAATTTCCATCCTCAAATAATTTGGAAAGGTTTGAAGGCTTGTCAAAGTTAATAATTCCAGAGTCAAATAACCTTTTATTTATTCATATGGCAAGTGCTGTCATATCAGAGTTGGCAATGGTGTATGGCTGTCATTCAGCCTGAGTGTTATTTCTGGTCTGTGGCTTGTGGCTGCAAGACTGTAAAGCTAAATCAAAAACATATGATGAGAGAGCGACAAAATAACCACATATTCAGAGTCAAACTTAGTGCAGTGAGGTCTAACTATGTAAAAGACTACTGAAATTGTACCCAAAGCCATGCGTGCACAGTTGTTGAGAGGTAAAACGTTTATTCAGAGTCATTAATTAAGCCCGGCTGCCACCAGACTGGAATTTATGTATCTGAATTTCAGATTTTTGCAGTCATGCAACTGGGACTTTTAACTGTTGAGCTATCAGTGGTACTTGGAATGTTTGAGCTTATTATCTTTTTTTATTTTTTATTATTTTTTTTTTTTTAGTATTTTATTTTTTTCCCCAAGGTCCACTTATAATGTAAACAACCGTAATTTAGTTTTTTTTTTCATGACCATTTCCACCCTCTCCATGACCCTTAAACAAGGCTGTTTTTGAGGCTGTGTCTTTAATAAATGGCCCCTTTGCATGTGAAATAAGCAACAGCGTTTTTCAGCTCTCACACAGCTTCTGGGTTCACTGTTGTGTCCAATGTAGTTTTTAACCCTTGTGTCGTCCTTATGGACATTTTTGTCTTTTTCAGTTTTGTTTTGTTTTTGTTTTTTTGATCATTTTGCCTGTGTTAATGCCAACTGCATACATTTTGGCACAAGTGTGTGTTTTTATTGGAATTTTACTATTTTACTCTCATTTCCTTTAATAAATCTGTTTTATACTAGGTACACAAAATAGTTACAGTTAGGACCTTAAGGACAAAAATGTCCCCATTGAAACCCATTAAAACAGCATTTAATAATCGCAGGGCCATTTAACTATAAAATGATGTTCTTTTATAGTTAATCTTTGTTAATAGGCTTTCATTCTGTTGGCAAGGCTTGAAAATTATTTTTTACTATTTTTGATGGTGCCATTTTTTTTTTTTTTTTTTTTTTTTAGGTTTGGCCTACAAAACAAATATTCGCTTTATTCCTGTTTTCTGCTTCTGCATATTGTAGAGCCAATTGAATAATAAATTATGCAGCTATAACTGTGTGGGTGTGTTGTTATGGATGTCAGAGTGTGGTTTGTATGTGTGTAATAAAAAAAAAAAAAATTGTGTGTGTGCGTATAATATTTGAGAGAGAAAAAACTCGACTGTACTGCAAATCACAAATCCAACTACTGTGTGTACCAGTGGAGCTTTGCTGGCATCTAATGGGGAAAATTTGGTACTGCGCCCAAACAAAATCTTACTGAAAGTTCATACTGTATTTTTGAGATATCAACTTCAAATTTTCTAGCAGTTTTTGAGTTTATTAAATATATATTTTATATAAAGTAATGTACATAAACCATTTTCATAAACTTAAAATTCTATAAGTTTTTTTGTTTGTTTCACTTTTTAAACTGTTTTTTTTTTTTTTTTACTTCAACAAAATCAGCCAGGGGTCTTCTTTAAAATGAGACCAAACTTAAGTCTGTGCTCCAAAGCTTCAAGCTTTGAGTTTCAGTTTTTTTTGACATGGACATTTTTGTTCTCTAAGGACCTCAGAGTAACTTTTTAAAATTGATGCACAAGGGCTAACCTTCAAATCCTCCAATAACAGTAGTTCTTCTATATTGTTTAGAAACAATAGCATCTAGTCTGCATTTATTACCCAAGGTGTGAAGTTTTGGCTGGTTACATAGTCCAGTTGTGCCTTGCTGGTATCAGAACTACATCTAGAAGTAAAAAAAAAAAAAAAAAAACTTGCTCAATTTACAGGTCATGCAAAAGTATTTGTGTATTCTGATTTTTTTTTTTTTTTTTTTTTATAGAAAAAAAATATTACTCAATAAAACGTAATTAATTGTTTTAAATGTCTCCACCAATGTCTAAAGTACAGCTGTCAAACAAATTTTCAAATAGGGGATTGCAAACCAAATCGATTTAAAAGAGCCAAGAAATAACTGCATTGGGAATTGGTACATTATATGTGAACTTCATTGGAGAGCCTTCGAGATCAAGGTTGAGCATATGAGAGTTTCTCACAGTCTTTCCCATATGTTCTCTCTGAAGCAGCTAAAGCTGATTGTTTAGGGCAGTCTAATCTGCCTCGATCATTTCCGCCTTGAGAGCAACATGGATGCCTCAGCGAGTAAAATCAAACACATACGTCAGAGGAGGCCATTTTGGTAGCTAATCCCATCCCAGAGGAAAGCTCATTAAAATGATGTGTACATGCTCTTCCCCTCCCTTTTTTACAGGACTGAATCATGCTCCTTTTCACACCAAACAGGAATAATCTTTTTTTAAAGATTCATTTTTAGGACTTTTTTTTGTACTCAGATAGGACAGTCAGAGAGTGGAGCAAAGTGGGAGTGAATGGGGGACAGATTCAGAAAAGTGCTGCACTGCATATGACTGTGAATATAAATAATCCTATAAAATCTATAGTATAAGATCATACCATAAGATTTGAGCTTTTGCTTACATGAGTTGCTGCTGTTGTGCAAATTAGTGCATTTTTGCCGCTAAGGTGGCGAAAGCTGCATGGAAAGTTGTTTTTTCTTTCCAATAGTCAAAATTAAAGTAAAAGAAAAAAGACTTCACAATTAGAGAGTTGTTTGCATATTTTATGCACACATTTTCTCTGTGTAAGACACACAATTTCCTCCCATCAATGCTCTTTTGTCTTTATTCTGCACATTTACATACTTATGTGTATCCCCATCAATATTTTTTCACCAAGTCTTGAACATTTGCATGTTTCTCTTTGCATCAGATACTGTAAATGTTTCTTGAATAAAACTGTGGGTTAGGGTTGTCCCAGTTTTAGTCAATAAAACCATTTTATTTAATAAAACTTGAAAGAATTAAGGAATATCACACAAGTGTTGACGTGAAAGTGCCATTTTGCAAATGCTCATGGAAAACACATTTATTGTGATCAGTTCAAAACATCTCTGACAGTGGTCACATTTAATAAGAGTTCAAAGGAACTAACTGCTTAGTGGCTAATCAGAGTGAGAGGGATCTGGCCCCAACGTGCCTTTAATTGCTTCAAATTGCATGAGATGTTGTCACATTGTCCCCACACAATTTGCAGCAAGTGAAAGAGTTAACTTAAGGACTGGATGAAATATAAGATGTATTTGTTACCTCTGCTTTTCTCTCATGGGCCACATGGGCTCTTCACTGCCAGCAGCCAGGGGTAAACTCATTGTTTTTCCACATTTCTTTAGTGCAGTGAGAAAGCGTCTGTCACACACTTCTTTTCTGCACTTCCTCAAATCTACCCGAAGTAGAGCAAGATGTTAAGTTCATTAAACAGCAAAACCACAACATTCTCAGACATTTAAGAGTCTCCAAATGCAATCTTGAACCATTTTAAAGTGTTGCAGCTCCCAGTGGGCCATATTTAACCTGGCCTCCTATTTTATAATGTACCTATCCAATAAACCCTCATATTCTTTTACTTTCTCAGTAGATCGTCTCTCTTGACACTCAAAACAAAATTATAGCATGTGGGGAAGGAGATCCCAGAAAGCCTCTTTACATTTCCAGATCTCATTAAGAGAAACGGTTCTGTTTATACCGTATTAGTTCATCAAAACACAACTGTTGTATGCTCTACTCTATTGAAAACATTTTCTGTAAGCCCTAAACATTAATATTCTTGTGCTGCCTTGTTTTTCTTGTCCTCAGTTTTTCCTTCATTATACTGTTTAAACATTCACAACCATTAGTATTCATTAGCAGATTTTGTATTTGCCACCTAGTATGCTTTTTGCCTAAACAGTATGTCATGCCTGCATCACTGACAGAGTTGTAAAACCGTTGGACATTGTCCATCATGTTCTTTTGTTGACCTACGATCTCTCATTCTGCTGGAATGCCTCCCCACCTCATATCACCGCCTGGGGATCTAAGCACCGCAAATAAACATTTTCTTCCTTTTATCCTCACTTTCTCCACGTTTTCTGCCGAACCAGAGAACTTGATGATTCCAAATAAGGCGTGTGGCCTCACACCGAATTCCATCTCTCAGGACTTGCCTATCATCAAGTTGTCTGGCTCCGTATATGAGCGTGAGCTCTGACATATGCAGTTACCCTGCAACAGCACAAACTCTTGTCCTCATTCACTGTAAACATCTTTCCTCTTTAATCAATTAAATATGTCATCGTCACTTTCCCGGTTTTCCGGGGGAAGGGAGAGAAAAGGGGACGGCATTAATGTATCTGTCAGGCCAGTCTGACCTAAACTGGTCGCATCTGAGGAGATCTGAAACAAAATAGCCTGGATGGAGGCCACGAACGGCTGAGATGATGCATGAGGCGACAGACAGCTAATCGGCCCGGCCATGGTTCTCACGGTCATGTGAGGTGAAGCGTCTTGTCGAAACCAAAGGAGAACTCTGCTTATCTTTTGCATGTCTGCAGATCTCTTCTTTCACACCGCCCCATCCCGTCTCCATACACAAAACGGGTTCGTCACAACATCGGTTGCCCGAGTCGCTCTTGGCATGTACTCTGTGACCTACCGTCGCTCTCCTTGACTTCCTTCCCCCTCCTTTCTGCCGTCTGAGAATTAGGTCAGGGAGGGGAAGCGCAGGCCTAAGGGTGTATGTACATTACAAGGGTAAGAAAAACAAAGCACCAGAGTCTCTGTGATCACTTTACACTCCCATCGCCTAATCTCATGCAAGGCTCCTCTTTCAGAGTGGGAAAAACAGCTATTATTATTTTTGCTGCCCTGCAATTCCATAGCGGAGGTTGGTCTTGGAAAGGAACTTGGTGATTAGGGACATGGAGGATGGAAGCCCTGCTGGCTTGTTGCTCCTGGGTTGTTGGGACGACGGGTCAACCAGTCCACGCCCTCCCACCTGATCCGAGTGGCTTTACCTCACAACAAGGGTAAGCACAGCTGTACAAGCTGGCTCAGGGCCAGATGGATTCTGGATACTCTAACTTTCTGAGTAGTCCACATGTACTGCACTGCATTCATTTTCATAACAGTTTGGTGAATAAAGTTCACACCCATTTGCATGACAGAGTTCAATTTTTGACCAGCAACGATTTTTTATTCAACATCATAATGCTTTACTTTATATTTTTTTAATGATGTGGTAAGAACTAAAAATGTGAAATTGGAAAAACGGATCTTTCCATTAGGTCTGTGACAGATTTTTACATACTGTGGCTGTTTTAAGGAATTTGTTCTCCAGGGTGTGATACAAGCATTCACCAAATGGTAGCAGAGAAATCTGGATAAGGTTCAATTTGTTAACTTTTTGGACTATAAATCACACCAGTGGTAACACATATAACGCAATATTACAGTAAAACCTGCAACTACAATCAACTATAAATAACCTGTTTCACATATTTTTATAGTTCTAGCATGCGATCAGATAAAAATCACTCTGATTTGGTCTCATGCTAGGTAACCAGTATAGTTATAAATTAAGGAGATTTATGAATATATACCAGTTCAAAACACTGGCTCATATACTGCCATCATTTACTCACCTTCATGTTGTTCCAAATTTACTTACTGTTTTTTTTTTCTTTCTGTAGAACACAAAAGAAAATGTATTTTTGTCCAATTAAAATGCTAAATGTAAAAAATGTTAATGCATTATGCAAAACTAATGTTATAAAACCATATTGTAAAGTGTTATTAAACCATATTGTAAAGTGTTATAGTGTAAAATTCAATTTGGACTTTTTATTGTAAGAACACAACAAGCAAACTGGTAGTAAGACACATAAAACAGGTCAAATGTTCAAATGATCAAAGGAAAAGAGCAGAAGAACAGCAGGATCTAAGGTGGTCTGAATTAGACAAATCCCATTCTCTACACAAGGATATAAATGCACATGTTGTTATTATTCCCTCTCTCTGGGATTGCTGCCCCCCCCCCACCCACCCCCTTCTTCTTCTCCAAGAACCCCTCCCTTACCCCCAGACGCTCGTGGAAGCCAAACAGGGAGGCAGCGCTGTAACCCAGGGCTAATGAGGGGCCTGGCCTCCCCAGACACACACTTCCAAGAAGCAGACCAGCGGGGCTCTCTCTCTCTTAGAGAAAACCTGTCCTTCTCCTTAGAGGATTTTCTTTAAAAAGAATAAAAAAAAAACAGACCTCATGCTCCCAAGCATGGGGCACTGACTACTAGGAATGGCAAAGCCCACACTCTAAACAGAAATGAGAGACAATTATTGGAATCATTTCAGAACCATTACAGCTGAACTGAAGAAGAAGTTTGCACAGCTCAAATGTAAACAACGTCTGTTCAATGCCGTCATTAGCGAAAAGCAGGGGAATAACACTCATGTTCTCGCATTCATAAATGCCATAATCAAATGGGGCCTGAAACAAGTTTGAAAACTCTGTAACCAAACAAAACTAAATTGACAAAATATGGCTTGTGATGCAAAAGCCTTTGAGGTTCAGGTTACCAAAACATTTACGCACATTTGATGACTTTCTTTCTGTTGGCATCAGCAGGCTTTCACCAACATTTCGTGCAATGTGTACAAACTCTGCCCGCAGTTGTTGAGGAACGTTCTAGTGCATGATAGCATGTTTGTATGAACTTTTAATGTCATATTTGGGTTGTATACATTGGTCAGAATGGTCTGAGTCAGTTACTCTTAATCACAGTGATATGTGTGTCCTATAAAGCAGAAGAACAGCACTGCTGGAAACCTACTTGCTTCAAGGGGCTAACACTGAAGAATATACAGGGCATTAGTGTCAACAGCTACTGCTTTGCATTAGCTTGAGAACTTTCTTGCTAAATGATCAATCTTTTCATTTTCCTTAGTCTTTTCCCAACAAGCCTATTACCCACGATCTTTCCTATTGCAAGCAATGATGTTTTTTTCTTCTCAATGTAAGCACAGAGAGTGGAAAAAGGGCAAATGGTGAAGACTAATGTTGTAGTTGGACTCAACCCAAGCTTCCTCTCCTCTCATTTGGCTCATTAAAGTCAAATACAGCCTCCTTGCAATGCAAGTGTTACAAGCCCTCTGGTCTCCACACTGACCTGTTCATCAGCATGAAGGCCTATATGCTACATTTACATTCATTCATTTGACAGACTCACATTGCATTTCCTGGGAATCGAACCCATGACCTTTAAGTGGCTTGTGCTGTGCACTACTGATTGAGCTACAAGAACACTGCACAGTGATGTTTATCTTAAACTCACGAGCTCAAATTTTTGCATAAGATAAAACGTGATCGCTACTTTTTTTTCACACCATTTCCTTAGATGACCTCTCCTGGCTCTCACATAGGGCAAGCAGCCAACATGCTGCCAGAGGCAAGTATCAGCCTTTCTTCAACGTTCCTCTGTTTATTTATTTTACCCTTCAACAATTCATTTGGCTGTAGACACTAATCTAGAAATAAGGGTGCATTTGTCAAAGTGTGTTGTGTCTGAAGATGTGTACGTTCATGTGGTGCAAAGGTTAGAGAACATGACATGCTGTGCGGCTGGCAGCAGAAGACAGACTCAGCCGCAGTAAATTGGAACTATTAAATTGAATCAATACATTCCACCCTGACAAGGCGGGAGGAAATGCCACTGGCAATCTGGCAGTGACAGTCAAGTATGTCCTCAAAGAGCTGTTCAAACCTATGTTGCATAATAGATGTTCTTCAAAGCCAAATGCACAAAGTGCTGTACTTGCCACTCGTCGCCGTGGAGGTGTGCAAACTGACACCATGAGGTTATATGGCAACAGTAAAGAAAATAATTTCATCCATGCTTTTGCTTTGACACTCAGCACTTATATGAAAGCTAAGGACAGAAAACAGAGGGAAATGTCCTCGCTGCTACACACTTTGGGTGGGATCTGCTGTGTCTTCCCCAGCCTTGCAAAATCAAGAAGCCACAGATATTTGGCCCTTGTCATGCACATTATCTCTCTCACTCTTTTATGATCACAACATATATTCTGCTGAATTGCACAGTCAGTTAGGTCTTTCGCAGCACCCCATCTCCCAGAAGTGCTGTGGTCTGTGGTTGCCACTGCCGGACACTTTTTGAACATAATCAAACAGACCCCACCAAATTTTAACCACTGCTAAATGATATGTTTGTGTGTACAGTTACTGTCATATTTACTGTAATAAATTTAAAAAAAGAAGTAAAGATTACTAAAATGGTCATTTATCATTTAAATGTCTTTGGGAACAAATCTTTTTTCCAACATGAATGTTTGACCTTACTCTTTCTTCATCTTAGTGCACTTAAAGAAAGACCAAGTCAGTAAACAAATGCTGATGGGCTGAAGCAGTGTGTACAGTAGATGCAGATTTGTTAATACAGTATATATGACAGTTATTTGGATATCTAATTATGCAATATATATCACTGCAGTTTACCCATTTTAATTTGGAGCTTTTGCAGTAAATGCAAGTCAACCTCATACTGTGGTTTGAAATCAGTGAAATTGGACAAAATTCAACATATGTGGTTTAATTTCTTATCAAATGCTTTATAGCATACTCAGTCATAGTTCCAGAAATTCCACTTTTAATTACTTGTCAAATTAAATATTTTACAATCCTTCAAGAAGTAGGCTCAGTTGGAAGGTGTGTTAGAATTCATGCAGCGCTGCAAAGACAGATCGGCGTCTTACGTGAAGCAGTGCATGCTGCTAGAAAATTTGTCCGACTTGAGTCACTGCAAGTCACTGCAAGCTGTTTCACGATTGGCCGGATTCACAGATGACAACAGTGATGTGTGTTTCGTGTTTATTCTGAAAACTTCAGTTCCGCTAATGCTCACAAATCCGTGTTTTTATAACAGTAAAAACTCTTTTCATGTAACCATAATGTTATATTGTGTCATGTTTATCACAATAACAAAAATATAGACACAATAAAAAATATAGACCCACTTTATTGGTAATGAAGCCTACGCAGAATAGGCTTATGTTAAACTTTACTCTTGTACAGATGGTGCTGTATTAAGCAGCATACATTAAAAGTGTTTCTGTTGCTTCATTGAAACATCTGAAAAGTCTGTGTATTTGACAAATATTGCATTAAATCCATTTTGTCTGTGATAAAGTATGCAAGCACCATGCGAGCATCACTATGGAAACCAGAAAGTATCCAACTTTATGGCTTCGTTTTCAATTCTGCCCCAACTGCAAGCGACAAATCTTAGGATTGGTCTGTGCTGTGCCGCATGAAGTCATATCACGTTCACAAGTGTTCACAGTTGTTCACTCTTGTTTTATACGAGCACAATACAATCATGAGGATGTTCTGACAGGTAGTGAGTATGTTTTTCATACTTTATGAGCATGATTCAATAGACCGCAAAGTGATAATGTCACTGATCACTACCTTGTAACGTGCATACTGCGTACTGCTGATATTTACCATATTGCGCTGCATTATTGACTAGGTAGAACAATTCTCCTGACAAATATAGATAGATTCACAAATCTTGGAGATGTCAATTTGATGTGTGTTTACACTGCCCTCCAAAAGTTTGGAAACACCCCTGGCTAAGTGTGGTTTTGGACAATATCAGCATCATTTTTTGGTGCAAATACATTAAAGTAACTTGACATTATCATTGAAGACCAGCCATAATAATTTTCATTTTGATTACATAATAATGGCAATATATACATGTCAAAGTCAGACATGCCCCTTTGCCAGCTGTGATGCCTGGTTACTGGTTTAAACTTGGCCCAGGTTTGTAAAAGATTTTTGGGTCAGCACACCTTAATATCTTCAACAATTGATTGCCAACTAAGTTTAGAATGGAATGAACCAATTAGAACCCAGTTTAGGTCAGATAGCTGCTAATGGTGGATATTTTGATGAATCGAAAATTTAAGTTTTTTCTATGTATAAACTGTTTATGTAATAAAATATGTTTTCGTAGTTTGTGTTGTCCCTTATCAGTGCAAAATTATCACAAATTAAAAAGGATTCATGCCAATATTGTCCAAAACCCCACTTTTCTAGGGCGTTTCCAAACTTTTGGAGGGCAGTGTACATCTGGAAGACTTATTTTTTAGAGTGTTTGCTCATCTGCAATATGTCTATAGGATGTTTCCTGTCAGATGTCAAACAGATGTGTAGAAGATGTCTTTAAGATGTTTATGATTTAGAATGTATGTAAAACTGACATCTTAAAGATGTCTATCAGATGTTTGTAAACAGAAGATGCTTTCTAGATGAAGTGATCTTTCACAGACATCTTGCAGACGTACGTGTGCTATCTGGGATACAAATAAGGGTAGTTTAAAGAGGCTGAGAAGCAAGATGGGGTTGAGTTGGAGAGACCGACTTTACAAAAGTCATAAGCAAACAGCAATCAACTACAGGCACACAAAATACAAAGCAATCCAAAAATAGATATATTGTGGTGTAACAAAACACACAGGACAAGCAGGACACACCAACTTCGCTAATGAGGCACCCAGATCCAACAACAACAAAAGACAGTGTCATTGATTGTGGTACAGAGGTCTGCGGTTAATTTCCCAAAGACTGTTTTGAGTAGGCTGAACTATCACCACCATAAATGAGACATTTTCAGCTCAGGGAAACCCAGTCTATTCTATTCTAATCTATTAAATGTCACAAGCAGATTCGCTACCACAGTGTTTCCTAAACTGGTAGGCGCGGCAAGGCTGAGGGATACAGTCAGATTATTATGCAAAAGAAACCACAGGGTAATACAAGACACATGCCATATAAGTAAATAATTAAACTCAAAATATTAATTTGACATTTTATTTACCTCAAAATGATTCGCAGTACCCGCTTGAGTGCTCCGTTATCAGTTATAGCAGTTGTGGTTGTAGTTGTTGTCGTGTAATAACAGACCACTAGGTGGCGCGACTGAAGAATCACAATTGTATTGCAGGGAGTTGTGTAAAAATAAAAATGAACGATGCATGATTCTGCTCATGTACAAATTTGTGAAAGGAGGTGCCAGATAAACAGAACGCAGATTATGAATATGCTTAAGTTTCACAAATACCAAAACACGGTGTCTACACAGGACTTAAGCGGCACAACGAGACGAAAGCAAATAGAAACCATGATGTTGAATCAGTCATGCTGTGGATGCGGTGCGACGCGACACGACAAATCCCGGACAGTAAACTGATGCCCTGTTCTATTTCTGATGAACTCCAGCGTTTTGACACAAAGAACAAATGGATTTGCAATGTTCGCTTTGTAAACAGTAGCATGTTGCGATGTGACTGTAGCGTCCGGTGCAGTAAAAAGACCTATCTCGCCCTCAGATTCACCAGTATAAAGGTGGTAATGAAGCCGAACAAGTTAGTAGGCTATAGTTAAGTAGTACTATATTATTACATAATATCACACACCCTTAAACTTTGAATTATTTTGATACAGAAATCGAAATTCTTTTTTCTTTCATTTCAGACCTGATGGAAGTGAATGAGAAGAGTGAAGTGGAGGAGAATCATCATGTCAAACCTGGAGAAAAAAAAAAAACTGAGTTGCTTAAAGACTGAAAGAAAAAAAAAATGTAAAGAAAAGAAGAGCCAAGAAATCTTTCACCTGTACTCACTGTGGAAAGAGTTTCACATACAAACATAGTCATGAGATTCACATGAGAATCCACACTGGAGAGAATATATTCACTTGTGATTAGTGTGAGAAAAGATTCTCAAGGAAACATTGCCTTGACTCTCACATGAGAGTTCTTAATGGAGAGAAGCCGTTCACATGCGATCAATGCGGGATAGGCTTCACGCGAAAAAAAAAATCTTAATTAACACAAAAAAATCCATACAGGAGACAAGCTGTTCATGTGTGAACAGTGTGAAAAGAGATTCTCATGCAAAAGTATCTTGAAATTCACATGAGAGAGAGAGATGAGAGTACATAGAGAGATGGGTCAAAACATTTCTTGGGTCATAAAACCTGAAGACACACCTGACAGTTCATATGAAGGAGAAGCCACATTCATGTTCTGTACGTGGAAAGAGTTTTTCATTGTTGCCATATTTACATATACATCAGAAAACAAACACTGGTGTGAGCGATTATATGTGCTTTGAGTGTGAGAAGACTTACTTCAGCGAACTGTTTAAAACAGCATTAGAGAATTCACACTGGAGAAAAATCATGTTAGGCCCTCTGCTATTTTCAAGATATAAGATATATATAATTATAAGAAAACATGGAATTAGTTTTTTGGGTCACCAATGTACTGAAGAGTAGAGCCTGTGCTTCAGTCCAGGAGACCAAGAAACAATGATAATATCCTGCATGTTGCTTTATGTAAAAAGCAGTAAATATATTGCAGCGATGTCTACTACCTTTTCATTAAGTTTTGAACTTGAACTATATCTTTTTTCTTATTTCAGTTCTTACTTCAAATACACAAAGTATCTGCAGTTTAATAAATACAGATGAATGCACAGTCTATTACTGTCCCCCCACCCAGCACAAGAAGTCATTTCAACGTTGTTTTTTGGGCTAAATCAAGTCGGCCCATCATGGCCTTCATTTAGCCCAAAAACAGACGTTGAAAATTGGGCTTTGTTTGGTCCATCTAGTTTGGTCCAAATTTAGCCCAAAAATAGACGTTGAAAATTGGGCTTTGTTAGGTCCGTCTGATTTGGTCCAAATTTAGCCAAAAAAATAGACGTTGAAAATTGGCCATTGTTTGGTCCGTCTAGTTTGGTCCAAAATAGCCCAAAATGCACATCAGTCTTTTTTTTTCATCACTTGTAGGAACTTAAAGTTTATCGATATCTTCTGCTATCATATAACATTCTCTACCCAGCTTGTGCTCCTCCCCCTCATGACGCAATTCCACACCATTACCATATTATTGCGAATATCACACATTAACAACTCAAAACTTTGAGTAAAACATGCTTGAGAAATTTAAGGCAATCAGTTTCCACATTTTTCGTGTTAATTTTACATAATTATTTCAAGTTGAATGTACTTAATCATGATGCAAAATTGGTGCATGAATATTTTAAGTAAATCCAACACAGTTCTTTTTTGTGGGTGTATTTTATTTACAGGGCATCAATAAGGAAACCACTAAATACTGTGACTTTGCTGTAATCTGAATCCCAGATCCAGTTGTCCTTTTGGAGTACCATACAGACTTGATCCCCTTTCTCCAACAGCAGCGTTAAGCCATTGCCTCCATTCTCTGAAGGACCAGTACTCTTGTCATGTTTTGTTCTTGTTTCTATCTTTCCATTTCTATACAAGTCCAACAGTTCCATGATCAACTGAACAATGGTAAAAGAAACTAAAATAGTAAACTCCCTGTACCGGTGCTGTGAAAATCCCTGTTGAAGAGACAGTTCTCCATTTAACAGCTGTAGAGATGAATTATACAAGTGTGTTGATATTGTTTGGATTAACAATACCTGTGGCCCGGTTGTAGGCATCACCAACATTAATGAAAACATTCTTGTAAACCAGTGTTGTATCTGTGTTAACTGGACCAAAGAAACCACTTGATCCTAATGAAGCTGAAAATGCCACCTTTGGTCTGTCTGAAGAGAACATATACCTTCTTCAAATATTGAAAATTGGCCCAGTAACAATGCAAAACATTCTATATAACATTTTTTTTTTTTTTTTTCCCACAGGAAAATACTATTTTCTACATCAAAATGTCAGATTTAATTTAATGCGAGTATGAGACATTTGTACAAAAGCAGAAGAACTGCTATTGTTAACCTCATTCTTAATGCTTTAGCTAAGGCGTGTTAGAGATGTGTGTGCTGTATGTGTTTTTATCAGAATGTTACAAACCGGATGCTTTTATACCATCAGCTTCAGTAATTCACACGTGATGGACAATTTAGCCAATTGTCCATGGAAAAATACAGCATATGACTGTTTCTCAAAAAAAAAAAAATTCTGTTGTGCTACATTAATGTTTTACAAATTAATGCAATATTAACAGATTAAAGCTTTTAATGCTTTCTTTGGCAGCACTGATCTTTACAGAGCACTGAACTTTGGACTTTGGACTTAATAACAGTACAGTACTAGTTTGAAGCATCAAGATCTTCATGTTTTTTCACAAGATTTAAAAAGATCCTTCTCATTGTCAGCACCTCTTGGTTTACAATTATTCTATGGCAGATGATTCTCTCACAGAAGTTCTTATAGCTGGCATCGAATGTTGTTTCATTTCTGAAAAGATTTTTTTTTTTTTTAATCTCAGCAGCTTTCAGCAAGAAATGATTTTGTAAATAAAAACCATAAAGTAAAAACTGTTAATAGTTAAACAATATTGAGTGTTTTTTTTTTTTTTTTTTAATAATCTAACAAGCAGTCTACCAAGCCTCAAATGAATCTAGCTGATAAAGAGTCTGAGTGAGCAATATGACTTCTGGAATACTGACAGCATCTTTATCAAGCCAGATTACTAATTTAACATTTTCACAATTATTGAACAAATTCACAAAACAGTAGTTGAGTCAACTAGTACTCATTTCATTCACATACCACCTGTAATCCAGTTTAACCAGGTGCAGTCTCCACTGGTATATTGCTGTACCATGTCTATTTAAGTAATTGTCATTCTTTCAGTGTAAACATGCCTTTCTGTGTCTCTGAGGCTCATTACAGCAGGCACCAGGTTCACTAAGGTCAGCGCTATTTGATTGGCACAATTAACATGGCACTATAAAAGTTTATTTAAAAGGGATGTTTATGTACTCTTCTATTGTTCATGGAAGCAGTAATTGTTGCCAGATTCAACTCTGTGTGAGTGTGTTTGTGTGGTCATGGTAAATCCTACATTGTGGGGACCAAATGTCCCCACAAGGATAGTAATACCAGAAATTTTTGACCTTGTGGGGACATTTTTTTGGCCCCCATGAGGTTAGAGGATAGAATATAGGCCTACAGTTTGTACAGTATAGACAGTCTATGATAAATATAAATATTGTATAATCTATGGAAAGTCCCCATAAAAAATGGAAACTCAACTTGTGTGTGTGTTGTGGGACAACAAAATACTAACACTGTCATATAAAGATTGTCTGGTACTTGCTCAAATGTTTAAAAATTCAACTGAGAACTGAAAATTAAATGAATAAATATCACATTATACTCTTTGAAGACATGAAATTTATTAATGCAATATTTATCACAAACCATTTATTAAGATACTATCTAAAAAATTTATTCACCCCTTGTACCCAGTGGAGATTGATTTTTTTTAATCACCACACAATGTTTTTGGTTTCTTTTTCCATATGTAAATGCACAGACTTGCACATGCATGTCTGAGAAGGCCTCTTTATGTTTACATGTGATCTGTCTTTAATACAATTGGGATATGCCACTTTTAAGATCTGAGTATTCAATACCTGAAAAAAGATAATGCTTCTTGACTGGTCTCTGATTTTACCCTGTAGCTAAGAGTGTAGATAAACAATTACTGTGAAGTGATTACTGATATTAGGATGAGAGAAAGAGATGCCTGATTACACACAAATACAAAAGCCTTCAGTGTCTGACAAATAGCAATTTGTAAATGTCTAAATCGTGACAAATGGCACCCATGAAATATGTGAAATAAGCTCTCAGTCAAAATAAGGCCATCTCTTAGTCAGATGCTTGTCTGCTGTTTTCAAAGAGGATCAGTGCTATTTTTCCAGTTTATACGGCAATGGTCCAAAGAATAATAGGAAGATCCACTGACAAATATATAACTGCATCTCATACCAACAAACCATTTCCCAAGCTTTCCTTCCCTTCTCTAATGTGTGCTGTATGAAAAATGGAAAAGTCACGAGGTGTTTTTTATGCAAAGCAAATTATGTACCACATATTTGGACATATTATTGTTGGACAAACTTTATTCCCCCCTCCCCCCTCATGTGTCCTGTGATAGAGTACGGGAGGAAAGACACCAGGTGACTATGAATCAAACAATGACTAAATAATAAAATTCCACAGTGATAGCAGGATTTCCATTTAGGCCAGCTTTGCTGACAAGACTCTCAGTCTCCTGGGGCACGCAGTGCTGCCTTTTTGCCCCGAACTTGCTGTTGACCTCTACAAGGGCGAGAATTTAGCTGTTTATTTAAATGATGCAGGCCTTGAGCATGTTCAAATAAGTACAAACAACAAAAAATGTAAAAAATAAATAATTGATTATTTAAATGAAATGACTTTCATTTTGTTCCATCAAAATACAATGGTTGCCAAAGTGTCAGTATCCCTCAAGGCATCACATTAGAAGAGAGAGTCATGTTTAACTGACTTATGTTTGCAACCGAGCTAACCATAGCCCCAACCTGAGGCACAACACCTTGATCTGATCTTACAGACAGCCTGCTCACAGTTCAGGCTGAGTTTGCTTCAATGGTTTTATTATTATTATTATTATTATCAATAGTAATAATAAACTTTATTCTCCAAGAGCACAAGTCAAATTACTTTACCTGGATCATAATAGTAAACACTGTTTGTTTGTTTGCTGGTATGGTGGCTCGTGGGTTGCACTGTTGCCTCACAGCCAGAAAGTTCCTGGTTCCAGTCCTGGCTGAGGCAGGAGCCCATGCTTTTTGTAGGAAGTTTGCATGTTCTCCCTGTATTGCTGTGGGTTTTCTGGATGCTGTGGTTTCCCCCACATCCCAAGAAGAAATGCAGTTTAAGGGCAGTGACACACCAAGCGGTCGGTCGGCCGTCAGCTAACGTCAGAGTGTGAGAGCATCTGTCAGGCTAGTTTTTGCAGTGTGTTCCACATGTTGGTTCAGCATGTTGAATCAGTGTCAGGGCCATTGGTAAGAGAGATCGCTCTGATTTGCATGTGTTTTCTTTAGTTGCAGTGCATTGAGCTCTCTTGGCCACCGTACTAATTTTGGCTGTTAAGTTTAGCGAATGAGTCAGTGCACGAGAATAAATGCGAAAGTGATGAAAGTGAGCAAAGAAGTTTTAATTGTACATCATTTGACCTTAACATTTCAATGCGCAAATATTTTCATAACAACATGAGCTGCCTGGAATGAAGAATGTGATCAGCAATGATTTATATGCAAAGGGGTAAGCAAGTGCTGCTTTGTTTATGGTTTGTATATGCAGTCCTAGGCTATTTTCACACTGTCAGTCCAAATTCAACTATTTGTGTATCCAAGGCCCTGTTTACACCTGTGGCCTGTTGCACAAAGCCAGTTGCAGTTTCTACCCAGGTAAGTTTGAGATTAATTTGAGCAAACTCTGTTTTTTCGGGCTCAAGAAGTTGGATTGGTTTTTAGCGGTGTTCATCGCCATGGTAACTTACTCTACACGGCTAACCTGCTCTGGAGCAGTTTTTATTCTGGGTTAGAGATCGCAAACCCAAATTGGACCAGTCAGCTGTGAGTAAAGATGCAATAAAGCCACTACCCTGTATCGCTCGCTACAAATTAAAGCAGTTTAGAATGAAAGAAATTTAGAGACAAAATTGTTCATCTTTTGCTGCTAACTATTTATTATATTTATATGATTTATAAATATGTATAATTCATATAATATATTGATATAATTATTATATTAATTGACAAATTATATTAAACTTTACTTTTAAATTACAACCTGAATTCCAGAAATGTTGGGACGTTTTTTAAATTTGAATAAAATGAAAACTAAAAGACTTTCAAATCACATGAGCCAATATTTTATTCACAATAGAACATAGATAACATAAATGTTTAAACTGAGAAATTTTACAATTTTATGCACAAAATGAGCTCATTTCAAATTTGATGCCTGCTACAGGTCTCAAAATAGTTGGGACGGGGGCATGTTTACCATGGTGTAGCATCTCCTCTTCTTTTCAAAACAGTTTGAAGACGTCTGGGCAACGAGGTTATGAGTTTCTGGAGTTTTGGTGTTGGAATTTGGTCCCATTCTTGCCTGATATAGGTTTCCAGCTGCTGAAGAGTTCGTGTTCGTCTTTCGTTTAATGATACACCAAATGTTCTCTATAGGTGAAAGATCTGGACTGCAGGGAGGCCAATTCAGCACCTGGACTCTTCTATGACGAGTAGTAATAGCTGCAGTATGTGATTTTGCATTGTCCTGCTGAAATACACAAGGCCTTCCCTGAAATAGATGTCATCTGGAGGGGAGTATATGTTCCTCTAAAACCTTTATATACCTTTCAGCATTCATAGTGCCTTCCAGAACATGCAAGCTGCCCATACCGTATGCACTTATGTACCCCCATTCCATCAGAGATGCTGGCTTTTGAACTGAACGCTGATAACACCCTGGAAGGTCTCCCTCCTCTTTAGCCCGGAGGACATGGTGTCTGTGATTTCCAACAAGAATGTCAAATTTGGACTCGTCTGACCATATAACACTTTTCCACCTTGAAACAGTCCATTTTAAATGAGCCTTGGCCCAGAGGACACAACAGCGCTTCTGGACCATGTTCACATATGGCTTCCTTTTTGCATGATAGAGCTTTAGTTGGCATCTGCAGATGGCACGGCGAATTGTGTTTACCAACAGTGGTTTCTGGAAGTATTCCTTTGCCCATTTAGTAATGTCATTGACTCAATCATGCCGATGAGTGATGCAGTGTCGTCTGAGGGCCCGAAGACCATGGGCATCCAATAAAGGTCTTTGGCATTGTCCCTTACGCACAAAGATTTCTCCAGTTTATCTGAATCTTTTGATGATGTTATGCACTGTAGATGATGAGATTTGCAATTTGACATTGAGGAACATTGTTTTTAAAGTATTCCACAATCTTTTTACGCACTCTTTCACAGCTCTGCCCATCTTTACTTCTGAGAGACTCTGCCTCTCTAAGACATCCCTTTTATAGGTAATCATGTTACAGACCCAATATCAATTAACTTAATTAGTTGCTAGATGTTCTCCCAGCTAAATCTTTTCAAAATTTCTTGCTTTTTCAGCCATTTGTTGCCCACGTGCCAACTTTTTTAGACCTGTAGCAGGCATCAAATTTGAAATGAGCTCATTTAGTGGATGAAAGTGTAAAATTTCTCAGTTTAAACATTTGTTATGTTATCTATGTTCTATTGTGAATAAAATATTGTCTCGTGTGATTTGAAAGTCTTTTAGTTTTCATTTTATTCAAATTTAAAAAAACATCCCAACATTTCTGGAATTTGGGTTGTAATATAAATATAATACATGCATTAATATATAAAGCTTTCAAACAGATTAAGCTTACATGTTTTCATTTGAGCTCTTTGTGAACCTATATAAATTATTAGGCCTATTTCTTTGATTCGCATGCATTGATAAAGTCAGATATTTTGTTTCAGCTGCCTTCTGAACACAGGTTTAACTCTGGATAAAACGTGAGTTGACAGAGTCTATTTATACTGGGCCGTTGTGAGCCAGTTGAACCTGATCTAAACCAGGTTGGACTTATCTGGATTTGTCAACTCTAAACCTACTCTGAAGCTCAGAGTTTGTTCAGCTAGCTTCATGCAACAGTCCTCTGGTACTAAAATGCCTTTAGGTCAATTGGATCACAAGTGGACGACTTCTTAGGTAGCGGCAGTAAGGTAGAAGACTGGTATGTGTGGCTTTATTCTGTGCTGTTGTATAAATCAGAACGAACAGACTGAAACGGATTTCCAGAATTCCAGAAATTTTGAATAGGATTTCAAACCACATATGAATGTAGCTCAAAAAGGATTTGTAAAAATCACATTTCGTGTGATTTTTTTGCTGTTCACACTTGCTAAATATGGTCAGATTCCAATCGGATATGCATAAAATTGAATTTGGACTGACAGTCTGAACAAGGCTCTAGTTTCCTTTTTTGAATGATATAGACCAGTGGTTCTCGGCCCACTAGTGGTCCTCAGTAATCCTTCAGGGGGGCCGCGAGATAACTTATCTCAATCCTGCAGTATTGATTCGAGAGGAGGGGGGCCTTGGCGTAAAAAATGTTGGGAACCACTGATATAGACTATTGATACCTGTTGAAATAGACAGTTATTTCCATACACTCAGGCGCAGAATGCACATGCTAGTTGGCAGTCACCTAGGCTACATTCAGACTGTCAGTCCAAATCCGATTTTTGTGCATATCCAGTTGAAATCCGATCAGATTTAGCAAGTCTGAACGGCCAAAAATCACATGAAATGCAATTTTTTTACAAATCTGTTTCGAGCTACATTCATATGTGATTTGAAATCCTATATTCAAATCTCATATCTGGAAATCCGTTTCAGTCTGACTTCTCTGATCGGATTTTGCGTGGTTTATGTGACTTTCTCACGCCACGTAAAATGTAAACGTCAGACGTTGTTATGAAACATGCTGAAAGTCACTGCAGAAACGTTGTGTTGTTGCAAAGTGCCAGACGAGCAGAATAACTGCACTCGTTGTGTGCTGTCTTCCGGTTTGTATTTCCACAGCATCAAGGTAAGATCTTATGGATTTATGAATGAACTGCTCGTTTTAAAATTTTCCCAGTCTACTGACATTTATGATATACGTTTCAAACATTACAATGCTCATGATAACTTTTGTTAACTCTACAATAAGCGAATTCACTTCACCAGCTAATTACTCTTCGACAGCGATGCCAGAAAAATATACAGAGCTACCGCAAAAACGGAAGACAAAATTCTAAAGAATCCAGATGCACTTATGCACTTGTTGGCACAAAAGGTCTATAGTCTTTGCGATGTGTTCAAGCTCAGCTTTTTGGCCCAGATGCAGCTGACGCAAGGCAACAACACAGTCGGCTTTTGTTGCCGCTAGTTCTTTGACATTGGCTTTTGTGTGTCCCAGGCTTAAAGGGTTAGTTTAAAACAAAAACAAAACTTTATTTATTACTTTATTATTTTCACACGCACGCGTCTTGTTGCTCACGTGTACAGCGTTGGCCAATACTGAGCCGGCGTTCGGACGTAAGCACGGAAGCACTGCACTGCGTTCACTACGTCAATTGCGTATGACAACAGTTCAAAATGTTAAATAAAGTTGTTATTTTTGTTTTGTTTTTGCACACAAAAAGTATTCTTGTCACTTCATAACATTAAGGTTGAACCACTGTAGTCACATGGACAATTTTATTCATGTCTTTAATACCTTTCTGGACCTCAAAAGGCGCAATAATGTTGCTGCCTATGTGTAGTTCAGAAACCCTCGGATTTCATCAGAAATATCTTAATTTGTGTTCCGAAGATGAATGAAGGTCCTACGGGTTTGGGACGACAAGAGGTTAAGTACTTAATGACAGAAATTTCATTTTTGGGTGAACTAACTCTTTAATGGCATTTTTTTTTTTTTTGCAAGAAATTAAATTAAGATCCCGATATACCAAGTGAAATTAAAGAACGAACTGGTGTGACATCATTTCAAACAAAATCAGGCCAAAACAAAGTTTGTTTGGAGTTTAAGGAGCTTGCCAAAGTGAATTTTCCAAAAAACAAAAAAAAACAAAACAAAAAAAACTACCATTAGTCTGTGACGATTACATAATAGGCAGGTGTGCTTTGGGGCTCTGCCTTATTTGAGGTGGAAACTTTCATCTTCATTTCTTCTGTTCAGTACACTGAGGTCAGACGTGAGTAAAAGCATGAACACACTGGAGAGCTGCTTTAGAGAAGAAACTGAAATTGTAATTCTTATTGAAGGTGACACTGACATAGTTTTTTTTTTTTTTTCATGTTTAATACTGTAAAGCTGCTAGCTTCTAAGAAATCTATTGTTTTAAGTGCTATATAAACAAACATGACGTGTCTTGCCCAGAGTGTCAAATTGCAGAGCTTGTGCAAACATATCAATATCACTATGATCAGATGTTTTAACTCCTGTCATTTTTGTTGTGTTAATTTTGTTATTGAGAGGAGAACATATTTACAGTACATATTCATCTAAACTATTCATCTAGCAGTGTGGGTGGCACTGGGATGTTTGCTAACTGTATACCACTGCTCAGGTATTTCAAACTTCTTTTTACTCCTAATTGAAGAACGAAAAATAACTTTGTCGAGAGTATATCTGGCCTTTAGACATCACATAGCAAATACGTCTGGGAGGCATGAAACCTTCAAGGACAGCGGGATCATCAGGGTCATTGTATCTGCTTCAGACAACAGGGTAATAGTCAGACGAAGTGCCTCACTGAAATAGTATGCACAACAGACGAGGATTATCTTAGGACTCACCAACATTGCTTTCCAGCTTTGCCATTGCCTTTAGGTTTAACTTATCAAAGGCCTGACAAAGTCTTTTTCATTTAGTCTCCCCATCTCCAGACCTCCCAGTTCTGGCCAACAGCCACCATGCCCCCAGCTACCTCCCAACCTGCATCTGCGCAGGGTACGCTGGGCCAGAGAAACCAGATACAGTCACCCTCCCCTGGCCTGGTGTGCGTAAGGAGGGCAGGGAATTTGGGGGATAGGGCCCTTACATCAGTACCATGATATTAGCTGACGGATGGCTTATGCAGGGGTACTGACTGTGAGTAACAGACACCCCCCCCCCCCCCCCCCCCCATACACAAGCACATGTGGTGTCAATTACAAAAAAATTTTGTTTTTACCCACCGCCGGATGGAGAGGAAGGCTCTCTGGGCCGTCGTTTTTTGGCAGGACAAGTAGGCAGCAACTCAATTTCGTATCAGCGTTATGGCATTTCGATCACACCATTGTTTACTCACTTATAAACAAACAGTACATTAGAGGCTCTATGACGAACAACAAAAGGATGATAGTAACCGGAATGATCAAACTTCTCTCTTCTGTATGAATATGTGTATACAGTGTATACTTTGGTTGAGTTTCTGATTCTCAGTATGCTTCAATGTGTTTATACGTAATAAACATGCTACACATGTTCATTTTAGTTTTGATTGGAGGAAAAAAATAAGGAAATTAATTTGTCTGGAAAGATGGATATTATTATACTAAGCATATTGACAACTCCTGCCGTAATAACATGAATCAGTAATCAGTTTATTATCTGAAAATTAGTCAGTAAAGCATACAAGCTATTCCCTTAAATCTTAAAATAAAGTTACGAGCTTAGAGAGGAACAGCACAATATTTTGGATGAGTTTATGAACTAGTGCCAGAGATAGTGACTAATAAACCATAATTACATTATATTGTACACTATAATTATATATTATGGCATGCAACTTGGGTGTAGGCCGATTTATAAAGGCAGTATGAATAAATCCATTTTGTTTCCAATCCATCTGAAATTTATGTCACTAAAGAAAAAAAATAAATAAATAAAAGAAAGAAAAAAAGCTTTATTATAATTATACGTACAAAGTCATAATTTTGTGATACTAAGCAAAACTTATGAGATAAGTTAAAACTTTGAGACACTAAATCATAATTCTGACAAAAAGTCAAAATTATTTGAAAATTATATAATTAGCCTATAAAAGTATTTTATCTCACAATTTTGACTTAAATCTCATAATTTTGACTTTTTATGTCATGATTTTGTCAGTTTCGACTTTTATATCATAATCTTGTTTTTTATTCATAATTTCTACTTAAATGTCATAATTTTTCATGTCATAATTATGAGTTTTATGTCACAATTAAAATTTACCAAAGCATGATTAAATGGGCTTCCATGGGGAAACTCAGATGAAAATCTTTTTGTCAGACATAGACACTGATTTGGGGGTTTCTAGCATTCTGGTAAGCAGTATCTCAGAGAGTGCATACAGCAAATTATGTGAAGACATAAGCAGCATCATGCTTTGTTGAAATGAGGATCCTGGTGAACTTTAGTTAAAGTGGATTTTTATAATTGTTTGACATTTGTGCAATTACTGAAGACTAGGGAGACCAATACTCTCTCCCAGCTGAGCACCCTGAAAATATAGAGATCCCTTCATATCTGACACCACAAAAGAAATTACTAGTGATTCTTCCAAAAGAATCTGATTCATCATTTTCCATAATTGCTGACCTTTTCACTGGCCTTTTCATACTCAATAAAAAGTCAAAAAGAAACATTCCCGCCCACTGAGTCACTGCTGTTCACATGTGCAACTAATAGCACCTGTAAACATTGGGGGAAGTCCTTTACGCAGTTGTTAAACGAACCCCCTCTTTTTCCTCACGGAGGCCTCGACAGGGGCTCAAGTGTTTGGGAAACACTGCTGTCTTGTTGATACTTAACGTATCACAACACATTGTAGGTTCAGTGTGTTAACTTATTTGCGAGGTTCAGTTACAGAAATCTGATATGGAAACAACCTCATGTTCTCCACTGTGGGTGAGGGAATTAGCCAAGCTCATGGAAAGCACAGTTCTGCTTGCGAGCTTGTGTTGGTAATGAACTGTACCTTCAGGGCACAGTTTATTGCACTGACTACCAAATCGCATCGAGCGAATTTTATGTGGCAAATTAAGAAAAAACTAAGCCTAAACATTTCCGGAAAACTCTTTTTGTCTTGCAGTATTTGAGAAAGAAGTGTTTTTGGATAAGCTATATTAAGCTTGCTTGTATCCTAAGAATTTGAACAGGAGCAAAAAGTAGCTTAATTGGAGTGGCTACTAGCAGTAATTTGTTCACTTAGGAAACTCTGAAATACATTTGTGAAAGCTGTTCTTTCTTGGTTTTTAAATGCTGTTACGCATCTCAAATGGGAAAATATGATCACCGCAAACCATGTCAAATCACAGTAGTCTTAAAGTTACAGCAAAGTTGGATCTGAATCTAAACAGACAGCTTTTTTGGAGTGTGTCAGTCAGGTCAAATTCTGAGGTCACAACTCTAGTCCAACTTCATAACAAAATATTATATATTGCGAACCACAAATCCACACCACTATAGGCCGAGGCACATCAATCAAAGGTCTGGCTCATGAGGAAGGGTGGCTCCTCTGATGTTCTGAGTATAAGGTAATGGAAACACTAACCCGTGACGCAGACAGAAATGTCCTTGATGTAAGCGAAAGCCAGTTGTTCTGCCGCTTTGAACAACTGCAATGAAAAGGCAGCAAGAGACACAATTGTTATTTTCTAACACCAATAAATGATTTGGTCATGGACTGACAAGATGTTTGGGACAATGGGATGGTTGAGTGGAGAAGATTCAAGAAATGAAGAGCTGAGCCATTTCTTCCACACAACATTGTGTTATTCAGCATTACTCCCCATTGGAAGCCAGGGAGATGGTGGGGCTCTAATGCTTACTTACAGACAGCCTTTCTCTGTGAGTGAAAACCCATGACGCAGGTAATAAGACTTTCCCTAACGCAAAACCATGTCCCCTCCCCCCTTCCCTATGCTTTCCATCTGTTTTTCAGACTCTATTTTGAACTTGTTTAATTCAAGTCTGAGTGCAGGTTCATCAAGGAAAAAGTTCATGACCATTTCAGATCATGCAGCGCATGGTATATTTCTAGCAGCCTCAGCTTCATCTCCAAGTAAAACCAGGTTTGTAATGGATTACAGCGAACTGAAGAAAACATTTTAAAGGTTATTGAAAGTTCTTCAATCCACTCCTTTATTTATCATTTGCAGGTCATTTGCAACTAAATAGACTTTGAAAACAGATGTAATGTGAAGGTCAGAGCAATCTTTTATGAAACATATTTCAAACATTTCTTTTATTATTACACAGACAGGCATTGCTTCACGAAAGTGAGTAGGAACCTTGAAAAAAAAAAAAAAAAAAAAAAAAACACACCGAATAGGTTAAATAAACCAAATTCCTTGATTTAAGGGAAAAAGTATGAATCCAATAAATCCAATGGGTAGTTCCATGGAAACTGTGTAAATAAGTTCCATTTCATTACCACTCTATGGCGACAGAGACTTTCCTAGAGAGCCCATGATTAGAGCCGCCAGCTTTCAGTTCAAAGGGGCTTACAGAATCTTGTGTCGTTCTCTCCTATGCCAACCGCTCCTATGACACGCTGTCTGTCATGACCTCATATTTTATTGACCACCTGCTTTGTCCAGATCAACAGTCAAATGGCAATGCTTGTGGCTTTTCTGCCTACACCACCTGGCAGCGGGGAAGAGGAGGTCGGGAATGATGACCCCGGTTCTCGTTCACTCATCCAGTGCACTTTCCTCAATTAGCTGTGAGCCAGCTCTGGGTCAAGGAAGTGCCCTGAAATCCAGTCTGTCCACCCAGCAAGAATGTAAAAAACAAGGAAAGACCTGTATCTAGGAGTGTGTCAGTAACCTTGCTTTGAAACGCTCTGACAATCTCCAGTCTGAGATGTCTGAACTTACACAACCGTTTGGGATCGGTAAGATTCTTAATGTTTTGCAAGAAGTCTCTTACAGCAATACAGTAAACACAGTAATATTGTATGTGAAATGATCATGATAAATTAATAATAGACATTTATTTTTATGTTTTAATAATGGAATATTATTATAAAATAAATAATTTCTATTTTAATATATATTTTAAATGGTAATTTATTCCCATGATGGTAAAATCTATCTATCTATCTATCTTAGAAATACAAGCACATTTTAAAAGACAGAAAACAGCAATAAGGAATAAGAAAAAAAATCTAATTTGTTAATAATATTAATATAATAATACTAATAATATGATGAATATATAATCAAGAATAAAGTTTATAGCAGGTAAAAAGACAACCCTGGGGGTCATTGACCTTTTTTGCTACTGTACATTTATACCTTAATCTGTAGAACACATCTTGATCTGTGCCAAATCAAACACCGCCTCCTCCGCATACACATAAAAAGAGAATTGTTCAAGGTCCCCACCTGCTCTGACATTCACTCTCATGTTGCACAGGAGGTCTAGGATCACATCAATTCATTGAAGACGATGGATCTGTCATGGAGGGAAGGAAAAGGGTCTGTCTAACAGCGCTGAATCAGGTTGCAGTGCCTCAGGCTTGTAATGTTACTAAATATAGGCCAATTCTTCAATTTTCAATTTGTCTTCTTTCAAAAATACTGAACTGACAAAAGTGGCCGCTCTCAAATTCTGCTAGCTATTATAACCATGCCACATTGTCCACACCCTAAAACACATATCGACGCACAAACATGCACACACCCTCATACAGACACTCTAATTTCCACAACAAATGAAAGGGGACATCTTGCAGAGGAACTCTCTCACACACATACTGTACACACACATATAGGCCTACTGTATATACCAGTATAAAGGCTAGTGTCATGAATGGATTTTCACATCAGAGCTCTCCAATCAAACGAAAAATGTCATGGTAAGCATGACGTTTGAAGTGCATACAGTAAAAAAAACAAAAGACATTCATTGAGTTCATTGAAGTCAAACAGGCTACGTGGGATGAAACTAAACCAGACTGTACAAACCATCAGTTTACAGATTAGTTGGGTTGAATCTCTCATTTCAAGACAATCATAGAGGCTCATAAAAGTCTATTATAGACATACTTTCATTGAATTTATGAGCCCTATCAGATTTCCACAAACTCTTTGTAGTTCCTAGCGGTTGGGATGGTTGTCATTTGATTAAGAAAAGCCATTCATCAAACTCAATTCTTTGAAAAACTAGGCTAAGTAAATCCTATGACCCAAAGTCTTCTGAGAGACTTTCAGAGACTTACTTTCATTGGTTCAGTTCAGGTGATCTGCTGTTATTTCTCTTTCCCTGAATGGATTTTATAAGTATCTTGGATAAAACAAGGCAATAAGATACTCAGAAACAGGTAAAAGAACAAAAGAAAAGGCGTAGCCCTTGCCCCCCTCACTCCAGTGCCTTGCTTTTCACCAGAGACAGCAAATCCCCTCAGAAAAACAGACTTACGTAACCGCACGGCGCACCTGCAGTGAGCACAGAAGAGAAAACTTGAAAGCAACAGTGTTTGAATGGCTGGACTTAAAAGACGTCCTGCACCAACTGTCATAATATGTAAAGAAATATGGTTATGATTCCAAAAACTTTCATCTGTAATTGTTTAGAAATGACCCCTTCCATCGATTCTGTCATCAGTTTTGAGTTTATTTTAATGACAGTGAAAAAAAAAAAGCTCCACATTCTAACCTTGTATGCTTCATTCACTATAAGAGAATGTCTCATCTAGCTATGATGAAAGCCAAGCCAGCACAAACAGAACAGAGGGGAAACACTCATGCAACCTTTTGACCCTTCAGCGTGTCCACATGTTGAACGTTGACGTTGTCTGTGGAAATGCCTTTAGGTTGGAATTTCTTGCCACCTAGTGGATAAAAGGGGTACTACTGCAATTAACGTATATGCAAACATGGAGTCATGATTTAGTGTCATTATTGTTTTGAATCAGTTCATTAAAATAATAAATAGTTTAAGGCAATCCTGATAATGTAATGAACACTTAGTGTAGTACGGCTTGTGGCTGCAGGCCTTGCATCCATTTTTTCCATGTAGACTACACAACATGTAGTTACTAATTAACATTCATTATGAAGAGTGATTTTTGTATCAGACATTCTATGTACATTGTACAGGTTATGAAACAAAAGTCCCATGAATAGACTTTGGGGACAGACCACTCATAACAAATAACTTTATCTACAATGTAAATTATTTGATCTTCAGATAAGCATTGCAGAGGTAACTATGAATAACTGAATTTAGACTGTGTTGGACTATGGCTGCATCTGCTTAATGTCCTTAATGAAAAAAATAAATACAAATAATTTATGAAAACTTATATACTGTATATTTACAATGCCCTTCATAGCTGTTTTATCTATTGTTTTTGAGCTGCATGCTTAGGCCATTGTCTATGATATAACTACTGAATTGATTATATGTACTTTTCCACTCCTTTTCAACAGCCTTTGTTGATTAATGTACTTTAAGTTTGTTTACATACTGTAATGAGGCCCATGTTGTGTCTTCGTGTGTGTCATTTCATTGCTCTGTGCTGTCCTAACAGGTATCAACATATAAAGCAATAAAGCATCTTGACAACAATGAACATACAGTGCTGCCAGTAAAAGATAATAATGGCAAGCTTATCCTGATTGTCCACCACTGATAAAATAATCATGTCTAGAAGCCATTTATTTAACTTATCAAATTGCTTATTACTTTTGAATTGTGTATCAAGTATATTCAGCCAATTCACATTCTCTCATAAGTGTAGCCATTGTTTACTGCTGGCTGGTGCACTGTAAAAATTGATTTTCAAGCTGAAGATGCTTATTGTGCATTATTGTGTCAGTAAATTGGCATATTTACATTTTTTTTTTTTGTGTTACATGTAAACAGAAAACATTTCTTGTCATAGATATTTATGGAATATACATGTATGTCTGACAGATTTTAATAAATAAATGGATTTTTTTTTTTTTTTTTTTTTTTTTTTTGCATGCAAGGGCTCACAATTAAGGAAGGTTTATAATTTTTGGATTGGATTGGATTCAATGGATTAGCAAACCATAGCAATTGCTCTTGCTCTTTTAGCCAAAACACATGCAATTTGCTTAAATAAGAAGCTTGAATCTAGTGTGAACAAGAAACGTCTCAGTTTAGGACTGTAACCACTGTTCCCTGAGAAGGGAACGAGACGCTGCGTCATAGTATTGATGCTTCAGGAATGCCTCTGCGTGATTGCTTCTGAAGCACGTGTGTGAAATCAGTCCAATGGCGAAACACAATGTCACAGGTGGGTGACATCATGACCAGGAAAGCATAAAAGCACATCTGTAATGACCAGCGTTAGCTTCTAAAAAGCCAAAGCAAGTCGATCACAGGGATGCACAAAGTATGGCAGGGCAATGCAAGGGTTGCAGCCGAGACATTCCCTTTCAAAGGAACGAGACACTGTGTCATTTTATTGACACTTTGGGAACTATAATACCCAAACCACCATGCTTACAAGTGCCTGTCTGTGTGAATACTGTGAGCACAACTAAGACAAGAGCACCTGTAAACCTGGAGCAGTGTCCAAGTCCAAATTGTAAAATCAAATGTGAGCGGAGAGGACCATCCCGCCGCATCACATACATTTTATTGGTGCAAACTCAAGGCATGTAGGGGACACCGACAGGGCCTGGAGAAAACGTGTCACCAGCGGGGTTCTCTCCAGGGATACATCACCCAAAGGGACATGGTAGGCAGCTATGGCTGCCACTTACACCTTCACTGTGGAAGAGGATAATCCTGCAGAAAACTGATCTTGCAGGAGCTCCAGCACTGTAACAACCGGGCAGTTAACTGGGTCCCACTGTCGAATTCCACACCATGAAGTGAAAACCCTCAACTTCAATGGGTACAGTTTACTCATGGAAGGAGCTCTGGAGTGAAGTATGGTCTCAACAACCTCAGTTGAGAGACCAGAGTCTCGGAGTTGGGCCCCCTCAGAAGCCAAACCCATAGCTTCCACAAGTCTGAAACTGCTTGACAGTGAGTTGCCGTTTAAGGCCATGAGGATAGAAGCGACACGAGCAGGCGATAGACGGTCCTGCATCATCACAGAATCCCACACCACATCCAGAAAAGTGTCCCTCTGTGCTGGAGAAAGCACACTCTTCTTGGCGTTCAGGCTTAACCCCAACTCTTTCATGTGGGTGAAAATGACATCTCGATGCCAAACCACCATCTGCCACCATCTGACTGAGCTAGGATTAGGCAATTAGTCTATATAATTTAACATGCTGATGCCCTGGAGTCGCAAAGGAGCCAAGGCTGCTTCCACACATTTCGTGTGGGGTGATAAAGCTAGACCAAAGGGAAGAACCCAATATTGGTAAGCTTCGCCCCCAAAATTGAACCTCAGGAACTTCCTGTGTTGTGGAAGGATGGATATGTGGAGGTATGCATGCTTGAGATCTATCGTGACAAACCAGTCCTTGGATCTGATTTGAGTCACAATCTGCTTCAAAGTCAACATTTTGAACTTGAGCTTCTTGACTGAATGATTCAAATTGCGCAGATCTAAAATTGGATGCAAACCCCCATCCTTTTTTGGAACGATGAAGTACTGGCTGTAGAACCCGGACTCTCTTACGGGTGGAGGAACCCATTTTACTTCCCGTTCTATTACCAGAGCCTGCTTAGGGTCTACCACTGTGAACAGAACCACTTTGAATTGCGGCGGCCGAGACCCAAATTGGATTCTGTAGCCCTTTTTCTACAGTATTCAGGAGCCATTGTGACACATTTGGCAGAAGTTCCCATGCTGCCAGATGGTCTACTAAAGGAACCAGTCTCTCAAGACTGGCCTCTGGTGTAATCTGAGTAGTCATCTCGGTGCCCTGAAGCGAATTGGCAGGGAACAACCGACCTGACTGCTGTAGGATCCTTGGAGGAGGATGAGAGCATCCTAGTGATGCAATGTCTTGTGGCAGACACTGAGACATAAGCTCACTGGAAACCTCTGTGCCCCAAAACACAGACGGTGGCGGGAATAGCAAAACAGCCTCCTGAGGGCACTGAGGAGGAATCATATGCTGAGGTGTGTACCATTCCACCCTGGAGGGGCCTGGAGGGGCCACTGGCGTCAGGACAAGAAGGATGGTCCTCAGACCTGTCCTCAGACCTGTCTTCTGCTTAGGAGACTTTGGCTGAGAGTGCTGTCCTGACCCCCATGCTTTCTGAGGGGAGGCATGAGAAGCGACACTCTCATTTTGTTGCGCCCTGTATGAGGAGCTAGTTGATGGCTGGGACTACTCTCACCCAGCAGCCCCAGAGACCTGAGCCCGGCGAGGGAGGTAGTGTTGAGAACACTGCCGCACAACTGTATTTATAGCGTCGCTGAAGAGGCCAGGAGGAGAGAGCGGAGAGTCCAAAAGAAAAGCTTTGTCTTTCTCCTTGATGTCAAAAAGATTTAACCAGAGATGACTCTCTGCGGCCAATCGTCAATGGCTCTGGCCATCTCCTTGGTGGCCTGTAGAGACAAATCTGTGGCCCGACGTAACTCTTTAACTGCGTCAGGCACCACCCCCTTAACTACTGGTCTCTTAGCATGTCTGCCTGGTACACCTGCAAAATGGACATCGTGTGCTGACACGCACCGGCCTGAACTGCTGCCGTATATGCTTTGGTGGGTAACGTCGGGGCCTTCAGGGATGATGCCGTGCTAGGGGACAGATAGCTCGCAAGTGTCTGTTCCACCTTGGCCTTGGCAGGGGATAGAGGTGGTGAGTACTCAAAATCCCCCACTTCGATGCCCAGGAAATCCATCTCATCAGATCTGGACGGCTGAAGCACTGTGCTCTCACCCCAGGTGGAAGAAGCCGCAGCACGAGCTTCCGATCCTAGTGAGAGAGTGCTGGATCCCTTGGTGAAGGCAGAGAAAAGGTAGAGCTGTCTCTAACGTTCACATTCGCAGATAGATCCACGAGATCTATCTGCGAACGCCATGATCTCAACCGCTGTGCTGCCTCGGAGCATGCAAAGCGGTAGTCTCTCGCAATGCTCAGAGTCAACCCCCTCGAGAGCTGACTGTGCAGGCTCCCAAACAAACAACACACAAATCGTATGTATCCCTGTCCGTGATGTAGGGAGGGCAGGGAGGAACACACAATTTAAATGCCTGTTTGCTCGTCATATTAATGTCTTTTGTGATTCTGTACTATTTCGGGACAGACAGCACTAAATAAGACAAACAGTTTCAACACAGAGCACTTGCTGAGGCACAGATATGCTTTTCATTCCAGTTATGCTTTTATACTTTTATGGTCATGACGTCCCCTGCCCTTGACATTCTGTTTCGCCATTGGACTAATTTCACATTCATGCTTCAGACGCAATCCCTCAGAGGCGTTCCCAAAGCGTCAATGCTATGACGCTGCGCGAGTTCCCTCGAAAGGGAACTAAGTGTCCAGAGATTTGAACTTATGGTTTTGAGAAAAAAAATCTCATTCCAGAACCAAAGCTATTGAAAGAAAATGCAAGAGTTCTATTCAGTATAGCTAAAGATTATAAAGATTGTACACTATGGTACACTATGTAACCCCTCTAGTGGTTAAAAACAAAACTGCATGCACTCTGTGGAAGAACAATTGCTTTGGTTGTGCTTCGGCTCTGCGTGACTGTGTGGATGAATATGGTTGTCCTAATGCTCATAAAACATTCACTACTAGGCTTAAAGGGGCAGTAAGCAGATTTTGAACAACGCTGTTGGACTTTTGATATTTGAAATCAACCCAAACAAACTCACCCCTCTCTTCATTGCTCAGCCTCCAAAACTCACACTCCAATCCTAATCACCCTGCTCCGAGTCGGTCTCGAACTCTGGCCTGATCGCTGCTGGCATGCGAGGCGAGTGCACTAACAATGGATGTCTGTTTATCACAGCTGATGCCCAACAAAATGCTTTGCGAAAAATAAAGCGCAGTTGATAAACGAATGACAAGGAAGCACAAAAAAATAATGTACACAAGAGCAAATACAAACAAGAATTCGTTGTTAGTCGCAAACAGCACAGCAGCTCCAGCGGGTCCTAAAGCGCTTGCCCAGTCATAAACCTTCATTCCAGTGATATTCTTTTGAACTCATTTGTATTGTGTCCCATCTCTCGTTCTGCAGGTTTTTTTTCTTATTTTCAAATCTCCCTCTTGCTTGTTCTCTCTCCTCGACCATCATACACCCCCTAATGCTGATTGGTTATGTGTTTGTTGTTGGTGTTGGCCCGACTAACTTCCAAACAGTGTATTTGAAATTCTACTGAGTCCACCTTTAAGAGATATACAGTGTAACCAGTTTAGATGGAAATTAACTCAATCTGACTGGTTAAAGACGTTACTGTAGCTATACCAATTAATAGAGACTATACCTATTAATACAGACTGTACTTAATATTCAACAAACAACAATATTACTGATCTGCTTTGCATTGACACCATTGTATGAGAACTGAACTGAGATGGACGATGACATCACTGTTTTCTCCAGAGCAGCTGTATAGATAAATGAACTAAATTAATCACAAATGATTTTTACAACTGAAATGAATCAGTACTGAACTTGCTTTAGCTGGACAATGACACTATTTTCATCTAGAGCTGCTGTACAGCCAAAACAAACTTTGTTGCATTACTTTCCTGTAATCACCTGTACCTTCCCTTTCTCTTTTGTTGTGACAACTAACCTATGCCACTTCCACACCATACATGCATCAACTTTTTTCTATTTACTGATATGACGAGACACGCACGGGCCATTGACGTTTACGTAATTTACTGTGAAAACATCCGGTTAAGTCTAAAAAATAAACACTTATAATAGGATTACCATAGTAAATCAGGGTAAGTTACACAGTGTATGTTTTAGAGAAGGTAGAAAAATGTAGTTGCAAAAAAGGTCTTTATTTTGATTAACGTTTTTATTTATCACATGACGATGGTGCTGAGTGGGGACCTATTTAGTGAAAATTGCAAAATAAACACCTTACTGCATTACACTCGTAAAACCGAGCAAAACATTGTGATGAAATGTAAAACATCACTACATAGTCAAGCTTTTAAAATAGTAGGCCTAATATAACACAATGTTTAAATAAAACCACTTGTCAAAACTGTTTAATTAAAAACACTTGTCTCATCTAATGGATGTCAAAGAAGGATTTGCAGAGCTCGAGCTTTAATTTTAAAACGTCTCAACACCAATAGTAATGCTTTGATGTATCATAAACCAACAAAAGTTGCCCAAATAGCCTATGACACCCCACCCCATCACGCAGAATGTTCTCAGGGGTAGGCCTACTTGCCTGAGGTCAAACCCACAGCAGATCACCAACAGAGGGCACAATTGCACTGTTTCTCTCTAGACTACTATTTTAAATAGCTGGACTGTGTGTGAAATACTTGAAAAATAATTACTAATCTGTCCGTCCATCCATCCCATACCCTGAATTATATGGAAGGTTATTTATTTATTTATTTATTTATTTTTTGAACGTGGAAGAGAAAGTGTCTCTTTAAAAACTCACATGGCATTTCAGTTTTAAACAAATATTTAAAAGTGCTTAATTTCACGTGTTGACCTAAACCGTATTCGACTGCATGGCATTTCCTCACACATCTCTTACATCTTTCAGTCCAAGGTCTTAGTTTAAATTCTCCGTTTACATAGGCTACATTAAGGCTCAAGACAAACCACACCAAGAATGTTTAGATATTAGTATAAAGTTTGAATAACATTCTCCAACGCAGAGGTGTAGAGATGCGTTGGCTCAGTGGATGCCTATGAACGGTCAATATTTCCATAGTTGGCAGCAGGTCACGTGACCTGCCCTGCCAGTAGCGGTACAATCTTTCCCTGGGTTTACTGGCAGGTCACGTGACCAGCTACCAGCCAGGCTCTATCTGCACAAGCTTCTACAGACTGTGCGCTCTGACGTGCTGCTCTCAATGTTGTTAGATGAAGCTATTGTATTCACCGCGAGATTCTTAGCTATTCGCTTCGCTTTACTTCCTATGTTTTTAGCGACGAAGGAATGAAGAGTCTTCACAATAAACGGTAATATTTTTTTTTCCTTTATAGGAATTTTATTTGTGCATTTGATATCATGGAATCTGGTTCACTATTCATTCTTACTGCTACTGAATGTTGCATAGCATAACAGTAATATTATTCAAGATCCATTACGCAGAAAGAACAGCAACGACACAGAATGTCATTTAAGCGATTCTCATTAGAATGTATTTGCGGCTGGAGTGAGAGCGATTTGAAATCCACCACATGTAGCATCAACATCTCGGTTATTTGTGTCTTGTCGCCTGTTTTTAAAACACACGTTTAATTGGTAGCTATTCTAAGAACCAGTTGATGAAAATGCAGAAGAGAAAGCATTGAGAACCAACCCATTCACTTTCAGCGGATTTAATCTGAAGCTGTTTACAAACATTCTCTCTTGATCACACCTCTGAAATGCGTCCTACAGTCTGGTGCAGTTCAGGTGATTCGGTTATCTCCATATTCAAGGCACATCTTTGATGCATTCCTTTGTGTCTGCATTTCTAATAATCCCTTTCTTGTTCAACAACCATGATGCCGTTTTTATTGTATTTTTTTTTTTTTTTTTTTTTTAGTGCTTATACACTGGTTCCTTTGTTCTGCTTTACTGCTATATTCCGCTATAATCAGAATGTTATAATGAACTGTTGTTAGGTTATTGAGGCACTAAAGGTCTTGCTCTTGCTGTTTCTACTACATTTTTGTGATTTTAAATAGTATTTTTTTTTTTTTTTGTTCATATCCTTAACAATAACACACAAGAGCACTATGAATTGAGCACATTTACACACATAACACATAATCAAAAATTGAATATGTTGTTAAGAGGTCAGGTCTTAGAATATACACCACAATGGAATGTTTATAGCAAGTTCGAACAAAAGTATTTCTGGGGAATATTAGAATACAGACAATGAGATGCTAAGCTATTAAGGAAACACATTGTTTGGGGTGAAGAGAAAATTCAGCTAGTTTACTAACATTTTACAAGCAAAAGATTGTCTATAATTGTAGATCTGTAACTGCACTGTAAATAGATTACTGTAAATTTTACAGTAACTTACTGGCAGCTGGATGCCAGTAATTTACTGTAAAATGTTTTCATTTTCATTTACAGTTTATTACTGTCTTTTCATTTACAGTATTATTACCATATTATCGCTTACAGTATTATTACTGTTGAGTTTAGCTTAATTTACTTTAAACAGAATTCATTTTCTGATTGTATTAGTTTTCCCCCAGCAAAAACAAAAAACCCAAATACTCATGAACATTTGTCCTTATGATATTCCTTTTAATTGTGAGTCTCATGGCCTACATTTTGCAATTCACTATGCTTTTATTGAGAATTAATGAGATTAATAATATCCACATTTTTTTCTGTTCTTGTTTTGATGAAAAAGGGAATGTGCTTAGAATTTCATTTACATATTTATATGGTTATTCCCAATAAATATATCTTTACAAAAATAGTACACCATAGTAAATAGCAAGAGAGAAAAGCAGAAAAATAACATGCAAGTCTTTTAGTTGGATCATGCTGATTACATGCATACCACAATATTCCAGTAGCTGTGAAAATGTAAACAACTTCTTCTTCTTCTTCTTCTTCTTCTTCTTCTGTAAACATGGTCAGTGTTTCTCTCTCTTTCCCATACACAAACACACATATTTAGGGATAAATCGTGCTGCTTTTGCATTTCCACTCACAGATGTTCAGTAGATGGAAGTAGGCCAATGACAGATCTGTGTATAAGCTTTTGGGTGGGCTTCTATATGGCTGTATTTCAGTTATTTAGCCTTAATACGGTATAGCCTTTTAATTGTAGAGAGAAATAACTAAAAAAAATCACACATTTTTGTCTCAATTCCAACCTTCACTCCAACCTTCACACTTTCTTTATTGGCATCTATGGTTCCATAAAGAACTTTAAACATCCATGGAACCTGTCCATTCCACAAAAGGTTCTTTATAGTAGAAAAAAGTTAGTTTTACACACACACACACACACACACACACACACACACACACACACACACACAGGTGGGTCGTTCAAGAACTGTTCACTGAAAGGTTTTGCTATAGTATTGCTGGGAAAACCCCCAGTTGGAACATTTACTTTTAAGAGTGTTGTCTAAATTTGTGTTAGTGCATGCTGTTTATAATGTTTTAATTAATTTTATGAGATTGTTGTATTATTTTAAAATATGGGATGCACCTTTTTAATGATGTTCAGAGGAGAGATTTCATAACTCTACTAAACTGTGTCCAGTGTTACTAAAGTGTTGAGTGTTCATCTCAGGATTTGTAAGATATTCATATGGACATGCACACTGAACATAAACACTGCTCATCTGGCAGACAAATAAACCGTTTGGTGGTGTGCTTGTGCATAGACAGACTTTTGACTATGGCATAATGTCTAAAGACTGAACCTGGTCAAAACGGTATGATGGAAAACAGAGAAAAAAAAAAATGCTGTTTGGACAGAACACTACTTTGTTTCCAACTGAACTGGTAATTTCAGTAATTTTTGTGTGAAATATGCATTAGACAGTCGGTGAATGGATTGTGGGAGGTCTGTGGGTGTGCCGTCTGAGGCTGAGACTACACTATTATCTTCTGCTGCTCTTTGTTGATGTCATAGGGATTAGTTATTCTTATAAATCTGCTCAAGAACAATAATTTAATGTTTTAGCTTTTTTATTGCATAAAAGCTTTTCATCCACCCCCATATGGCCACACTTTTATCATTCAGTGGTTGCCTGTTACAGTGACATTAAAAAGATCTCTCATCACTGAGGTTTATCTAAATGGGCTAGTTCAATCTCGTCTTTCTTTTAAGTTTTATTTTTGGTCTTTTCCCTCTTGTATTGTGAGCTACAGTAGAGAAGTGGGACATGAAATGATGAGGGAGAAGAAGCTGAAATGAACCTTCTTCTTAAGAACTTTACCTTGCACCAGACACAAACTTGCATCACCTGACTGAGCAACATAGTTCAGTGCATTGGCTACTAGGCTACGGCTTTCTTTAGGTCTTTTTTAATTTGCTAAGGTGATCACTCTGCGTGCTCTATTGATCTCACACAAGGTGACGCTGTACAAAGTGAAGAAAAAAAAGTACCTCTCCGGGTCCGTCTTGACCCGGAAGAAGTACATAAATAAATAAAATCCATAGTTTTTAGTGAAATTTTGTTTTATTTATTTATTTATAACAAAAAAATGAGATATAACCATTTAAATTAAATTGTTACATCATTTGCGTCCGGCTCTATTTTGACCCGAAAATGAACTGTGGCTTTACACATGCAATGTGTTTTTTATATTTTTTTATATTTATTATTTTAAATGTATTAGTTAGATTTCTCTTCTGTCTCTAAATTACTTCTGTAAAATACATTTAGTCTCTTTCCTACACTCATATACACATTTTTTCCTTCCCGCATTTTGCATTTTGTTTATAAACATGCTCGTGCTTGCACAAACAAGAATTCTGAAATTAAAATAAAATGACAAACAAATTAATGTCTTAATGTGTTTGTAGAGAAAAAGTTTGTCTAAATTTTAAAAAGAAAAGAGCATGAAAAGGAGATTCAAGCTGTTTATCATCATTTTTTTTTCATATGAAAGTAATAGTTTATGGAAGTAAAATTTTGTTATATATTAAAATATTGTTAATATTGATGTTTTGTTATTGTTTTGTTTGAAAAAGAATATGTAGGTTTCATGAATTTAGACTGTTTTGACTGTTTTATAAGCTTACGTCACCGGGTCCAAACAGACCCTGGCCTGGAATGAAAAAGGTGTATACATTTTTTTTTTTTTTTTTTTTTTTTAATGCAGTAGTAGGGTTAATTTTTTCCCTCTGATCTTTATATGATAACTGAAATATAAATAAAAAAATGAATAATAAATTATTCAACCCCCAGAGACATTAATAATTTACAATAATAAATTAAAGTTCCAAGAGGTCCGGTCTCTATATTTCCTTCCTAGCAGAGGTCTGGACAATACTTTTTTAGAACAGTTATACATTTCCATTAGGGCAGCCTTAGTACTTTGTAAAAGAAAAAATCCTGAACACTCAAAATAGTCATCAAAGATGAGAATCTTGGGCCCCGAGAGCCAAAGCAGTGATGTCTAAGAATTTTTACTAATATTTACCATCTGCATATGAAATATAATATATACAGTAAATCTAATATAAAAAGGTTAGATTAAAGTCAGGCTTTTAATTTTTATTATTATTATTATTATTAGATTTAGACACCTACGTGTGTAAATCATCTGTATGACAGATAAAAAATAATTATATTTGATGCATTCTCACCGCTCACTGTATTTCTGCTACTGATAGCAGCTATGCTACTGATACTGCATCATTCGCAGCTCCTAAATGTGACTCTTTAACAGGAGAGAGAAGCAACTCACATGGAATGGAAATGGCTTGAATGAAATGTGTTTGGCGCTGGATAAAAGGATGTACTGCCGAGAGATTATTACCATAAGCAATGGTAATGTTCCTTAAGTTTATGGATCCTGAGCGTTTGTGGTGTGTACCGCTCAGTTGTTTTGACCCACTGCTAACTTTAAACTGTAGAAACGGTGAAATGGCACAATTATGTCCTGCCATTTCCGAATGGAACCAAGCCGGGGTCCAGAACCGGACCATGGTCCGCCATTTCAATACTACTGCTCTATAGCTTGAGCTGTTAACACATACAGAAATTTAACCCATGCATGTGCTACAGTGTGCAATTTTTCACTTACATTTCCGAGATTCAACTTATTCAAATTCTTAAGACATTTCAGTTAGGGGAAAATACTATTCAACACCAGACGTGTTATTTAAGTTCAAGTTCACTTGTGTATTCACAGCATTTTGTGCAGAAGCAAGTTGTACTACTATTGAGTTTACATAGAGCACATGCATTAACCATTAGGCCATGGCTCCAATATGGGACATATTTTTCCATCACATTTCGGAATGTAAGTTTTGCACATTTTCCTTCCTTCAACCACTTAGAGTTTTATCTTTTTTTTAGGTTTTGGAGATTCTTATTAGTATTTCCTCTCCAGGATTTGGTTTTCCATATTCTTTCCTCAGACCTTTATGGGGAGTTGTTCATATTATATAGTATTTTTTTTTCTTTATTTAGTACTTTGTGTAAATCTGGGATCTAGTTGCGTTTCAGCCTACTGTTACTCACTTATCAGTTACTCAGATGTTAACACTTGTCACTGCCATATGCTTGTGCTCAAATAAAACAACAGCACAAAACTGATGTACATTGACTAAACAACTTGCCACATTAATGGTTGGTCTCTGTTGCCCCCACTGTGTGTGTGAAGACTCTCAGCCAGGACAAGGCTCTCTCAGTGTGTTGAAGTGCTCTACATCTGTGAGCTAGTACGAGGCAGCGATGGCCCACCCAGATGGCAGTGCAAGTGATGCCAGTTGTCCCTGCATGAACATTGACAACTGCTTTCCCCCACACGACTGTTACTCTCCCCAGCTCTAAATGTTCAGCTTGTCTCTTTCATGTCGAAATAGTAAATGTCAACAAAGCAGACCTATATGCTTATATAATCTCATCCAAATTAGAACTCTTTCCTTAAACAAAAAGCGTCATACCATCCTGTCTTGGCTTGTATAAACCTGGACCTCTTTGTTTTTTAGCATAAAGGAAAATGTAGTCTTGTTTCAGAACCATGCTGTACTCAGATTTCCATGCACGCCCAGCAGCCTGGCCAGCAAGGCCTGATGTCACACTGAAATGTGTCTCGAAGGTGTAGTGCAATGACTTGAGAATGAGAACTATTCCACTTGAAGCCATTTTTTTGTGTGTTGAGCTCCTCTTCCAAACAAACACAATAGCTATGTTTCCACCCACCTATTTTTATGCGCATTTTGGGATATCATAAAAAATGCTGGATGGAAACGCCAAAATGTGCATAAATTCTAAAAATGCACATAAAAAAACTTATGCGCGCAAATGAGTATGCTAAAATGTTTATGCAATACGAAAACATGAGCATAAACTACGATGGAAACACTTTTACCGAATAAATTCCTTGATGCGCATCAAAAAAGACGTGACTTTGCAATGGTACGGCATAACTGGACCAACGGACCAGTCTCTTTGCACAGCATCTGAAATGCTGTTTTGGTCATTCTGTAATTTAAGTGGTTCAGTATAATTCCCTCCATGCATGTATATTGCTCTTTAAGAATGCTGAATACCTCTTATTATGTATGCCTGCCAACAAACATAGCCCACAGCACACATGAATAATTCATAGCTTCAGCCCACATTTATTCACTCATGTTTACTGTAAGTTATGGTGTGCATTCGTGTTCATTCGCCAAAATATTCTTCAGTTGAGTGAACAACAAAAGCACCATTGCTGTGACATCACTGTTACGTGCTGAAAGTGATTCCAAAGAGACATTTTATAATAACTGTCATTATGTATTATGTAATGTAGAGCAGAATATGAACCTTAATGTTGGTTAATAACATATCAATCTCAGTTATTATATAATATTATTACAATATTTAATTTGCTGTTTAGAACTTTTTAACATAAACATAAAATCTGCACTGCTGTAAAAGATGCTTCAGATTTTGTGAGAATCTATTCGTTCCTTAGTGTTTAGGCCTGTGGGCAGTGATTCCTATGTCAGGCATGGAGTTCTACATCTAGCTGGGAAGATGTTCAGCAGAAAGGCCTGTCATTCCATATACTAGAGCTGAGACAATTAGAGAGCCAACTGTTAGACTCCAGCTCTCTAGAGAAATGGCTATTTATGGCACCTTGTGTAAGATCTCTGCCCATAGGTCAGCATTTTCCCTTGTATTTGACTCATAAACAGAGTTGGAAGAGATCGGCAGACAGACCTAAAATGGAAAGTCCAGATGAATTAAACAGGCTCTTTTACATTGACACAAGCAATCAAATACAAACCCTACTCAGTGTCCATTCAAAAAAGAACATAATGTCTTGGCCTAATTTCTGCCATACTTGTTCTTCAGGAATAACTGAAACTAGTTTGATTCAGTGAATTCAGGAACTTGCCCCTGCTAAATTATTCTTCTTTATGTTAAGACAATTTTTAACATAAGTTGTCTCGCAACCCAATGTATGGTGAGTGGCACTAAAAGTGGCACTGAATGTCCTATCGCGTTTGAAAATAACATTCTGTCTACATTTAAACCTACCCTAAACCTAACTGATACGAGATAAAAACACATTTATTAAAGCAACCATGCCATTTTAGTTTTCTTCTACAAGTCTTTGAGCTCTTTTAACAAGTGCATTGCTGTACCAGGTGCAATGCTCTACCGAGCAAGTTTACCACATTAGGAAAGCCATACATATGGAGCTGGTTATGTGATGCATAGTCAAAATGTATTAATTTACAAATCATGATGCACTATTGTAAAAGTGTTTTGAGGTCTTAATATAGTATTGTACAAGAAAACATACTGCATTTTTAATAAGTCTTTATTAATCAATAATCTGCCCCTGTAATCGTTGTGTAAAAAAAGGAATACAAGTTGGTGTTTTACTGTCACTAGTGTTTTTTTCAACTGGAAACTGCAGTGAATTGTATAGGTAAATTTTTTTTTTTTTTTTTCAAATGAGCTTAGGTTGAATCTTACTGAAGCTTCACAAAAAAATTAACTGAGTTTGGCACACACAAGTACTGAAGGTGATGCAAGCCCATGGAGGGCAAATTTACCATCTTGTGTAATTTAGAATTAGTGTACTATAAACAATACTCAGTCATTGCAGTATCCCTATTGATTTCAGAAAGAATTACAAAGAGATAAGTAATGAATCCATCAGAATGTAAGTCTTTTCTGTACTGTCTGCTGATTGGTCTGTATGAAATGTTTGCTCATCATTGTACCCAATAAGGCGTCCCTTTCTCTTTCCCCTTGAAAGGGGGATGGTACGAGCACCAACCAACAGAGCTACTGCACCACACTTTTTCATCACTCATTCTCAAGTCAAACGCAGCAGCCTAAGCTTAAAAAGCAGATAGTTTCCACATCACCATTTGAATAATATTGCATCTAGGTTCCTCTGATGGACTCTTGCACCTCCTTTTGTGGACTGTCATCTATCAATCAAACAGTCCCTCAAGCCCCTAAGAAAACATCTGCTGTTGCATTGTTGATAGTACCTCACAATGAGAGGCAGTGGAAATTTATTCACAGATTTTCTGTTGGAAGTGTTAGTGATAATTGGGGTTACATGCTAACCATAGGGCATGCATATTACTTGTGGAATTTTGCAGGGATTTGAAGATGTGCCACCATTCAATGAAAATACAGTATTTTAATTATAATATTTTCTTAGTAGGAGATGTTTTAATACATTGAGGAAGAATCAAAATAGACAAACACACACACAAACTGAGGTTTAGAGAGGAAATACCTCTCTAAACAGCTCTTAATTAATCTAAATTATAGCATTTGTTATTTAAGTACATGTTATAATATGGTATGTTGGACGAGACCATTACATGTAAATATTTTCAAATATGGATTGATCTGAGCGCTTGTACTTTCAGGATGACAATCTTGAGGGTTGTAATCTGGGGTTTCATCAAATATTGCATAAACTAATCCTTTTGCTGCTTGCTGCAAAGGTGGCAGATGATGACAGTTTTCCTCAGGAGAAGGAAGGATTTTGTTGCTTATCCTTAGGGATGTGGATTAGGGTGTTTGACAGACTATCATCTTGGTTTATGTAAGTTTGGGATCAGGCCAGTTTATCCAGATTTCAGATCAATCTCATTGAAGGTGACTCTTTTGTGTATTTATTGAAACACCAAAACAAACTTTATTTTCGATTTTCAGTTAAATGAAAACATTTCTATTTAATTATATAGGCCTAATTATGTTTTTAGTCCAATTCAGTATAAACATTTAAACTGTGGCTGTACTTTCATGATACTAGTTTTTTTTTTTTTTTTTTCTCAAACATGGCTACATTAAATAAAGACATCACTATATAATTAATATGTATAGTGCAAATTTTGATCAAAATGCTCTTCTCTGGAGTTTTTTTTTTTTTTTTCCTCTAACTAATGATCTATGAACTTTGAATGGCTTTCCTAGGGTAAATGTAACCTTATGTGGCATATTTTTTACAAGCTGTTTATTGTTTCTCTGTAAATATTGTTTGGATTATTTTTAAGGCTTTGGGAATTTTGTGGAGCAAACTAAAGTGTTGTGCTGCATTATATAATATGACATGTTATTAATGTTTCTTATGACCTCAGCAGTCTAGATTTGTTAAACTGACATAGAGAGTGATTTTAGTGAGAGGATATACAATTTAATATAATGCCAGTAGGTAGAAAATGCTTAGTAAAGTCTTTTGCTTTCCTTTAGTTTTACAAACCGTGGTTTGGGGTTTTGAGTAAATGATTTTCTCATTGTGTAGTGCAAAATTCACAAGCACAGAATTATTTCCTGTGGTTCTGCTGGTTTTAAAGCGATGTAAGCATACTCTCTCTCTCAAACTATTATTGTGCCTTTAACCACTTACTATCAGTTTTTAGGAAACGTAGATCACCTTCTCTGTTCACTTGTACTTGTGTCAGCACTTTTCAGCCCTCTATGATATGAGTAAGCTTCAAGGAAAAATTGGGAAAGGGGCAGATGAAAAGGCCATAGTGAGAAAAAGTCAGTACTGGTATATTGACTCCTGTCAGGAGTGTCCTGTCTAAATACATCGGGAAATGTCATCAACAATACTGTACGAACACAACAGATGCGCTTGTTTTGTTAATTTTGGGGTGAGGGTCAAGTGACTTGTCATTGAAAGAAATACTTAACTGTGTTTTAGTCTCTTCTGCTTATTGAAGATTTAAATGTAAGTTGGTATGTTTTGGTGATGGGATAGAAATATTGAATATGACATATGATGGCGTGTCATGCAACTTTGTGTCCCAGAGCGAGTGACTGTGTTTGTCAGTTTCTATTTTTGTGTGTGCGACAGACTCAGCAGACAAACAGCGCTCTCAGACAGCTGAAGCCTGGCGGGAATCTTTGTTCCCTTCCTTTGGCTCTGTGGTTCCCATGGGGATAAAGTTTCTGAGACAGTCAAGGCCTTCATATGACCAACAGGATCTTCAAAACATTATGAGAGCTCAGGTTACCTAGTGCCAACGAGATCTGATTTTGGACCAGTTCCTCAGTCTAAATGATGAATATGTTGCGCTCATGAGCAGTCTGGGTTTGGTTCTGTATTACTGAGCCTTCTTATATGGCAAATTGACTAGGATTGGCTATCATTTGAATTTTAGCAATTCCGATTATGCTCATTGATTTTAGATTCTTTTTGATTCCCAGTTTTGATTCCAGTAAGGTAGTAAAATTCAAACATTTATATCAAACAAATTTATTCTGTGTCTTTTGGCAAAATGTTTTGTTGCAGCTGATTTCCATGAACAAATATCAGTAGCCTACAAAATATTACCAGCCTAACCAACTTATCAGCAATGCTTTTTCGCATTTTCTTTTGCTTGAAAATGGTTTGAAATCACATTAAAATGCGCACACAGGAATCGATAAGCAGAATAGAATTTTTAATTTTCAATATCTGATTCCTGACCTTAAGTATGCAATTCCAGAATTGGTACCTATTTTCGATTCCCAACCCTAAAAGTGACCCTATTTAATATTCATCTTTACAAACATAAAGCCCCCAAACAAAACTTAACGTACCTGTCTTCCAGACTGTTCAGCTTTTTGGCGGTATTCTTTTTTTCTCCTTGTCATTAATTGTTCTTTATGTGCTGTATTTCTAGATATTGACATGAAGAAGGACATAGAGGTGCTGATAGCAGAGGAACGTGCTGAGATCATCTCTAAATATAATAAGGTAAATTGTGCCTTTTACTCTCACTATTTGTTCAGATTTTCACTTAAACAGTACAAATACTGTGATACTGTAACTTGTTTAAGTTTGCCTATTTACTTTAATGTATGAGTTACTAATAAAAATGTATATGTTCTAGAATTGTGATTACTGTATATACACTAACATTCAGGTATCAAATGCAGTAAAGAAATGAATACTTTTTTTCAGCAAAGATGCATTAAATTGATCAAAAGTGACAGGGTAACCCTTTACAATAAAGTTCATTTGTTAACATTAGTTAATGTATTATTAACTAAGATTAACTAACCATGAGCAATACATTTGTTACTGTATTTGTTAATTTTTGTTAACATTAGTTAATAAAATACAGCTGTTCATTGTTTTGTCATATTAGTTCACAGTGCATTAACTAATGTTAACAAATACAACTTTTGATTTTAGTGATGTATTAGTAAATGTTGAAATTAACAAAGATTAATAAATGCTGTAGAAGTGCAGTTCATTATTAGTTCATGTTAACAAATGTAGTTAACTAATGTTGACTAATGAAACCTGATTTGTAAAGTGTTACCAGTGACCGTAAAGTCATTTATAATGTTACAAAATATCTGTTTTAAATAATTGCTGTTATTTAGGACTTTCTATTATCAACAGAATCCTGAAAAAAAATGTATCAATGCTTTCACAAAATTATTAAGCAGCACAACTGTTTTCAACATTGATAATAATAAGAAATGTTTATAGAAAATGTGCAGCAAATAGGCATATTAGAATCATTTGTGAAGGATCATGTGACATTGAAGACTAGTTTAATAATACTGAAAATTCAGCTTTATTATCACAGGAATAAATTACATTTTAACATAGTACTAATATAAATATAATTTACTGTATTTTTGATTAAATAAATGCCACCTTGGTGTTATGCTGAGCATATTAGCAGGGGAAATTTATTATTGTACGGTATGTTGCTGAATTACAGTTTGACATTTTGTTAATTACAATTTTGAATTTTGTGGATGGTGTTTATTTTGCACTGGGTTGTCGACCTCTAACCTATGAGGTTGTTCACATGTGCTATGGCCTTTATGGCTGTAGAGTCAAGTCAGTTTCATTTGTATTGCGCTTTTCGCAATACATATTGTGGCAAGGGAAAACTCTCTCAGATTTGTCAAGAGGGAAAAAACATTGGGAGGAACCATACTCAGGTGTTAAAGGCAGTTTTATGTGCTAGTGCAGCAGACAGAATATTTTTGTACCAGCAAAGTGTTTGTTGACTATATGGCCGCCGTGGTGATCAATTTGACCATGGCAAATCATGACATTCTCTAATAGACTCATTTGAAATTGGGGGAATACTGGGACTGTAATCTTTGGCTGTCTGTCACGGATCACTGCTTGCTTTCCACTCTTCTCTCCACCATGGGGTTGAGAAGAGGGCAGAAGAGCAGCAGCGGTCCCCCTCAGGGAATCAATCCACACCAACTGGAAAAGCTTTTAAATGTCAGCTGCACTGAACTCAACAGACAGGGTGAAAATTCTGTTGAATAAGTGCAGAGCATTAAATTGTTCTCAGCTCATAAATCAAAATTGCAGCTATATGGCACTGGTTGTATGACAAGAGTTGTGACACATTTGTTTGCATTTCACTAGAATGGTTAGCGAGCCACAGAACAGTGTGTGGAGAGCGGTGTGCTAGAGAGAATTTTGCTGCTGTCGCTTTCCATAATTGCATCGACCACTCAGCAACACATAAAAAAAAAAAAGACAAGTTCCAGCATAGAACTGCCACTTATAACACGCACACAAACAAAATAAAAGCTTCAGCTCGACTATTGGAAATGTTTCCCCTGTTTTACATTAGATACATCACCGGGGTGGGATGGAGACAAAATCAGTCATGGCAAAAAGTAATGAAGGTGTGGTTTTAGATCACCAAAGTGCACATTTGTGATAATGTAGATATAAGACATGTCATTTGAACCCATTGAGCAGAATTGTGTTGCATATTGTTTTTGCTTGTTTAATTCAAGTTGTTTTTCCATTTATAAAAACTGCAACTTGCCCAAGTGTATTAAATTAACATATTAATTTATTTAAAATCACTTTACCACCTAGTCAGTTCAAATAAATGCAGAATTGTATGTGGCTCACATTGTCACACTCACAACTGCCTACTTTATTCACAGATTTACTGCTGCCATGATCACTAAAAAATTTTTCAACAAACAATATCTTTTGTGGCAAAATAATTTCATATTCATAATATTATAATTGTATTATTGTATAATTATATCATAGAATAGCATTCAGTATATTGTCATGTTATTATTAGTAATATAATTATGAAAGTAAGTAATATAATCATTAAAGTCTAATCTGATTCAGAATGGCTGCCTTTAAAGATGCTTAAAAGTTGCCTGGAATTGGATGAATTGTTGCACCTGATAAAGTCTACAAAGTTTGTGTTCAAATGAGACAAAGTATTTGCTCGTGTGTTTTTCAGGGTAGAGACGCAGGAGTTCAGATTGATCCTTGGGAGGATGCAGACTACAGCATATACAGAGTTACAGATCGCTTTGGATTTCTTCAGTAAGTACTGGGTAAAGCCCAGCATTTAGTTTCCATATTGGCAAGCATGTATTTGTTCATTTGCTGTTAAAACCCTGTAAAGCTGTTTTTATTTTGTCTGAAAGTAATAGTCACTCATAATGGCTGTCTTTCATTCATTGCATTTTTTTTTTTTATCAAAATACATTGTCTGTCAACACATGTAAACATGTAAAGCAGTCTGATTTAAATGGTTAGTTCACCCAAAGATGAAAATTCTGTCATTAATTACTCACCCTCATGTGGTTCCACACCCGTAAGACCTTCGTTCATCTTCTGAACACAAATTAAGATATTTTGATAAAATCCAATGGCTCAGTGAGGCCTCCATTGCCAGCAAGATAATTAACACTTTCAAATGCCCAGAAAGCTACTAAAGACATATTTAAAACAGTTCATGTGACCACAGTGGTTCAACCTTAATGTTATGAAGTGACGAAAATACTTTTTGTGCGGCAAAAAAACAACAACTAAATAACGACTTTATTCAACAAAATCTAGTGATGAGTGATTTCAAAACACCGCTTCATGAAGCTTCGAAGCTTTACGAATCTTTTGTTTTGAATCAGTGGTTCGGAGCATGTATCAAACTGTCAAAGTCACGTGAGGTTGAACCACTGTAGTCACATAAACTGTTTTAAATATGTCTTTAGTGCCTTTCTGGGCATCTGAAAGTGTTAATTATCTTGCTGGCAATGGAGGCCTCACTGAGACATTGGATTTTTTCAAAAATATCTTAATTTGTGTTCCGAAGATGAACGAAGGTCGATAAGAGGGTGAGTAATTGATGACAGAATTTTCATTCTTGGGTGAACTAACCCTTTAAGACTGTGCTATAGAGCTGTTGGAACCAAATTAGTTTTCCCTGATAAGGGAATGTATTGTGGAATTAGTATTAGAGTGTTAGTGTTTTAGAGTGTTTTGACCTATTTGTTTTTCCCACAGTGAAGAAGAATTACCCACACCCAGTGCCCTTGAAGAGAAGGTAATGTAGACATGCACGAATTAAGCATGTAAATATTCAATATACTATACAGGTGATGTGCATTCAAACAGCATGTGAATATACTATTCAAATAGTGTTTTGTAGAATGGTGGGAAAGATGAGAATCACAGACAGAAACACAAAAGAAAACAAAGGATCACAGACTGAATTTGTAGCAGTGTGGAGACTCTTTTGTAAACAGGCTTATGGTGACCTTCAGACATGAGCGTTTTGTATACAAGAGTGTGTGGCAGACACAGCTGGGCTGTCTGGAGTTGTGTTCCCATGTGACATTCACAGCATGGAGGTGGCTGATGCATTTCCCAGCTGACATTTGTTCAGTCGTGTTGTGGCACATAAAGGTTAAACACTAAGCGTGGAAAGAGTGAAAGCTGTCCTCAGAACAGATGTTAATAGCAGCAGGGTGATCTGAATGCCTGCCCTGCATCTAATCCCGAAGTACTTGTACAAATGAGGAAAGAAATATTACTTCCTTCGACAAAACACAGGAGGGTTGTTTATGTCATGTAGCAGATATTTAAACTCATACCTGTCTGGACCCTGAGGATTATGATATGCACCATATGCAACTGATGACATATTCTTTCAACATTTTTATTTTTTATTTATTGAATTATTTTAAGATAAAATAAATAATTGAAATTGAATGAAGATGTGAAACTTACCATTCCAAAGTTTGGGTTTGTTAAATTGTAGTGTTTGTGAAAGAAGTCTCTTATGCTCACCAAGACTGTATTTATTTGAACAAAATCACAATATTATTACAATTTAAAGTAACTGTTTTCTATTTTAATGTTTTAAAATGTAATTCCTGTGATGGCAAAGCTGATTTTTCAGCAGCCATTTCTATATATAGATATATATATAGATATATATATATAAACTTAATTTACTGCATTTAACCAATTAATTTGTCCAATGTATATAAATTGACAAAATTTAAAAAAAGTTATTTCAACTTTTGGGAAGGAAGTAAAACCCCAAAAAAAGCCCATGCAAAAAAGAAACATTTTACTGATCCTACTTTAAACGGTAGTGTATTTAATTTGATATTATACATAACCTGAACCTAATGAATTCTCAATTGTTAATAAATAGGACAGGCTGAAATAAAGTATGATATATTGAAAAATGTTTATCATTATTATCAATTATTATTATTATTATTATTGATGTTTTTGCTTTTGTTGATTGGTGTATGTTTATTTTTTGTTGAAAAATAATGATAATTAAACAGAAATTAAACATTTATTATATCTAATTTTTGAATTTGCAAATCTTTCTTCATAAGATCTCATTGTTTTCTCCTGTGCAGCAAAAACAGGTGGAGATTGAGAGGGTTCAGAAATGGCTGAAGATGCTGAAGAACTGGAGCAAGTACAGAAACAGCGACAGGGTGAGATTCACATTGAGAGATTGCAATCATTGAAAATCAGAGAAAACACTGTGATGTAGCTCCAATGAGAACCAGAGTGATCCTTAAAACACACACACACACACACACACACACACACACACACACACACACACACACACACACACACACACACACTCTCACTCTTACTCTCACACACACACACACTTGCACTTACTCCTGATGTCTTTGTGCAGATGATTAAGAGGGTGTATAAAGGCATCCCACTACAGCTGAGAGGACAGGCCTGGGCCCTGCTACTGGACGTTGAGAAAGTCAAGAGTGACAATGCAGGAAAATATGAGGTACAGGATAAAAACATCCATGAATAGACATTCACACACAATAGCTCAGCAGTTTTAGCTGCAATCTATGGACACTATATAGCTGTGAGTCTCTGCTGGCCTAAAGCCGGGTGTTTGGTGAGAGTGGGATTACTGGAGTGGTGTTGTGGTAGAGCTATTTCAAAGGGATTAGAGTGTGATCTGAAAACAGACAGATGGCTGATACATGGTATGGAAAGAGATAGGAGAGAATAAAACACAATCTAAACAAACCATCTGAGCTGCTGAGATTTTACGACTAGCAGGAAGTATTCTTAGCCTCCACCGTATTGTTGAACACGGTACCCCTGGTGCTGAAATCCTGTATTGCATGTTTTACACAAGTAGTTTTGTAAGTGCATTACACAGCTGTCCTGAATACTTGAAAAAAAGTGAAAGTGAAAGCCAAGTATGGTGTCCCATACTCGGAATTTTGGCATTTCACTCATCCAAGTGCACATAAACAGCAGTAAGTATTGAACACACACACACCGTGAACACACACCCAGAGCAGTGGGCAGCCATTTTTGCTGCAGCTCCTGGGGAGCGATTAGTGGTTAGGTATAATATCACAATATACAAGATACAATATCACAAGATACAAGATAAATCACATCATAATTAAACCTAGAGATGTTTGTCTTCTAATGTTATCTTGTAATGCACAGTAGTATGTCAAAGATGAAACTGTTTTTGATAAAGCCGTTTGTTTGATTGACAGAGAATGAAGGAGCAAGCCCAGCTGTACTCTCCTGAAATCAAACAGATTGACCTTGATATTAATAGGACCTTTCGAAACCACATCATGTTTATGGATCGATTTGGTGTAAAGTAAGTAAAACATGCAAGCATTAAAATGTGCTATGATGAGATAACTTTAATTACTGTAGATGCATTGATGCTCTGCAATAAAAATCGCTGAAATTAAAATCACTTTGCTGCTTCTGCATCTTCTATATGTTCAATGCTTATCTTATAATGCTGCTTAGTGATCTAACATTAGCATATTTACATGCTGCCACTATCTGTAATGTATGCACACTGACAAAGCTTTTGAGCATTTAAAACACTTAACTGAGAACAAATTCTTCCTACAGGCTTTCAGACTACTCTGGTTTACTATGACTCAGCTCTTGAAATTTCACATGACAGTAATGGCTCATAAATGGTTTATCTGAGTGTGCCTAAAAAGATCACATTTAACCTTATAACAAACTGCCCACTTCCACTTTTTATAAGAGTATATGGAATTTATTGTCTTTCTATGGAATTTCCATACAGTTCTCATATAGGAAATGTTCTACTTGGGGGACTTATTTTAGAAGTAACTTACACCCTGTCCTAAATGGCACTCTCAGATTATGTGGACTTCGCAGAAGTGAAGGCTGTGAGACCACAAGTCCAAATCAAGTGTGCCATTTGAAACAGGGCCTAAAATTTGACCATAAAATACAAAGACATATTTACAAAACAGACATGTATATGTGTTTATTATTAAATTAAATCACAAATTTGCTCAGTTTTGTAAGTGCTTTAGTAATATGTTATTTCCAAGTATTTACTATATCAATGACGATGCGGCGTATACGGTATACACTACCATTCAAAAGTGTGGGGTCAGTAAAATGTTTGAGATGTGTAAGATTTTATTTTTTTAAAATAAATTAATACTTTTATTCATCAAGGATGCATTAAATTGATCAAAAGTGACAGTATAGACTTTACATTGTTACAAAAAAAAACTTAAATTCTATTCATGAAAAAATCCTGAAAAAAAAATGCATCAGTTTCTTGCTCTCAGACAACCTCTGGAGCTGGTTTCTCGATTTTGAGAGCTTGTTCCCCCAGCAGGCCAGAAATGGGAGTGATGTCACTGAGGATTTAATAGATTGCAGGCCTTAGAAAGCCAAGTGGAAAGTCTTGCTCATTTGAAGGGTGTCATTAATGCTCACACATGATGGGAGGGGCTCCACTGTAATTTGAAGGAACAAATGCATCTTTGTGGAAAAATATGGATGTTGGTTCGTGTGTTGCAGATGTGCGTTTGTTTCACTGTGGTGTGACATTAATTAAAGATTGCAACACAAGAGTTTGAGCCTGACAACACTGATATTTCTCTTCACAGGCAGCAGTCTTTGTTCCATGTGCTCTCTGCGTACTCTGTTTACAATACGGTAAGTGTACAATCACATCCATGTTTAATAAAGAGATGTTATATAATAGCTGACTTTGTCTGTTCTTGTCTGCAGGAAGTGAGTTACTGCCAGGGCATGAGTCAGATTGCTGCCATTCTGTTAATGTTCATGAATGAAGAAGATGCATTCTGGGCTTTGTCACAGCTCTTAACCAATCAGAAACATGCCATGCATGGTAAGCCCTCCTCTATTTTTCTGCTTGTGGCTACAAATTTTAACGGTCATTTAATTGCTAGCATATTATATAAGCTTCAAAAGACTTTATGACATAAAGCACACTTCTGTTCAAAAGTTTCATTTTTTTTTTTTTTTTTTTTATGTGTGAAAGAAGTCTTTTGTACTCACCAGGGCTGTATTTAATTGTGTTAAAAATACAGTTATAACAGTATTATTTTGAAATGTTGTTACAATTTGAAAAAAAAAAAAACATTTTTTAAATATATTTTAAAATGTAATTTATTCCTGTGATGGCAAAGCTGAATTTTCAGCAGCCATTAGTACAGTCTACAGTGTCACATGAGAAATCATTCTAGTATGCTGATTTGCTGCTCAGGTAACATTTCTTATTATCATTATCAATGTTGAAAACCGTTGTGCTGCTGAATATTTTTGTAGAAATAGTACATATTTTTCAGGATTGCTTGATGAATAGAAAGTTCAAAAGAACAGCATTTTTAAAAAACAATATATATATAATATATATATATATATATATAAAAAATAATTTATGATTTTTGACGTGTCTTAACTGCCACTTTTGATTAATTTAATAAAATATTAATTTCTTTTAAAAAGAAAAGTCTTAAAAACCATATATGAGATACATAACACTTTAGAATTGAACACAGGGTATTGCTGTTGGTCTTGTGTTGGGACATTTTTATCATACTTTCACATTTGCCCATCACAGGATTCTTTGTTCCTGGATTTCCCAAACTTCAGCGTTTCCAAAACCACCATGACCAGATTCTCTCCAAACTTTTACCCAAACTTAAGAAGCATTTGGTAAGATTACTTTGGCAGACAAAAGACTGCAAAATGTAACCAGAACCTGTAAGATTAGTTAAGTTAAATATAACTTATTTTGTGTCAGTTTCTCTAATGCTGAGTTCTCTTTCTTTCTCATTCCTTTTTTTTTCTGTTTATATGCACTTGCATCAGGATAAGGAGCAGATGTCCAGTGGGATTTACAGCACTAAATGGTTCCTCCAGTGTTTTATTGACAGGGTAAGTGTTTGATCTCAGCAGATGCATTGTAACCTAACTGACAAGCGTGTTGTGTAAGCAGTGACTAGTAGATAGGTGTACATGCTCAATCATATGCTAAGCTTAGGCATCAAAGCCAAGGAAGTGATACATCAGCTGTGTGTATATTAAAGTGCGTAATCAGGTCACTGCTGACAATCCTAAAAGTGTTGAGTCATGAGCTAAAATGGAGGTGGAGTTTTGGCTTTATTTGAATGTAACTGGTGAGTCAGTGTTCTGATAGTAACTGTGATTATATTCCACCATTGAGGGACTGAAAAAAAAACTTCTGGATCTGCTCAAGTGAAAGGTGTTTATATGAAGAGGTACTGGCAGTGAGACCTGCTCAGATAAAAACTCTATCTTGAGGTGATGAGTGGACATTCAGGTTTATACAGGCAGACATTTTAACAGATATTGTAGATATGAACACAGAGAGGGGAATTGGGATTGAGTGTCATAAGCAAAGCATTCATATGGTGTGTTCACACTTGTAGTTTGGTTCTTTTGGTCCGAACCTACAGATATTACACAAAACAAAACAAAAAAATGGCTTTTATGGCGTATATTTTGTGACTGAACTTACCAAACATCCAAAACACTGCTGTGCTGTGTGCTGGGCTAAAGTGCTCATTGCATGTGCGTACATATGATGGTATTTTTAGCATCTGAGAACTCGTGAAAATCGTATAAAATGTGTAAAGGAGTCAACACAGCGGCATGAATTCCTCTGTCACACACAAAAATCTGTTGCAAGGAAATGCGGTTCTGATGCCTGTGCTGAGCTGTGATGAGCAAAGTAGTTCCTATGATGAGAAAAACAGGTATGCTTGTCTCATCTTTGACATCACGTACTGTTTTTGGTTTGTTTAAATGTCTTTGGTCCATGTTGTGTTCATATTTCACTTAAACCACACCAGAGTTCATTTGGAAGTGGACTTTTCAGGGCTCTTGGTCCACTTGTTTGGTGTGCACCAGGGTTCAGATGGCAGCTTTCACACTTACTCAAATGAACCACATTAACAGAGCAATCGTACCACACACCCAATTCATATTTTTATAATAGATATTCATATTGCAATATTGCATGTATAGGTTAAGAGTACAACATTAAAATCTTTAAAGAGTAGTAAAATTAAATGATAAATAAATGGTAAATAATTGCAACTTACTGAGTTTTGGGATCCGTACGTTTTGGGGGACATAAAAGTGAAGTTGAAGAAGCACCCTAATAAGGGCACTCTGATGAATGGACACACTTAGGTTAAATGAGGAAAACAGTTTAGGTAAAGTGATTGACCATGTCTAAAGCCTGATTAATGAGATTCAAACAAATTGTTATTGGTTGATGTTTGGCACAGTGCACTACTTTCCTAAGCTTCTGACCTAGTTTCTGACATCCAACTTATTTGAGTGACCTTGAATTTGATCAAAAACACCTCATTAGGTTCAGTACAGGCTGGTGATTTATGTGACAGTCTCATTTGAAAATAGCTAATAAGTAGCCACAATACAGCATTGTAAAGCATGGGAATGTAGTTTGAGGTCGGTGGACTTGGCGAAGAGGAATTAGGGTTTGAGAAACTGAAGGAAAGAGGTTGAAAGAAAGTGCTTCTTCCTCTCTTTTTGTCAGGGCCTCTTGATAGAGGGAGCAGTGTACAATTAGCAGGCAGACAAGGGTGTTTCAATGTTTACTCTGCACATACACACAATCCTGTGGGTTTGGCTCAGGAGGACAGAGAGCAGCCACTGTCAGCACTGCAGAATCCGGTCCAGCTCTGTTTCAGAGCTGTGCTTGTGGACTGGCAGGATCCTTGCTGAGAGAGATCAGCTTTAGACCAACAGAGGCCCCAGTTTAAAACTATAATCGAGGATGAAGACATTCTACAGATTTATATTATACATTATGCTGTGAGGACATTTGTATTGAGCTGCCGGTCTTAGTTTATTCACAAACATGTCACCTTTTCCAGACTCCATTCACACTGACCTTACGTCTGTGGGATATCTTTATCCTGGAGGGCGAGAAAGTTCTGACAGCCATGGCTTACACCATCCTTCAGCTCCACAGAAGTGAGTTCCTCTTTTTACAATACTACATTAACAATTTAATCCAAAGTTCTCAAAGTCTATACCATATCCACTAACAACTGCTAACTAAACTGCTATTTACTTCAAACCCTAATAGACCTGATTGTCTTGACATAAATTAAACCTCTCAGCACAATATGGAAATCTAAGATTCTTCACTGTGAAATTAAAAACTTACTGTACCTACTTATGTCCAGAACGTTTGCTTAAGATGTCTCTGGAGGACCTGAGAGAGTTCCTGCAGGAGAAGATAGGAGAGTCCATCTACCTCAATGATGACCTTGTCATAGAGCAGCTTAAAGTATCCATGTCTGAACTTCGCAAAATGAAGCTTGACTTCCCACCACCAGGTTCAGCTATTTTCTTATATGATATCTAACTGCATGAAACTGTACACTTGTGTGTTGTCATTTGAATGCCTTTATCACTGTTAACTTAGTTAGGAGAGCTCATTGTGAGTTATTCTATGAAATAGACAATTTTATAACATAATATAAAATAATATATTCTCTACTGTTTAAAAGTTGGGGTCAGTAAGTTAAAAAAAAAAGTCATGACGTGTTGCCAAGTATGGTAACCCATGCTCGTAATTTGTGTTCTGCATTTAACCCATCCAAGTGCACGCACACACACACAGCAGTGAGTGAACTCACTGTGAACTCAACTAGTGAACACACACCCCCACCCCCTTGAACACACCCAGAGCAGTGGGCAGTCATTTTTCTCTAGCGCAGTTGAGGGTTTGGTGTCTTGCTCGAGAGCACCTCAGTCGTGGTATTGAAGGTGGTTGAAGGTGTTCATTCGTTCTCCCCACCTTCAATTCCTGCGGGGGCGAGAATCGAACCAGTGACCTTCAGGTTACAAGCCGACTCTCTAACCATTAGGGTACAACTGCCCCAGAGAATACTTAATACAAGGACACATACAATTGATTAAAAGTGAAAGTAATACATTTTAATGCTACAAAAGATGTTTTGTGATTCCAAATAAATGGTGATGAAACTTTCTATTCATAAAAGAATCCTGAAAAACGTATCATGGTTTCCACAAAAATATGAAGTAGCACAACTAATTTCAACATTGATAATATTAAGAAATGTTTCTTGAGCACAAAATCAGCATATTAGAATGATTTCTGAAGGATCATGTGACACTGAAGACTGGAGTAATGGCTCAGCTCTGCCACCACAGGAATAAATTTAACAGTAAAATCTGTATTCATGATCTGTATTCATTATTTTGTTAATCATACTGTATATTAACATTAATGAAAACACATGCAGTGCTCCATCCACCTCACAGCATAAATTAAATTAATAAATAAATAAATTTTTGGCCACAGTTCATGTAGGTCACCTACATTTTCAGTCCACTCTAGTTCATTATTTCTGTGTTCACAGCTAAGCCTGATGAGTTTCCACGGAAACCTCTGGGTCTGGAGCTGCCTGTAGTTCTGACTCCGGTCAAAAGGCTCAAACCGATGCCTTCAGAAGATACGCCCAACAAAGCCCAGCTCATGAAACGGCCACCAGCCTCTCTGCACATCTCTCTACAGCAGGAGTCCATCGTGCTGGATGACAGCCCTCCACAGGACAAGAAACCTTACAAAGATGGAGGCACCGGCAGCATGTCACCCCTCCCCTCACCCGACCCCGTTCTAGTGCATAGCCAGATACCCCTCACATCTGACGGAATGATAGGAGCCCCTGAGGACGGCGGGGAATGGCCTCCTCCATACGAACCTCCTGTCCCAGAGCTTAATAAGACCCAAAACCAACCAGAGCTGTACGATTCTACTCCACCTCCAAATGTGGCTGAAACATCATCACCTGGTGAAATTACTTCACAAACATCCCAAACCTTGGAGCAGGACACTTCAGAGACAGCAGGGGGCAGTGTGGAGGGTGACTTACCCTCAGACAATTTCCAATCTGTTTCCATGCAGCCTTCCATTATATCCAGTTCTGAAAATGGAGAGGTGCGAGATGATGAAAGTCAGAATATGGACAAATCTTCAGAGAGACTCTCTATATCGCCCAAAACCTCAACAGCCTGTGAGCAGTCACAGTTACCTGCCAAACGAATCCCCACAGTCCATTCAGACCCTCTGATTCAACACCCATACAATTCCAGCCAACGCTTGCCCAAGTCAGAGACATTTTAAGCCGCTGACTAACTTTTCTTCAAGTGCTTTGCTAGTGTTCCTGTGGAAAGCATTATTGATATAGCAAGTATTTTAATATTTGACTGTTCAGCAGCTCAAGTTTGTTCTGGTTGAATCCGGCCGCATTTGCACAAACATCACAGCTGGCACATTTGACCAAGATAAAGTCTTCATAAAAAAAGTGAGCTGGCTCACTGTTTAATACACAACTCAGTATATAGCCAGTTGTTTTATGAACAATTGCCTTCTGACTTTTCTTCCGCACTCTCTGTCCCGGTTTCACAGACAGGGCTTAGACTAAGCCAGGATTAGGCCTTAGTTCAATTAGGACATTTAAGTAGCTTTTATAAACGTACCCTAGGAAAAACTTTACTGGTGTGCATCCTGAGACAAAACAATAACACTGGCATATTTTAAGATATGTCAGTGCATGTTGCTTTCAGTTGAAACAGCTCAAACATGCGTTTTAGTCTAGGACTAGCTTAAGCCTTGTCTGTGAAACCGGGGGTCTGAGTTGGATATGGTTTGCACAGAACCTTCACTTAATAACACCACAACACCACTGATGTCTTTGCAATTTCTGTTCGAATATAATAAAATGGTGATAGCTGTAATGTTCTGAACCACACTGCAAAATGACTGATTTTCACTACAGCGATTTTCACCATTCAAAATCAACAAGTGGCTAATATGCTGTGACTTGACAAAATATTGTAATTATTTGTTAATATCACATTACACTCCAGGTTAAATAACACAGTAGCTTACCCTTTCTGATAAGAAGGTACAGAGTAATATACTTGTAGTGTATGGTAATTTTAATGGTCATGATCAAATAGGCTCCGTTTGTGATGTGAATTGTTTGTTGATAGCAGCTTTATGGCAATTTTGCAGTGTCCACAAGCCAATATTTATTATTCTGATAGAAAAAAAAAAAACACAAAATAGTTTAACGGAATGTGGCGCAGTATGGCTCAAAATGATCTGGCAGTTTCATTGAGACAGCTGCAGTGTCTTTGCAATTTAAGTTCCTATATAGAAAAGCTGATGGCAATATTAAACATGGCCTTTAACAAGATTGAACAATATTTTTCTGGTTGTTTCTAACCACAAATTTCTGTACATTTGGTATTTGTACGTTTTCCATTTTGTACATTTAGCTTTTTAGAGTATTGTATTTTAACGCTTATAGGATTTTGTATTTGTAACATAAATGACTTTAATGTCAGATTTGCTTTCTGATGGCCTCATCTAGCATAGGCCTACTTTTTAAAAACAACTAACTGGTCCTAGAAGGCTGTACCCAGGAAGTGCTTCAGGTTTATTTCAACTGCTTTCACAAACTCATGCTTTGAGGTTACATATGAATTGTTTTGCCAGATCATGTTTCTCATCATTCTATGTAGACCAGTACAAAAACTACAATTTTAATCTAAAACAGAGAAAATAGAATGGAAACAGAGGAATTAAGTATTCTAAAGTAATTATACAGTCATTTATTATCACATCTTTAAACATGTTCTCTAAGCATTTTTAAGCAGCTGTGTTGCCTCTCAGAATAACAGTGTAAACCTATTGTAAGTCTGAAATGAGCAATGTATTGTTATTTATTTTGCCAATGTATTAAGACATTGATGGTTTTAAAATCTATTACAGTGTGGACTCTGTCAGATGCCTCTCGGTAAATGTCATGGTTATCAGTTTTTTTTAAATTTAAAATATTTCAGTGCATTATTTGAGTTATGGATAGTGTACATTCCTTTTTAAGGAGTTTTGAGAACTCCAACCAAAAGGTTTTGGTTTTATTCAGTCTGTATATAGTATATATATATATATACATATTTACTTTGTTATTCTATGTTTGAATTAGATTTGCAGAAATAGAACTTTTCTAATCTGGTTTGGGCTGTGCAGGTTTATTTTGAAACACACAATACGCTAGTGCTCCGTGTGACCACAAGAGGGCTCTGTAAACCAAACGTTTGTTTACAATGTATCCTCACTGATTCCTCATTCGCTCTTCATTCCACGTTTTAGTTACGTGTCATATTTTCAGCAAAAGTTTAACAGCATTATAATCCATCGCATTATTCCTTATGCATAGAAAACGTGTTCTGGTGCACTACATTGTAGGAGCAACAATGTTTTAGATTTCCATCCCAGTGAGAACACGCTAGAGATTCATACAGCAGTGAAATATTTGCTAGCATCATCAGACTACCTGTAATATGAGTATATTGCATGTCTGTTTCGTGCTCTCGGAGGACACTGACAGCATGTGGTGACACAGGTTTGCGTGATGGATGCCACGCCTTGGCAGATTGTGAGTGCCATACATCATAATTGAGCCTCAATGAGAGAGAGAGAGAGAGAGAGAGAGAGATGCTGATGATGATGGGCTGACAGAAATAGAGCAGACGCGAGAAAGATGACACATCATTACTCATCTTCATAATTGAGCAGGTATTGATGCGCTCATCTGTGCTGAGTTTTGCAATGCAACACCTTACACTACAAAGGTTACTGGACCGCATTGTGATCTACTCAGTGTGACTTTCCCTGGCCTTTAACTATGTTTGATCTGAAGAAGAAAAAAAAAAATCTCTTTTTTTTTTTTTTAGATCAAGTTTAAAGATAGCAGTCAAAGATATAAAGCAGCTGGACCGGCAATTCATATTCAGCTTTGATCTGATTTATTTCAGCTCCTTTGAACTCAGACTAAATCAACTCTCACAGTTTATAACACTTACAAGCTGAACGTTAGCACTTGCATGGAAAGGTTAAGATTACACCTCTCTTTCTCCTCCTGGTTTATGCCTGAGGTTATCCATTTAAAGACGGTTTATCATGATTGTGCCTTGGTGTTTCAGCATCCCAAACAAGGAATACAGACATCAGCTTTGAAAGGTTAGGTGCCTGAATGAATAGGTCTGTTATCCAGCCCTCCTCCATGAGCCTTTAATAATAAACTCTTCCGGTAGAGTTTTAGTCCACACGGACTTATAGAAACACCAGCAGTGTTAATTTAACACTGAGGATTTTGCTGTGTATGCTGTAAATATCATCTTACCCACATACTACATAAAACTATCTTAAACATATGAAGAGATAATTTATATAAACACGAAGATGAACAATACAATGAACAGTTCACTTGTGATTAGGATATACAGTGCCTATAGAAAAGCATCATGCCCCTTTGAAATACTTTGTCATACAGTCTGAAATCAAAACCCATAAAAAACCCTTTTCCAGCTTTATTTACAAATTTTGCCTTACAACATCATAAGTAATGAAAGAAAAAGTCAAGTTCTGAAAATTAATAAAAAACTGAAAAACTAAAATAACAGGGTTGGAAAAGTCATCAATCCCCTGATGTAATATTTCGTAGAGCCACCTTTTGCTTTAATTGCAGCCATTAACATGGTTGGAAGTCATCAGCCATCAATCTTTATGTCTTTACTTGCTTTGCAAACCTGGATTTGTGAATATTTGCCCATTCTTCCTTGCAGAATTGCTCAAGTTCAGTCAAATTCCGTGGTAAGCGGCAATGGACAGTTCTATTTAAGTCAATCCATAGATGTTCTATCAGATTTAAGTCAGGGCTCTGACTTGGACACTCAAGGACATTCACCTTCCTATCCTAAAGCTATTGCGTTGTTCTTTTGGTGGTATGTTTAGGATCACTGTCATGTTGGAAGGTGAATGACCTGCCTATCTTCAGTGGTCTAGCAGACGGATGCAGGTTTTCCTCAAGAATTTGGATGTACTTGGCAGCATCCATTTTCCCTTCAATCCTGACCAATCACCCACTCCCCGCTAAAGAGAAAACCCAACAACATTATGCTGCTACTACCATGCTTCACATTAGGTATGGTGTGTCTTGGGTGGTGTGCTCTGTTTGCTTTTCGCCAAACAATGCTGAAAGAAAGAAGCCTTTCCTGTAAAAGGGCCACACTCAGTCTCGTTTGCGCTATGCAGAAACACACCTGGAAGACTCTGATGCCATCTGGCAAAAGCTGCTATGGTCTGATGAGACCAAATTGACCTTTTTGGACTAAAATCCAAGCGCTATGTTTGGTGAAAAGCAAACACAGCACACCACCCAAAACACACCATAGGCTACCTGCTGTGAAGCCCTGACTTAAATACAAAAATCTGTGGATGGACTTGAAGAGAGCAGTCCATTACTACTTACCATGGAATTTGACTGAACTTAAGTGAAAGTGACGTGACGTGTGGCCAAGGTGTCCCATACTATTTGTGCTCTGATTTCAGGCTGTGTGACAAATAAAGTAACTATTTCTAAGGGGACTGTAAAAAAATAAATGTAAAAAATGCATGGCAGCACAGGGTGCCAAACGTTTATCATTAATGAAAATAATGGTTAAAGATTGTTGAAAAGAAATGGTCAATGACTAGCAGAAGCATCTGCCAAACAAAAACTGTAAAATTGAGGTAAAATATCCATGAATGTTGTACAAAAAACAGTTGCTTGACAAGTATTTCCAAGATTATTATTGTGAAATTCTCTGTCAAATATAAATCTCTTGCAGTTAACAATTAGCCAGCAACAGTACACACACATAAGCTGATATTACAATCACTGCTTCAGCAACTACAAAGTTACTGCCTTTAAATAAAGCAATATGCAGCATAACATCAGTGTTTCTGGGCTCACCATTGACTAAAGCACAGGCTCTACTCTTCAGCACAATGGTAACCTCAAAAAACTCAGACAACAGAAACAGAACATTAAACACTACAGATCTCTCTAGATCTCAGCGTCTTCATTTATTACAAACCATTCTGACTTTTTTTCTTTCATTCAAAGCTTCTTATTAAGAATGAACTGATGTTTAGTTGATGTTTTATTGAAAATAAAGTTTGAAGTCACCGTTATGGAGGTAAACATTTGCTTTAGTTGGGCTCTTGACCCTTGACTTTTTGATTTTAGTTTTTATTTGGGTGCTGTTACTGTGTGTTTTTAAAACACATCTGTGATCCTGGACCACAAAACCAGTCATAAGTAGCACAAGTATATTTGTAGTAATTGCCAACAATATGTTGTATGGGTTATTTTCTTTTATTAGGATATATTCTATAAAGATATTTTGTAAATTTTTTACTGTAAGTATATCAAAAAATTATTTTTGTGAGTGGATATGCATTGCTAAGGAATTCATTTGGACAACTTTAAAGGTGATTTTCTCAATATTTTGATTGTTTTTGTAATTTCAAATAGTTGTATCTCGGCCAAATATAATATTATCCTATCATAACAAACAATACATCAATTAAAAGCTTATTTATTGAGCTTTCAGGTGATGTATAAATATCAATTTAAAAAAAAATGACTCATGACTGGTTTTGTGATCAGGATCACATTTGTTATAGGAAAAATTGCGAGTAGAAAAACTGATCAGATGCTGTTGGTTACTTATTGATGATTTAATCATCATGCAGTAACCAGATTCACTAATCTCTCCCAAAGTCAGATCTCTGAGGACATTGTTTAGGTTTAATAACTTCTCATAATTGAAGCCCTTGAATACTACCGCATAAAGCCTGGTTTTCTTTAGTATTTTGAAAGTTTGAGACACAATGCATAAATTATTTGCACAGTATAGACACACACAGACATAAAAAATCAGCGTATGAACCAACAATGGTAACAAAATTTTCAGATAAACAGATCAACTCTGAACATCACAAAAAAGCTTTATATTGATTGTCACCATTCTTGATGTTTGTGTGAGCCTAAAAGACAGCTGAAAACACTTTCTATATAATGAATAAAACATCAGAATACCTGATTTTTTTGATCTGATCATTTCATGAAATCACAAGGCAAATGTAAATAATACAAATCTAACAGCTAATATACTCAGAGATCAGGCCATTATACAATATATTATGTTGAATTCTCATCAATTAGTAACCAACTTCATCTGACCAAAATTTCTCTTGCAATTTTTGCTATAACAAATCAAAAACACTCAATTAAAGCAGCCAGAAAAAAGCTGAAGTTAAAAAGTCAAGGGTCAAGAGCCCAACTAAAGCAAACGCTTACCTCCATAATGGTGACTTCAAACTTTATTATTTTCAATAAAACACCAACATCTAAACCTCTGTTCATTCTCATTAAGAAGTTTTGTAAGAAATAAATAAAGTCAAACTGGACTGTAATAAGTGAAGATGCTGAGATCTAGAGATATCTGTTAGTGTTTAATTTTCTGTTGCTGCCAGTCATGTGACAGTATTTTCAGCTTATTTAAATAAGGAGATTTTACTTTGATTTTGTGGTTTTTGTTTATGCCAGTCATTTGACCATTTTATCATCTGTTTTGTTATTGTACAGATTATTCTTGTATTTTTACATGAATTTGTATGTAATTTAAGAAAACAGAAAAATACTGTAGAAAAATACTGTAATTTTTCTGTTTAAAAATGTGAATTACTGTATGTCATTAATGTCATAATACTTAAAATAACAGCCGAGTTGTTAATTTAGAGATAATTTTACAGAGTTTTGACTACAATTTAAAATATAAGAAAACAACCTGAAAAAAGTTATTTTCTGTAAAATTATTATTATTATTATTATTATTTTTTTTTTTTTTTTTACAGTATAGGTATGATGACTTTCTATGCACTGTATATCATCACATTAGCTCTAACGCTTTGCTATATGAATGTACTAGTATCAGGGTCTATATTATATTTTTGATTTATTGGGCTGTGGTCATTTCCTTGTGTCCTCATTAAAACGTTTAAATTAAAACATTTATGATAATTATATTCTAATGATGTTTCACATACAATATGATGGAAGTTATCCAAAATAATGTGAAATATACATTTTTTTTTTTTTTTTTTTTTTTTTTTTAAATGTTTAATACCACATCTATAATTAAAACATATACATAATTTTCTACCTTGCTTCAGGTAGTTTAGTAATATAAAAAAATGAATGTTTGATTTAATTAGAAAATGATTATTTTAAGTGTGTCCTTTTTTTAAAAAAAAAGTTATAATCTACATTAAAAGCGCACTCTTAGCTTTATAATAGACACTATGCAAAGCTTTTTGACATGTTATTATGAAATTATATTGTATCACATAATATCAGGGGACATATTGTCACTTGATGAATGCAAAAAGTATTCAAGTTTATATTAGAAGTCTATTAGTATTAATAATTAATGCCATTGAGTTGTATGATTTTTGACAACTTCCCTTTTACGAACTTTTGAATTTTTCATAACCCCAAACACTAAATGGTAGGAATAGCTTATTAATATACTGAGCAGGAGTCTCACACATAGGCTAACTTGCTTAAAATAGTACAATTATTGTATTTTTAAGAGTAAATGGAATGAAGGGGCATTCAACGCTGTCCAGGGATAATTCTTGAGGCTTTCAGGGAAATCGCTGTGACTGTGCGCACATGAAGGTAAGGTAACAGCTCCCTCTATCCATCAAATCAGACCACTGATGAAAACCAGGATGCAACTATGGGATGCGGTCGGACAAGTGCGCTGATGCTGGGCAAATATTTCAGTTTTCTTTAATAGCAGAGAACACCAAAACAAAAAGGACTCAACACAAGGATTTAGATGGCTCCACACGAAGATGTGCTCGTGAATACCAGCACGAGAAGAGACACTGAGACAAAACCAGAAAACAGCGATGCTTCATCAACACAAGCAGAGCTTTATTTGTTTTCGTCGCTTTTCTCACAATAAACACGAGAATAAACCGAGAAAAACAGATAATTTAACACTTCCACTGTCTGCTTATCACACGCGCCTGGAGTAATGATTTGTGCGGTACTCTAATCGCAGTAACAGACTTGAAAACCTCCGTGTATGAAGACATATCGAAAAGGAAATAAGTGTGTACAGTAGGTCTGACAGCTGCATCACCAAACCCGTGTATGTTTTACCTGTATCGACACTTATAATTACAGAAATGACCAGCAGATTCTCTTTTTGTACGGAATATTGTTCTGGTTGGACTCAAATGAGCAGTCAAGACAGACATGGATTAGCGCAACATCAACCAACACACACACATCTCCTGTGGTGACACCGGTTAGACATGGTAGTTTTACTGAGAAAAACACATCTACGGTAAGTATTCGCGATTATCAAAGAAATAATAACTGACTGTGACATTTATTTTAAATGTAGGCATAACTATGTAAATGTCATTGATAATAAATACCCTTTCAGACTCGGATGTGGTGGGGAAGTTTTGAATGCCATTGTTGTATATATGTTCATCAATTATAAAGGAAACATTCTTTATATGTTGATTAGCAAGTCTAAATCTGTTCTAATCTAAACTGTTATCAGTATTGTGAGTGTAAAGCAGATAATTTCAACATCCTTTGAAATTCTAGCTGTACAAGATCAACACTGAATGGCACCAGTCTGAATTTTCCACTGAGTGGGTGATGTTACTGTGATGAGGATGCGCTTTCCTCTGAAGAAGATCCGCAAGCAGTTCAAACTCCTTCTGCTGCTCGTTTTGCTTATGTTTGCCATTGGGTTCACGTATCTTCACATCAACCAAGGCAAAGCCATCAAACTCCACTTCAACTATGGGAAAGGTCAGTATGGATGACGGTGAACGTGATTTCTGCAAGTACATATTTGTTGATCCTGGAACAACATTCCAATCAACTAATCAGGCTTGAGGGACAAGTTTACACGTTGTCAACTTTAGGCTTACAACCAGTGTTAGGTGCTTCTGCATCAGTGTTATTCAGCTATCATTTCCCTCTGATTTTAGGGATAAGTTATGGGTTAGTTTTAGGGGATCGAACTTAATTTTCTGACAGGAATGTTGTTCCAGGATCAACAAAATATGTTGAGGCAGGAACATGTCTTACTTGGCAAAATCACGGTAACCGGATGACACTTTAGCCTTAAACATTCATATTTCTTATCAGAGGACAGTAAGGCCCACTGAAGCCTTAATAAGCATATCCTCAATAGCTTGGACAAAAATCTAACTATGTGAAGCTGACTGTGAAAATTAGACTGTTCATAATTATCAATTCAGTGTTTCTGTTGGGTTTCAAGAGCAGGTTAATGAGGAAGGCAGTTCAGTAAAATAGAGCTGTCCATTGCTAAAGCCATTGTATGATTTAAATGAGAATTTTTGCTTCAGGTTAAAGTTTAATTATCGCCTATTTCTGCCCAGCTAACTGCTGATTATTCCTAAACTAATTTGTACTCTGGGTTGTACAACCATTAGTACTACAGATAAGACTTGAAGCGGCTCTGTGCAAAGATTATTTTCCTTTATGCTTTTAAAGAGAAATTAAGTCTAACCCACAGGCACAATTTGATGAATGTCCTGAAAGGTACCAATTCAGTGAAAAGAGTTCCCCTTCCTTTAATTACTGTCAGGAATAATCACTTACCACACAATTCTAAGAGCACTAGTGACCTTTACACAATTTTCTGTTATACTTGGTGTTGTGTGTGCGTGCATTAAAGAGGTTGGTGTAAATTGCTGTTTACATATCCAGAGTGTTAGTCACACAGTAGATAAAAAGAATAACATTTATACTATATAGTTAGAAATTATGAATTTCAGTGCTCAGACATTTGATGTGATGTATATATTTTTTTCTGCTTAGCACTAAATAACATTGCATTAACTTTGAAAAAAACATTTAAACATTTTTACATTTAAAATATACAAAAATGTTTTAACTACATTATTCTGACGGATATGCTGATGTCCATGCATAATACAGAGTTTGGATGTTGTTTGGAATTTATCCAATAATCAGCACATTCACTAATTAACATAGGGGAAGACCGGGGAGTGTTGTAAGTTAACGTAGGGTTAGTTGTAACACTGTCAGTCTGACAAGTCAGAACAGAGCTGTGGTGGTCATCAATATCATACATTTTCATCACCGTAGATTTTATGACCAAACAAATGATTTTCAGGAAAGAAAGTAAACATTTTTGTTTTAGAGATTATTTTTTGCCAAACAATCACTGTATTGTAGATACAGTTATTTAATCTAAATAATCTAAAGTACCTATTTCCCTAGTTTAATTTGATGCTTTGCATTCATGCTAACTTCAAACCCACATGCTAAAACAGTTAGCTATGTTATGGCTGCATGGAGTGAGGATAGTTGTAAGTTCATTAAAATGTTACAACCAACTCCAACCCTAATCATATCCTCTGTTAAGACAAAATCATGTGAGTTTTTTGTTGGGATTTGTGTGGTAAATGTGTTTCCATCATAGTCTCCTTATCGGATAAGAATTAAGCACATATGTTTTTTTGTTCACATTTTTAGAATTTCCAACACAACTGATATCCCAAAATTCACATAAAAATAGGTAGATGGCAACATAGCTAGTATGTGACAGAAATATAGTACACACACGATCACTCACACAAACACACAAAGCAGTTGTTTTCGTGCTAAATTTAAAGTCCTAAAGAAATACAATACAATGTTTTTTGTTACTTTAAATTTTCACTTTATTCAAAACAAATTATTATTTGCTCTTCAATAACATTATTGCATACAGTGGCTCTTATTTCAGCAAATTACCTCATTGTTACATCTATCCCCAGCCTGTGTTACAACTCACCACAGTAGTGCAGTAGGTTGTAACAACGGAACTCTTTTTTCGATGTTTGACATTCACTCACATAATCTGTGACTGTGTAGTACATGTCAAAGGCACTCCTGACTGCACTGGCTTCTGTTAAGAGGGGAAGCGTACTCCCATAACGGAACGCTACGGAGACCACATCCTGCACGTAGGAGGTAATATGTGGAAATTACACATATGGACTGGCCAATCAGGGCAGTGCTACATATATAGCCTTTCCCTTTGGCTGGTCTCCGTAACAGACGAAGAGCTAGTCTGAGGTCCTAAAGCTCTGCATATGGGACAGAACAGAGCAAGGGCTGGGTCTGCCTCCTCCAAGGGCAGTGCTTGCAGGTTCACCACCTGATCCCTGAAAGGCGTGGTAGGAACCTTGGGCACGTATCCGGGCCGGGGTCTCAGGATTACGTGAGAGTAGGTCGGTTCGAACTCCAGGCATGATTCATTGACCGAAAATGCCTGCAAGTCCCTTACCAGTGTTATCCAACTGCACAGAACAGCAGTGATAGACACTTCTCTGTATAAGAGAGATATTCCTTCATGCCTGCTTTGCGGGGTGGAGTGCGCGATGCAAATCTCGCATGCCAATGTCCATTGGCTTATTTAGCTTACACTCGAAGGTGATTGGGCTCTCAGGCAAGATCCCAATTCATCAGTCGTTCTAACGTAACGTCTCTGTTCCCTCATTCAGGGAACAAGGGTTACATATGTAACCGAGATGTTTGTTTTTTCCATACCACACCAACATCCTCTCTCATGCAAAAATATTATTTGCTCTGAGGAAATTTTAAAACAATTTCTAATTTAGCATTCTAAAGCAACTAAATTGGATTTTTTTTAATCACAGTCTCTCATTAACTTTTACCTTGAAGCCATATGTCCTTTGTTATTAGAGGTGAAGTAATTGTTGCGGATTAGCTGATAAACCATGACTGTATTTGAGAGAGGAATAAATTTGTATATTTCTAATTATAGCATAAAGGTTCTAGGCTTTTTCCCCCTTGGTTTTCCACTGATTGAGATTTAAAAATGGAAACTTGCTGTGAATTCTGTGGCTGAAGTTGACAGGCAGAGAAATTAGAGGTACAGACTCTTTTAACCCATAGGTTAATGAAATTTGTGTTAAGCTTCTCTCAACACACAAGGTAATGCTTATGCAAATGGGTGTTTTGGACAGATGCCACTGTTATCTCAAGTGAGACGTGCTCTAGGTGGGAAGTAAGAGGGCTAAGCTCTAAAGTCACTTCACCTGGTTAGTCATTAGTCAGAGGGGAGGTAAACGTCTTGGAGGGCATGTTGATCTCTGTGGACAAATATCTTTTGGAGACACTTGTTGTGTCACACTGAAATAGATGTTAAATAAAAATGGCCACGCCTGATATAACTGGGACACAAGGCACATCACTAAAATTATTAATCTCAACAAGCAGTATAGTTTTCTGAATTGCTTTTATACTGTGCATCTTGAATGCTACTCTTTTCATCAGTGGGAGGGATGCTGCATTTGTATTTAGGTGACTGAACAGTCCGTTGTCTGTTGACTTGGCTCGGGGCAAGGACACATGTAGCAGGTGGTGGTCCACTCAGCACCAAGACAGGAAGAGCATAAAACATGCAGATTTTGATGAGCATACTGCCAGTCAGAGAATTCAGGCAGAAGCACATTTTGAAATATGAAATCTTATTCAAGACGACTAGTTAGAAGATACAGCAGAAACATTTCTTTCTTACAGTTATTCTTAGCTAAGGTAGCCTATCATATGTTTTCATATGTATGGTTTACGGTAACAATGAGAAATATGGTTAAAAATATTTAAAAAATAAAAATATGTATTAATTTAGCATATCATATTGTCCACTTTTATGTGCAAAATATTTCTAAAAGATTTTATGAACAGGTCAGCTCTTGAACAGCTCGATTTAAAAAAAGTGCATTTTATTAATGGAACTCCTGTAGTTTAAGTATTTTTATTTATTATAAAATGACATTAAACACACATTAAAAATGTGTTTGTCCAGTCAGCTTAAAGCACATGCTAAAGATTTACCCAGTATAGTTTACGATCACTGATCAAGTAAAGTACAAAGGCTACTGTACCTATCAGGAATGTCTTTTATTTTATTTATGAATTGCAATTTAAACAAAATTAAACAGAAGTAAAGCATTTTGTAAAATGAAGTGAAGTTCTTCCACCCTGGTCCACAAAGGAAAATTTATGAAATATGATGGAATACAACCATGCATATGACTGGCTGATTGCGTAGAGTACATCCATGATCATCCATCATCATTGACATTGTGTGTCTCTGCTTGGTGCTTGAATGTCCATGCAAACAGCACTGCTTTGGGATTTTAAGTGTTTCTCGTCTGGGCAGCTTCCTAGTATCACCACATAGATCACTTCATAGATCTGTCTGCTGCTTCTATACTGCATGATGGAGCAGTTTGTTTACCACACACTTAGTTAATTGGGAGGCAGTCGGCTGACATCTAAGGAGCCATTCATGCATCACCTACACCTGCTATGAAGTTTGGACTGAGACTGACCTGTGTGGGTCATATACATTCAGGTGTGAAGCCACTGGGATGTACTCAGAATGGATAAGCCCATCTGTGCTAGGCTCATTTTCCTTCTTCAGCAGGATATCACAGATATTAATGTATGAAATGAAACTGTGAATGCTCATTGTAAGCATTTTTAAAGCATACAGTAATATGATAACTGTGGTCACAGATGAAGCTTTTATTGGACTTACTGGGTCTAGGTGCCTTCAAGCAGTACAGCATGTTTCATAGACCCAAACGTACTGCATAACATATAAAAGATCCCTAAAAAAAAAAAAAAAAAAAAATTGGCTGCATCTCATTGTCTTTGATTTCAGTTGCTGGAACCTCAAACTCTCATTGGTATTCCTGGAGGCAGCAGTGGCTCTGGCTCTGGGGCTGGGGCTGAAGATGTGCTCTGCGTGGCTTGAGTCCAATTGTAGAGGAGCCATTATCATTCCTTATTCATGGCTCTTTTATTTAGGGACAGCCAACTATATGGGCGGTTGCAGGTTGCATGTAAATTTTTAACAAATGTTCTTTTACTGTAAGAAGTTTACATATCACTATACACAGTTTGGATCCTATACATTATTTCAAAGTGTTGTTTAATTGCATCCTTTGTCTTATTAAGAATCTTTGCCAATATTGATAATTTGTTTGCCTTTCCAAACCCGTGTTATGAGCAAAAGTCAGAGATTCGCAGTTGTCAATGTATTGAGCATAAATCATATAGGTAACACTTTACAATAAGGTTCATTTGTTAACATTAGTTAATGTATTAACTAACATGAACTAACCATAAGCAATATATTTAGGGCCCGAGCACCGATGGTGTGAGGACCCTATTGGAATTTCTCTGTTTATTATTAGGGCCCAAGCACTGATGGTGTGAGGACCCTATTGTAATTAGGGCCCGAGCACCGATGGTGTGAGGACCCTATTGTAATTGCTCAGCCAATTCTTCTTCTTCTCCCAAATGAATCGCATTTTGAGGGCTTAAACATGCTCGAAAACTCATGAAACTTTGCACACACATCAGAAGTGGTGAAAATTTATCTGATATGTTTTTATCTGATATGGGTTGCAGAATTGGGTGTGGCAAAATGGCTCTATTGCGCCACCTACAATATTTCAACAAAGTGCCCCTCGCGCTATGTTTCATGTACAAGTATGAAGTTCAGGATACACATGTAATAGACCAATACCTACAAAAAAGTCTCTTTGAGCAAAATCTGAAAACCAACAGGAAGTCAGATATTTTTAATTTTCTTTGCAAAATTTGTGTTTTTCAGACCTTGTACTTTAACGAACTCCTCCTAGAGCTTTAATCAGATCAAGGTCATATTTGGTCAGTCTAATCTAAAAGCCTTTGCAACGTTAAATTGTGAAGATCTAGAGTTTTCGCCAAAAGGCGTGTCCGTGGCGGCCTGACAAATTTCGATGTTATGAGACAGGAAGTTGTTGTAACTCGGGCATACAATGTCCGATCTGCCCCAAACTTCACATGTTTTATTAGAGTCCTAGCCTGAAGACATCTACATGCCAATATTCAGTTACAGTCATAGCGCCACCTGTGGGCAACAGGAAATTACATGTGATTAACTCCTCATAGAGATTTAACAGAGAGATAACATCATATGTTGTCAGTGTAACTATACATTTAACTACTGAGTAATATTAATTAACTATGTACTTACTGTTGGGTTGAGTTTAGGATTAGGTTTGGTTTAGGGTGAGTTGCATGTAATTATGCATAATTTATATAGTTATTACTATAGTAACTACATGTAATGTGTAACAAAGACAATGTAAATTATGGGCCCTATTTTAACAATCTAAGCGCATGGTCTGAAGTGCATGGCACAGGTGCACTTAGGGCGTGTCTGAATCCACTTCTGCTAGTTTTACAATGGAAAAACTGGTTGGCGCGACAAGCATTCCAGGCGCATGGTCCAAAAGGGTTGTACCTAGTCTCTTAATGAGTCATGGGTGTGTTTTGGCCGTAACATGTAGTTAACCAATCAGAGTCTCATGTTTGTGTGTTGCTGCGCGTCCCTGTTCCTTTATTCTTTTACGAGATTTCAGTGATGGTCGGTTTTGTTCCGTTATGAGATTTCAACGACGGTCGGTTTTTCTGGGTTATGAGATTTAGATGACAGTCGGTTTTCTTTCATTCTAAGATTTCAATGGCACTCTGTTTTGTTCCCTAACAAGATTGTTGGTTTTGTTCTGTTACGAGACCTCATTGATGGTTGTTTTGTTACATTTCAGTGACAGTTGATTTTGGTCCTTTACGAGATGTAAATAATGGCCTTTTTTTTTTTTCGAGATTTCAATGCTACTGTTAATGATTTTAATGTTGGTCAGCTTTGTTTCTTAATGAGATTTTAATGACAGTTGGTTTTGTTCCATTCTAAGATTTCAATGACGGTCGGACATACCATTTACGAGATTTCAATACCACTCTGTTGCCTAAAGAGATTTTAATGATGGTATGTTTTGTTCTTTTACATGATTTTAATGACAGTTGTTTTTTTTTTTGCATTACGTGACTTCAATGATGGTCGGTTTTGTTCGGTTACGAGTTCTCAATGACGGTCGGTTTTGTTCCTTTGAGCTTTTACGAAATTTCAAAGACAGTCATTTTTTTTCCATTACGAGATATCACTGATGGTCGGTTTTGTTCCTTTACGAGATTTCAATGACAATCAGTTTTGTTGGGTTATGAGATTTCAGTGACGGTTGGTTTTGTTTCTTAACGAGAATGATTTGGAATTAATTTCAAAGACAGTCATTGTTTTATTCCATTACGAGTTATTACTGATGGTCGGTTTTGTTCCTTTATGAGATTTCATTGATGGTTGGTTTTGTTCGGTTACGAGATGTCAATGATGGTGATTTTTACTGGGTTATGAGTTTTGTTTGGTTACGAGATCTCAATGACGGTAACTTTTCAGTGTCAGTCTGTTTTGTTCTCTTATGACATTTCAAAGACTGTCGGTTTTGTTCCTTTTTATCTTTTACGAAATTTCAAAGACAGACAGTTTGGTTTCGTTGCGAGATTTCTATGATAGCCGGTTTTGTTCAGTTACGAGATCTCAATGACGTTCGGTTTTCAGTGTCAGTCGGTTTCATTCTTTTATGAGATTTCAATGCTGGTTGGTTTTATTCAGTTACAAGATTTCAATGACAGTCAGTTTTGTTCCTTTATGAAATTTATATAATTGCTTTTTTTTTTTTTTTAATGCTACTCAGTTTTGTTCCCTAATGAGATTTTTATGACAGTCAGCTTTGTATTTTAACAAGATTTTAATGACAATTTTTTTTTTGTTTCTTAAGATTTTAATGACAGTTGGTTTTCTTAAAAGATTTCAATAATGGGTGGTTTTGTTTGGTTACGAGATCTCAGTGATGGTAACTTCTCAGTGTCAGTCGGTTTTGTTCTGTTATGAGATTTCAAAGGTTTTGTTCCTTTGTTCTTTTACCAAATTTCAAAGACAGACGGTTTGATTTTGTTGCGAGATTTCAATGATGGTCGGTTTTGTTCGGTAACGGCCATTTCTTCCATTACGAGATTTCAATACCACTCTGTTTTGTTGCCTAAAGAGATTTTAATGATGGTATGTTTTGTTCTTTTGCGGAATTTCAAAGACAGTTGGTTTTTTTTTTTGATGACCGGCGGCTTTATTTCTCAACAAGATTTCAATGACAGTTGGTTTTGTTCGGTTTCGAGATTTCAATGACAATCATTTATGTTGGGTTATGAGATTTCAATGATAGTTGGTTTTGGTCTTTTATAAGATTTTGAATAATAGCTTTTTTTTTTTCATTTCAATGCTACTCAGTTTTATTCCCTAACAAGATTTTAATGAAAGTCAGCTTTGTTTTTTAACAAGATTTTAATAACATTTGATTTTATTTTGTTATAAGATTTCAATAATGGGTGGTTTTGTTTGGTTACGGGATCTCAATGACGGTAACTTCTCAGTGTCAGTCGGTTTTGCTCTGTCACGAGATTTCAAAGACGGTCGGTTTTGTTCCTTTGTTCTTTTACGAAATTTCAAAGACAGTTTGGTTTCGTTACGAGATTTCAATTATGGTCGGTTTTGTTCGGTTACGAGATCTCAATGACGTCTGTTTTATTTGGTTATTAGATTTCAGTGACGTATGGTTTTATTTGATTACGAGATTTCAATGCCGGTCGGTTTTGTTCCCTAATGAGATTTTAATGACGGTTGGTTTTGTTTCGTTACAAGATTTCAATGAAAGTCGATTTTATTCTTTTACGAGATTTCAATAACGGCCATTTTCTTCCTTTACGAGATTTCAATACCACTCTGTTTTGTTGCCTAAAGAGATTTTAATGATGGTATGTTTTGTTCTTTTACATGATTTTAGTGACAGTTGGTTTTTTTTTGCATTACGTGACTTCAATGATGGTCGGTTTTGTTCGGTTACAAGTTCTCAATGACGGTCGGTTTTGTTCCTTTGATCTTTTACGAAATTTCAGAGACAGTAATTTTTTTTTACATTACGAGATATCACTGATGGTCGGTTTTGTTCCTTTACGAGATTTCAATGACAATCAGTTTTGTTGGGTTATGAGATTTCAGTGACGGTTGGTTTTGTTTCTTAACGAGAATGATTTGGAATTATTTTTAAAGACAATCATTTTTTTATTCCACTACGAGTTATCACTGATGGTTGGTTTTGTTCCTTTATGAGATTTCATTGATGGTTGGTTTTGTTCGGTTACGAGATGTCAATGATGGTGATTTTTACTAGGTTATGAGTTTTGTTTGGTTACGAGATCTCAATGATGGTAACTTTTCAGTGTCAGTCTGTTTTGTTCTCTTATGACATTTCAAAGACTGTCGGTTTTGTTCCTTTTTACCTTTTACGAAATTTCAAAGACAGACAGTTTGGTTTTGTTACGAGATTTCTATGATAGCCAATCTCAATGATGTTCGGTTTTCAGTGTCAGTCGGTTTCGTTCTTTTATGAGATTTCAATGCTGGTTGGTTTTGTTCAATTACAAGATTTCAATGACAGTCAGTTTTGTTCCTTTATGAAATTTATATAATTGCTTTTTTTATTTTTTTAATGTTACTCAGTTTTGTTCCCTAATGAGATTTTAATGACAGTCAGCTTTGAGATTTCAATGACCATCATTTATGTTGGGTTATGAGATTTCAATGACAGTCGGTTTTGGGTTTTGTATGAGATTTTGATTTTCATTTCAATGCTACTCAGTTTTATTCCCTAGCAAGATTTTAATGACAGTCAGCTTTGTTTTTTAACAAGATTTTAATAACATTTGATTTTATTTTGTTATAAGATTTCAATAATGGGTGGTTTTGTTTGGTTACGGGATCTCAATGACGGTAACTTCTCAGTGTCAGTCGGTTTTGTTCTGTTATGAGATTTCAAAGATTGTCAGTTTTGTTTATTTTTCTCTTTTACGAAATTTCAAAGACAGACGGTTTGGTTTCGTTACGAGATTTCTATGATAGTCGGTTTTGTTCGGTTACTAGATCTCAATGATATTCGGTTTTCAGTGTCAGTCGGTTTCATTCTGTTATGAGATTTCAATAATGGTTGGTTTTGTTCCTTAACAAGAGTTTAATGACCGGCGGCTTTATTTCTTAACAAGATTTCAATGACCGTTGGTTTTGTCCAGTTTCGAGATTTCAATAACGGTCGGTTTTGGTTCTTTATGAGATTTAAATAATGGCTTTTTTTTTTTTTATTTCAATGCTACTCAGTTTTATTCCCTAATGAGATTTTTATGACAGACAGCTTTGTTTTTTAACAAGATTTTAATGACAGTTGGTTTTGTTTCTTAACAAGATTTTAATGACAGTTGGTTTTGTTTTGTTACAAGATTTCAATAATGGGTGGTTTTGTTTGGTTACGAGATGTCAATGATGGTAACTTCTCAGTGTCAGTCGGTTTTTCTCTGTTACGAGATTTCAAAGACGGTCGGTTTTGTTCCTTTGTTCTTTTACGAAATTTCAAAGACAGACAGTTTGGTTTCGTTACGAGGTTTCAATTATGGTCGGTTTTGTTCGGTTACGAGATCTCAATGATGTCTGTTTTATTCGGTTATTAGATTTCAGTGACGGACGGTTTTATTTGATTACGAGATTTCAATGCCGGTCGGTTTTGTTCCCTAATGAGATTTATTGATGGTTGGTTTTGTTTCGTTACAAGATTTCAACGAAAGACGATTTTGTTCTTTTACGAGATTTCAATAACGGCCATTTTCTTCTATTACGAGATTTCAATGCCACTCTCTTTTGTTGCCTGAAGAGATTTTAATGATGGTATGTTTTGTTCTTTTACATGATTTTAATGACAGTTGTTTTTTTCCATTACGAGACTTCAATGATGGTCGTTTTTTTCGGTTATGTGTTTTGTTCCTATGATCTTTTACCAAATTTGAAAGACAGTCATTTTTTTTCCATTACGAGATATTCGTTTTTTTCCTTTACGAGATTTCAACGACGGTCGATTTTGCTGGGTTATGAGATTTCAATGTCAGTCGGTTTTGTTCTCTTATGACATTTCAAAGACTGTTGGTTTTGTTCCTTTGTTCTTTTACGAAATTTCAAAGACACAGTTTGGTTTCGTTACAAGATTTCTATGATAGTAGGTTTTGTTCGGTTACTAGATCTCAATGATGTTCTGTTATGAGATTTCAATGATGGTCGGTTTTGTTCGGTTACGAGATGCCAATGATGGTCATTTTTGCTGGGTTATGAGTTTTGTTTGGTTACGAGAGCTCAATGACGGTAACTTTTCAGTGTCAGCCTGTTTTGTTTTCTTATGAGAATTCAAAGACTATCAGTTTTGCTCCTTTGTTCTTTTACGAAATTTCAAAGACAGACAGTTTGGTTTTGTTACGAGAGTTCTATGATAGTCGGTTTTGTTTGGTTACGAGATCTCGTTGATATTTGGTTTTCAGTGTCAGTTGGTTTTGTTCTATTACAAGATTTCAATAATGGGTGGTTTTGTTTGGTTGCGAGATCTCAGTGATGGTAACTTCTCAGTGTCAGTCGGTTTTGTTCTGTTATGAGATTTCAAAGATTTTGTTTCTTTGTTCTTTTACAAAATTTCAAAGACAGACTGTTTGGTTTTCTTACAACATTTCAATGATGGTCGATTTTGTTCGGTAACGGCCATTTCTTCCATTACGAGATTTCAATACCACTCTGTTTTGTTGCCTAAAGAGATTTTAATGATGGTATGTTTTGTTTTTTTTACGAAATTTCTAAGACAGTCAGGTTTTTTTTTTTCATTACGTGATATCACTGATGGTCGGTTTTATTCCTGTACGAGATTTCAATGACGGTCGGTTTTGTTGGGTTATGAGATTTCAGTGATGGACGGTTTTGCTGGGTTATGAGATTTCAATGATGGTTGGTTTTGTTTTGTTATGAGATTTCATTGATGGTTGGTTTTGTTCAGTGACGAGATGTCAATGATGGTCATTTTTGCTGGGTTATGAGTTTTGTTTGGTTACGAGATCTCAATGACGGTAACACTTTAGTGTCAGTCTGTTTTGTTTTCTTATGAGATTTCAAAGACTGTCGGTTTTGTTCCTTTGTTCTTTCACGAAATTTCAAGGACAGACAGTTCGGTTTCGTTACGAGATTTCTATGATAGTCGGTTTTGTTCGGTTACTAGATATCAATGATGTTCGGTTTTCAGTGTCAGTCGGTTTCGTTCTGCTATGAGATTTCAATGATGGTTGGTTTTGTTCCTTAACAAGATTTTAATGACCGGCGGCTTTATTTCTTAATGAGATTTCAATAATGGTTGGTTGTGTTCGGTTTCGAGATTTCAATGACGGTCATTTTTGTTGGGTTACAAGATTTCAATGACGGTCGGTTTTGGTCCTTCATGAGATTTAAATAATGTTTTTTTTATTTTTTATTTCAATGCTACTCAGTTTTATTCCCTAATGAGATTTTTATGACAGTCAGCTTTGTTTTTTAATAAGATTTTAATGACAGTTGGTTTTGTCAGTCTGTTTTGTTTTCTTATGAGATTTCAAAGACTGTCGGTTTTGTTCCTTTGTTCTTTTATGAAATTTCAAAGACAGACAGTCTGGTTTCGTTACGAGATTTCTATGATAATCAGTTTTGTTCTGTTGTTTTGCTTCTCTGTTCTTTTACGAAATTTCAATAACAGTCGTCATTTTTTTTTCCATTACGAGATATCACTGATGGTTGGATTTATTCTTGTACGAGATTTCAATGTTGGTTGGTTTTGCTGGGTTATGAGATTTCAACGATGGGCGGTTTTGCTCAGTTATGAGATTTCAATGATGGTTAGTTTTGCTTGGTTATGAGATGTCAATGACGGTCATTTTTGCTGGGTTATGAGTTTTATTTGGTTACGAGATCTCAATGACGGTAACTTTTCAGTGTCAACCTGTTTTGTTCTTTCATGAGATTTCAAAGACTGTCAGTTTTGCTCCTTTGTTCTTTTATGAAATTTCAAAGACAGACTGTTTGGTTTTGTTACGACATTTCAATGATGGTCAGTTTTGTTCGGTAACGGCCATTTCTTCCATTACGAGATTTCAATACCACTCTGTTTTGTTGCCTAAAGAGATTTTAATGATGGTATGTTTTGTTTTTTTACGAAACTTCAAAGACAGTCGTTTTTTTTTTCTTTTTCCATCACGAGATATCACTGATGGTCGGTTTCATTCCTGTACGAGATTTCAATGACGGTCGGTTTTGCTGGGTTATGAAATTTCAATGATGGACGGTTTTGCTGGGTTATGAGATTTCAACGATGGGCAGTTTTGCTCGGTTATGAGATTTCAATGATGGTTAGTTTTGTTCGGTTATGAGATGTCAATGACGGTCATTTTTGCTGGGTTATGAGTTTTATTTGGTTACGAGATCTCAATGACGGTAACTTTTTAGTGTCAGTCTGTTTTGTTTTCTTATGAGATTTCAAAGACTGTCGTTTTTGTTCCTTTGTTCTTTCACGATATTTCAAAGACAGACAGTTTGGTTTCGTTACAAGATTTCTATGATAGTCGGTTTTGTTCGGTTACGAGATCTCAATGATGTTCGGTTTTTAGTGTCAGTCGGTTTCGTTCTGTTATGACATTTCAATGACGGTCGGTTTTGTTCAGTTTCGAGAATTCAATGACGGTCATTTTTGTTGGGTTATGAGATTTCAATGATAGTTGGTTTTGGTCTTTTATGAGATTTGTTCTTTTACCAAATTTCAAAGACAGACGGTTTGGTTTCGTTACGAGATTTCAATGATGGTCGGTTTTGTTTGGTTCCGAGATCTCAGTGACGGTAAGTTGATAGTGTCAGTCGGTTTTGTTCTGTTATGAGATTTCAAAGACTGTCTGTTTTGTTCCTTTGTTCTTTTACCAAATTTCAATGACAGATGGTTTGGTTTCGTTACGAGATTTCAATGATGTTCGGTTTTGTTCGGTTACCAGATCTCAATGACGTCTGTTTTATTCGGTTATTAGATTTCAGTGACGGCCAGTTTTATTTGATTACGAGATTTCAATGCCGGTCGATTTTGTTCCCTAATGAGATTTTAATGACAGTTGGGTTTTTTTCGTTACAAAATTTCAATGAAAGTCGATTTTGTTCTTTTACGAGATTTCAATAATGGCCATTTTCTTCTATTACGAGATTTCAACCACTCTGTTTTGTTGCCTGAAGAGATTTTAATGATGGTATGTTTTGTTCTTTTACATGATTTTAATGACTTTTTTCCATTACAAGATATCACTGATGGTCGGTTTTGTTCCTTTACGAGATTTCAATGACGGTCGGTTTTGCTGGGTTATGAGATTTCAATGACGGTCAGTTTTATTGGGTTATGAGATTTCAATGACGGTTGGTTTTGTTTCTTAACGAGATTTCAATGACAGTTGGTTTCGTTCTGTTACAATATTTCAATGATGGTTGGTTTTGTTCAGTTACGAGATGTCAATGACGGCATTTTTTGCTGGGTTATGAGTTTTGTTTGGTTACAAGATCTCAATGACGGTAACTTTTCAGTATCAGTCGGTTTTGTTCTCTTATGAGATTTCAAAGACTGCCGGTTTTGTTCGTTTGTTCTTTTGCGAAATTTCAAAGACAGACAGTTTGGTTTCGTTACGAAATTTCTATGATAGTTGGTTTTGTTCGGTTACGAGATCTCAATGACATTCGGTTTTCAGTGTCTGTTGGTTTCATTCTGTTGTAAGATTTCAATAACGGTTGGTTTTGTTCGGTTACGAGATTTCAATGATGGTCATTTTTGTTTGGTTATGAGATTTCAATGATGGCCCTTTTTGCTGGGTTATGAGTTTTGTTTGGTTCTGAGATCTCAGTGACGGTAAGTTCTTAGTGTCAGTCAGTTTTTTTCTGTTATGAGATTTCAAAGACTGTCTGTTTTGTTCCTTTGTTCTTTTACGGAATTTCAAAAACAGATGGTTTGGTTTCGTTACAAGATTTCAATCATGGTCAGTTTTGTTCGGTTACAAGATCTCAATGACGTCTGTTTTATTCGGTTATTAGATTTCAGTGATGGACGGTTTTATTTGATTACGAGATTTCAATGCCGGTCGGTTTTGTTCCCTAATGAGATTTTAATGACGGTTGGTTTTGTTTCGTTACAAGATTTCAACGAAAGTCGATTTTGTTCTTTTACGAGATTTCAATAACGGCCATTTTCTTCTATTACGAGATTTCAATGCCACTCTGTTTTGTTGCCTGAAGAGATTTTAATGATGGTATGTTTTGTTCTTTTACATGATTTTAATGACAGTTGTTTGTTTTTTGCATTACGTGACTTCAATGATGGTCGGTTTTGTTCGGTTACGAGTTCTCAGTGACGGTCGGTTTTGTTCCTATGATCTTTTACGAAATTTAAAAGACAGTCATTTTTTTTCCATTACGAGATATCACTGATACTCAGTTTTGTTCCTTTACGAGATTTCAATGACGTTCGGTTTTGCTGGGTTATGAGATTTCATTGTCAGTCGGTTTTGTTCTCTTATGAGATTTCAAAGACTGTCGGTTTTGTTCGTTTGTTCTTTTACGAAATTTCAAAGACAGACAGTTTGGTTTCGTTACGAGTTTTCTATGATAGTCGGTTTTGTTCGGTTATGATATTTCAATGACAGTCAGTTTTGCTGGGCCATGAGATTTCAATGTCGTCTGTTTTATTCGGTTATTAGATTTCAGTGACGGTTGGTTTTGTTTTATTACAAGATTTCAATGTCAAATGTCAATGGTGATCATTTTTGCTGGGTTATGAGTTTTATTTGGTTACAAGATCTCAATGACGGTAACTTTTCAGTGTCAGTCGGTTTTGTTCTCTTATGAGATTTCAAAGACTGTCAGTTTTGTTCCTTTGTTCTTTTACAAAATTTCAAAGACAGACTGTTTGGTTTCGTTATGAGATTTCTATGATAGTGAGTTTTGTTTGGTTACGAGATCTCAATGATGTTCGATTTTGCTCTGTTATGAGATTTCATTGATGGTTGGTTTTGTTTTTTAACAAGATTTCAATGACGTTGTTTTTTTTTTGTTACGAGATTTCAATCATTGGTGGTTTTCAATCAGTGACGGTAAGTTTTTAGTGTCAGAGATGTCAAAAATGATCAGGTTTGTTCCTTTGTTCTTTTACGAAATTTCAAAGACAGACGGTTTGGTTTTGTTACGAGATTTCAATGACGGTCAGTTTTGTTCGGTTACGAGATCTCAGTGACGTCTGTTTTATTCGGTTAATAAATTTCAGTGACGGACAGTTTTATTTGGTTACAAGATTTCAATGCCTGTCGGTTTTGTTCCCTAATGAGATTTTAATGACGGTTGGCTTTGTTTCGTTACAAGATTTCAATAAAAGTCGATTTTGTTCTTTTACGAGATTTCAATAACGACCGTTTTCTTCCATTGCAAGATTTCAATACCACTCTGTTTTGTTGCCTAAAGAGATGTTAATGATGGTATGTTTTGTTCTTTGTTAAGATTTTAATGACAGTTGTTTTTTTCCATGACTTGACTTCAATGATGGTCGGTTTTGTTCGGTTATGAGATGTCAATGACGGTCAGTTTTGCTTGGTTATGAGTTTTGTTTGGTTACGAGATCTCAATGACGGTAACTTTTCAGTGTCAGTCTGTTTTGTTCTCTTATGGGAATTCAAAGACTGTCGGTTTTGTTCCTTTGTTCTTTTATGAAATTTCAAAGACAGTTTGGTTTCGTTACGAGATTTCTATGATAGTCAGTTTTGTTCAGTTTTCAGTGTCAGTCGGTTTTGTTTTATTACAACATTTCAATAATGGGTGGTTTTGTTTAGTTACGAGATCTCAATGATGGTAACTTCTCAGTGTCAGTTGGTTTTATTCTGTTATGAGATTTCAAAAATTTTGTTCCTTTGTTCTTTTACGAAATTTCAAAGACAGTCGTTTTTTTTTCCATTACGAGATATCACTGATGGTCGGTTTTATTCCTGTACGAGATTTCAATGATGGACGGTTTTGCTCACTTATGAGATTTCAATGATGGTTGGTTTTGTTTGGTTACGAGATGTCAATGACGGTCATTTTTGCTGGGTTATGAGATCTCAATGACGGTAACTTTTCAGTGTCAGTCTGTTTTGTTCTCTTACGAGGTTTCAAAGACTGTCGGTTTTGCTCCTTTGTCCTTTTATGAAATTTCAAAGACAGACAATTTGGTTTTGTTACGAGATTTCTATGGCAATCAGTTTTGTTTGGTTACGAGGTCTCAGTGATGTTCGGTTTTCAGTGTCAGTCGGTTTTGTTCTGTTACAAGATTTCAATAATGAGTGGTTTTGTTTGGTTGCGAGATCTCATTGATGGTAACTTCTCAGTGTCAGTTGGTTTTGTTCTGTTATGAGATTTCAAAGATTTTGTTCCTTTGTTATTTTACAAAATTTCAAAGACAGACTGTTTGGTTTTGTTACAACATTTCAATTATGGTCGGTTTTGTTTGGTATCGGCCATTTCTTCCATTACGAGATTTCAATACCACTCTGTTTTGTTGCCTGAAGAGATTTTAATGATGGTATGTTTTGTTTTTTTAGGAAATTTCAAAGACAGTCTTTTTTTTTTTTTTTTCCATTACAAGATATCACTGATGGTCGGTTTTAATCCTGTACGAGACTTCAATGATGGTCAGTTTTGCTGGGTTATGAGATTTCAATGATGGGCAGCTTTGCTGGGTTATGAGATTTTATCGATGGTTGGTTTTGTTCGGTTACGAGATGTCAACGACAGTCATTTTTGCTGGGTTATGAGTTTTTTTTGGTTACGAGATCTCAATGACGGTAAATTTTTAGTGTCAGTCTGTTTTGTTTTCTTATGAGATTTCAAAGACTGTCGGTTTTGTTCCTTTGTTCTTTTACGAAATTTCAAAGACAGACAGTCTGGTTTCGTTATGAGATTTCTATGATAATCAGTTTTGTTCAGTTTTCAGTGTCAGTCGGTTTTGTTTTATTACAACATTTCAATAATGGGTGGTTTTGTTTAGTTACGAGATCTCAATGATGGTAACTTCTCAGTGTCAGTCGGTTTTGTTCTGTTATGAGATTTCAAAAATTTTGTTCCTTTGTTCTTTTACGAAATTTCAAAGACAGTCGTTTTTTTTTTCCATTACAAGATATCACTGATGGTCGGTTTTATTCCTGTACGAGATTTCAATGATGGACGGTTTTGCTGGGTTATGAGATTTCAATGATGGACGGTTTTGCTCAGTTATGAGATTTCAATGATGGTTGGTTTTGTTTGGTTACGAGATGTCAATGATGGACGGTTTTGCTGGGTTATGAGATCTCAATGACGGTAACTTTTCAGTGTCAGGCTGTTTTGTTCTCTTATGAGGTTTCAAAGACTGTTGGTTTTGCTCCTTTGTCCTTTTATGAAATTTCAAAGACAGACAATTTGGTTTTGTTACGAGATTTCTATGGCAATCAGTTTTGTTTAGTTACAAGGTCTCAGTGATGTTCGGTTTTCAGTGTCAGTCGGTTTTGTTCTGTTACAAGATTTCAAATATGGGTGGTTTTGTTTGGTTGCGAGATCTCATTGATGGTAACTTCTCAGTGTCAGTTGGTTTTGTTCTGTTATGAGATTTCAAAGATTTTGTTCCTTTGTTCTTTTACCAAATTTCAAAGACAGACTGTTTGGTTTTGTTACAACATTTCAATTATGGTCGGTTTTGTTTGGTTGCGAGATCTCATTGATGGTAACTTCTCAGTGTCAGTTGGTTTTGTTCTGTTATGAGATTTCAAAGATTTTGTTCCTTTGTTATTTTACAAAATTTCAAAGACAGACTGTTTGGTTTTGTTACAACATTTCAATTATGGTCGGTTTTGTTTGGTATCGGCCATTTCTTCCATTACGAGATTTCAATACCACTCTGTTTTGTTGCCTGAAGAGATTTTAATGATGGTATGTTTTGTTTTTTTAGGAAATTTCAAAGACAGTCTTTTTTTTTTTTTTTTTTTTTTTTCATTACAAGATATCACTGATGGTCGGTTTTAATCCTGTACGAGACTTCAATGATGGTCAGTTTTGCTGGGTTATGAGATTTCAATGATGGGCAGCTTTGCTGGGTTATGAGATTTTATCGATGGTTGGTTTTGTTCGGTTACGAGATGTCAACGACAGTCATTTTTGCTGGGTTATGAGTTTTTTTTGGTTACGAGATCTCAATGACGGTAAATTTTTAGTGTCAGTCTGTTTTGTTTTCTTATGAGATTTCAAAGACTGTCGGTTTTGTTCCTTTGTTCTTTTACGAAATTTCAAAGACAGACAGTCTGGTTTCGTTATGAGATTTCTATGATAATCAGTTTTGTTCAGTTTTCAGTGTCAGTCGGTTTTGTTTTATTACAACATTTCAATAATGGGTGGTTTTGTTTAGTTACGAGATCTCAATGATGGTAACTTCTCAGTGTCAGTCGGTTTTGTTCTGTTATGAGATTTCAAAAATTTTGTTCCTTTGTTCTTTTACGAAATTTCAAAGACAGTCGTTTTTTTTTTCCATTACAAGATATCACTGATGGTCGGTTTTATTCCTGTACGAGATTTCAATGATGGACGGTTTTGCTGGGTTATGAGATTTCAATGATGGACGGTTTTGCTCAGTTATGAGATTTCAATGATGGTTGGTTTTGTTTGGTTACGAGATGTCAATGATGGACGGTTTTGCTGGGTTATGAGATCTCAATGACGGTAACTTTTCAGTGTCAGGCTGTTTTGTTCTCTTATGAGGTTTCAAAGACTGTTGGTTTTGCTCCTTTGTCCTTTTATGAAATTTCAAAGACAGACAATTTGGTTTTGTTACGAGATTTCTATGGCAATCAGTTTTGTTTAGTTACAAGGTCTCAGTGATGTTCGGTTTTCAGTGTCAGTCGGTTTTGTTCTGTTACAAGATTTCAAATATGGGTGGTTTTGTTTGGTTGCGAGATCTCATTGATGGTAACTTCTCAGTGTCAGTTGGTTTTGTTCTGTTATGAGATTTCAAAGATTTTGTTCCTTTGTTCTTTTACCAAATTTCAAAGACAGACTGTTTGGTTTTGTTACAACATTTCAATTATGGTCAGTTTTGTTCGGTAACGGCCATTTCTTCCATTACGAGATTTCAATACCACTCTGTTTTGTTGCCTGAAGAGATTTTAATGATGGTATGTTTTGTTTTTTTAGGAAATTTCAAAGACAGTCTTTTTTTTTTTTTTTTTTTTCCATTACAAGATATCACTGATGGTCGGTTTTAATCCTGTACGAGACTTCAATGATGCTGGGTTATGAGATTTCTATGATGGGCAGCTTTGCTGGGTTATGAGATTTTATCGATGGTTGGTTTTGTTCGGTTACGAGACGTCAATGACAGTAATTTTTGCTGGGTTATGAGTTTTGTTTGGTTACGAGATCTCAATGACGGTAAATTTATAGTGTCAGTCTGTTTTGTTTTCTTATGAGATTTCAAAGACTGTCGGTTTTGTTCCTTTGTTCTTTCACAAAATTTCAAAGACAGACAGTTTCGTTTCGTTACGAGATTTCTATGATAGTCGGTTTTGTTCGGTTACGAAATCTCAATGACATTCGGTTTTCAGTGTCAGTCGGTTTCGTTCTGTTGTAAGATTTCAATAACAGTTGGTTTTGTTCGGTTACGAGATTTCAGTGATGGTCATTTTTGTTTGGTTATGAGATTTCAATGATGGTTGGTTTTGGTCCTTTATGAGATTAATATAATGGCTTTTTTTTTTTTTTTTTTCAATGCTACTCAGTTTTGTTTCTTAATGAGATGTTAATAACAGACAGCTTTGTTTCTTAACAAGATTTTAATGACATTTTGTTTTGTTTTGTTATAAGATTTCAATAATGGATGTTTTGTTTGGTTACGAGATCTCAATGACGGTAACTTTTCAGTGTCAGTCGGTTTTGATCTGTTATGAGATTTCAAAGATTGTCGGTTTTGTTTGGTTCCGAGATCTCAGTGACGGTAAGTTCTTAGTGTCAGTCAGTTTTGTTCTGTTATGAGATTTCAAAGACTGTCTGTTTTGTTCCTTTGTTCTTTTACGAAATTTCAAAAACAGACAGTTTGGTTTCGTTACGAGATTTCAATGATGGTCAGTTTTGTTCGGTTACGAGATCTCAATGATGTCTGTTTTATTCGGTTATTAGATTTCAGTGACAGACGGTTTTATTTGATTACGAGATTTCAATGCCGGTCGGTTTTGTTCCCTAATGAGATTTTAATGACGGTTGGTTTTGTTTCGTTACAAGATTTCAACGAAAGTCGATTTTGTTCTTTTACGAGATTTCAATAACGGCCATTTTCTTCTGTTACGAGATTTCAATGCCACTCTGTTTTGTTGCCTGAAGAGATTTTAATGATGGTATGTTTTGTTCTTTTACATGATTTTAGTGACAGTTGGTTTTTTCTATTACGAGACTTCAATGATGGTCGGTTTTGTTCGGTTACGAGTTCTCAATGACGGTCGGTTTTGTTCCTATGATCTTTTACGAAATTTGAAAGACAGTCATTTTTTTCCATTACGAGATATCACTGATAGTCGGTTTTGTTCCTTTACGAGATTTCAATGACGGTCGGTTTTGCTGGGTTATGAGATTCCAAAGATTGTCGGTTTTGTTCGTTTGTTCTTTTACGAAATTTCAAAGACAGACAGTTTGGTTTCGTTACGAGTTTTCTATGATAGTCGGTTTTGTTCGGTTACGATATTTCAATGACAGTCGGTTTTGCTGGGTTATGAGATTTCAATGTCGTCTGTTTTATTCGGTTATTAGATTTCAGTGACGGTTGGTTTTGTTTTATTACAAGATTTCAATGTCAAATGTCAATGATGGTCATTTTTGCTGGGTTATGAGTTTTGTTTGGTTACAAGATCTCAATGACGGTAACTTTTCAGTGTCAGTCGGTTTTGTTCTCTCATGAGATTTCAAAGACTGTCGGTTTTGTTCCTTTGTTCTTTTATGAAATTTCAAAGACAGACAGTTTGGTTTCGTTATGAGATTTCTATGATAGTCAGTTTTGCTCGGTTACGAGATCTCAATGATGTTTGGTTTTCATCGTCAGTCGGTTTTGCTCTGTTATGAGATTTCAATGATGGTTGGTTTTGTTTTTCAACAAGATTTCAATGACGTTGTTTGTTTTGTTTTTTTTGTTATGAGATTTCAATAATTGGTGGTTTTGTTTGGTTCCGAGATCTCAGTGACGGTAAGTTTTTAGTGTCAGAGATGTCAAAAATGATCGGGTTTGTTCCTTTGTTCTTTTACGAAATTTCAAAGACAGACGGTTTGGTTTTGTTACGAGATTTCAATGACGTCTGTTTTATTCGGTTTTTAGATTTCAGTGACGGACAGTTTTATTTGGTTACGAGATTTCAATACCAGTTGGTTTTGTTCCCTAATGAGATTTTAATGACGGTTGGCTTTGTTTCGTTACAAGATTTCAATGAAAGTCGATTTTGTTCCTTTACAAGATTTCAATAACGGCCATTTTCTTCCATTGCGAGATTTCAATACCACTCTGTTTTGTTGCCTAAAGCGATGTTAATGATGGTATGTTTTGTTCTTTTACAAGATTTTAATAACAGTTGTTTTTTTTTCCATGACTTGACTTCAATGATGGTCGGTTTTGTTCGGTTATGAGATGTCAATGACGGTCATTTTTGCTTGGTTATGAGTTTTGTTTGGTTACGAGATCTCAATAACAGTAACTTTTCAGTACCAGTCTGTTTTGTTCTCTTATGAGAATTCAAAGACTGTCGGTTTTGCTCCTTTGTTCTTTTACGAAATTTCAAAGACAGACAGTCTGGTTTCGTTATGAGATTTCTATGATAATCAGTTTTGTTCAGTTTTCAGTGTCAGTTGGTTTTGTTTTATTACAACATTTCAATAATGGGTGGTTTTGTTTAGTTACGAGATCTCAATGATGGTAACTTATCAGTGTCAGTCGGTTTTGTTCTGTTATGAGATTTCAAAAATTTTGTTCCTTTGTTCTTTTACAAAATTTCAAAGACAGACTGTTTGGTTTTGTTACGACATTTCAATGATGGTCGGTTTTCTTCGGTAACGGCCATGTCTTCCATTACGAGATTTCAATACCACTTTGTTTTGTTGCGAGACAATGAAAACCTGTACGAGATTTCAATGTCAGTCGGTTTTGCTGGGTTATGAGATTTCAATGATGGACGGTTTTGCTCGGTTATGAGATTTCAATGATGGTTGGTTTTGTTTGGTTACGAGATGTCAATGACGGTCATTTTTGCTGGGTTATGAGATCTCAATGACGGTAACTTTTCAGTGTCAGCCTGTTTTGTTCTCTTATGAGATTTCAAAGACTGTCGGTTTTGCTCCTTTGTCCTTTTATGAAATTTCAAAGACAGACAGTTTGGTTTTGTTACGAGATTTCTATGGCAATCGGTTTTCTTTGGTTATGAGATCTCAGTGATGTTCGGTTTTCAGTGTCAGTCGGTTTCGTTCTGTTACAAGATTTCAATAATAGGTGGTTTTGTTCGGTTACGAGATCTCATTGATGGTAACTTCTCAGTGTCAGTTGGTTTTGTTCTGTTATGAGATTTCAAAGATTTTGTTCCTTTGTTCTTTTACAAAATTTCAAAGACAGACTGTTTGGTTTTGTTACAACATTTCAATGATGGTCAGTTTTGTTCGGTAACGGCCATTTCTTCCATTATGAGATTTCAATGCCACTCTGTTTTGTTGCTTAAAGAGATTTTAATGATGGTATGTTTTGCTTTTTTTACGAAATTTCTAAGACAGTCTTTTTTTTTTTCTCTCTTTCCATTACAAGATATCACTGATGGTCGGTTTTAATCCTGTATGAGATTTCAATGACGGTCGGTTTTGCTGGGTTATGAGATTTTATCGATGGTTGGTTTTGTTTGGTTACGAGATGTCAATGACGGTCATTTTTGCTTGGTTATGAGTTTTGTTTGGTTACGAGATCTCAATAACAGTAACTTTTCAGTATCAGTCTGTTTTGTTCTCTTATGAGAATTCAAAGACTGTCAGTTTTGCTCCTTTGTTCTTTTACGAAATTTCAAAGACAGACTGTTTGGTTTTGTTACGAGATTTCTGTGATAATCATAATGATTTTGTTCGGTTTACAGTGTCAGTTGGTTTTGTTTTATTACAACATTTCAATAATGGGTGGTTTTGTTTAGTTACGAGATCTCAACGATGGTAACTTCTCAGTGTCAGTCGGTTTTGTTCTGTTATGAGATTTCAAAAATGTTGTTCCTTTGTTCTTTTACAAAATTTCAAAGACAGACTGTTTGGTTTTGTTACGACATTTCAATGATGGTCGGTTTTCTTCTGTAACGGCCATGTCTTCCATTACGAGATTTCAATACCACTTTGTTTTGTTGCGAGACAATGAAAACATGTACGAGACTTCAATATCAGTCGGTTTTGCTGGGTTATGAGATTTCAATGATGGACGGTTTTGCTCGGTTACGAGATGTCAATGACGGTCATTTTTGCTGGGTTATGAGTTTTATTTGGTTATGAGAGCTCAATGACGGTAACTTTTCAGTGTCAGCCTGTTTTGTTCTCTTATGAGATTTCAAAGACTGTCAGTTTTGCTCCTTTGTCCTTTTATGAAATTTCAAAGACAGACAGTTTGGTTTTGTTACAAGATTTCTATGGCAATCGGTTTTCTTTGGTTATGAGATCTCAGTGATGTTCGGTTTTCAGTGTCAGTCGGTTTCGTTCTGTTACAAGATTTCAATAATAGGTGGTTTTGTTCGGTTACGAGATCTCATTGATGGTAACTTCTCAGTGTCAGTTGGTTTTGTTCTGTTATGAGATTTCAAAGATTTTGTTCCTTTGTTCTTTTACAAAATTTCAAAGACAGACTGTTTGGTTTTGTTACAACATTTCAATGATGGTCAGTTTTGTTCGGTAACGGCCATTTCTTCCATTATGAGATTTCAATGCCACTCTGTTTTGTTGCTTAAAGAGATTTTAATGATGGTATGTTTTGCTTTTTTTACGAAATTTCTAAGACAGTCTTTTTTTTTCTTTCTCTCTTTCCATTACAAGATATCACTGATGGTCGGTTTTAATCCTGTATGAGATTTCAATGACGGTCGGTTTTGCTGGGTTATGAGATTTTATCGATGGTTGGTTTTGTTCGGTTACGAGATGTCAATGACAGTCATTTTTGCTGGGTTATGAGTTTTGTTTGGTTACGAGATCTCAATGACAGTAACTTTTTAGTGTCAGTCTGTTTTGTTTTCTCATGAGATTTCAAAGACTGTCGGTTTTGTTCGTTTGTTCTTTCACAAAATTTCAAAAACAGACAGTTTGGTTTCGTTACGAGATTTCTATGATAGTCAGTTTTGTTCTGTTATGACATTTCAATGACGGTTGGTTTTGTTCAGTTTCAAGATTTCAACGACAGTCGGTTTTGGTCTTTTGTGAGATTTAAATAACGGCTTTTTTTTTTTTTTTTCAATGTTACTCAGTTTTGCTCCCTAATGAGATTTTAATGATTGGCGACTTTAATTTTTAACGAGATTTCAATGACAGTTGGTTTTGTTTTTTAACAAGATTTTAATGACATTTCGTTTTGTTTTGTTATAAGATTTCAGTAATTGGTGTTTTGTTTGGTTATGAGATCTGAATGACGGTAACTTCTCAGTGTCAGTCGGTTTTGATCTGTTATGAGATTTCAAAGATTGTTGGTTTTGTTGCTTTGTTCTTTTACGAAATTTCAAAAACAGATGGTTTGGTTTCGTTACGAGATTTCAATGATGGTCGGTTTTGTTTGGTTCCGAGATCTCAGTGACTGTAAGTTTTTAGTGTCAGTCGGTTTTGTTCTGTTATGAGATTTCTGTTTTGTTCCTTTGTTCTTTTACGAAATTTTAAAGACAGATGGTTTTGTTTAGTTACGAGATTTCAATGATAGTTGGTTTTGTTCGGTTACGAGATTTCAATAAGTTCGGTTTTGCTGGGTTATGAGATTTCAATGTCGTCTGTTTCATTTGGTTATTAGATTTCAGTGACGGTTGGTTTTGTTTTATTACAAGATTTCAATATCAAATGTCAATGACGGTCATTTTTGCTGGGTTATGAGTTTTGCTTGGTTACAAGATCTCAATGATGGTAACTTTTCAGTGTCAGTCAGTTTTGTTCTCTTATGAGATTTCAAAGACTGTCGGTTTTGTTCCTTTGTTCTTTTACGAAATTTCAAAAACAGGCAGTTTGGTTTCATTACAAGATCTCTATGATAGTCAGTTTTGTTCGGTTACGAGATCTCAATGACATTAGGTTTTGGTCTGTTATGAGATATCATTGATGGTTGGTTTTGTTTTTTAACAAGATTTCAATGACATTGTTTTTTTTTTTTGTTACAAGATTTCAATAATTGGTGGTTTTGTTCGGTTCTGAGATCTCAGTGACGGTAAGTTTTTAGTGTCAGAGATGTCAAAAATGATCGGGTTTGTTCCTTTGTTCTTTTACGAAATTTCAAAGACAGACGGTTTGGTTTCGTTACGAGATTTCAATGACGGTCGGTTTTGTTCGGTTACGAGATCTCAATGATGTCTGTTTCATTCGGTTATTAGATTTCAGTGATGGCCGGTTTTATTTGATTACGAGATTTCAATGCCGGTCGGTTTTGTTCCCTAATGAGATTTTAATGACGGTTGGTTTTGTTTCATTACAAGATTTCAATGGAAGTCGATTTTGTTCTTTTACGAGATTTCAAGAACGGCCATTTTCTTCTATTACGAGATTTCAATACCACTCTGTTTTCTTGCCTGAAGAGATTTTAATGATGGTATGTTTTGTTCTTTTACATGATTTTAATGACAGTTGTTTTTTTTCCATTACAAGACTTCAATGATGGTTGGTTTTGTTTGGTTACAAGTTCTCAATGAGAGTCAGTTTTATTTTTATTATCTTTTACGAAATTTGAAAGACAGTAGTTTTTTCCATGACGAGATATCACTGATGGTTGATTTTCTTCCTTTACGAGATTTCAATGATGGTCGGTTTTGCTTGGTTATGAGATTTCAATGACGGTCAGTTTTGTTGGGTTATGAGCTTTCAACGACACTTGGTTTTGTTCTGTTATAAGATTTCAATAATGGTCAGTTTTGTTCAGTTATGAGATGACAATGATGGTCTTTTTTGCTGGGTTATGAGATTTGTTTGGTTACAAGATCTCAATGACGGTAACTTTTCAGTGTCAGTCGGTTTTGTTCTCTTATGAGATTTCAAAGCCTGTTGGCTTTGTTTGTTTGTTCTTTTTACGAAATTTCAAAGACAGACAGTTTGGTTTCGTTACGAGATTTCTATGATAGTTGGTTTTGTTCGGTTACTAGATCTCAATGATGTTCGGTTTTCAGTGTCAGTCGGTTTCGTTCTGTTATGAGATTTCAATGATGGTTGGTTTTGTTCCTTAACAAGATTTTAATGACCGGGGGCTTTATTTCTTAACGAGATTTCAATGACAGTTGGGTTTTTTTCGGTTTCGAGATTTCAATGATGGTCATTTTTGTTGGGTTACGAGATTTCAATGACGGTCAGTTTTGGTCCTTTATGACATTTAAATAATGGCTTTTTTTATTTTTATTTCAATGCTTCTCAGTTTTATTTCCTAATGAGATTTTAATGACAATCAGCTTTGATTTTTAACAAGATTTTAATGACAGTTGGGTTTGTTTTATTACAAGATTTCAATAATGGGTGGTTTTGTTTGGTTACGAGATGTCAATGATGGTAACTTCTCAGTGTCAGTTGGTTTTGTTCTGTTACGAGATTTCAAAGACGGTCAGTTTTGTTCCTTTGTTCTTTTTTACGAGATTTCAACGACAGACAGTTTGGTTTCGTTACAAGATTTCTATGATTGTTGGTTTTTCACTGATGGTCAGTTTTGCTGGGTTATGAGATTTCAATGTCGTCTATTTTATTCAGTCATTACATTTCAGTGATGGTTGGTTTTGTTTTATTACAAGATTTCAATGTCAAATGTCAATGACGGTCATTTTTGCTGGGTTATGAGTTTTGTTTGATTACGAGATGTCAATGATGGTAACTTCTCAGTGTCAGTCGGTTTTGTTCTGTTATGAGATTTCAAAGACGGTCGGTTTTGTTCCTTTGTTCTTTTACGAGATTTCAAAGACAGACAGTTTGGTTTTCATTATAAGATTTCGATTATTGTTGGTTTTGTTTGGTTACGAGATCTCAATGATGTTCGGTTTTCATTGTCATTCGGTTTTGTTCTGTTATGAGATTTCATTGATGATTGGTTTTGTTTCTTAACAAGATTTCAATGACAGTGGGTTTTCTGTTGTTACGAGATTTCAATAATTGATGGTTTTGTTTGGTTTCGAGATCTCAGTGATGGTAAGTTTTTAGTGTCAGATGGTTTTGTTCTGTTTTGAGATGTCAAAAATGATCAGGTTTGTTCCTTTGTTCTTTTACGAAATTTCAAAGACAGACGGTTTGGTTTCGTTACGAGATTTCAATGATGGTCGGTTTTGTTCGGTTACGAGATCTCAGTGACGTCTGTTTTATTCGGTTAATAGTTTTCAGTGACGGGCAGTTTTATTTGGTTACAAGATTTCAATGCCAGTCAGTTTTGTTCCCAAATGAGATTTTAATGACAGTTGATTTTGTTTCGTTACAAGATTTCAATGAAAGTCGATTTTGTTCTTTTACGAGATTTCAATAACGGCCATTTTCTTCCATTACGAGATTTCAATACTACTCTGTTTTGTTGCCTAAAGAGATGTTAATGATGTTTTGTTCTTTTGCAAGATTTTAATGACGGTTGTTTTTTTTCCATTACTTGACTTCAATGATGGTCGGTTTTGTTTGGTTACGAGTTCTCAATGAGGGTCGGTTTTGTTCCTTTAATCTTTTACGAAATTTCAAAGACAGTTTTTATTTTTTTTTTTCCCATTACATGACTTCAATGATGGTCGGTTTTGTGCCTTTACGAGATTTCAATGACGGTCGGTTTTACTGGGTTATGAGATTTCAATGATGGCCGGTTTTGCTGGGTTATGAGATTTCAGTGACGGTTGGTTTTGTTTTTTAACAAGAATGATTTGGAATTAATTTCAAAGACAGTCATTTTTTTTTTTCCATTACATGATTTCATTGATGGTCAGTTTTGTTCCTTTACGAGATTTCAATGATGGTCAGTTTTGTTCTGTTATGAGATGTCAATGATTGTCATTTTTGCTGGGTTATGAGTTTTGTTTGGTTACGAAATCTCAATGACGGTAACCTTTCAGTGTCAGTCTGTTTTGTTCTCTTATGAGATTTCAAAGACTGTCGGTTTTGCTCCTTTGTTCTTTTACGAAATTTCAAAGACAGACAGTTTGGTTTCGGTATGAGATTTCTATGATAGTTGGTTTTGTCCGGTTACGACAAATCAATGACGTTCGGTTTTCAGTGTCAGTCAGTTTCGTTCTGTTGTAAGATTTCAATAATGGGTTCGGTTTTCAGTGTCAGTTGGTTTTGTTCTGTTATGAGATTTCAATGACGGTTGGTGTTGTTCCTTAACGAAATTTTAATGACTGGCGGCTTTATTTCTTAACGAGATTTCAATGACAGTTGGTTTTATTTGGTTTCGAGATTTTATTGACCGTCATTTTTGTTGGGTTATGAGATTTCAATGACAGTCGGTTTTGGTCTTTTATGAAATTTAAATAATGGCTTTTTTTTTTATTTCAATGCTACTTAGTTTTGTTCCCTAACGACATTTTAATGACAGTCAGCTTTGTTTTTTAACAAGATTTTAATGATAGTTGGTTTTGTTTCTTTATAAGATTTTAATGACATTTGGTTTTGTTATAAAATTTCAATAATTAGTGGTTTTGTTTGGTTGCGAGATCTCAATGACGGTAACTTCTCAGTGTCAGTCGGTTTTGTTCGGTTACGAGATCTCAATGACAGTCGGTTTTGCTGGGTTATGAGATTTCAATGATGGTCGGTTTTATTTGGTTACGAGATTTCAAGGACGTCTGTTTTATTCGGTTATTAGATTTCAGTGACTGCTGGTTTTATTTGGTAATGAGATTTCAATGCCAGTTGGTTTTGTTTCGTTACAAGATTTCAATGAAAGCCAATTTTGTTCTTTTACGAGATTTCAATAACGGCCAATTTCTTCTATGACGAGATTTCAATACTACTCTGTTTTGTTGCCTAAAGAGATTTTAATGATGGTATGTTTTGTTCTTTTACAAGATTTTAATGACAGTTGGTTTTTTTCCATTACGTGACTTCAATCATGGTCAGTTTTGTTCCTTTGATCTTTTACAAAATTTCAAAGACAGTCGTTTTTTTTTTCCATTATGAGATATCACTGTTGGTCGGTTTTGTTCCTTTACAAGATTTAAATGACAGAGGGTTTTGCTGGGTTATGAGATTTCAATGACAGTCGGTTTTGCTGGGTTATGAGATTTCAATGACGGTTGGTTTTATTCTGTTACGAGATTTCAATGACGGTCATTTTTGCTGGGTTATGAGTTTTGTTTAGATACAAGATTTCAATGACGGTAACTTTTCAGCATCAGTCAATTTTGTTCTGTAACAAGATTTTAATGACGGTCGGCTTTGTTTCTTCACGAGATCTCAATGACAGTTGGTTTTGTTTTGTTACAAGATTTCAATAAATGGTGGTTTTGTTTGGTTCCGAGATCTCAGTGACAGTAAGTTTTTAGTGTCAGTCGATTTTGTTCTGTTATGAGATTATTTGTTCTGTTATGAGATTATATTTTGTTCCTTTGTTCTTTTACGAGATTTCAATAACGGCCATTTTCTTCTATTACAAGATTTCAATACCACTCTGTTTTGTTGCCTGAACAGATTTTAATGATGGTATGTTTTGTTCTTTTACAAGATTTTAATGACAGTTGTTTTTTTCCATTACGAGACTTCAATGATGGTCAGTTTTGTTCGGTTACAAGTTCTCAGTGACGGTCGGTTTCATTCCTATGATCTTTTACGAAATTTGAAAGACAGTCCTTTTTTTTTTCGTTACAAGATATCACTGATGGTTGGTTTTTGTTCCTTTACGAGATTTCAATGACGGTAGATTTTGTTCTCTAATGAGATTTTAATGACAACCCGCTTTGTTTTTTAGCAAGATTTTAATGACAGTTGGTTTTGTTTTGTTACAAGATTTCAATAATGGGTGGTTTTGTTTGGTTACGAGATCTCAATGACGGTAAGTTTTTAGTGTCAGTCGGTTTTGTTCTGTTATGAGATTTCAAAGACTGTCTGTTTTGTTTCTTTGTTCTTTTATGAAATTTCAAAGACAGACAGTTTGGTTTCGTTATGAGATTTCAATGATGGTCGGTTTTGTTCGGTTACGAGATCTCAACAACGTCTTTTTTATTCAGTTATTAGATTTCAGTGACGGATGGTTTTATTTGGTTACGAGATTTCATTTTTTTTTTAATTTGGTTGCGAGGCCATTTTCTTCCATAAAGAGATTTCAATACCATTCTGTTTTGTTGCCTAAAGAGATTTTAATGATTGTTGTTTAATGATGTTTTGTTCTTTTACAAGATTTTATTGACAGTTGTTTTTTTTCCATTACATGACTTCAGTGATGGTCGGTTTTGTTCCTTTGATCTTTTACGCAATTTCAAAGACAGTAATTTTTTTTCCATTACGAGATATCACTGATGGTCGGTTTTGTTCCTTTACAAGATTTCAATGACGGTTGGTTTTGCTGGGTTATGAGATTTCAGTGATGGTTGGTTTTGTTTCTTAACAAGATTTCAATGACAGTTGGTTTTGTTCTGTTATGAGATTTCAATGATGGTCACTTTTGTTGGGTTATGAGATTTCAAGGACGGTCGGTTTTGGACCTTTATCGGACTTAAATAATAGCCTTTTTTTTTTTAGATTTTGATGCTATTCAGTTTTGTTTCTTAATGAGATTTTAATGACAGTCAACTTTGTTTTTTAATAGCATTTTAATGATACTTGATTTTGTTTTGTTACAAGATTTCAATAATGGGTGGTTTTGTTTGGTTACGAGATCTCAATGATGGTAACTTCTCAGTGTCAGTTGGTTTTGTTCTATTACGAGATTTCAAAGACTGTCGGTTTTGTTCCTTTGTTCTTTTACGAAATTTCAATGACAGATGGCTTGGTTTCATTACGAGATTTTAATGATGGTTGGTTTTATTCGGTTACATGATTTCAAGGACGTCTGTTTTATTCGGTTATTAGATTTCAATGCCAGTTGGTTTTGTCGATTTTGTTCTTTTACGAGATTTCAATAATGGCCATTTTCTTCCATTACGAGATTTCAATGATGGTCGGTTTTGTTCGGTTACGAGATCTCAATGACGTCTGTTTTATTTGGTTATTAGATTTCAGTGACGGCCGGTTTTATTTGGTTACGAGATTTCAATGCCAGTCAGTTTTGTTCTCTAATGAGATTTTAATGACGGTTGGCTTTGTTTCGTTACAAGATTTCAATGAAAGTCGATTTTGTTCTTTTACGAGATTTCAATAACGGACATTGTGCTGAAGAGTAGAGCCGGTGGCTAGGCTGAAGTACTTAAAAATGTATGTTATTTATGTGAAGACATGAAAGATCGTGATTGTCTTTTTGCTGAATGGTTTAGCACATGCAGGTGTGCTTGTGCTATTGTTATCTAAATATATAAAACATATATAATGTTAAAATTCACAAAGTATAAAAGGTATAATGCATTATATGTTGCTGTGTGTGTATGTACTGCTTATATGTTCAATAATTTTATAAATATGCAGTACCAAATCTTATCACATGGATTAAATATCTCAAGATCTCAGCAGAGGAGGATTAAACAACTCAACAAACAGCATTACCAACTTCACTTTTGACTAAACAAATTGACTTCATTTCAGTCACCATTATGGTGGTCAGTATTTGCTTTAGTTGTGCAGTTTGATTCTTGGCTTTTTATCATTAGTTTGGCTGCTGTGACTGTTTGTTTCAGAAAGAGAAGCTGTTGGTGTTGTTTGCTTGATAAACATAAAATTCTTGTATAGCTGGCTGGTGTCATCTAGGTTTCCTGATAAATTACATAATTTTTCATTATTAATTATAACAAGACTTTAATTTTATATTTTACACTAAACATTTTGAACTGCAACACCTGTTAGACTCGCTCAAACACTAAAACTCAGCATATAAATCTCAACAATGGTGACATGGTTCATGTCGCATTGCGTTTTATAACAGACTATTAAGTTGAAATGAACTGCATTACATCAACATGATCAAAAAACCCATTCTGTTTCAAACCTGTCCTGGAGGACCCCCAACCCTGCACATTTTGTCTCTCTCATCAGCTCAATAGTAGAGACTGCAAGACCTGAATACTTCACAATGATTATACAACCATCAATAGCTAACTATCATCATCTCGTTTCAGATTTTTTTGCTACTGCAAATGTGTTTGGCAAACATATTATCAGAGTTAAGAGTCCAACTAATGGAAACACCAATCACCATTAATGGTGACTTCAAATGAAACATCAGTTCTGGTTTATTTCTTTGCTTTTGGCTGACATGTGGCATTGCTATGGCCTGCTTGTGGCTCAGATCTGGCAAACAGGAGCGGTCCGTCCAAGTGCCATCATTCCATGCCACATGTGGCCCAGATCATCATTCCACGCAGAGCAGATGTAGGCCGGATCTGATGCTTGAAATGCTTGAAAACAGAAGTTTGACTGAGGAGGTAACCATAGCAACAATAAGCATGAGAGTTTTTTTTTTTTTTTTTTTAAATGTCATTCAATATTGGGCGGTATATCAATATGTACTTAATATACAAGTACTGTCATTATTTGTCACTTTATTATAGATTTATTTCATGACGTAATCCCTTTTTTGTTTCAGTAAAAAGCTGAGATCTGTACTGAAACAAATTTAGCATGAGATTAACCTTGACAGGTTGCACTTTAAAAGATTTCCTACAGAAATTACTATTTTTTTAAAAAAGTTGACTCCCCTGAAAGTCACTGCGTAATTTGCATGCTTCCAAAAACACAATGCTTTCTTGTTTCATTTAAATATAATTCTGTGAAATGTCTTGAGAGTGCCATGGCAAATGCAAATTCTTACAGTAATATAAAGTTCAGATTCTGTTGCTGTTTTGCAAATCTTACATGTTTAAAGCCCTGATTCTTAAATTAATTTTCTTTAGCTGTTAACACCTCTGTCCTCAATAACTTCTTAAAATGAGTTGTTACATTATCACATCTGTTTCAATTCACTGAAGTGCAGAGTATTTTGCATCTAGCACATTTAATTGGTCCCACAGAATCAATTCTGGATCAGTCTAGCTAATGTTCACAGAGCTAGTCTTTCTTTAATGCTCTCTCTCTTTTACTGTAAGACCTGCTGCCCTTCCCATCTGGATTGTGAGTATTTGGGTCTAAGAGAGTGAAGTTCTATTTATTCTGTTTATCTTTTACTCATTTATTTGCTTTTGACCTAATGAAAGAAATCATTGGCTGCATGTGTGACTGATTTAGAATATAAATCTGGTTGTTTTTGTATCAAAGCCTGCAGCACTTAATTGATTCTTGTGGCTTTTTGGCTGTACTGTAGCTCACAATATTTCAGGCAACAGATGAGTGACTGGGCAGTCTGTTTTCTCTGTAGAAGATCTGTCTCTTCATCCCTTACATTTAATCTCCCTTTCTCTCAATGTAAGATGTATAGTATCTCTCTCATTTGCCCAAACAGAGGAATCTAACATATGCATGTATTCATTTATAAATATTAATGTTCCTGGCGCGCTCTCCATTCTTCCAGAGCTCGGAGGCTCAGCTAAAGGACTTTACTCAAGAAAGACACACTTCTAAACCTCTACACAGGATGAACTGTGCGGATGTCAGCCCCACTCTAAATATGACTCTGTCATGAATTCATATGTCACAAAATGGCATGGTTTTATACTGAGCTAATGATATTTTAAATCCCCTAACCCTCTAAACATAACCCTTACAGAAAACTTTCTGCCTTTTTACATTTTAGTATCATTCAGTGTTATTTAGTAATAATTGCAATGGGGGACAAATGAAGCTTACTTACCAACAACAGTTCCATAGCAATATTTTAACGAATAGAAAAAAGCTTTAAATAATGTATAGGCCTAATTACAGGCAGTCTGGCACACGTCAAGCTTTTTTGTACTTTTTACACACAAGAAGCACATTCAACTTGGACACGCAAGTGGTTGCCGTGGCAACGATCAGCACCAGCTGATAATCGAACATTTTGATGATGCAAAAGATGCGCGAGCTCACGACGTGAGAGGCGAATATGGGCTGAGCAGCGACGGCGTCTCAGTCTTCACCGGGCTTGAGTAAAATAATGTGGTTACAAGGTCTGTACAATTTAAAATATCTTATTAAATATTCCTTTCAAAATCAAAAGAAATTTAATGCAAACTCTGTCTAATAATTAAGTCTAGCCCAAAAAGAGACAGCTTTTTCATTGAGACACATAGTAGAGCTGCACGATTAATCATTAAAAGGTTGCGATCTTGTGTCAAACACCCTAAATGACAATGATTCGTCTATTAAACATTTGACAAGTGTGAACATTTAGATCTGCATTGGCACTGCTGCTGAGCCACAGAGAGCAGTTTTCATGTTTAGGTATGAAAGGTCTTGTTCAAACACTATCATTATTTCTGTGTTACAATAATTCAAATGATCAAATGAGTACTGGGATAAAAGTTTATATTTTGCATATTATCACTGTTGTCTATGGTAGTGATCAAAATAGAGTAAACCACCTTTTGAAAATAACTTGACAGATTGAATCAATTACATCGTTATGCCACTAGGTGGCGACAAATGACTGATAAAAATGTATTTGTCATTAAATAATTCTTTCAAGAAATTCATTCAAAAGTACTGATTCATCCATTAATGAAATATGTGAAGTCTTTACGAGTGAGTCATTGAATAATTCATTCAAGAGATTTGCTCAAATTTACTGATTCATCCAGTAATGAAACAAGTGGTCTTTATGAGTGAGTCATTGAATCATTCAAACCTATTTAAAAAATATATATATATATTTTAATAGAGTGCAGCAACTAACATTTTGTTAGAACCTCAACCTATAGTAAATTACGGTATTTTGTTTTGTTGTCTATTCAGAATTGTGGGAGAATATTGATGGGTTTTTTTTTTGTTTGTTTTTTTGTTTTTTTAATTGTGATTCTCAGTTTTCAGAATCATGCTGCTTATTGAGAAAAACAGCATCATAACCTCATGTGATGAAACGTTGTGAGAATGATGGGGAGATCAACTCATTAATACTCTTTAAATTCTTGAAAAAGCAGTTGAAATTATTTCTGAGAATTCTTATATAAGAATACAACTACATGTTTAGGTAGCAACATGGTTAAAAAAAAAACAATGTCTATATGGTAACATCCTCAAAACTAGAAGTTTTATAAAATGATAAGCATCACATTTCAATCTGAAAAGTACAAGTAAAGTGATGAGTCAATATTTTGTATTCTAAGTACATTATTATCCAAATTATTTTGATTTTTAGAATGCACATTAGCTTCCCTCTCCCTTAAAACTAGATTCACCTTTAAATATGTTTAATGATTTTTGATTTTCAAAGCACTAAACTGAGAGGTTGCCATCCAAAACATTCCTTAGTTTTCTTTAACCTGAGGACAAATGTTTTTAAAAGGTTTTTGTGACCTGTTCAATTCTGCATGCACCACATATACAGATTCTACACAATGTATCTTTAATTTGGCCAAAATTACAGAGGTAATTATCTCCAAGCAGAGATTCTGTTGAATGAAGAATTTGTGCCACACAATTCATTTATATTGTTCTTTGACCTTCTTATGTGCCTGTCTTGATGTTCAAGAAAAAAAAAATGTTTGGAGGAAATATGAAATTTGTTTAAAGGGGACCTATTATGCCCCTTTTACAAGATGTAATATAAGTCTCTTGTGTCCTCAGAATGTGTCTGTGAAGTTTCAGCTCAAAATACCCCACAGATCATTTATTATAGCTTGACAAATTTGCCCCTATTTGGGTGTGAGCAAACACACACAGTTTTTGTGTGTCCCTTTAAATGCAAATGAGCTGCTGCTCCCTGCCTGCTTTCCAAAAGAGGGTGGAGCTTTTACAGCTCATGCTTCGGTTGCTCAACAACAACAAAGCTGGAGAATCTCACGCAGCCAAATTGCAATTGTCAGTAACGGTGTTCAGCATTACATTGTTCAAACCGAGTCGTACACTGATGGAGAGACTCAGGAAGAAGTTACAACTTTTAGAATGCAACTGGATGTTTCTGAAAGGTTAGTGGATAAATTTATGTAGTTACTGTGGAGTTGATTCAACTCACCAACTAGCATGTGCTGTCATGTTAATCTTTTGTTCAAATCCAGCATTGAATTGACACTCGTTTGTGAAGCAGTCCAGCGTAAAATGATGACATGGCAACAACACTCTACATCAACTCTTCCTCTTTTCTAAAGCAGCCCAACATTGTTGCATATTCTTGGGGGCAGGGTTTATGTAAATTTTAGGTGTCATTAACCCAGTAAGAAGCTCGTTGTAGTCCCTACCAGCCATTTGTTGAAGTCTTTAAACATCGATTAAATTCTGTAAAAGAAAATATCTCCCTTTGCATTGAACTTTGAGCGTCGTAACTTTGCAGATGTTGTTTATGCTCAAACAGCAACATTACACACTAACTAAAGTTATAAAAGTGAAATCATAATCAACCACCCCTTTAATGTTATTATAGATTATAGAAGATTTTATATTTACATACATCTGAAAAGTCATTGAAAGTATTTTTTACTTTCAATGACTTTTCAAAAAAAAACATGCAAAATAATAAATATCTAGTCAATCTTAGCCATTTCCAGCCCTGTATATATATATATTAGTCACTAACATATATATGTTAGTGGCCAATCTCTCTGTTGGTCATTAGTCTCAATGGGACAGCCTGGTGGAGTGCAATTCCCTCAGATGGTGTAGCGGCAGCTGGCGCACAGATGTTAGAGTCACCGTCAGGCTCTGCGGGTAAAGGGCAGAGAAAGGCTATAGGCACACCTGTCTTATATGTGTGTGTGTGTGTGTGTGTGTGTATACCCATCTTGAAAGTGCAGGTGCATTGCAATATGAATGAATGCACTATATAAATGCTTCTGTTATCTTAAAGTAGGCATGAAATGTATATCTGAGGGAAAAGGCTTCTTGAACAAGAAAAAATGTAGGGTGGGGCTTGATTTTGTCCATTGGGAATTGATTGAATCGTTGGATTGTTGTGGTTTGCTAATGCTCATGTGAGTGACAAGTTGTCCCACCCTCGCGCCGAAAAACATGTCAGCAGAGAAGAGAAAAGATGTTGCTGCAAGAGTGAGGGCAAGTTTTTTTAATTAAAGACTGGCATGTGAATTAAAAAAAAGATTCATGATGTGCAGTGTGCACAGATAATTATAATTATAGATATAATTTATAATAAATTCTACAATATTCTATAAAAATAAGAATTGTCATTTTTTTGTCATTTCATGGTGACTTTAACATGAGTCAGTCAAGGAAGCTTGTTACACATTGACTTTTTTGCTCATAAGGTGCAAATGCGCTCTGTCGTATTTAGAGGCTAATGACAGAATATTCCCCTGACCCGTAATAAATCCTGATATAACTCCTTTAACACTGTTTGGAAACAAATATGTCAGTGAAATGCCACTTATTATTTTAAACACATTTGACACTTAATTTGAATAAACCATATCAGACTTTAATCTCCATTCTTATCAGTTGTCTCACACCTCAAAACACACAGGAGATCATTAAATCACACCTAGCACCCTGCAGCACTAAGCTAGATTGATCTTTTTATAGAGTCTGTATTGTTAAAGACCTGTCTTGTATTTGAGTAGGTGGCATGATGTAGGTGCTCTGTGTGCTGTCACTTCATCAGATAGACACAGATCAGACAGACCGATCTCAGCGCAGACAGCAAGTGTCAAAACCCGTCTGAAAGAATATGTTCTGCATCCCTAGCTGGATTTTCTTCATTCCCTAGAATCGATTCTTCTTATTTGAAACCCCTAATGTATCTCCTCATATAAAGTCAATGTGTTTCTCTTGTGGATTATTTTTCGTATTGCATCTTGAAAGACATTTTTACATAAAACGGCCTCTCTCTAAGTACATTAAAAATGCTTTTAGCCACAAATTCTGCTTTAGTGGGGAATCTGTTCTGCTTCGGTAGCTCATGCTCTGCCATCAGTGAAGCTATATTGACTTTCATTTGGGGGAAAATCAGAAAAGGTCATTAGTAGCATGTGCAGAAAATTCTCAGTGGTAGAAAAAAAAAAAGTAATTATCTGCCAAAATTGCAGTTACTTGCACACAATAATGAAGGTTATTGTTTGGAGCCAAAAGCAAATGTTTATTCGTTGCTTTGAAACTTGACCAGATTACATTGTCAAATTGGATTAAGTTGTATAGAGATTAAGATATTTGACTTCTTTATATATGTGCTAATTACAGTTAGTTGAATTATAGCTCATTAATATGTAAATACACAAGCCTTCCTCATTAATTTACAAGGCACTTTATGCTGAAACATCTAAATCGTTTACAAGTGCAAGGTAGGCCTGATTGAAATGGGACTTTGAGGATCTGAGGGTGACCTCTGCACTTGCTGATACTCTTTTGTACAATTGCAGAATATAATTCTTGCTGTGGCAAATCTGTAATTCTTCAGTAGGACGATGTGCTGCATACCCTGCAGAGATAGATTAGTTTTCAATTACCTGTGTGTAGTGAAGCCTAAAAGCTGGACTAGCCTCTTCGTCATAGCTGTTAGGACTATTTAAAGCTCCACATATGAGATTTTGCTGATTCGAAACTCTGAGGTGTCTGTAGAACTGCTGTGACAGATCTACGGTTTTTGGAACAGGAGTTTCAGTGAAGTATTTTGCAGCTTCAGAGTGCTGCACTAATGTACTTCAGATTCCGAGAGTCATGGAAGAAATCATAGGGATAGAAACACAAATATGCTTCATAGAGGTTGATACTAATTATAAACATTTGCATTCTTGATTAATTTGTTTATTGTTGCAATTAGCAAAATGTCAGTGTGTTCAATCTTACAGTTTTGCAAGATTTATGCTTGCAAGATGTATGCGTATGTGTGTGTGCAGGTTTGGCTATATTTGTGAGGGCCAAATGTCTGCACTTATATAGTGAAATATTATGACAACCGATTTTTTTTTTTATTGGTCCTCACTTTTTGAAAGAAGTCTCTTAGGCTCACCAAGGCTGCATTTATTTGATACAGTAAAAACAGTAATATTTTTAATAATATTACAATTTAAAATAATATCTATTTTAATATATTTTAAAATGCTATTTATTTCTGCAGTAGCGTTTTTGGCATGGGTGAACCGGGCAGCCGCCCGGGGCGGCATTTTTTCATGATACACGGGGGGTGGCACGAGCAGTTTAAAAAAAAATATATCCTCTGTGCCACCGCCGCGAAGCGGTTTTCTATTATCTATCATTTCACTGTGTGGGGAATTTCACTGTGCTGAGAAGGTGCCGTGCACAGAAGCTGTGTGAGAAGGGGAAAGGGGAAAGGGGAAAGGGGAGCGGGGCGTGGCGCAACGCGGGGGACAGTTCAAAGGGGGGGCGCTCGAAGGGGGTCTCGCCCAGGGTGTAATTCAATGTAGAACCGCCACTGTATTTTTGTGATGGCAAAGCTGAATTTCAGTCTCCAGTGTCATGTGATTCTGCAGAAATAATTCTGATATGCTGATTTGGTGCAAAGAAACATTTCTTCTTATTACTAATGTTGAAAACAGTTGTGCTGTTAAATATTTTTGTGGGAACTATTATACTTTTCCCCCCATTTTTTTCCTTTAAATATAACAGCATTTATTTGAAATAGAAATCTTTTGTAACATTATAAATGTCTTTACTGTTACTTTTGATTAATTTACCACATCATTGCTGATTAAATGTATTAATTTCTTTCCAAAAATCCTCAACAATACATATTTACAGTTATATAGATATGGTTATATATACATATAACAACCCTAAATTCATACAACATTTTCATGATTATACTGTAAGGTTTTTTTGTCTTAGTTTGCATAGAAATTATGTTTTGTCAGATTCAGGCATGAAGACATGAATGCTCACACCACTGCTGATTGCTCTTCTGCCTCCGCTGTGAAAACCCACTGTGCAGGGAAGGACGACTGCTTGTGTGTGTGGGTTTCATGATGCAGAAGATAAAATGCCTGCCAAAACTCAATTGTCTAGTTTCCTGTCCTGCAGCTATAGACACTCTTTTATCCTTTCGACAACAGCACCGCTCTCAAGCCCTTCCATCTGAACAAATATAACTTTACCAGATGCATCTTAAGCCTTGCCTCAGACCAAACTGTTCAGCTGATGGCAATTCTCCATTTCAAATCTTTTTAATTCAGCTTAATCCATGACGGCAAACTCATACTCACAGACTCTGAGGAGAGCTCACTTCCATAAACAGACAAAAAGATCAACAACTCCACAGTCACATAAATAAATCAATGTTTTGTGTCCAAGGTTAAAACTAAGATCAGTACAAGTGTCCCTTTAAACTATATTTCTTCGCTCCCCACCTTTGTCTTTTTGTGTAAAAAGCTGGTGAATTTTCCTCCTGCTTGACAAATCAAGCCTTCCCATCAGCCATCTGTCCTGATAAATGGAGCATTATTGGTGGTAACATGCTGCATTTTTATGTTCCTCTGTGAATCAGTGCGCATAAGAGTCAAGGAAGAAATGACCATGTGGTCCCTGGTTACAGTCATATCAAGGGAAAAGGTTGTTACATGAAATAGATCAAGGTGAAATAGGTCTTATTATATGTCTTATCTGCACCAGCTGTGCTGATATTAGATATTCTGTCAGATGATTTGGACTAGAGGGATTTCAGATGGTTTGGTTTTCGTCTCAAAGACGCTTCCAGTTTCTCCATTAAAGCACGGATGAGCACTCCCAGTAGAAATGTTATTGCTCAAAGGTTGCTCTAGCTTCAGATGCTCAATAGAGTCTCAGTTATGTGTTATTTACATATCATTTGTATATTTAGATATTACTCCAACAAAAATTATTGGGAAGAATATATACAAATGTTGACATAGCTTACAGTAGTCGTAGAACAGAGAATTAATGTGAATAGCATTACTAAGATTATTTGGTTTTGGGAAAATTTGATGAGAAATGTCTGAACTCATTGTGAAATCATTGAAATTTGATTGCAGACATTGGTGTCTTGGCAAATCTGTGCAAAGTTCAAGACATCTCTTTTGTAGGGGAGACGCATCAGATTGCTGGAATCTATTTCTCAGGAGAAACATAAAAGAGAACTATGCATTTTTTTTTTCTTTTTTTTTTTTTTTGAAATGTTAGAAAGTACAGAATGTTTTCTGTGAGGGTTGTGTTGAGGGGTAGGAGTAGGTTAGGGGATAGAATATACAGTTTGTACAGTCTAAAATCATGATGTCTATGGAAACACCCCATAAAACATGAAAACCCAATGCTTGTGTGTGTTCATATTTGTCATTTGCCTGATAATTGGACCACTTTTTCTCCAATAACAGTCATATTTTACTGAGACATTTTCTCTGGCATTTTTGGTTCTTCTGTCATTGACAATATGGTGGCTTGCAGAAATATCGCACTGGTCAGGACCTTTTTTAAATGCAAGATGAGATGAGGCTTCACTGAGCTTGTGTAACTGTTATTTTCTCTAGGACAAATCAATGGCATGTAGGGAAGAGTGGTAAAACTTAAACCTCTAGTGAAGGACAAATTAGAATAATACATCTAATTATTTTTGGATGTCTGCTATCTGAGAACAGAAGAGAATGTATAAAACAGAAATATAACTTGGGGTAAGCTGTGTCATTGGGGAACTGAAAAATGCACATTTTAAATACAAATAATGAGCCACTAGCACAAATTATAACATACATTTTAACCCTAACATACATATTATCAACATACATTTTAGACTGATATTTTTGATTTACTTTAAAATAAAACGTCTCAGGGTTACATATGTAACCCAGTTCCCTGAGAAGGTAATGAGATGCAGTGTCATAGCGTTGATGCTATGGGAATGCCTTCAGTGTGCACCAGTGTCCGAAGCACGCGTTAAACACACCAGTCCTATTGGCCAATGGAGGTCAGGTGACAAAGCGTAGCGTGTCAACAAGACCATAAAAGGGCACCTACGTCACAGAATCACCAGATTCTAATTGTCTGAAGAAGCCGTAGGCGTGTATAAAATATGGCAATGCAATGTAGCATCTCATTCACTTCTCAGGGAATTGGATTACATACGTAACCCTGAGACGTTCCCTTTCAAGGGAACTCAACACTGGGTCATGGCGTTGACGCTATGGGTATGTTAATACCCACGCCGCCACACTGAACAAATTTCTGACTGAGGTTAAACAAACCCTGTGGCCTGCTGAACGAATTAACCTAGGAGGACTTGAGAGCCTGTGGTCGAATCTATGTTCAAACTGTAAAGCCATCTGAATGTGTGCAGAAAGGACCAGCATGCCCCAACACAAACTACATAAGCATCTTAAAAGAGGCCATGCTCCTAGAGGAGTGGGCTCTGATGACTAGAGGCCATGCCATTCCACACACCTTATAGGCAAGGTGAGCATGCAGGTACACAATTTTCCAGCACATTTCCCAACAAAGTTTGTCAAAACAGTAACAGTTTTTTTTACTTGCAATGGAGGAGCCATCTTTCCATCCTTCACAGCCAGTCTGTAATGAAACTAAGTTTCACAACCTTAACTGATAGACTTAAGTTAAGTAACTGAGTCAGATATTAATTCAACTGCTCTGACAGATTCAGTGATTCATTCAGTTAAGGATTCATCAGACTGATCCAGTAAGGTAATTCCTGAGTTAAATCTTTCTGAATTATTGATTAAAGTGCCCTTATTATGCTTTGTGTATTATGCAATGTGTAATGTAGATGTCTGTGAATGTAAACGATCTGCAAAGTTGTGAAGCCGAAAGTGCAAGATAAATAAAGGTTTTGTCTCTCAAAAGAAAGAGTCGAAGAACCGCTTAAACGAGTGGTCAGGAATTCGAATCCCGCTTCCATGTCGGCCACACGTCACAAAGTAACACATTTGCCTAATGCCTGCCTATGTTCTACATGTTCGCCTGCGAACAAATTGAACCGCCCCCTAAAACACTGAAGCTGCCTGGTTCGTATTGTGTACATGTTGAGAACAAGATAGCTGTTTTCTGCTCTTCAAATGCAAATTCTTTTTGTAAACACTTCCAAAAGATGAGAATGTGAAGAGTCAGTGGTTAAAATTACCAAACCAATACAACAGCAGTATAACCTCTTGTTGATGGCCTCTCAAATCTCTGTGAGGTCTAAATGGGATTTACAAAACGCTTATCCATTAAAGATGGGACAGAACGCACTGTATTTGGACCAGCTTGCTCCTCAGAATTACAACCTGTAAGTACAATTAATTATTGATGTGTTTATTTTCTACCGAGTGTTCAAAATATTGTGTAGCCTAGGCCTATGTCTCCGGCTAACTGGCTAACTCACGTTATTATTGACTTACTGAAATAATTCTGCAAATCAGCTGTAGGCCACTATTACCTAAAACTGTGTCCATTAATGCAGATTGTCGTTCTTACTACTATGAGTAATGATAAAGGTTGGAGCAAGATTTGTTTTACAAACTTTAATGTTACATCAGTCATTCATGTCAGTGCTCGGCTAACGTATGCACTGTTAATTATACTGTTAATATACAGTTCTCACATGTGCACCGCAATAAATTAGAAATATATACATCAGTTTGTTGAATGGCTGCTAGGGACAGGCTCCAAAAGAGAGCAGAATCTCATTGAGTTCCATGTTAAAATGGCTTTACAGCAGAAACAAAAACATGTTTACAGCCTGGATCAAATTGTGGTTTTGGTTCAGCTAATTTTGCCCTTTATGACAACTCTGAGGGGGGTGAATTTTTTTTATAACTCATCCGTTTAAATTATATTAAGTCTTAATGTTCTGCATAATTAAGGGCGTGGTCACTTGAGTGACAGGTAGATTGCCGCTGCTGTCTGTGAGCCGTCATGTTACCTCAGCTAATTCCAGCCGCTGATTTTGGCATCTCTGCCGTGTTTGTGCTTTTTTTCGGGATTATTTTATACAATTATAAAATAATAATATATACAATTACAAAATAATATGGCTTGCTGCATTAATGGTCGAGACAGATGTGCGTCTGTGTACATGTGCACGCATGTGGAAGATAAACAGAACACACGTTGTTGGATCGTGGCATTGGCCTAAAGTTTTGTTCCTGAGATTTACTACACTGACAATGGCGGGAGGATATAAAACTCCAACAGCACTGCTTGGATCTAAAACTGCTGCATTTTGAAAAATTATACTTTGGACGCGGGCTCATTTGTTTGTGAGATATATCATATACAGTTTTACAACATAAATGCTGCTCAGGTTGCATAATTTCTTGAAGAACGATGATGGAGAGCAGATCATTCAGAAGAAATGTGATGCAAATAATGGATAATATATCAATATTTCATGGATTTAATGCTTTTGTGAACAAAAAGTACTTTTTTTTTTTTTTTCAATGGACACTCATGGACATTTTACCTAAGTGGCATGGATTGGATACATCTCGCGATCGCTATTTCATTACAAAGGTATGGAGTCCCTTGATTTTGCGTGTTATTTGCACACCCGACACAAATTACAATTACTGGTGCTGGAGCATCTATATCGTAAAAAAGACACCATAGATTGACAGTAAACCTTTAGAACTTTCAAATGATTTAACTTGTTATCTTTATTAATATTTTGGATAATATCTAAGATAGAAAGATATCTCCTTAGCCTGCTAACATGATCACGTCGAGCTAGGCGGGCGTGGTTTCATATTTAGTTCCATATTTTTTTACAGTCTATGGTAATGTCCTGAGTCGTTCTTGCGATGGAGACTCAGGTTGAATAACTAGTTATTCCAATGTTTCATCATCGGACTCGCGGTCGGATTTAAATGGTAAAATCGATGCCATCCTTACTGTCTTTACAGTGTGTACAATATCACATTAAATTATTAACATTAAGAACATTAATAATATCTGCAGTACATTTATGTTGGTTCAAGGGGGTTATCTCTGGTCTCCCTGCTCTTGTCCATGCTTGGCTGCATGGATGGGCAGGGAGTTCTTGCCCAGAATGGAACCATACCGCCAATCCAAACTGTATGCTAATTATCTTTGATGACAGTGGTCCTGAAAGAATCACAGTTTTTGTAGATACTCATACTCATAAAACGTTGATGCATTAGGTAAGCCTTTTATAATCAGCTGTCAGTATACTCTCTGACTCATTTAGTGGTGTTTGTCATTTATCTAGCAATACTTTAATCATTCCTGTACTCGCCCCAACTAATGCCTTCAGGTCTGAAATTTTTTGCATCTGTGTTTGTCTGACTCTCTGTTTTATGTCTGTGTAGTTCATCTCATTATGAAGTATGTTTAGAGGAGTGGGACAGGTTTTATCCTGGTGAGCCCTTTTAACGAGACTCAAGCATCAGTTCTTATTTTCCCCAGGTGTAGTTTGCCTTGATTAAACACTGCTCTCCAGGAGAAGACAAAGCCTCTCTGAATGCTAAAAGTGTTCTTGAGCATTCAAAGACTGCAGACAGTAGCTAGAAACTTGTTCATTCACACATATTTTAAGACTGTTATGTCTGAAAAAAGTTTTCAGTACACTTTCTTATGTGCTTGATGTATTTCATTTACATTGTAAATATTCAGAGATTGATGCACTCATGCAAGATTTAATGATTTTTTGAAGTATCTGTTTGGAGCTGAACTCTCTGGTTGGAGATGGATACTCTTGTCACCTATAGATTTAAAAAACCTTGTTCACTTCTGAGACAGACTGAATTTTTGAATAGTAAGACCCAGATGCATATAAAATGATTTTTATAAGCTATTTTGATGAAAGTAAAATAAGAAAATATAGAATATTATTGTGATACTGGCTGTTCCCTTTCAGTCGGTCACGTTCAACATACGTCAGTAGTGACCGACGAATTGGGATATCACTAGAGAGCCCTATCACCTTCGAGTGTAAACTAAATGAGCCAATGGATATTGGCATGCGTGATTAATAGCACCTGCTCCATCCTGCAGCGTGGGTATAAGTACGGATGCAGATGCACACGCACTGTCTTTCACTGAGGAGGCAAGCGTTTGTGTTCCTGCAAGATCGCCTTTACTGTGTAAAGGTACGAGTCTTTTGGAGAGAAGAAAGCCTTCTTATGAAGTCTGTGCTGGTGTTACGGCAATTACAGCGGCAGCCGCGAGCTACAGAGCTCTCGACTACTATTTTTACAGCAAAGCTGTACCTGCAGTCACACCGCGGCTGATCCCCTGTGTGCTTCAGCACAACACAAAGAGCTGTCTCTTTTCCCCTTCTAAAAGAGCTTCACAGACGGACAGTGCGTCTTTTTCAAGATGCCATTCCGTCTGTGCGTTTCTGGAGGCGATCGTTTCCTATCCTCACTGACGGCCACAATCACTTTCTCTCATGTCTGCATAGCATGTTGAGGCTGTGTTTGTGGGTGGTTCATGTTCTCTCATGAGAGCACGCCCATGTCAGCACGCTGTTCGTCTTGCCTTTCTCGTAAGGGCTTGAGCGCTCAGCGCGCCGTGTGCTGAGCTGCCGGCTGACAGCGCGGCTTGTCTAGATGCGCGGTCGAGACTTGAGTGCCTCAAACGAATTGGAGTCCCTCACTTATTCCCCGATCTAGTTTCTTTTTCTGAATCAGAAAAGTGCTACTTTGGTGAATAAGCCAGGGTGACCTGAGGATTACAGTGGGGCAATACCCGCCGGGTCAATCTCCGTGGGCCCCCCACTCCTCTAGCGCATCGCAAACATGCTGTGACTGTGTTCGTGGGTGGTTTATGTTTAGTAGAACATGGCCACATCGGCGCTCAGCGTGCCGTGTGTCATCCAGTTAGACAGCCACGTTCACTGTCCCACATGGCTGGTAGCTTCTGGCTGGATTGCTGGTCCTTCTCATGGGGGATCTAGCGTTTCAGTCATGGTCCAGCAGAGGATCAGATGTTGATTGCTACATTGGAGAGAGGGTTGTTGGGCTCTGGAAATGAAGATGAGGCTAAGCGTTGACACAGTTCACAGTTGACAACCATGCTTTCCCGGGTCCCTGGGGGCTTAGTGCGACGCGTAACTCGCCTTGCCCCGCCCCCTGTCTTTTAGCCCGGATGTGCGTGAAAAACTTGAAAAACGAGAAAAACTCTCGATGCTCTCATCTCACAAGCTGGCCTAAAACCCAGCCCACTCAGTCCGCAGCCAAGCCAGGTGGTCAAGCGAGAAGCAGTCCTGAAACGGGCGACCTGGAGCTGAGGTAGACAGTTCTTCGGGAGACGATGCCCGCATCGCTCCCTCCCCCAGAGGAGGGCTGGGTGGAGAATCTTTGGTTCCGTTCTGTTCCGCCTCTGGCTCTCCGGAGTCCAGCAGTACCTACAAATTAGAACTGTTTTCCAGTCCTCCAGGTCCCAAGATGGCACGGCTGGTGGTGTGCGACGCTACGCCTCGCCATCCTCAGCCCCCTCTCACCTCACCAGCAGGTGGCACTGTGAATGCCGAGGCCGCCCCTTCTGTGCCGTCTCCCGTACACCCTGTCATCTGGCAGAGCCCGACCCCACTTCTGGCCGCTATGCCGTCCGAGTTGGGTCCCAGCACTCTGCCTCGCTGCCCCACACCAGGGTACGTCTGTGGTGCCGTTGGTCCCGCTGGCTCGGAGTCCTGGAGGCCTGGTTAGTGCTTCCCAGCCCGTCCCACTGGCTCATCCATACTGTCAGACTCGGCCATACGATTCAGTTCGCCCGGCGTCCCCCGGTGTTCAGGGGTGTCCACTACACTCGCGTGTCTGCGGACAATGCACCTGTTCTCTGGGCAGAGATTGCGGTCCTACTGGCGAAGGACACAATCGAGCCAGGTACCTCCAGCCGATATGAAGTCAGGGTTTTACAGCCCCTACTTCATTGTACCCAAGAAAGGCGGTGGGCTATGGCCAATCCTGAATCTGCGAGTCCTGAATCGGTCCTTCCAGGCTGCCGTTCAAGATGCTTACGCAGAAACGCATTTTCGAATGCATCCATCCCAGGATTGGTTTGCAGCGATCGACCTGAAGGACGTGTACTTTCATGTCTCGATTCTGCCTCGACACAAACCCTTCCTATGGTTTGCGTTCAAGGGTCGGGCATATCAGTACAAAGTCCTACCCTTTGGGCTGGCCCTGTCGCCCCGCGTCTTTACCATGGTTGCGGAGGTGGCCATTGTTCCCCTCAAGGAACAGGGCATTTGCATTCTCAGCTACCTCGACGACTGGCTCATTCTGGCCAGCTCGCGAGAGCAGTTTTGCGAACACAGGGACATGGTGTTAGCTCACCTCAGCCGGTTGGGTCTTCGGGTCAACTGGGACAAGAGCAAATTCGCCCCCGGGCAGAGGATCTCTTATCTCGGTATGGAACTGGACTCCCTTCAAGCCTTTGCAGTCAGTTGAGTTAAAAGTACTGTCCCTTAAGACCGTCCTCCTGGTTGCATTGGCCTCTGTTAAGAAGGTAGGGGACCTGCACGCATTTTCGGTCGACGAATCGTGCCTGGAGTTCGGGCCTGGTGACTCTCACCTTATCCTAAGACCCCGGCCTGGATATGTGCCCAAGGTTCCTACCACTCCCTTCAGAGATCAGGTAGTGAACCTGCAAGCGCTGCCTTCGGAGGAGGCAGACCCAGCCCTGGCTTTGCTCTGTCCCGTCCGCGCTCTGTGCCTGTACGTCGACAGAACGCAAAGCTTTAGGACCTCAGATCAGCTCCTTGTCTGTTACGGAGGCCAGCAGAAGGGAAAGGCTGTCTCCAAGCAGAGGATGGCCCACTGGATAGTGGATGCCATCTCCTTGGCTTATCAGTCCCAAGGCGTGCCTTGCCCGCTCGGGTCGAGAGCTCACTCCACTGAGGAGTTGCTGCTTCCTGGGCGCTGGCACACGGCGCCTCGCTGACCGATATATGTAGAGCTGCGGGCTGGGCGTCACCGAACATGTTCGTTGGATTCTATAGCCTTCGTGTTGAACCGTTATCTTCTCGTGTACTCACTTCCAGTAGCCGGTAACATGAAGGACCCATTCTAGTGTCGGCTTGCTATGCCATTCCCGCCCCCCTGGGCTGGATACGTGCATCTATTGCTCCAGTGAGTTCCCTGTCTTGACGAACCCTGTTGAGTTCCTCCGCGTCCCCTTGCGGCTCGGACATTGTGGAGTGTCTGATGCTAGGCCAAACGTCCGTCTCTGACGTTGATGTTTGGCTGGGTGCCATATGTCGTGACCCCTCCACGTGAGTGGTCCCATATGTGTATTGTCCATGGTTAAACTTCCCACGGTGAGCCCGTGTCTTTCCCTTAGCAGAGTCAGCTCTGCTGTCACATGTCAGATGAGTCTCCCCCTATCTCTAGGCTGGAGCCATCCCAGGGACTCCATATGCGCACTGCCCACGGCCAGTCCATGTGTGTATTTCCACGTAATTCCTCCCCTGCAGGATAGGTTGTGGCCTCCGCAGCGTCCCCTATGGGTTCGGTTTCCCAGTGTTGTCTAAGTCTTACTGAGTGGGTCTTGCGGAACAGCAGTAGACTCTCTCGGTGTAAGCTCACCCCCTTCTCTGCCCGAGACGTATGTCCTGTTGCCACAGTTCCTGTGCCTTCACTGTAGTGCAGAATCATGCTTATCTCCTCAGCGAAAAACGAAGTGCGTGTGCATCTGCATCCGTACTTATACCCGCGCTGCGGGACGGAGCAGGTGCTATTAATCATGCACGCCAATATCCATTGGCTCGTTTAGTTTACACTCGAAGGTGATAAGGCTCTCTAGCGATATCCCAATTCGTCAGTTCCTTCAGGGAAAGAGGGTTACATACGTAACCGAGATGGTAGACATGCTGTCACAAATCCATCTGTATCCTCAGTGCCAGATTCAAAGGAACAAAGACTTTATATTCAGTTAAGTTACCTGTTTGGATTCTCAAGCATTGCCTTACGTTCCTGCATTGTGTTTTGCTGGAGTTCATCATTAAAACCCTAAGTTGAATCTACTCATGTTGTCTGTTCTCTTCTTTTCATGACACATGTTGCTCTCTCTAAAGCCGAGGACACACTTAACGATTGTAAGGCAGATTATGGATGTATATTGATACTTATAACTGATCGCACTCAAATGCATCAGAGCCAGTTGCGTTCAGTCAGCGATTACAGTCGGTGTTTAAATTCCGTGTGTAAGTATTTAAATCTGCTTCAGTCGAAGGAAACAGTCTTTGTGTGTTGAGCTCAGTCTTAGAATGTTTCAGCTAGTCGTTAAGTGTGTCCCCAGCTTTAATTGATGGCCGTATTGATGCAAAAAATTAAAGGGTTAGTTCACCCAAAAAGAAAATTCTGTCATTAATTACTCCCCCTTATGTTGCTAACCCTTTAACCTTTTGAGGGGTGATTGTACAACTTGTGTCAAGAACTCTGTTCTTTCACCAGCAAGTGTTTTTATTGGAATAGCAATTGGAGTTATTTGTGTTGTTAACAGGTGTATCCTTGAATACAGTTTATTTTTATTATTATTATTTATTTTTTTATTTTTTTATCGTAAAGTCAAATAGGGAGACACTCATTATATAATTATCTAGCAATATTGTCTCTCAAACAGCCCACAGGATCAAACTAAAAACCTTCTGATCATCATCCCAGTTTTGTGACCTTCATTCCATCAACAGTGCATAATAAGTGGGATGGAAAGATATGCCATGTCTCTGACATTAATGAGAAGAAACCAAATGACTTCTTGACATATTCAATGTTCCATATTCCTGCTGCATTGGCTTTGCAGCTTCCCCATCAACACAGTGACAACCTTTCAGCCTTTTCAGACTTCAAGTTGAGAAACCACCTATTAGTCACATGAAAAGATTTTAAATGGAAGAAATTAGGAAAAAGGGGATATTTTATCTGTCTTCCATCTGCCAGCCTGTAATCTTGTTAGTGCCAGATGCAGTGGGACAGGCACCCTGCTCCTTGGATGATAAAATGGCATTCAGTCTCCCATTTTTTTCTCTGCTTTCTTTTTCTTTAGTGCCTCTAGATTGATTTTAGATGTACAGTGCTTTTATTTTAGCCTTTTTCGTTATTCATGCTCTGTCTCATTTCACGCTGATTTTCATACTTGTCTATGTTTCTTTCACTCTCATTTTCTCAATTTATTTAAATTCTTTAAAACTTTTGGTTAATTAAGAGCATTTTTTCCTAACAAGTGTGTTTTTTTTTTTTTTTTTTATGTAGATTTCACTAAATTGTGTTTCTCTCCACAGATATGGAGAAGCAGGCAGACGGGATAGGGTTCAGTCATAAGAAACACTTACCCTCATCTCTCATCCCCTTTGAGGCATGACGATGCTGCTGACAGTCAGGAGGACGGCTGGGGGGTGAGTGAGCCATGTTTTATATCATGATCAACACTTCACTCTGTTCACTTTTAAGTAGTAAAGTGAAAGTTGTTACTCTTGGCTTGATGTGTTAGTTATACAGTATGCAATGTTTGGTATGCTATGTTAAACATGATTTTAAAAGGTTTTTTGTACTGTTAAGTGAGTGTTACGTGTATCAGGATTTTGCCCTGGTCACAGTATCCTTTTAAATAAAAACCTCTCTAAATGAGGATTTTGACTAATTCTATGCCAGTGAATTGTTGACATCCATGCATAATATAATCTCTCTCTCTCTCTCTTTCTCTCAGTGGCCCTGTTGGGAGCCAGGCATGTAACTGGCTCAAGGGATGAGTCTCATTAAAAATAACAGTACTTTGATACCAGCATGATACATTTAGATTTTTTGTTTTGTTTTGGTCCTTGTATTTCTTTGAAAGTCTCCATGAAATCAGAAGCTAGTGAGCTCCAAAACAATGTCAAAATTCATGTTTAGAAGATATATGCATTCAAAATTTACAGTCTATTTCTACCGCCAATACGAATCAATATTTCTGATGAAATAAACATCATTCTCAGCTTCTCCCCAGGAAACAAGGAACATTCTCAGAATTTTGGCTAACATTCTGGCAAGGTTTTCTCAAAGTTATGAACAAACGTTCTTCCATTAACATTAATAGAACATTTGTTTAAAGTTTAAATAATGTTCTTAAAACAGTAGCACAAAAACATTATTTATACATGAATTAATATGGAACTTTTTTTCCTGAAATGTTGTAGTTGGACGTTTTAAATGTTACTACTTGTTTTAGAATGTTCAGAGAACATTCAAAAGTAACATTCCCATAATGTTTGCAAAATGGAAAGTTCCCTTAACGTTCACATAAGGGATTATTTTAATTATTTTAATTTTTCGTTATTATATAATTATTATTCGTTATTTTACTTATATTATATTACTTTATTTATTTTATTTCCCAACTAATGACTCATCCGCGCTTTCCAATAGGTTGCACGTGAGGGGGGAAAAAGTAGCTTCCTTCCACTTAAGAAGAGTTGTGCACTTTTTATTTTAATATATTTCTTTACATAAATACTGTTTTCTACTTAAAAGCTATAATTTCGTTATTTTACTAACCCAACTAATGACTCATCCAGGCTTTCCAATAGGTTGCACGTAAGGGGAAAAAGTAGCTTTCTTCCACTTAAGAAGAGTTGTGCACTTTTAAGAACTTTTTATTTTAATATATCTCTTTACATAAATATTTTTTTCTTCTTAAAAACTATAATTTCGTCATCCGGGCTTTCCAATAGGTTGCACGTGAGGGGAAAAAAAAGTAGCGTCCTTCCACTTAAAGAGTTGATAGAATAGCGTTGGTATTGGTTGTTAAAAAGGGTACTACTTCACCTATATGGCAATTTTTGCATTAGTTATATTCTCAATTTAATTTACAGAGCAATTCCTGCAAAGACTTTAGGTTAACTATAGTCTATAGAAGAGACTAGGATTAGTGTGTGTATTTTTTTTACAGTCTATGGTGTCTACTCGCAAGACTCACAGCGGAGCGGGGCGAGGGCGTGGCATCACGATGATGTCTCTCCATCGTGATGTCGGTCAGCCATCACTGCACAACCCTAGTTCACATAACCAAGAAAAACGTTTTTAAAACATTTAAACATTCATAACTTAATGTCAACATTAGCAAAGCATTCTTAGAATATATTTTTGTTAGATGGGTCATCAGATTTTCTGTCTAATCAAGACTGTAGAATCTGAAGCTCCCACCACCTAGACCAGTGGTTCTCAAACCTGTCCTGGAGGACCACCAGCCCTGCACATTTTGTACAGTATGTCTCCCTCATCTATCACACCTGATTAAACTCATGAACTTATTAGTAGAGACTGCAAAACCTGTAATGGGTGTGTCAGATATAGGGAGACATACAAAATGTGCATGGCTGGTGGTACTCCAGGACAGGTTTGAGAACCACTGTCCTAGACTATAAAAGACTGAAATTGGTCACTTGCTCATACATTTAATATTTTCTATATGGAAAATTGCATATAGTGCACTATTGTACATAGAGGATAGTGAACTTTTTAGACAGTGTAAATATGCTTTCCATTGAAGCAACTGTAGTTTTGTTTTATGTCAGTGTACTCTGGTTGTACCCAGCATGCCCATCTAAATGTTGTATTTATATTATTATAATGGTTGGAGAGGCTCGGCATTATAAACAGCAATGACAAGCAGATTAAGTGACACTGCTGCCATGCATCAAAGCTGAATTACAAACAATATAAATTACTATCATCAGCATTACTAAAAATGATCACTGTTTTGCTGTAGTAACATATCAAATCTGAAAAAGTTAATTTGTGATTTAACTGTGGCTGTTAAATGTGGCTTTGCTGAGCAGTGACATAAATAAACGGCTATTGTTTTTTTTTTTTTTTTTTTTTGTTTTTTTTTTTTAAATAATGAGCTCTTTGATATAGCCTACCCAGACATCTCTGTGCTCATTAAGTAAGGGTTTACAGGAAAGAGTTATGAGTTAACTCATAACCCTTTTTAATGTAAACCCTAAATGTTTGTCCTATGTGCTAGCATACGATTTGGACAAATGGACATGAAGGAATAAAGAAAGTGGTTGTTTGAAGTGGCTTTGGAGGTTTAACCTGATTTAAGAGCTCTGTGTATCTTTGTCAGCACTAAGATAATTTTAATCATAGTGAGGCTTTTATGAGCCCTGGAGGAAAAAGTACTACTCAGCCTGTTCTTTATACCCACTCTGGCATGGGAAACGATGAATTATATATATATATATATATATATATATATATATTTATTTATTTTTTTTTTTTTTTTTTCTCTGTGTGGCATATATACCCAGTGTGTACAAATCATCCTCCAGCAACATTTGTGCCTTCCTGCAGGATGATTTTAGCTTAGTCTCTTAGCTGTCAGCTTACTGTCTGCCCCTGTAGCTTTGACATGCTAACTACATGTGCTTGCCATGTTCACAGATGCACTTCTTTGTTAGGCTAGGCAGAGGATGGCAACAAAGCTTCAGCAAGTGAACAAAATTTACATTTTACAGTTTTAATTTCAAAATGCAATACTGAAGTGTAACTCCATATCTTGAAATTTAATTCAGTGATATTTAGGCTGATTACAAGGAGGAAAATGTGGGTGAAGCGCCTTGTACACAGCAGCAGTAGGTGAATTTAAATCTGCCCATCTGGATGCCACCATTAGCTGATCTGCTCGCTCCAGAAGAACACATGGCTGGGATAGCAGCAGTCACAACAGAGAGTTACAAAACTAATTTTGGGAGGAGCAAAGGAGATGCCAGTGGGAAATATCTGGGACAGCTGAACCTGAGTATTGAGCTGGGTTTTTGTGATTTGTTTAACCTCAAAAGAGAAACATTCAAAAGAGACAAATTTAGAAGGAATGAGGTAGAAATAAATGTGTTAGTGTGTGGGGGGATTTGTATGTTTTGACTCTAGTCCTTTATGGTCATTTTGTCTTTCAGTAGTTTATAACGTTCTGTCCTCTCCTGAAGAATGTCATCAGGGACATTTGTCACATTGATTTTTACTAGTCTTCTGCACCCATGATTGATTTTCTAACCATGATTAATCCCACTCCTTGCTGTGTACTGCTCTGCCTAGGGCCACAAATAAGTCTTGGCTTTAGCTTTGCTCTTTTAAACCCTCAAGTCATTTTTAAATCATATTTGTTCGTTAGAAATGTGAATTTCTAACAAATGTGAATTTTGACCGTAGTATATTTGCTTATCATGTATGTTGTGCCATTTTCAGCCTTTTGAAAATGTTATTTCCTTCTTGGTGCATAAAAAAACTTCTAGCGCACTTGTTAAAGTCAGCCTGAGCATACCGCAGGAGGAGCCTGAATTAGTTTCTGCAGGTGGTAATCTCAGTGCCTGATGGGTCTTTGCGGTCCTCTTTCCTCATGTTCTGGTGGTATAAGGGGTTAGAGTTTGATCTAGACAGGCTTAGTAGAACTTTTGTTGACAAGCTTACAGAAATCCCACTTTGAAAAGCTCCCACAACACACCTTGCTGAACCCACTGGAATAACACAAAAGATACGAATCTCACAGTTATGTCTTAGAGTTTGCCAGAGCCCTGAAGAGGAATTTTAGGGTGTGAGAGATGTCTCAACAGATATATCCTTGATAGATTTTTTTTTCTTCTTCTTTGGATCCTTGCTGAGGATGATATGAAGACCAGCACTATTCACACAGAAATGTACTTGCTGTGAAGTCCTACTTCTTGGTCTAGCATCTTTATTATTGTGAGCATTTGGATGAAAGTGGTGACCCAAAGGGATGATTGCTTACTGTATGCAACCCTCTACAATGCTAGTAAATCACTCGCATGTGCGACCAAATTTCACGAGAGGCGACTGAAAAATGTCTTTAATTAGCCAATGGCTAGTCAATTACAGTCGCCTGTAATTGAGTTAGAGGCAAAAAATAAGTTTACCGCAGATATAATTTCACTGCCTGCTGAGCTTTACACACCATCGCTTGGCTGAGAGTATGGTGGCCGAGTGAGCTCTAAGCACTGCAACTGAAGAAAACACATGCAAATAGAAAAAACACCAGCAAATTAAGAAAACATCTTCAAAAGTTTGACAACATGTGCTACAAAAGTTCACAACGCAACCAAATACAGAAACACGCTGCAAATACTCACAACGCACATATAATGAGGATGTTGAAACAAACAAAAAAAAAAAAACTCACCTTTCAGGTCATTGACAACACCACTGTAGAGTTCACTGAACAATAAGCATGTCCCTGCCAGGTTCGTCACTTGTTGGGGTCCCTTTGAAACATTTCCGTTGTCGTCTGTGCTATTTGCAGTGCATTAATGGATCTGGTTGTGTTGTGAACTTTTGCAGCGCTTATGTATTTGGTTGCATTGTGATTATTTGCAGCACATGTGTTTCAAACTGATGAAGATGTTTTCTTAATTTACTGGTGTTTTTTCTGTTTGCATGTTTTCTTCAGTTGCAGCGCGTTGAGCTCTCTTGGCCAACGTATGAGAGCGCCCTCTGTTGCTTTCTCTTACACACGCTTTCTGTTAGATCTACCTGAAAAAAAAGCACTGTTTATTTAATTTGCATCTTTATTCTATTGTGTTTATTTGTGCTATTGCTTGTAGTTGAATTATTTGTTCATATTTTATTACAGGCTGTTTACTTGACTTTAATAGTGTTTGAAATTTATAATTTATATTTTATATTTTACATTTATTTATTTATATATATATATATATATATATATATATATATATATATTATTATATTTATTTATTTATTTATTTTCATTTGCATTGTTCTTGCATTTCATGTAAAAAAGTCTGGCAAGTAAAGTAAAAAATTACTAGCCAATGGTGACTTGAGCTTCAGTGTGTCCGTAGAGGGATGGTATGTTTGCTTAGAACATTTATATTCTCAGCATTCAGTTTAATACATGTTAGTTATAAAGACAATGTATGAAATCAAAACTAAAGCAAAAGCAAAATCTAAGGTTACTTACAATTGTCCAAGCCCTTTCTTTCTTTTAGAGATTTAGAAATAGTTGTTCATGCTCTTGTGTTCTCACGTTTAGATTATTGTAATTCTCTTTACATAGGAGTTAGCCAGAAAGACCTGCCGCGCCTACAGACAGTCCAAAATGCAGCTGCGAGATTGCTAACAGGCACCTGAAAGCGTGATCCTATCACTCCTATTTTATTGTCACTTAAATGGTTGCTGGTCCATTTCCGAATTGAATATAAACTTTTATTGTTTGTTTTTAAATCTCTGAATGGGCTGGCACCAAAGTATCTGGAGACTGTAGTGAACCGATATTCCTCTATTAGCTTCTTCTAGTGGTTCCCAGATCTAGACTAAAACTACGAGGAGATCGGGCTTTCTCAGTAGCTGCTCCAAAGTTATGGAACTCACTGCCCTTTTCTATTAGATCCGCTCAGACAATTTCTAGCTTTAAATCCTTTCTAAAAGCCCATCTACTTACTATGGCTTTTACATTTTCGGGTGATTAATTCCTAAATCTGTATGTGTTCTATGTTTTGCATGCTTTATATTAATTGGGCCTTGTGTTTCTTTATTTTTAATGTACAGCACTTTGGACAACTTTGGTTGTATTGAAATGTGCTTTATAAATAATAAATACAAATACAAATACAAATAACAGGTTTTTACTATATCAGTTTTAGATTCATTTCCCATTATAACTACAAACAATTTTCACAGTTTTCACATTTCCTGTGAAAATTCAGGCATCATTATTTTATTCTATAAATATATATTAGTATTTTTAGATCAAAATCCTACAAGTGGATATAAGTCTCTCAGGTGAGAGAGATTTCACAGGGCTGTACTCAGAATATATTTAAGTAGTTCTAGTGCTACAGTGAGTCTGCTGTTAATCTAGTGCTTGAAGACTGACAGGTTGAGTTGTGTGATCCAGGCCAGAAAAGAAATTTTTTGTTTGTGTGTGTGGAGGCACAAAGAGGTGAACCCTGGCATGTGCATTCGCCCCAGTTCTCCCCATCTCAGAAAAGCCAATCCAGTGTTGTTTTGTTACGAGCTCTGTCGCATTCTATTTTTGGCAGTAGACTCTCCTTTGTTTAGTGTTTTTTTTTTTTTTTTTTTTTTAAATGAGTGATTACCCAGAGGTTTTTTTTTTTTTTTTTTTTTTTTTTTCTTACTGTTTCTTAAGAAATCTTACTGTTTAACTAGTCAACTTAAAAATTGAACTACAATATGATTTAAGTAACATTCTCTTTATTAACAATCTGGTTAAAAAAAAAGTTCCAATCCAAGTGCACCACACATGAATTGATCAACATGGTGTAAATGTAAAACAATTTATTAAATATCTTTGCAGAAAACATGCCTGAAATATGAAGGCAAATGTTGTACAAACTTATCTTAAACACATCCTATATACTCAGAAATAATATAAAATAAGAAAATGCTAAATATTTCTTAGCCAAAAAGTAATAGCAATAAATAACACCAGTAAAAGGCTATTATTAACAGCAAATGCTTTTTAAAAACAACAGCAGCTTTCAGCCTGTCACCATCATGCAAACATGAAATATCAAACATACAGCAGTAGTCCTTTACAGGTTTTTGCATTCCATTGCGCTGTTCTACGTTCATAGAGCGTCACATGAGAGCGGTTAACAGGTGCGCCGGCGCCATCAAGGTTAGATCATTTTCTTCTCCTAATACGGTTATCATTGCTGTATTGTCGACATGTCTAATTGTAACGCTTGCTAACATTTTTATTCAAAATTGCAATTTCTTGATTTAAAAAATAATAAAATTGAGGCAAAACATTAAATTCAAATTAATCGAAAAAATCGGAAAAATCGCCCAGCCCTAGCATGCTCCATGTCAAACTTTCTCGCTCGTTGTGACAACTAAATGCCACTCCCATACCATACACGCATCAAAGTAGCCGGAGCAACTTTTATCCATTTATGGATATGACAAAATTTCCTCTGTTCATTGTTCCTTGTCGTTTTAGTTTAAGTGGTTGTGCTATTCTGTTTTCCTGTCGAGGTCCTGTGTGTTACGGTTAAAGTGTTCGTTTATACTCCTCCATGGTGCAGTTACTACAACCACCTATACATGACATTCCAACAGGTCTAAAACAGAACTTATAATAGGCTTACCATAGTGAATCAGACAAAAACATGTTTTGAAAGAAGAATTGACAGAATTGAAAGAATATATTAACAGTACATTGATATCAGTTATCAAGATGCAAACCATTGTAGGGTGAGAGATTTTCATCTTCATCCTACAGTCCCTCTTTTGTGATCTGGGGATAGATCAATGTATTGGCATGCTGAGTGGGGTGAAAGCCTTCAGGCTGCAAGAGAGTTCAAATGAAAGATGGAATAACATTAAAAGGTGAGATCAGAATAGACTCCCTGTACACCACCATGACTATAGGCAAAGCCAGCCGTACCTGTTTATTTATAGACTCTCATTTCTAAACCCCTATGTTGCTTTGCACTCAGGATCTGTCACAGTTTTAGACCAGTTTTCACAGGGCTGAACAAATGTGTTTTAGCAATTATTGTTATTATTATTATTTGGAGATATGAAAAGTTTTTCACAAAGTTATGAAATCATTTTAAATGTAGTATGTAGATGTGATGGCTGAATTGTTTTAGCTATCACAAACAAAGATGACTTTAAAAGCATGTGGCATCGGTAGTGGAGCAGATTTTTTTATTTTTTTTCATGTTAAGAATGACTGTTGCATCTTTAACCAAAATCAAAAGCAGATATATTGCTAATTGTTTTAAATTATTATTTATTATTTTGACCCTATTGACCCTAAACTTTTAAATGGTGATCTACCTTTAACAAAGGCTACTCTAATTTTTGTCTTGTTTGCTCGTTATAGACATACTCGTTATCATAGTGTGTTTTCTTTAGTTTTTCTGTCTGCTCAGCTTTGTTAAAAAAATTCTTTGTCAAATTGTCACAACAAGTAGGACAAAGTTTAACCACAGAACATTAGGAAGGGGCATTTAAAGAGTTTCCCAATTATATGTCCATCTTTCTTTTTAGTTTCTGTCCTGTGAGTCTCTGTCCTCTTCCTATTATCCTCATATGTGGACTCTTTTGTAGCAGGGTTAGTCATGCTCCCACTGTCAGTTTGTCTGCTTCTATGTCCCTTTGATTAATGGCAGGAACATTGTCTCTTATGGATGAACATCTTTATGTGTACAGTCCCCAGACAAAAAATTTATGATGGAGGCTCCTGGTAAAGAGGGCTAGTGGAGTAGACATGTTTGGCCCTTGTTCCTATGCCTTTAAGTTTAACCTAACATTTTAAGCCCATTTACTCAGCTATTTAATCTAAAGACGGTAGTGTTGTCAAAAGTACCGACTTCAGTACCAATTCAATTTTAAAATTTAAAAAATGTGACGATACCAGCATTTCCCCCTAGTATTTTGAGCTCTGTTGAGCTCAACAGATATGTCTGTGATTGGCTGCAATGGTCAACGCTTCAAAAACATGTTGTAAATAGACATCTTTGACGCTCTTCACAGAGCACTTGGACAGAAACACATGGGAGCGTTTGAAAGCAGGTGTCTATCAGTGGATCCGTCTATCAGTGGATATATTAGAGATCTGTTGATAGATGCCTGCTTTCAAATGCTCCAGTGTGTATCTGTGTAAGTGCTGGGTGAAGAGAGTCAAAGAATGTTTATCATTGTAGCCAATCACAGACATATCTGTTGAGTACGTGAACACAATGGCCAATCAGAGGTGTTTAAGATTCCGCTCAACAAGGCTCAAAATGCTAGGGGGAAATGCTGGTATCATCACATTTTTAAAATTTCAGTACCGACTTGGTACCGAAGTTGGTACTTTTGACAACACTACAAGACAGACAAATTGTCATGAGTAGTAAAGTCAGCTAAGCAGAACAAAAAAGAATCAAAAATGGTCTCCATCAAGGATGCTTCTAGCGAGCTTAACATGGCAGCGATTGCCAGGCTGTGTCCATGTTCAGTTTTTGTAGGGCTTACTATTGAAACAGGGAAATGAGATCTAGAAAGATGGAATTGCTAATAGAAGTCAAGCCTAAGTGCTCAGGCAAGTCAGTTGTGAGGGTGGGCGGGAGAATGGGGGTCTGTCTCTATTCCTTTTTCTTTTTGTCTTTTTTCCTTTTATCTTTCATTCCATATGTTTTGTCAGTTCCTCTCTTCTACTTGGATCCAGAATGCTTCCTACCAGTCCAGCAACATCATGCCTCTTTAAAGGGGGGGTCTAATGCTATTTCATGCATTCTGACTTATTTACACTGTTAAAGAGTTGGATTATCTTGCTAAACATGGCCAAAGTTTCAAAAAACGAGTTGGACGTATGACGGAGTATTTGTGCCAAAAACACTCCTTCAGATTGCCTCCTTCAGATGTTTCGGAGAGTTTTTTTCTGAGTATGGCCCTATATTGCGTAATAAAGGGTGGAATTCCTTTTATGGGCACTTCTCCCGGAAGAGGAAGAGTGCACGCACAGACATCAACCAGAGCAAGAGCACACCCATCAACGTGCTTCGTTTGGGTTACGGAAGTCATCGGCAGCGATGCACAGGACTTAAGATTTATCACTTTGTTTTTTAGACAACGAAATCAACAATGTCGCCAAAGACGTGTGTTTTTGGTTGTGAGGGAAAGATAACCTTGCTTCCCAAAGAACCCAGCGTTAAGTGGAGCTGAGAGATTTGTGCTCATGCATTACATTGATATGCTTGTGACATTTGTCATTAAAATAACCATAGAAACCGCCTTAAATTAACTATCAAAATAAGAATAAAGTCGTGTCTGAAAGTTGCAATCACTTTTTTATTGGTTAAAATGAATGGAGAATATCTTGTGTTTTCCATGGCTGCTCAAGCCCTTAAGATCGGCGGTATGGTTTTATCAACAAGGCCCAGTTCGATGCTGGATTTACAGATCATCTGAAACTGAAAGATGGAGCGGTCACAGCGATAATAATGATCCCGATCATGAGTCGGAACCGCAGGTAGTGAGTAAAACTGCATCAAATGTATGTTTTGTTGGCAGTCGGTGAGTAAGTGCATATAATGTAAACAACACAAACGTATAATGAATCAAAAGTTATCCAGGGATAATGCAATGGTGTATTGTGTGTTTAAATACATTTGTTTAGCTGACCATTGATAGCTTCGCTACGCAAAAGCTGTGCGTGCTCGTCACTCTTTAGCTTCGCCCACGGCACACCTCCAGGAGCTCGGCTGTTTTCGGAAAGACTCGGTACAGCATACCTTTCTTTTATAAATCTGATAAAACTAATGATTTTTCGGAGATATGAAGGATGATATACTGCTCTATAGGTACTCAAGATTAACATGAGATTGGCTGAAACTGTGTGTTATGTACCCTTTAACCCTTCAGAATTGTTAATATTGCTGTACAGGTATCGATTATATCCATGCAATTGGGAAACTCTCCAGGCCCTGACCGTTGACTTTTATAAAGTGTTTGCTTCCCCTCTAGTTCCTACCTTAGCAAAGCTTTATAATGACTCTTTTAAGCGGGCTGCCTTCCAACTACTTTATCTGAGGCATCTATTTCATTGCTCCTTAAAAAGGATAAAGATCCCACCCATGTGATAGTTAGGGATAGAATTATCAGCCTACAAGTTAAATCTACAAAAAAAGGACTTTTTTTTTTATTTTTTTTTTTTTAACTCTGAAACTAAACAACAATCACCTTCAAGACAGCTTCTGACAGTTTCAAATACCTGGGGGTCTTTATAAATTCTTACAATACTTTATTTGTGAACAATTTTCAACCACTCATGGATAAATCCAACCTGGATGTGTGTATGTGGGCCTCTCTGCTTGTATCTAATGTAGGTCGCATTAATTAACTTGGTCAAAATGGTTATTCTGCCTAAATTTCTTTACTTTACATTTCCTTACATTAATAAAACTTCTCTTTTGGAACAGGGAGAGCTACTCTGACAACTGTCCACTATGAATGCATACAGAAACTTTGTCGAAGGGTACTCTTTATTGTTTGTTCTCTTGTTTGTTCTCAACTTTTTTTTAGTTCTAAGCAGGGACTCAAGTAATCCTGTAGTCACCAGTTCCATCAAAATCTGGGTTCAATTTAGGAAACATTTATGGTTTGCATAGAGGCTCTATTCACATGCCTATCTCCAACAATTACTCCCACCCCCACCCCCACCCCCACCCCTTTTACCTTTTCTCTTTATTTACTTCTTTCTTGTCAAGTCAAGGCAAGGCAAGTCCACCTTTATTATATAGCGCTTTTTACAATGCAGATTGTGTCAAAGCAGCTTTACAGTGATAACTGGTATATAATTTTGGCTGCACAGCAGCTCTTAAAGAAAATGGTGTAATTATCCAGCTTAAATAAATTAAGTATTGATTCATTCTGTTGTAAAAATCAATAGTTATTAATTTAGGTAATTTATCTATATATCAGCACTGGAGACAACAGTGATGTCATCTTCCAGCTCAGTTCTGTTTGCATACAATGGTGTCAATACAGCCAGATCTCCAACCAAATAAGCCAAAGGTGACAGCGGCAAGGAACCCAAACTCTAACAGGTGACATCAGGTGACCAACAGGTGACAAAAATGGAGAAAAAAACCTTGGGAGAAACCAGGCTCAGTCGGGGGGCCAGTTCTCCTCTGGCCAACAGCGAACAGTGCTTGATTATGATTCAGGCAGTGTTACAGGTCCAATTGGGATCACAACAGTCAAAATATTTAATCCAGTTCCATCTTGTCCATTTTAGTTAGTTGGAATGGAGGGATCATGGAAGGGATTAATAATGTACAGTGTCTTACCCTTTACCCTTTACCTTGTCAGCAGTGTACCATTCTGTATTGTCATAAAAAAAAACAATAAAAAGATTTGGAGTAAAAAAATTGTGATGATTACCCTAAACCCACCCTATATTGTCTGTCAAAACTCACAATAAATAACTCACAATAAATAAGCATTTTCTCTTCTGCCCCTCCCCTCCCCTAATGTAAATAAGGAGAATTCATTAACCTTGCTGATAGTCCTAGGTTCTGCTTCCAGGGTGTTTGTGGGAGCCATCTGGTTAACATTTCTGTCTTGTCAGAGAGCGGAGAGGAGATCCAGATCTCGCTAATTTATGAGTCCTGCCCTCGGTCTCACGTTCGGGTCAGATCAACCAAACACATAGACAGCAGTGGGTAACACTAGGCTTGCAGAACATCAGGGAGGCTGATTGCTTGGACACCATTAGCCGGGATGAAGCCTTCCTTCTGGACTGCATGACGGGGGCACATAGCTTAATTGGGATAGATACGCTTTTAGGCTTGTCTTCATTATTTTGTTTAGCTGAAAGTGACTTTAATTTGTCTTGAAGGCAATGCAGACAGAATACTGAAATAAAATACTCTGTTTCCTGCACTGTTGTGTACGGCACAAAACAGACAGTGTGACCTCTGTCAAAGTGTGCAAACTCAGCGAACTCATTCACCAGTACTGTGGTACAGATATTAGATTCCCATTCCAACAATTTAGTTTATCAAACCTTTTTTGTAGACATCAATGAACTTACAAATTTAGTTGTGCAATTCATTAACCCCTACCCACTCAACATGACACAGACAGAAGCAGGAGCTTAAGTGCTTTTCCTGCTTTCAGCACTTAATATCAAAGTTTCATTCACAGACAGGGCTTTTGAAGGAAGCTTGTGCTTGTTATTGGGTACTGGAACTCTTCCAGTCATTTTAAATGTGATTTGTAGTGGCTCTCACCTGGATGGAAACATTTTGCGTAATGTCTAGAGTAGTTCTTCATCTGCTTCACTTAGTCATTGTTTTGATAGGGACTAATTCACAGTTCTATGTGGAGGATCAGAAAGACTGAGTGGGATTATAGTGAAAACCTGCACATGCCCTGCTGAATCTCAAGACCAGCAAGAAATGTAGAGTAAAAACAGTCTTATTTATAGAACATTTTTCTATGGATGTCTGATATTTCCTTTGACTGTGTGATGAGTAGTGTTTAGTTTTAGAAAAGTGGTATATAATTTTGCATTTAGGAAACATAGATTATCTGATTTGTAATTCAAACAGGCCTTTGCAGTAAAACAATGTTGAATATTTAAAGCCACATCATACAATTTTTTTTATAATTATATTTTTCCCTTCTGCAGCCTACTTTCAATGCTTATGATGTTCCTCACTTGCAAGTTGCCTTGAATAAAAGCATCTGATAAATGAATAATTGTAAATAATATTAATGAGGGTTTCATGCACTAAAACAGTTTTAGATTTGCAGTCAGAATACAAGTCCACATTTTAATTAAACATTCAATAAATGTTTTACACTGAATAAATTGTCCTCCAAATTTTCAGATGTCATATTATTTACACAAATTGTGATAAATAGTGAATGGTACACTGTAACTATAGTGGGTAATAAACAAAACTGCATGTATCTTGTGGAAGAACATTGTAGCCAGATCTACTTTTCTGTGTTGATGTACAGTATATGTCGAGTCATGCAGAAACTGGGCTACTCCGAAGCAGTTGTTGTCCCGCAGGGTCTAAAATATAATCGCTTATTATAGGCGTACCTTAGTGATTCAGGATAAGACAAAAACACGGTTTGGTAGATGGATTCATTATGTACTCACTCATATAAATTTTGTACATTTTGAACAAAAAAAGTCACATAGTGTACCTTTAAATGAAGCTAAACAGAATTGGACATTGTTCATCAATTCAATGTCATCTGGTTGGTTTTTTGAGGAAAAAAGGACTACTCAGTCTTTAATTTCTTGATTGAAGCGGCACTAAAAACTGTATTTTGGCATTACATGATTAGTAGTATAGCACAGCCGCTGATTGTTGCACAAAAATGTCTATGAGCTGACTTTTTATGTAGGGTCACTGAGCACTCCTTGTTCCTGCTGTTTCAGAGGGAAGAGCTCAATGAATCTGCTCAGGAGAGCCGTGCCAACGCTGAGATGCACAGACTCCTCGGCCAGAAGTTCCTCAGGTTACCATGGAAACCAGAGGTAAAACATGCTTTTATAGTGTTATAAACATACACTTTAGTTTCCTACACAAAAGAAATGTGTAGGATACACTTTGTTATTAAAACCACACTGACAGTGTGCAATATAGCTGTGAATCTCTCTCACGCTCGCTCTCTCTCACGCTCGCTCTCTCTCATTGTGTGTGATTTCCTTAGGGAGGCTCATCCTCCCATAGCTCTGCATCCCACCAGGAATCGTGCTAAAATTACATGAACAGGTGGCCAAAAAGACAAGAGAGCAACAGGAGCTGTATTGATGATGAACCAGCCAGTTCTGCTTAGCCCTGCTATCCTGTATTTATATATAAATGAATTAGACACCCACAGACACCTGAATATCAAGCTTTCACACTCTGGCATTAATACTAACAGCCAACTATTAGTAGTATTACAGACTCTCTCTGGGAGGATCCTTGTAGGAACAGATCTTTCCAGGGGAATACATGGGTTTACTGTCAGGGAAATCGTATCATGGACAGTACATCATATGGGATTACCATCATGTTTAACTACATATGGACACCTAGCTCCAGTATATGGACTGACCAAAAGGGTATGCATCACGAATACTGGGCCTGGAGTTGAATTCCTCCTCCAAATTCGACTGCCGCAGGGTTCTGAAAATGGTAAAAATGCATTCGGGTTCAACGGACTCAGGAGCTCACGTGGACAAAAAGAACACGTTATCACCTCAGGGGATGAGAAAGGCACTGTGTGCAATTGGAGCACCCGGCCAGTTGCCTGCAGTTGACCTGCTTGTAACTGACAACACATGGGACAAAACTGGCTCAAACTGGAGATTGTAAAATCTCGTGGAGGTATTAGGTGTTGCCTAGATGCTCTGCAGATGTCTGTTAGAGAGGCGCCATTGGCAGACCGACGTGATGTCCATGCGATGCATACCACAGCTCCATGCCCATCTCGTGACTCGAGTCTGAAGCCAGTGTTGAAGCGGTCTCATATGCATTAACCCGAATGGCATCACGGCCACCAAGGAAACCATATGCCTCAGGAGCCTTTGAAATTGTTTCATTGGAACTGCTGTCGTCCCCCTGAATAACTTCAGGCAATTCAGCACCAACTGGGCACACTCATTTGTGAGACACGCAGTCAAAGAAAAGAGATGCATTGCACTGGCGAGAGCTTGTTCTTTTCCCAGTTGACCTTAAGTCCCAATCGGCTGATGTGTTTGAGCACCAGGTCCCTGTGTGCGCACAATAGATCTCAAGAGTGAGCTAAAATCAGCCAGTCATCGAAAAAATTGAGAATACAAATGCCCACTTTCCTTTGCAGGGCAAGTGGTGACCACTGTGAAGATGCAAAGAGACTAGGGATGGGTATCGTTAAGGTTTTAACAATGTTGACCACTCTTACCGATACTGTTTATCGATTCGGTACTTTAATGGTATTCTTATTGTTTTTTTTTTGTTATTTATTTATTTATTTATTTATTTATTAGGGCTGCCCCCTAATAGATCTAATAGATCTAGTTGACTAATCGACTAACTGTTAGTCAACCTTTTGAATCGTGCATATAGGTGCGTGCACTACTGCGGAGATGACGAGTCAGCATCATCACTGCAGCCAAAAATACAGAAAACAATAGTTTATCAATTAATTATTAAAATGTTAAAGCAATCTCCTTGCTGTTTTTCCCAGACACATTCGTAATCATTACTTCTGCCGGTGCGCTGTGGCAAGCTTTATGTGTGCGCTTCAGCACTGATTAGGCTATGTAGGCATTGAATCAGTGGTTCGGAGCACCAAAGTCACGTGATTTCAGTAAACGAGGCTTCGTTACGTCATAAGTGTGAAATCGGCCATCACTAGATATTGTTGAAAATATTGTCGTTTTTTTGGTGCACAAAAAGTATTCTTATCGCTTTATAATATTAAGGTTGAGCCACTGTAGTCACATTAACTGTTTTAAATACCTTTCTGGGCATCTGAAAGTGTTAATTATCTTGCTGGCGATAGAGGCCTCACTGAGCCATCGGATTTTATCAAAAATATCTTAATTTGTGTTCTGAAGATGAACGAAGGTCTTGCGTGTGTAGAACGACATGAGGGTGAGTAATAAATGACAGAAATTTCATTTTTGGGTGGACTAACCCTTTAATGATACAGTGGTCTTTCATAATTTAGCACCGGGGCCCGTTTAATATACCGGCTTTCAGTAACCATCCCTAAAAGAAACAGGGACAGCCAGAGGGAAAGGACCTTGTACTGATATGCCTCACCTTGGTGGCACAGAGGGCTAGATCTGTGCCCATATGCAGCTCTGCCACCACTTTTGGGGATAATTGCTCTCCCTGATCCAGGTCTTTCAATAGGTCTGCTTGGTAGGCTTGCAATACAACCATATGCATATGCTCTGCCAACTAGACTTGATATCCTTTGACATGACTTTGATGGCAAAACAGGAGCCTTTAATGATGAGGATGTCCCTGGGGAGAGATAGCTCGCTAAATTCCCTTTAGTCCCGAGGCATCGTCCCATACCCATGCTCACACAGCCCCTCTACATTTGAATAACTCAAGGCTGTATTCACCACCCAAACAGAATATAGGTGTCTCCACGAGACTGCCCCCTCAGTGTGCAGATCTGGGAGAAAAGGAAGGCTCACCACAGCTGGACACTTATGACCTTGCAGGTATTGCTCATCCACGCAGCCACCTGCGATCTTGTGTTTTGTACCAGACCAGTTTAACACTAGAACCGCCAGGGGTCGCTGTATACCTAAAACGCCATGCGGGTAAATTTTACCCACGCACATTACACCTGTTTTTATATGGCTAAAGAACATATTATTTCACTGTATAATGTCACTATCTTCACAAAGAAGTGTCTAGAGTCATGAAATGACTCCTGTTGTTCTGTTGTTTTATGTTCAAGGCTTTTTTTTTTTTTATGCAGGCTACACTAATCACTTTTCATAACGGTCAAGCTAAACAAGTCTGCACTGACAATGAGAATTAGAAGGAAGTAAATACATATTTGGGTGGTGTAATATTATAATTAATCATACATTAAGATAACCCATGTTATTTAAGTTACTAAAATAGCCTATAGACAATAATGAACAATAATAATTCACCACACTGCATAGGATGTATAATGCGATGACAAATTCAAGCGCGCAGCTTCACCTTAATTATTTACATCCAAAGTTTATTGATGCTCACTCTCTGTAACTATTGTAGCAATCCTGTCCTGAAGAACAGACTCAGTTTAATTTTTTCTTGGAGGCTCTGGGTCGCTGTCAGATGAGCTGTCAGATGCTGAGCCAACCCAGGACGCATCACTGATCTCACCACCATCAGACTCTCCATCACTCCTGGCATTTAGGACTTCTAATACCTCTTCGGCATCCATAAATCGCCGGCATTTACTCATTGTGACTTTATTTATGAAACCGATAACCGCTTATTCAGTGAGTGAAAGGCGTTGCTTAGCAATGCACAATGTTTAAACATAAGGGGCGCGAAAATGACAGCGCGAAAATACAGGCATTATATAGCGGGTGAATTTGACCCGCGCGGCGCTTATAGGTATAAATGCCCCGTTTTTTTATCTCGTTTTATCTAAACAATTTTTAACACCAAGGGATTGTAAATTACACAATTTTAGTAAAAGTCAATGACTGGGAGACTTGAATGTTTTATTGAAAACCTATTATGTACATTTTAAAAAAAAAACCCTGTGGCGGTTCTAGTGTTAAACTGAGTCGAGCACCCTCTTTTTTTTTTTCCCTCTTGGGCGCCACTTGTGACATCATTGCACTGTCGGCCAATAGCTTAGTTTTACACATGCCTCAGACACCAGGTTCCGCGGGACGCAAGCCCATAGCGTCATTCGACGCAGCATAGAGTTCCCTCGAAAGGGAACATATATTATTAAACATGCTTTCATAGCGTGTTTTCATAGCATCTACATTCTTTTTTTTTTTTTTATGACCCTTAAGCAATATGTCTATATACTAGGGATGCACCGATACCAGTATCTGTATCGGCCCAATACTGATACCAGCGTACAGTGCTTGAGACAAAGAAACACAGACAACAGAGCAAACAAAGAGCAGATTGGATATATCAGAGAAGGATGTCTGTGAAGTAAATGTTTTTAATTAACAGAATATTAAACAAATTCAATTTTTTACACCTATATAGCTGCTGTGCGCAAGCTAATGAGCCAAACACAGAGTGGATTAAGCACGCAGTGGCACAGATGTGTGAGCTTGTCGAGTGAACATCCCTTTTTCACAGACATCACTGGAAAGTTTGTAGTTCGGTCGGATATGGCAAAAGAGAGCACTTCTGTTGCATGCTCTTGATTGCTGATTGTTCACTCAGCACACATGCGTCAATTGAATTAAAACTAAATTGTGCAAGTAAAAAACATGAACTGTTACATGATTTATGTATGACGAATGGATCCCTACATTGTAACAGGAAGGCAGTACAGTAATTACATGACGTTTTCAAGAAGTGTGCAAATATCCGAAGTGTGCATCCAGAAAGCTGCCTCTCAGACAGCACGTGAATAGCCTGTTAAGTTCTCTTTCGTGACTTCTTGCACTTGAACGGACAAATTCACTCAAAATTGTCAAAAGGCCCATAGACAAGTATCCTTGTGAAACATAGTCGGTTATGTTTTAAGTGAATGTAAACAGAAAGAGAAAGAAAACGTGTGTAACAGCATGTTGGATATGTTCAGCTCTTAAAGTGAAAGCAGCCTAATAAACCTAATGTTGTCTTTGTTTTCAATGCTAATCTAAAAACAAAAGACAAAGAGAAAGTCACTCACTGCTCTTGATTGTTTGAGCCCAGCTGGAGCAGCTCTAAATATTCACTGTGCTATTAAATTAAAGATAAAATATGATAGAGCAATAATATGAACAGTGAAAGTAACAGATGCTCTTACAATACATTTTAACAGGCATAATTAGGCATGCAAATAACTGAAGGAAATGTCTATTTGCTAAGCCAACTAATTGGATTCATATTCTTTTGGTTTCTCTGCCAATATTTTTAAAAATTCAAAAATGCAATGAAAATACAGGTATTGGTACTCTGTATCGGCAAGTACTAAAAATAAAATGATTGGTATCGGACTCATTTTGGAAAAAGTGGTATCAGTGCATCCCTGCTATATACCATATATAAAGCAACATTGATATTGTAGTGTAGCTTTTTTCTAAATACTATGAAAACACTGAACCAGACTCTAGTATTGCTGATCAATAAGCCAACAGTCCTTATCTCCTCTCCCCTTCTCATTGCCATAGCAGGCTAGGAGACCAAACACTTTGTGATAATGAAGAGACAATGATCAGTGAGGGTCCCTGACCGCACCCTGCCCCTGAGGCCCCCTTCCTTTGGGCCCGTGACAGATGAGCTCCTTGTTCGACGTTGAAGTGTCAGGTGTGGGCGAACCCTCCAGGAAGTTAAGAGAGCACAGAAGCTCTTATGAGGCATGTGATTTAGGGAGCATCAAATACCAGAAATAGCAACAGCGCAACGTCACACGAGTCCTTGTGCTGCCCTGTTCTTCCATCATCTGTCTCATTGGATATGTGTCAATTGTTTGTCAGGTATTTATCCACAATGATACACAGCAGAGAGAAAAAAAATGTCCCAGTGCAGAGATAACCTCTGTTTTTATCAATTGATTTATGTGCTTTCCTCTCTGTATTATTGAATGTTATTATATGGCCAGTAGGAATAACCAGGCTGGGAAATATATCATCAGGGCTTTGGCTGGAAGCACAGTGAGATGACTCTGACAAAAGATCTCAGGCCATTCATTCACACTCCATATGTTGCAGCATAAGATTCTCTTATCATGCACCGCAGAATGTATTTTAGAGTTACTTATAATTCAGAGATAAAGGGAAGATGAATGCTATTAATTTTGTGTGACAACACGAGATTCACAGGTATTTAAATCATACCTTATTCTAACAAGTACAGACAAGTCTATTACTGATACACAATGAGACCATTTAGATATTTTTATCATACCTCTGGGGGATTATGGTAGCAAATCCCATTTTTTCCTGATTTATGATGCATTTGTATTATGCTGCTTATTTTTATGTAGATGCTGTCACATTCTCCTTGTTTCCCCTTGCACAAAACAAACCAGGGTGACAGTTATTCATCTATTCTGAGCATATGAAAATTTAAATAGTACACTTGATAATGCTTACAGCTAAATTCACTGTACCACCTGTGACTACATTTTACTTTTTTTTTTTTTTTTTTTTTTCCTGAACTGAACCCTTTCCATGTGCGAATGCGCCGTGGCAGTGAAGTGGCACAGTCCAGTGTGCCCGTGACAGCTATAAGCATCCCCAAGATGGCTCAGTTTTCTATGGCGTCCTGTCTGCCTGTAAATGGGTGGGATGCCAATCCCACCATCCACACCAGCTGTAATTATAGAGGCTATATTTAAATGTGGCTGTGCGGAGAAAGACCTAAACGACTGACAGAAGGGGCAAGAGCAATCTAATGTGAGCTCACCTGCGTGATGAGTAATGCCTGTCTCTGTCACCGCCACCACCAGGAGCATTACAGAAAGATAAAGGGTAGTGCAGAATTCAGTGCATGAAAATTTGCATAGGTGCACGCACTTCCTGCTAAATCCCACCACTGCTGCACCAACTCATAAATTCTTCATTAAATCGTGAGCATGAAGTTGCTGGAAATACATTGCCCAATTTTCATGTTTATGACAATTTGTGTTTTCTGAAAGCATTGCTGCGTATCCAATAGATGATTAATCACTCTGATAAATGTGAGCGTTTTGTCGCATCCAGCTTATCGTACCAAAACATAATTATACTTTTCCTTCTAAGGAGAAAAACATATTATTGATATAAGACCACTACATAGTTTACATTACAATTGATGTTAAAATCAAAGTGGTCTCTAGTAACTGGAGAAAAGTATCTGTTAGCATTCCCATTCCCATTCACCAGAGATATGGAGACGTTAATGCAGCTCCATGAGGAAATTAGTAAATTATACACATTTTTAGTGGTCAAAAACCAAATGTGGGTCACTTTGCATACAGCTGATACTTTTTTTCTTTTAAAGAGGAATATCTGAAGAACAAATAATGTTGAAACTAGAAATGTATCTTGTGTTTTTCTATCAACTCAAATGCATAACATAACTATCTGAGTGCCATAAATATTTATTTTCCAATGTTGGCATGCCTGCAACTCTAAAATTATTAAAGATATCTTAATATCCTTCTAGATTCTCATTCTTAATAAACTTTCCTTTCAAAATCTTAATTTTCAAAGCCCTATACAGTTCAGTCCTATAGATATGGGGATCTCAAAGCAGCTCCATGTTCGAATTGTTGAATTACCCATATTCAGTGATCGAAAACCAAATGTGGTTAACTTTGCACAAAGCTGATTACTTGTTGCATTTAAAGAGGAACGTCTGAAGAATAATGTTTGAACTAGAAAAGTATCTTGTTTCCCTCTATCAAAAGAATTGCATAAAACATCACTCTCTGAATACCAAAAACCCACTGAAAATGGTTGAGGCACATTAACCTGCTCTCAAAAGTGTTTTTAGAAGAATCTATATTTGAACCAGATATTTGGAAGGATTTTGGATTTGTTAATTTTAACAGCTTCTGAAGCTACCAAGAGTTCAAATACGCAGTATCGTAACTACACATTAACACTTCTTGAGTATCTTTAACACTCAAGAAGTGTTAAAGATATTAAGATATCTTTAACACTTCTTGAATTAAAGACATGTAAACTTCAGAAAAATGTTTGTTTGTGGCACTCAGAGAGGTGTGTTGTATTCAATTGTTTTGATAGAGGGAAACAAGATACATTTATAGTTTTAGTGGTATTTATTCTTCAGACATTCTTCTTTAAACACAATAACTATTAGCTGTTTAAAAAGTTACCGACATTTGGTTCTTGACCATTGAAAATGGGTAAAATTCAACAATTTGGACATGGAGCTGCATTGGGGTCCACATATCTATAATACTGAACTACATAGGGCTTTAAAAATAAAAATTTCAAAAGAAACGTTTATTAAGAATAAGAATCTAGAAGGATATTAAGATATATTGAATACTTTTAAAGTCACAGGCATTCAAACTTTGGAAAAGGAATATTTATGGCGCTCAGACAGGTATGTTCTATGCAATTGAGCTGATAGAAAAAAATGAGATACATTTCTAGTTTTAACATTATTTGTTCTTCAGATATTCCTCTTTAAAAGAAAAAGTATCAGCTGTATGCAAAGTTACCCGCATTTAGTTTTTGACCACTGAAAATGTGTACAATTTACCAATTTATTCATAGGGCCACATTAACATGTCCATATCTCTGGGATTTAAACAACGAGGGCCTTTAAAACGAATATACCAAAAGGAAAGTTTGTTAAGAACTAGAATCTAAAAGGATATTAAGATATCTTTAATAATTCTTGAGTTACAGGCATGCAAACTTGAGGCAAAAAAGCATAAGAAGTGCTTTTTGCCATTTTTGAACTGTCACTGTTGGCATATAATAAAAACAAAGATTGCTAAAGACAACAGATTTTACTAATAGACCTACCAATCTCTGTGCAAAAGTAAAATAATGATGCTGCCATCTTTCTAAAGTAATTTTTACACCCCTCTAATTTGGCTCCAAATCTCAGGTAAAAATTGTCCTTTTGATCCCCCTTTACAAAATAGTGGACTAGTCAGTAAATATACATCTGTGACATAATATTTTGGCTTTCATCACTATTTATATTTGTCTTACTACAGAAAAAATATTAACAAAATCAAACATTTGAGCCGGGGACCTCTGGTTGAATTGACATGGAATGACCCTGCTGCTTTTATTGCAGCTGCTGCTGCTGCAGAGCAAGTACGGGACTTGCTACTGTCCATACATACACAACACGCTGCTGTGAGGAAGTAAGGCATATTCACAGATCCAATTTCAGACATGTTTTTTGTCGGGCTGTTCTGTGCACAATCTGGATCTGTGTGAAGGCCTGGGGCCCTGTTCTCACCTCTTGGCTGTTGATTCAGCCAATTTTATTTTATTTTACAATTATTATTATTTTTTTATTTTTTTTATAATCACAGGACATTTGCTTTTTCCTTCATATTAATGCTGGTTACACATAAAGTAAAATCTGATTCTCTCTCTTTTTTTTTTTTTTTTTTTGTTCTCTATCAGTATAAAGGTCAGGCCAATCTGCATGTGTTTGAAGACTGGTGTGGCTCATCTATCTCCCAGCTCAGGAAGAATCTTCATTTTCCTCTCTACCCACATGTAAGACCAGCATAAGTTTCTCAGACATTGAAAAAAAAAGAGTTTGATATATATATATATATATATATATATATATAGTCAGTATTTCATTTTCAATATTTTCATTAACACAATCTAAATGTTGGCCTAATATTTGCTTGAGGCAAGATGTTTTGCAGACAGAGCTAATATAATTTGTTTTCACAGTGTTTTGTAGCTGTCTGTTTATTCTTCTTAGAAGTCATTTTGAGGTGTGATTCTGTGAATTAGTGTTAGTGCCTTGGGTTTAAGAGTGAATAAGCCTACAGATGCTTTTATATTTCATTCTTCCCCACAGACTAGGACCACAGTGAAGAAAATTGCAGTGGCTCCAAAGTGGAAGAATTATGGCCTTAGAGTCTTTGGATTCATTCATCCTTACAAAGATGGTTAGTGTATTTCATAAAGGTTTTTGTCATATTACAAGGATTTCATCAAGGGTTACGGTAAAAATACAGTAGTTCTTGTTTTAACAAAAATTATTTCCTTAATGTAATTTGTGCTAAGTATACTACAAATACATTTATATATATATATATATATATATATATATATATATATATATATATATATATATATATATATATATTTGTGCTAAGTATACTACAAATACATTTACATATTTATGTACTAATGCACTTTAGTTATCCGGAAGTATTGATGAGATCCAAATAAAGATATACTTAAGTATATACGATTGTGCTAAAATGGAACATTTTGGTTTAGGTTTTTTTTTTACTGGGGTTATGAACCCTTTGATATATTATGGATTTGTTTTTATCAAAATCAAACACATGCTCATTTAATTTCTAATTCCTTCCTAAAATGCACAATAATATATGCATGGCTCAGTAACTAAACCAGTCTTTCCTATTGTGTAAAAATAGTCTGTACATCCTATTGACTCTTTGCTTGAGATCAGAATATCTTACTGAATTTAATACTGTCATTTAATACTGTCAAGGACTGAATACAATGCTGTCATTCTAAAAAAAAAAATAATAATTTGTTCATGCTACGTGATTCAGCTTGTATTAAATTTGTGATCATAAACAGGCTTGATATTCAGCTGTAGCATTTTATGATTTAACTTGGACAGCATAGCAGATCCAGATCATAATATTGCCTCCAGCCTAATTTTTTTATTTTTTTTTTTGGACTGGAGTCTTCTCCAAATATACTGTGCATATATAGAAAGTGTTTTGTCATCTGTCCATAGGACATTGTTTCAGAAGCGCTTTCAAAAGTGAAACATCTGGTATGTTACTTTATACCATATAGTTTGAAGACATGAACACAGGCATTATAGAATTCTTATCATCAGTAATAACTGAGTTCTTTTTTAATGTAAGAAAATGTGTTCTATTTAAATAAAAATGGTGAATATTAATAGTGCTTCATGCCCAATTCTAAAATCTTCTCAAACCTTTGTGCTGTAGCGTCGCACACATTCAAAACATCCACATTAAGTGTTGCTTTGTGTTTAAAATGTTCCTCAAAGCAGGCTTGACTGATGTGTAAGAAATCTGAATATTGCCAAAGCTGACAGGACGTCTAAAGGCACACAGAAACCATTATTTCAATAGATCCCCTGCAGTCAGCACATTCTGCACACTCTGCCTAACCTGATAAGAAAAAGCTGCTGTGAGGACGACTATATGAGCCCTGGTGCGTGCCGGCGCGATCATGTTTGTGGGAGAAAAGTTATGAGATTGTTTTCATTAGCAAATAACTAGGGTCGCTGAGTCAGGATTTTGGCTGTGGCACACAAGCTCACAAAACAATAAGAGAAGGAAGAGCTACTGTCAATTTGAGGTATATACCAGAGTACTACAGACAGCCAGAATAAAGACACTAGCACCACTAGGTGATAGACTGCTGCGAGATACCTGTTACTGCCAAACATGTTATCAAAGGAAGCTTAAAAGTAAGAACCTGCAGGTCAGTCATAAGGTTATACTGTACAATTCTCTAAATGATAAATTATTTATTTCAGGGGATTTCCAGTTCGCAATAGCATCGGATGATAACTCTGAACTGTGGCTAAGCTCAGATGAGAGTCCACTCAATGCCCGACTCCTGGTGTATGTGGGACAGGTGTGTACTATGATACATGGCTCCTTTTCAATTAAATTCTGAATAGTACAAGCCTGGATATTGTGTCCTGTGCATCTGTGCTAGAGAGGACTTACAGTCTCTGTTGTCTGTTGTCATATAGCACGGCTCAGAGTGGACAGCTCCAGGAGAGTTCAGCAAGTTCAGATCCCAAACTTCCAAACCTGTGCGGTGAGTGTCATACAGCATATGTTTCCTGGATTTACCCTCCTAATTAAATGCATATTAGAAGAATATGACTAAAGGATTGTCTGCAACATGGAAAGGTACTTGCCAGCTCATTGATTTATACAGTTATACAGTAGATATGATACGTATGCTGTGCTCAGGATGAGCAGCAATGAGTGAGACAGGATGTGCAAATCACAGTTGTGGCAAGTGACACATTTACTTGTTATTTCTCCTCCAGATGAACATTTGTTTTTTTCATTTGTCACTGCTTTTAATATTTAGCAGAATGTATGAACATGCCAATCCATCACACATATTTTTGTATTTGTAAATTGAGTTTAAATAACCTGAAAAACAGTCATGCCACCAAACTTTGTGAATGAGTGAAAACATTCAAGATGTATTCCTCCATCCATTGTCCATTCATTAAATCCATGTGTATAAATCTCATACTGTATACATACTGTATATAATTATAGGACAGCACATTCTCAACTTCACTGTTAAATTAACAGGTGTCAGGGGCAGTTTTAACAAGCGTGCTGCCCAATAGGTGTCTGCAGAGACAGTGTGATTGTGAATCACAAGGGACACATTAAATAGTAGTATGTCAGAATGAAGTGTCATGTCACCTGTTTTCATCGCCCTTGTCTGTTTTCTCTAGCCACTGCTGATTGGTGCAAAAGTCGAGCTTTGGTGTGAATGGTGTGTGCTGTTGAATTATTCATCAGCAGTGTCAGTCTGAAAGCAAGCGTGTACATGTTCCAGAATATTTTAGTGCCAATAAAAATGAGCATGCTTATTGGCACTCCAGAGGGAAATGCAGAGAAGTGCCTCCTCTTTTCAGTGAGCTTTGACAATGGTCTGGCAACGGTTCAAAATGCCACAAGAGTGTCTTTGATATCATCTGCTTTTCTAGTTGAGGATGTCAGAATATAAACTTTTTTTTTGACTTCTGTTCAACTTGAGTTAGACGACTTTCTGTCTACGTACCTCAGTTCTCTGTTTGCTTTCATTTTGCCTTCAACTGGGGCTTGTTAGTTTGGTGACATAGACAGAGCAGAGTAGGCCATTACGTTATATAGACTAATGGGGTGGATTTTAGAGAGCAAACAGGGAAGATGTCTGACAGGATTGTCTGGAATTCCCATAGTTGCTGGGCAAAATAATGCACTAATGAACTACAGTAAAAAGTTTACAGAGCACTCAAGAGGCAAGACATGCCTGTCAGTCATGGATGACAGAAACTAGGAAGATGCTTTACAACGCATGTTACACACAGTAGAGACAGAAAACCGGTGGAAAGGTTAGATGGAGAGATGTTCAAATGTCATCCACTCTGTGCCTGCAGTTTCACTCCATTGCTTTTATTTGTTGGGACTGAGATTCAAAGATTCCAAGAACATCAGAAAGTATCACAACCAGCAACCCCTAAACCTCTTATTTCAAGTTTAGTTATAATGGAGTTTTTGAATGCATGAATCTTTTTACATATTCAGCGTGTGTATAGATAAAAACTCTTTCCCATTTTTGTCTCTTTGAAGTTTTCCCAGTTCTGTCGATGGTGGTGCCTTTAACACATAATGGCCGGTTTCACATTAAAGGGTTAGTTCACCTAAAAATGAAAATTCTGTCATTAATTACTCACCCTCATGTTGTTCTAAACTTGTAAGACCTTCGTTCATCTTCGGAACACAGCTATTTTAATGATGTCTTTAGTACCTTCCTGGACCTTGAAAGTGGTGGTTAAATTGCTGTCTATGGAAGAGCCAGATACCTCTCGGATTTAATCAAAAATATCTTAATTTGTGTTAAGATGAACAAAGGTCTTTGGGTTTGGAATGACATGAGGCTGAGTAATTAATGACAGAATTTTCATTTTTGGGTGAACTAACCCTTTAAGCCAGGATTAAGCCTTAGTTCAATTAGGGCAGGGGTTCTCAACCTTTTGAGGGGTGTTTTTGACAATTGAGAGCCACCAAATGACGAATATGAAAAAACGAATACGACAGTTTCGGACTCAGTCAGGGTGCAAGGACCTTAAACTTTTGAGGCTTGCGCAGCTTCTCAAGGAGAAATCAAACAAATGAGCGTCGTTTTCTAAAGTCTATGAGCGCAGCACACACAAATAAACTAAATTGACATACTGCAGTTAAATTTCAAAATGTGGTGTTTTTATATTTATAACATTTGAATACAGTTCAGCAACATACATCACACGACCTGACGACCAAGAGAGCTGACAACTGACCATCACTTAATTTACCATCACCTCACGATTGAAAATGTGACACTGATATGACAGTTCAACAAACAAGTTAATAATATTAAATCCCTTACGTTTTAGACGAAATAATGACTGTTTTGGTCTATTTTAGCAGCGAAAATAGATCCGATGAATCCAAACAAAGATCACAACATAGCGCATCTCACAGCAACACTCAATCGTGTTTTGAATGATTCAGTGTTTTGAACAAATCGTTTGAGTCAAAGATTCAATCACCCATTCACAAACATCTGTCTTATTCTTGATGAATCGGCCGTTTGAACGAATCGTGAATGAACGACTCAATGACTCGCTTAATAAAACCTAAAAACTATAACTTTTTATGACGGTAGTTTAGTGATAAAAAAAAATGTGCAAATTTTTTTTTTTCAGGTTTTTTTTCCTCCCATCCTGTAGCCTACTCGCGCCCCCCCCGGGAGAGACCCACTGAATTAGGGCATTTAAGTAGCTTTTATAAACGTACCCTAGAAAAAAATAGTACTGGTGTGCATCTTAAGACAAAACAATGGCACTGACATATTTTAAGATATGTCAGTACAAGTTGCTTTAAGTTAAAACAGCTCAAACATGCATTTTTCTCTGGGACTAGGCTTAAGCCTTGTCGGTGAAACTGGGGGAATGGTTCTCAATCACAAATGGTGATAAGTTCTGTATTTATGTTGACAGAAAAAAACAAACAAAAAAAAAACATGCAGAATTTATATCAGATTAAACTTCTGTTTTAATTTTTTAATTTATTTTTTTTTTGATTATAATGAGAAAGTGTATTAATTAGCATAATATATGATACACTGTAGAAATTAGCATAAAAATAACCAAAAAATATCATTTTAATATAAAAATATAATGTATGAGACTCTGTGTCTTTTTCTTGTATATATATATATATATATATATATATATATATATATATAAAATAATCTTTTTCTTGTATCACTTACATAGTGAATGGAGTATATCTGGTTTGCCCTCCATGGCTGAAGGAAAGAAAGGGCAGAGTAACTTCAGGAGTCTCAGATATTGCAGCTGACATTTATGGCAATATGTCAGTTCTACAGGGCCAGCAGAGGTCAACCTCTCTTGACATTTTAGAAGTATCTGTCACAAGTGTGCTAGGGAATGTTAAAAGCAGTTTCAGTTCACTAAATTTAAAAATGGAAACATGGCAATTTATTACTCTAATGCTAGTCCATTTACATTAGAACTTTTAAAAAAATGATGGTTAGCCATTCAGTCGTATCCATCTCTTGGCAATCCTATGGGCTGTCTCTTGTTATGTTCTTCTGCTTTGTTTTTTTGTTCTAGGCCTGTGTCACTTTTGATGGTGTTGATGGCAGCGGCCTCTTTTTCTTGTTCCACTAACTGTGCCAAGCATCATCCAAAGTCTTTATTCTAAATTTTCTCATTTTTTTGTGTTTTTTTTATTGTCTAATTCAGTGGATCATATGCTGACATTCTGTATTCTGTATTCAGGCAACTGTTGTTTTGCAAGACTGTTCTGATGGAGTCATTGATTGTTCTTTCTGTTTGTTATCCGCTAATCTGTGCATAAATTACTCACTTACTTCCTCAAATGAACAAACAAGAAATAAACTTTACTCAAGAGATAAGCAATCTCCCTTCTAAGGTTTGTTTTTAATTCAATTGTTTTGTGCCAACGCACACTTTCATGTTGCATTGGGTTTATGCAAATATCTGAAGCATCCATAAATGAAGTCAGGATAGTGGGTGCAGTCATCAAATTGAGCTAGATAAATAAAACCAAGGCTACAGAGGGGAATATGCATTGTGGAGCATGATTGAGTGGTCTGAATTTATTATTTTATTTATTAAATAGGCTGCCGTTGATGTGTAAATTTGTACCGGTTTAATCTTTCATTTAGCCACAGGATCCATTTGTTGAGGTTAAACTTACCATTTGGGAATGATGAACGTCAGTATTCCATATCTTACAAATGGTATAATCAGAAATGAACATCTCAAGACAGCAAAGCAACTTTCATCTTGCAAACTAAAAGCAGTGCTGACATTACAGCTCAACGCTGCATTGGCTTAGAACAACCGTTCCTCTTTTTTTTTGCTCTTCTTTAAAAAGTTAGAGGGAAAATGCATTGTGGAGCATGAGTGAGTGGTCTTTTATTTATTAAATAGGCTGCCATTGATGTGTAAATTTGTACCAGTTTAATTTGTCGTTTGGCCACAGGATATGTTTGTTGAGGATAAACTTATTATTTGGGAATGATGATCCTCATTATTCCTTATCTAACAAATGATATAATCAGAAATGAACATCTCAAGACAGCAAAGCAACTTTTCTCTTGCAAACAAAAAGCAGCGCTGACATTACAGCTCAACACTTCATTGGCTTAGATTCTAGAACAACCGTAACTTTTTTTTGTTCTTGTTTAACATTTTCTTTCAACAGTAATGTAATTTTTTTGTTGGTGAATATTTGGTGAAAACGTCTAGGTTACATATGTAACCCGGTTCCCTGAAAAGAGGAACGAGACGCTGTGCCATGACATTGATGCAATGGGAATGCTTTGCGCGAGCTGGTGTCTGAAGTATGTGTGATACAAGCCAATCTTGATTGTCTACCACATTCAGGTGACGTCACAGGTGTGCTGACAGGCTATAAAAGGGCGCCTAGAGAAAGCTTCAGATTGTCTGAAGGAAGACATATAGGCATGCCTGAAGTATGGCAATGCAACACAGTCTCGTTCCCTTTCTCAGGGAACCGGGTTACATGTGTAACCTAGACGTTCCCTTTCAAAGTGGAATTCAATGCTGTATCATGACCTTGGAGCTGTGGGAATGTTAATACCCACTACGCCATGCTGAACAAATACTTCACTGTGTCGTTGAAATTAACCAGCGGGCAAGGCTGTAGCCAAAAGTTGCCATACAGAACAAATAGCGGCCAAGAACTTATTTGCCTGAGGTGCGACGTCCACAGCTCAATACCCTCCCCTTACTTTCCTGTATAACTGACCCAGGGGCAGAGCTGACTAGATACCACAGCCTCACTGCGTCTGCCAACATCTACCAATAGGAAGGGGTAGACTAGAGCACTGCTAACCCCCGTCCAAGCCCTCAGACATCAGCTCCAAGTGGCAACCTACTCCAAGGGAGCAAAGAATTAAGCATCCTGTCCTAAGGACAGGAGAGACCTCAGGAGAGAACCTTGTTCTCTCAACTGCCTGCTCTACTTAAGGAAACAAGTTCTTCAGGAGATCTGGCGAGAGAGCACAGAGAGTGAAGCACCCACTTCAGCTCTACACTCTCATGCTCTCTATCACCGATCATCAAAAAGGGCATGACAGCACTACCTCTTTGCAACTGAAGGACAGAAATGCAACACCAGGGCATCAAGGAGAAAAACCTTCTCCTTGAGCCTCGAAAGGTTGTGATATTTATGACCGGGCAGGAATTGATCATCCAGTCTACCCGGGGCAGATTCCTTCCTACCAATCTAACTTAAGCTTGTCCGTGGCGCTGCTCATAATGTCAACCAGCTCCTCATTTGTGAGGGTGAGAGAAGGAGACGGACTCACTTCAGCATATCCATCTTGACTCCCGTCAGAACTAGATTGGGGCAACAACATGCTGTCTGCCAGATTGGAAGAAGCCTAAGCTTCTGGGTCTGGCATGAGATCAGCAGAGCTGCGTGAGCTTCGCGAGAGCAGGTGTCTGAAGCATGTGTGAGACAGGCTAGCTCTGCTTCAGACACCTGCTCACGCAAAGCGTTCCCATAGCGTCAAAATCATAACGCAGCGTTGAGTTCCACTTCAAAAGAGAACGGCACTACAGTCTGTAGTGATCATACTGTAACACCATGTCCTAACCAGACAAGATGCGATACGTCTGCTATGAGAAGTCTGCCCTTGTTAGTTGTTTGACATCTCAAACAAGCCTACTGTCTTGCTACAGCAGTCTGTTGAGAGTGTGTTCATGTGGGCATTGCCTGAATACACTCTTTCTTTATCTATCTCATCACTCAGTCCTATTCAATTATTGAACAGAACGCTTTCAGATGGAGCCAGGCAATTAGTCAGCCAATTAAAACTCCATTCTGTACCCCCTCAAGCCTCTCTCAATTTATCCTATCTAGCCCTGATCTACTGGCCAGTCCTTTCTTTTGGAGTCTTCAATCTTTTATTGATTGAACTCTCAGTAGACATGACAAACATATTGCCATCCCTTAAAGGACAACAAACAAACACACATAAATGCTTGTAATGCTTATTGCTAATGTTCAGTTGTTGATTTTGTTGATTTTGAGAATATTCTTAAATGCAAAATGAATAAATGTTAAATTTATATTAAGTGCAATTAATTGAATTTTATAAGGTTTAGAGGGTTGTCATTTCTATATACTTCCACTTAGCAACATTTCATTTAATAAAAAACCTCCTTGCAGCTGACATTAGAAATCTCTCTCTTTCTGCACACAGTGTCATGCCATTTTATTCTGTTTGAGGTTTGATGGAAAAGACTACCTGGGAAAGAGAGCCTCCAGCTGCATGAGTTTAGGAAGGAGCTTCTTTGAATTTACTTTGACGTTGGGTGAATTTCTCTAAAATATTTCTTGACAAGCACACTGTTTCTTAACAAGCACATGGCACAGCCTCTCTGTCCTTTTTGCTTAATTTGATACTGTCATCATTGTTTTATATTAGATTAACTTGTTTTATGGTGGTAGTTTTGTTATTTCAAAAAAAGAAAAAAAAGAAAAGAAAAAGTGGTCCATTATAAGAATATATGTTATTCTCAGTGTTTTGTCCTACATGATGCCTGTTATGAGAAAGGGACTGACAGAAGTCGATTTAAAAGTTGTAGTACCAGAAAGGCAGCCTAATCTGTCCAGCCATGCTTCTTTCATATATCACTATTTTGTTCTGTTTGTGCTTTCATCAGCCTCTCAGTTTTCATCATTTGTGTTCTATAAACGATTTAAATGATTTAGCTTTTCCTCTGTGATGTAGCTACAAAAAAACAAAAAAAAACAAAAAAACAGAAAAATATAAACTTGTAGTCCTATGGAGATTCTAAACATTAAGTGCACACATGAAGCTTTCATCAGTGTACACGGACATGTCAAATTTATAAATGTGAATGAAAGCTATACCAGACAAAGGTAATCACACACTCTCTCTTTTTCTCTCTCATAATACTTTTAAAACTTCACTGATGCAACCCAAGCTGTCGTTGCTAGTTCTAGACTGATGTTTTTGAATTAGTAACAGAGGCTTGGGCTTGACTCTTGAAATGTCAACTTGTGATTTAAATCCGTGGCGGAAGAAAGTAGTCTCTCTCAATAAAAACCTTGCATCACAAAAAAATATATTGTGATTGTCAAAACATTTGGTAACATCGTCTCTTGGACATGGCTACAACACAATATTGTGACGTACTTTTCCGGAAGAAAACATAGAGAATACATAGAGAATACATACTGACATAGAGAATAACTCCCCATTTGGAGTGGACTTTGTGCTTTGTAACTTTGCAGAACTTTTTTATGCACAAACAGCAACATTACACAATAAAGAAATGACCCCTTTAAAACATGATGATTTAAAATGTACTTTTAAAGTAAAACTTTTAATTTGACATTATTACAAAGTCCCCTTTTTACTTAAATGTGTTAAGAAAGTATACTCTTTACATTTAATTGGCATTTTACTTCATTAATATATATCTGCACTTTTTTAAGAGTTGAAGCACATTCCATACAATTAAGCTAACTTCCTTTTCACCAGGGATATCTTGCTTCAAAATCAAATGAAATTATACTGACTAGCATAAGAGGTTACTTCATGGTTACATCTAGTTTTTCTAGTAGTTGAACAAGAAAGTAGTGCTTCTTTGAGGAGGTAAATCACCTTAGTGATTCAGTGTACACATCCTCCTGCCCTATATAGGTGCTTTGTGAATTTGTTTTATCTTTGCATCTGCCAATTTTTTTTTCCTTTCCTCATCTGTTTTTTCTCTCCATACCTCTCTGAGAGTGTCCCCTGTCCTCTCTTTCTTTCACTTTAATTCTCCTCCTTTTCCCTTCTCTCTCTTTCTCTCTGCAGTCTTATGTCCTCGCGCCGATACTACTTTGAGGTTTTGCACAAGCAAGATGACAGAGGTTCAGACCATGTGGAGGTGGGGGTGAGTACAGAGCTGGAGTTTGGAAAATTCTGGTAATTTACTGTAGATGTTGAAGTGTCCCCAATAAAACTTACTATGTGATAGTGTGTAGAAATTGTATGTAAACCTATTTTATTGATGTTGTTTTAGCCAGGACATTGTGCTACCTTTTTGTATCCTTTCTTTCAATTAGACTGTCCACCAAAGCTTTTATGTTTAATTCAATAATTAAATTATGCCCCCCTTATGCTTCTAATCCTATTCTCTTTACCTCTCTTAGTTATAGAGTGCAACAGTGCCTGCCCTCTTTTTCAGTGGTGCTGGTTCCACAAGTTTTTTTTTTTTTTTTTCATTAGTTTTTCCCATAGGGATGCGTTATAGGCAATTAACCAAGCTACGAGGTGAATCACAACACTACAAACTTTGATTTGAAGCAAAAAAAGCTTTAGAAAAAAGGTACAAGACTGTGTACTTAACGGCTTTAGTGATGGAAAGAACTACAATCTCATGAAGCATCGCGAATAGCAAAATCAAATTATAAAAAATGGAGAAATATAAAACTACTCATTTTTCTGTACAGCATCATGGCTAATGTAGTTTTTCACAAGAAATTCCACTGTTAAACACAAGTATTTTAAAAATATGCCGAAATAATATGGGCTGGCGACTGATAATGAAATAGAAAACAAATAGATTAAAAATAGATTTAATCATTTTGTGTTCTTCCTGCTTGAGATGGGCAAACTTGAGTATAATTAGAACCCCCTAAATGGAAACTTACAGTACTTTGTATAAAATTAATACATTTTTAATACATAATTTAATACATTTCTATCCAAGCCCCTTTGATAACTGGTGTTGTTGCAACTTCTGTCCATCTCTCTCCCCCTCCCATATAAATGTTATTATTTATGTTAGTTAACATTGTTATTTAACATTAATTAATTTGTTTATTTTTCCCATTTAATATTCCACACTATAGGGTGTAACAATTCAAATTACTCACGGTTTGGTTTTATTCCAGTTTTAGGGTCACGGTTTCGGTATGGTTCGGTATGTGCTGTGTTCAGGGAAAAAAAGGACTACTGTGAAATAAAAATAAAGAAAATAAGAACAAATAATCAAACTACAAGCAATATCACAAATACAATAGCGCAAAGATACAAATAAAATAAACAGTGTTTAGGTTTGTAACGCAGTTCGTAAATACGGGAAGAAGGAGGCGGGAACCGGCGAACGTTCCAACATAACTTTAATATTAAATAAACAAATAACAAAACGAAAGTAATGCCGGCAGACCCTCACGGACATCTGCCGGCCACACAAACATAATAAAACATAACTTAAAGTCCAAGCCTGGTCCTCTCTCGTCCTTCGCTGTCATCGCTCCCCTTTTATGCTTCCGGAGCTCCTCCGTGAGAGACTCGAGACCGGTGCAACGCGCAGCTGACGCGAGTGTTAATGAGCGTCAGCTCGCGCCGTTCCCTCACGGCTCTCGCCGTTCCCTCACGGCTCTCGCCCGCCCTGCTCGTCACAAGGTTATTTAGGTATCAGGTACAAAAATTGAATAAAGTAATCAAATGTAAAACAACATTACTGTGCATTGCTGTTGCCAAAATGCGTATTCATCATCAGAAACATACATTAGCCGAACTTATTTTCAACAAACCACATTATAGATGTGTATGAGTCGTCAGATTTATGATGAACCGCAGTGCAACTGTGTGCCGAACTGTGGTTGGAGAACCATACGGTTCGATTTCCTAAATTAAATTCAGCTGCTCGGTGCTTCGGTGCATGGCTCCCTCCTCTTCTAGATACAAACAGCATTCCTGAACCTACTGTATAATCCAGGTACATAGATTTTTCAGTCAAATCAGACCTTTCTTATCTAAACACATTGCACCACTCCATTTTAAGGCTTTAGACATCTCTAGACTACTGCAGTGCTCTTTTAGGCGGCCATCCTCTATGCGCAATTAAATAACTGCAAATAATTCATAAGGCATGTGGCATGTTTGGTCTACAGCGAACCTGTCAGGCCATATATCAGTCTTAGCAACTCCATCGGAACAGCTGAGTCCTTTTTTTTACCATCAAAAAAGGCCTGTCTCTACTGACACAACTCTTAATGTGCTTACTTAACTGCCATTCTCTTTCTGTTGTTTCACAGGGTCACCTATATTTCTGTACTAGCTTATATTTTTCTGGTCAATTCTAGTCTTCTTTGGGTGCAATGCATTTTTTGTAGTATTCCTCATTTGTAAATCAAAGCATCTGCTAAATTAATAAATCTAACATTGCATAATCTAAAAGCAATTATGGCTAAAGAACAAAAGTGAATTCATAAATGTTTCAGGTTAATAAATCTTTCTCAACTCTGCATCTTACAATGCTTCTTAGCAGCCTTATTTGTAAACTTAAATTATGTCCTCTAGATCACTTTGTTGCTTTATGATGGAATCTTTTGATAAATTATTAATCAGAATATAAAACTTAATCTAAAGTCAGTTAAACAAAAGGACAAACTTTACAACTTAGTGATAATACAGGACAGTTAATTAAATTGAATTCGTTTGACCCTTTTATTCCACACATTTGACTGGAAAATCAGCACAGAGTACTGATAGTGGAGCTGTTAATTGGAAAGAAAGGATTTGGTGTCATTGTCTATAGATTTTTCACTTCTGCTCAAAGTCTGTCAGCTGAATTGTTACATGCTTTTCCTTCTAGTCCTTCTAGACATTTTTTTTTTTATTTTATCTTTAACTGACTATTAAAGCTATCATCTACACACAACGCTAATGTAACCATAAAAAGCTCACTCCTGCACAACTTTGTATCACTTATAAAGAACAGGGTTTTTTTTTTTCCAAATCCGCACTGCACAACTTGCAGTGCCTGGAGGCTAAGAAGGCCCAAGATGACGCATCTGTGTTTCACTCCTTATTTAATGCTCACTGCAGAGTGCTGGAGAATAGGAGGTTCAAAGATATGAGAGGAGCCCAATGAATAAATTCATTGAACTTGGAGGTATTCTCAGCTAGAGAGTCAACAGGGACCAGACACCAAAAAGCAAAAACAGCTAATTATCTGTGGCAAACACAAAAATTCATTTATTAAACAAAGTGCAGTGGGCTAGCCTGTCGAGTTCACTAGAGATGCTTTAGATGTTCAGTGTTTTTTAGGCTCACTGCATCTTTAGGATTCCCCTTTCCCCCCAGTTTCAGCTATTAAATAAGAAAAGGTAGGCTAACCTCTGTGATCTGCATATGTGCTTAAACTTTTCATGGTTGCTCTAAGCGTTAGTACCCTGCACCAAAGTTATTCTGAGGCTGATTAGCATTTTAACAGAATCCCCAGGCTTTGTAGGGACAAAGAGATCTAATAAAGCCTGTCTGATGTAGTCTGACCAGAAACTATCCTATATGACATTTTCAGTAGGAGCTTTTATGGTTGGTGCTGCCAGTCAACAGTGAATGGGGTCAATTATATTCATCGTCAAGACAAAGGAGAAATAAATCTGTAGCTGATGCAATATATGCAACATCATGCAAGCTGCATGTTGTTTTCTAGGGATTGCAATGCTTTGAGACTGTCTTTAACTGCCTACAGCTAATTGTGTACAGTATTTATTAATCTTTGTTAAAGAGTAATTTCACCCAAAAGTGAAATTTGCCCTTATGTCGTCCTAAACCTGTAAGACTGTCGTTCATCTTTGGAACACAAATTAAGATATTTTGATGAAATCCGAGGGTTTCTGAACCACACATACAGTAGGCAGCAACATCATTGCACCTTTTAAGGTCCAATAAGGTAGTAAAGACATTGTTAAATAGTCAACGTGACTACAGTGGTTCAACCTTAATGTTATGAAGCAATGAGAATACTTTTTGTGCACAAAAACAAAACAAAAATAACGACTTTATTTAACAATTTGAATTGTTTTCACACGCAGTTGATGTAGTGAACACAGTGCAGCGCTTCCGTGTTTACATCCGAACGCCGGCTCATTATTGGCCGATTGCTGTACACGTGAGCAGCACGACGCATGCGTGTGATGCTGACGCAGGAGCCGGCCAGTAATGAGTCGGCGTTCTGACGTAGAACACGGAAGCCTGCCCTGCGTTCACTACGTCAACTGTGTATGACAATAGTTCAAATTGTTAAATAAAGTTGTTATTTTTTTCTTGTTTTTGCGCACAAAATGTATTCTTGTCGCTTCATAACATTAAGGTTGAACCACTGTAGTCACGTTGACTATTTTAACTATGTCTTTACTACCTTTCTGGACCTCAAAAGGTGCAATGACTATGGGTGGTTCAGATACCCTCGGATTGCATAAAAAACATCTTGATTTGTGTTTTTCCGAAGATGAATGAAGGTCTTATGGGTTTGGGATGACATGAGGGTGAGTAATGACAGAAATTTAATTTTTGGGTGAACTAACTTTTGTTAATAATAATACAAATTCATTTTAGTTAATGTCAGCTCAGGTTAAATAATATTAACAGCTTTTAATTTTAGTAATGTATTAGTGCATGTTGAAATTAACATGAACTAAGAAAAATAAATGTTTTAGAAGTGTTAGTACATATTAAATAAAGTAGTTAACTAATGTTAACAAATGGAACTTTATTTTAAAGTGTTACCAGTGAAAGATTTTTTTTTAGTTATATAGACAATGATAAAGGACAGTATGTGTTGGCTGCCTAGCTAGTCCTTGATCGGTGTGTAATACTGCTTAGGTGTGTATTTATCAGTGTGTGAACGTGCATGATTATTTTCATGGATATATTTGTGTGTGTATGTGCGTGTTTGTGTATTATGTCACTGGGGGCAAACAGGCATCTGTGGCTCCTCAGATCTGACATTGTGCTGTAACTGCACTCCATTGATTCCCCAAAGGCAAATCTGACCTTGAGAAACACAAGCTGTGCAGAACAACAGGGTGAATACTAAACACTGAAAAAAACTGATTCAGGTGTGTGAATGTTTATGTTGTGTTGTCCAAAACTAATCCTCATCAGTGTGTTAAAAGTAACGGTACATCTATATGTTTGATTCTGGCACTTAACGGGATTGAGTCTTTCTCAAGATTCTTTGACTGTCAGATAAATCAGCGAGTTCATAATTGAGTCAAATAATCTTTCTAAATGCTCATCTTTTGAGTGTGTGCTCATGACTAATTAGTATGCAAAGACAGTGAGTTTGATAGACACCGCTGCTCTGTTATACATTTTCTGGGCCTGGAACTGTCAAACTATAAGCAATGTCAACATCAAACTGCTCCAAATTCAAATTAATTTATCACATATTTTCTTTTCTCTTTGTTCTATTTTTCTCCCTGTATCTCTTCCCCCTACTTTGTTCAACTGTACAGTCTGAAATGCTGAAAGCTGCTGTGTGGCATTGGTGTGTTAAAAAAGAGTGGAAGTGTGTGATTCTGAAGTTCAGTGTGATAAGAGTTTTTTGTTATGCGATTGCTAAATGACCTCTTGCGTAAGAGTGGCCGAGAAGTGATGTTGTAATTGTAGAGCCTCTTTAGAAGAATTGCTATGTGTCTGTATCCCATCTATTTCGAGAGCCAGTGTCGTCCCAGAGCATTGTGAGGATGAAAGCAGAAAGACAGTGAGGGTGGAGGGGTATTCTCTAAAAATGAATTGCGCCTGCTTTGCATTCGTTGTCTGCATTGTTTAAGCTTTCGATTCACTAAATGAATTATGCAAATAGGTAATGCCACAAATACGGCAAAAAGTCTGTGCTGAACACAGTTTGGCCACATTTACACTGCTGGTCTTGATGCCCAATTCCAATTTGTTCACTATATCTTTTTTTTTTTTTTTTGGACGACCAGCTTACATCTTTTAAAAGTGAACCATATCCGAAATCTGCATTTACACTATACACTTGGCATACAAAACAAGCCAAGATAGACGTACTGACCCGAAATAGCTTAGGCCGAAAAAGAAAGTAAAAACTGCGAGATTTGCAATGGATGCAGACAAAATGATAATACAAGCTTTGCTTTACCTACCATCTTTAGGCCAGCAAAACATTGGTCTCTTAAGACGGAGAAAAAAAAGGAGAGCCCTTGTTGCAGCCTGAGCATTAAAAAGAGTCATGTGATCACGGTTGGTGTCCACCTGAGTTGACATCATTCACCACCGCCCCTTTTGTGGCAAGCAGGACAAGGCTGAGAGCCGTGAGAAAGGGGTGAGGCCGGTGGCATGAATGATGATGAGCGCCACATGCTCACCGCACCAGTCTTGAGTTTCTCACGGAGGAACTCTGGTAGCATAAATGGAGGATCGATGACAGTGAAGAACGAGAGAGGACCAGGCCTGGACTAATTTATTTTATGTTTTGTTTATGTGTGTGCGGCGGCAGTCATCTATGAGGGGCTGCCGCTTTTAATTTTGTTTTATGTTTATTTATTTTATATTTAATAAAGTTTGTGAAACGCTCGCTGGTTCCCGATTTCTTGTTCCCTGAACAACATACCTCGCTACATCTTTTTCAATGATGTACGACTCACATTGACAGATTTATTTCCACACATGAATGAGGACTGAAACTGACTTGAGAATATTGGAATCCATGTGCTTTTTTCCTGCTTACTCGTTCTTGGGTCATAGCCGATCTGTGCCACATGGGAAAAAAAAAAAAACTAAATTGGGTCACTTGAACCATGTAATGTAAATGCTGCCTTTGTATGGCACTATTTCAGACCTTGTTGTTTTAGGGCAGTAAACTACCACAATCTGGCATACTTTATTGGAACTGCATCAACATCACAATATCACCAGCCAGTATCCTGCTATCCAGGCACCATGAATCAGCATATGCCCAGTTAATCATTATTTGGTGAAGAACTGCTGCCAAAAAAAAGTAATGAGTTCTCACAAGAATTTCAAAGTATTCAAACATTTATATATTTTATTAATTGAATTTATTTTTTTTATTAAACTTGATTGCAGGTGGTTAGTGAATAATTAATTGCAGTTAATTATTTGCATTTTTAAAATGTTTTTATTTGATCAATATCATTTGGTTAAACTGGATTGCAGGTGGTTAGTGAATAATTTTATAAATGTTTTTTTTTAAATATATATTTATTATTAGCATATGGAAATCTGGATTGCAGGCGGTTATTGAATAATTAAAAATGATTAGTTTTATTTATTTTATTATTAGCATCTGGTTATCTGGGTTGCAGGTGGTCAGTTAATCATTAATTTTATTTGAAAAAATATTCATTTTATTATTAGCATCCCGTAAACTGAATTGCAGGTGGTTAGGTGGAATAAAGCACCCTGGAATAAGGCATTTGTTTTGCGCTGAAATCTGAAAAGTGATTTTTCTCTCCTTTACACCTCTTTGTCTGTCTCTTCTCTTGCAGTGGAGACCTTTCCTTCCTGGGCTGAAGTATGATGTCATTGACTCAGCCTATATCTCGTTGTACACAGGTAAATCCTCCTTCCTTTTAGAATTTTTTTTATGCTAAAAATGCATGCACACGTTTCAGGGAAGATAAAACATAAAATGGAATGAATTCTCAAGAGTAACATTTGCAAACTCTGCCTGTTGCAATCATATCTGAATATTGCAGTTAACATTCACAGCCTCTGAACATCACAGCTTCTGCTGTTTGTGTGAAAAGTGACATTGTACTTACGTTTAAATGTAGGCAGTGGCAACTAGGTAATCACTAGAAAACACTTGCCCCTGAGCCTTCTGTGTTTGCTGTGACAGTCAGCATGTACGTTGTACTCCTTTGCATATCGTCTTATCAAGCATTACACATGTTCACACGTTCCCCTTCAAATTACTGCCATTCATCAAGGGGACTGACTTTAATTTACACATGCTTTTAAGAGGAAGTAGAGACACAAAGTGAGAGAGGGAAGGGAAAAGAGACAAAGACAACCCCCATGGTCCTCCTTTGCTTCGTTTACATAATTATTTGAGACTAAAGCAATTTTTCGATTAAATTCTTACTGTACTTAACAAGCTGAGGGAGAGGGGGATGTGCATTAGCTTTCACACAGCCATCCCACACAGCTCACCAGAGAGTACGGAGCCTACTCCAGAGTGTTCTAATCATTAATCACGCAGACCACTCCCTCAAGGAAGACCGCACCGTATGTAAGGCAAACACACTCTCTCACACTCTCTCTCTCTCTCTCTCTCTCTCTCTCTCTCTCTCTCTCTCTCTCTCTCTAGTCATGTCATCTGGGAGATGCAGATGGAGCAAGGTCTCCTGGGTGGTTTAGCTTTGACTGTCTTTCTGCTCTGTTAACAACAGATACAGTATATGGCAAGCTGTCAGCACCGGCCTCCCTTCCATTTGCTTTGTTTTTTGTAATTATAATTGTACACTTCATTTATTTCAGTTTTTAATTTTGTTCTTAGTACATTTACATCATGGTTATATTGATAATCAATGCTTTCGTAACCAGTATGTTAAAGGGTTAGTTCACCCAAAAATGAAATTTCTGTCATTAATTACTCACCCTCATGTCGTTCCAAACCTGCAAGACCTTCGTTCATCTTCGGATTTTTTTTTTTTTTTTTGATTAAATACGAGAGGTTCGTACAAGGTGCTTAAAGTGCTTAATGTATTTAAATTTGACTTTAAGTCCTGGGAAACCCTTGAAAAGGTACTTGAAAAGTGCTTGAATTATTGAAAGAAAATATATATGAAATTAGTATTTAATTTTTTTTTTTTTTTTTTTTTTTTTTTTTATAAAACACAAATACAATCTTTTCATGCAAAATTGATACTGCATCCTGTCTGATTTAGCCATTTCTCATGGCTATGAGCATGATATTGCTGATATATTTCCAAGATTATGATACAGCTTTCATTCTTCAGGTCAATATGTCCATAGAAAAAAAATCTGTTTGAATAAGGAAAGTTATTTCTTTGTCATAGTATCCTTTCAATAGTTAAGGGGATTTCCCATGACTGCACTGCACTGGTCAATGGATTAATCTCTTTAAAGTAAAATGTTAGATTAGGTAGCTTCACCCCAGAGCCGCTTTGCTTGTCGGTTGCGTATTATAAGGTGTTGTTCAAAGTTAAAATAATTCCGTGTTTACAACCTTGCTTCGTTCCAGAATGAATCAGCGTTTTTAATGAATCTAGTAACTCACTTTTAAAGTTAGTCCCTTTCTGCTACCTTCTGGTGTAACTATGTAACCTGCACTGAAGTCGTTGATAAATCCCCATCATTAACATACAGACCATTTCTGAATACCAAGTATGCCAACATTATAATATAAAATATTATTTATTGAACAATAATAGCCAACTTTGTATTTAATATATATTATTAAATAAGTGGGAAGTTGTATTTTGGATACCTTATATCTGTAATTTGAGTAAAAAAAAAAACCCTTATTTTAGTGCAAGCAAGTCATTAGTTTGCAATATATAATAGTTATATAATATAATTAGTTACAAATGAAATCCTTTTTCTTCTGTTATTACATCTTTTAATAAGAATTGTATAAGACGTTTATGCACTCTTTCTATTTGCTCTTTTATGCACTGGAAATTCTAGGGCTTTATTAATGTTCCCATACTTAAAGATGCCACAGTCACTACATTGCTGCACTTGATTTGTACCATTTTGTTTTATTAGTATATTTATTAGTATAATTTTAAATTTTAAATGATCTGTTTACCTTTTTTAGAATTTTTCCAGATCCAATACAGATACCTTTTTTATATCTAATAGTATATATTAATATCTAATGTATCTATCTAAGTTTCTTTGCAAACTCTCCATTACACTGTGCCTTATTTACAAAGCAATCTGCAGTCAAATTCTCTGAACAAACATATAATCCTCTGACGCAATCCATTACGCCATTAAAAATAAACGATCCACTTGTTCATGACGCTGGTATTCTTTTGAAATCTCTACAGAAATGAGTGAAATGAGCTGTTTAAACAGCACACATCAAAGTGAACATTCCTTTTCCCAGTTTTTGTTATTTTATCTTTATTATTAAAAAATAAGATCAAAGATGTGCAAATTACAAAGAATAGGACAAATGCATTTAAATTCATGCATTTAGCAGATGCTTTTATCCAAAGCGACTTACAAGAGCCAACAATATCCGTAATATGCAGTGCCAGGTTTATTAGAATAGGACACAATCTAGAAAAGAGGAGAAATGCGGAGACGAAATAGAAGAAGAAAGCTTGTTTGAGCTTGTTTTCTGTTTTATGTCCAATTAAATTTGCTTGTAATGTGTCTGTTTGATAATCAATAAAGCCATAAGGCCCGTGACTAAAGCGTTAACAGCATCAACAGACACATCAGTCAAAGCCTGCAGTCTTTCAGCCTATAATGGCACAACTCTGCTCCATCTCTTTGTTCTTCGTCTTCATCTTGTGTTACTGTAACCCTTTATTCTCTCTCTTTTCATCCCCCTGTCAGTGCTGTGTCCTTTCCTTCAGCATTTCTACCATCAGTGACAGACAGACTATAACTGACTGACTTATACTTGCACAGTAACACATTTGCAGTAGATTGATAGGACTAATTAAAGTGTGTTTTCATCAGTGGCTAGCTGAGCAGACACTGTTGTGAGCTCTCATAACGTCAGTAGATAAGCCTTAATGAATGGAGTCTCCCCCCCACACACACACACCTGCATGCTTCAGTGCCCATAGTCTGATCTCCAAGGGATTGTCTTAAAGCGTGGGCAGTGTGTGTGAGCCTGGTTGCATCTCTTTAAGCCTTAGGGAAGTATCCACACAAAACAACTGATTCAACCAGAAATTAGGTTTCCCAGAGTGAGGTTAGATTTTGAGTTTGGAGCCCAGCAGTGTGGATAGGGTTGAAGAGCAACATGTTCATTGAGGGTCTGTGCTGGCTCCAGATTTACTGTGAAGATTGGATGCCATATAAAAGATTTACTAAAATATGCAGTCCATAATTCACCTCTTCTCTGATGCAGCTTTGGCTCTGTGTCAATGAAATGAAAGAAGTCTCTTATGCTCATCAAGGCAGTAAAAACAGTAATAATGTGAAGTATTATTACAATTTAAAATAACAATAATAATTAAAGCTGCAAGCAGCGATGAAATGCCCCTCGCACCCGGGGCCACCACCACTCGGTGGCCTTAGGAAAACAGTGAATAGTGGGTGACATGCATGTAAGCGAGTAAATACAGTTGAAATATGGCAAAGTCATTTCGACGTGCCACACTTCCTGCTGCCAGCAGGTGGCACTTTGACTATTACTGAATATTGCCATCTAGATGTCTTCAGGCTAAGACTATTATCAGTCATGTGAAGTTTGGAGCAGATCGGACATTGTTTGCCTGAGTTACAACAACTTCCTGTTTCATGGCATTAATTGCATACTTTAGCCAAGTGTTGCATGATTTAATGTGTTTCTAGTATGTTTGTTATACAAACGTTATACAAACCAAAAACTAACGTTTTGGGAACGTTAAAATAACGTTAGGATAATGTTCTGGGAATGTTAGATTAACTTTCTGGGAACATTAGATTAATTTTAAAATAACGTTATGCAAACCAAAAACTAACGTTCTGGGAACGTTAGATTAACATTAGAATAACGTTCTGGGAACGTTAGATTAACTTTAGTATAACATTATACAAACCAAAAACTAACATTTTGGGAACGTTAGATTAACGTTAGAATAATGTTCTGGGAACCAAAAACTAACGTTCTGGGAACGTTAGATTAATGTTAATATAACGTTATACAAACTAAAAACTAACATTCTGGGAACGTTAGATTAATGTTAGAATAATGTTATGAGAACGTTAGATTAACTTTAGAATAACGTTATACAAACCAAAAACTAACGTTCTGGGAACCTTAGATTAACGTTAGAATAATGTTCTGGGAACGTTAGATTAACTTTAGAATAACATTATGAGAATGTTAGATTAACTTTAGAATAAAGTTATACAAACCAAAAATGCTTTGGGAACATTAGATTAACATTAGAATAACGTTCTGAGAATGTTAGATTAATGTTAGAAAAACGTTATGAGAACGTTAGATTAACTTTAGAATAACGTTATACAAACCAAAAACTAACGTTCTGGGAACGTTAGATTAATGTTAGAATAATGTTATAAAAACCAAAAACTAACGTTCTGGGAACGTTAGAATAACGTTCTGGGAACGTTAGATTAACTTTAGAATAACGTTATACAAACCAAAAACACTTTGGGAACATTAGATTAACGTTAGAATAACGTTCTGTGAGCCAAAAACTCACAAAAACGTTCTGGGAACATTAAAGCTGCAGTCCGTAACTTTTTTTTTGGTTAAAAATTATCCAAAATCAATTTTAGAGCAAGTACATAAACCAGCTGGTGTTCAAAACTATCTCCTTACTTTATCCCAATTCACAGCAGTAAGCTTGTAATAATGTTTTCAAATAAAATCGGTACTGGTGGGTTTCCACGGGAAATTCGAGCATGCAGCCATTTGTCTTTGCGGCATTACGTCACATCTGTAAACAGAAAGGAGTCCCAGCTAGTAGACTATGCATATAGGATGCTGCTGGTAGCGGATCATTTATAGCCTTTTTCTCACAGCAGCTGCAATAATTAAACTTATCATTTTGATGGCGGATTGTAATCCAGAAAGGTCCAAATGATGATCATCAGTGACAACTGGAGATTCACCCGTAGTCAAAAGCAAAAGACTTCGGACTGCGGAGTGGCTACAGAAATTGAAATCTACAGGTAACACTAATACACACTAAATACACATAATCAGGCAATGCTTATGTTGTTAACATTAACAATTTGAGAACAAAGTATAACAACAATAATAATTTGCACGGTTTGATGTGATATGAGCTAAGCGATCGTTATAATTAATCGCCATTGGCAGCACGAATTATTGTAGGCTAATGCATTTTTCCTCAGTTGGTCAGAACAAAAGTGGCAGACATGTTACTTACTTGTTCAGACATTTTCTGGTGAAAATTCTTATTTTGATCATACTTCCAAGACGTTGAATCTGTGATTCTGAAGTACAGTATCCACCGATGTGTTGACTGACGGCAAACATTAGATTCGTCCGCACTGAGGAGCCGTGCCAAAGCACAACCCACGTAAAGATGATAATTCCGCATATAACTGCAATTGCAGGTTTCAAACAGAGATGGCAACAAAGAGGCAAAACTTACGAACAGCAGCTTTAAGAAAACTTTCCTGGCTAACGAAAAAAACAAACCATAAATTTAAGCTGCAAGCAGCGATGAAAGGGCCCTCGCACCCGGGCTTACCGCCACCCAGTGGAAAACTGAACAGTATTCATTTAAGCGGATAAATAGAGGAGAAATATGGCAAAGTCATTTTGATGCACCACAGTTCCTGCTGCCAGCAGGTGGCGCTTTGACTATTACTGAATATTGCCAAGTAGATCTCGTCATGCCAGGACTATTATCAAACATGTGAAGTTTGAAGCAGATCGAACATTGTATGCCTGAGTTACAACAACTTCCTGTTTTGTGGCGTTAATCGCATACATTAGCACTTAGCCAAGTGTTGCATGATTTAATGTGTTTCTAGTATGTTTGGTACTTCATGGCATAATTAAATGTGTTTCTGGGAGTGAATTATTGTGCAAAGCATGCCATTTCCTGTTGTCAGCTGGTGGCGCTATGACTAACTGAATATTGGCATAGAGATGTCTTCAGGCCAGGACTCTTATCAAACATGTGAAGTTTGGGGCAGTTCAGACACTGTATGCCTGAGTTACAACAGCTTCCTCCTTCATGGCGAAACATCTGACTTTGTCAGGCCGCCACAGATACGCCCTTCAGTGAAAACTCAAGATCTTTGCAATGTAACATCGCTAAGGCCTTAAGATTAGACTGACTAAATATTATGTTGATCTGATTAAATCTCTATGAGGAGTTAATCACAGAGTAAAACATGTCATTTCCTGTTGTCCGCAGGTGGCGCTATGACTGTAACTGAATATTACATTGTAAATGTCTTCAGGCTAGGACTCTAATAAAACATGTGAAGTTTGGGGCAGATCAGACATTGTATGCAAAAGTTACAACAACTTCCTGTTTCATGGTGAAACATCGAACTTTGTCAGGCCGCCACGGACACGCCCCTTCAGTGAAAAGTCAAGATCTTCACAATTTAACATCACTAAGGCCTTTAGATTAGACTGACCAAATATGACCTTGATCTGATTAAAGCTCTAGGAGGAGTTTGTTAAAGTACAACATCTGGAAATGGCAAAAACTGCAACAATTTTGCAGAGAAAATTCAAAATATCTCACTTCCTGTTGGGTTTTCAGAATTTGCACCCTGGTACTTTTTTGTAGGTATTGGGCTGTTACATCTGTCTACCGAATTTCATTCCTGTACGTGAAACGTAGCGCGAATGCCGCTTAATTGAAATTTTGTAGGTGGCGTTATCGAGCCATTTTGCCACACTTAATTCTGAAACCCATATCAGATGTAAATTTCACTACTTCTGACGCGTGTGCAAAGTTTCATGAGTTTTCAAGCATGTTTAGGCCCTCAAAAATGCGATTAACTTCGGAAAAGAAGAATAATTGACTGAGCAATTACAATAGGGTCCTCCAACCCGATCTCACAGCAGTTCGTATGTATTTTACGAGGTGCTCGTACGAATCCATACGTTTTTTGCTAAATCATACGTACAAGTTGACAAATTTGTATGAATTCATACGAATGACCTACCCCAAACCCCGCCCCTAAACCTACCCGTCACTGGGGTTTAGACAAATCGTACAAATTCATACGAATTAGCCACCTGTAAAATACGTACGAATTGGTCGTGAGATAGTGTTGGGTCCTCGCACCACCGGTGCTCGGGCCCTAATAATTTTTTCAAAATGTAATTTATTTCTGTGATGGCAAAGCTGAATTTTCAGCATCATTACTCCAGTCTTCAGTGTCACATGATCCTTCAGAAATCATGCTAATATGCTGATTTGGGGATCAAGAAACATTTGTTGTTATATTAAAAGTTGTGCTGGTTTATATTTTTGTGAAAACTGGGAACATTTTTTTTTTTTTCAGTTTTTTTTTTCTTTACTGTCACTTTTGATCAATTTAATGTGTCCTTGCTGAATAAAATGATCAGTTTCTGATCAAACAAAAAATATCTGACCCCCGACTTTTGAATGGAAGTTAATGTCCATTTGTCACATTAAAAAATCATGGCAACTACGTTGAAAATCTAGGATTCAGAATCTAAGTTAAACCTCTAATGAATCCCTTAGTTTTAGGATTTTTAAGGAATTAAAAAAGAATTATACAAAATTAATATCGAATATTTTAGATTCTGCATTCTAGGTCACTATAATTTCTAGGTCTTTAATCAAATTATTACATTTGTGACATTGATAATGTGACTCTATGTTCTTGCTTACATTGAAACAAGGTGCTCTTTGAATTATTCTTAAATCATGTATTTGTAGTATTGGTATCACAGTTCTTTGTCATGAAATTCGAAAATTCATGTTAATTTTTAATTTTAATGTTTCACCCAAATAGTTATGCTGATAGTCATGCTTTAAACATAATGAAAAAAAATTGCAATAGCATCTACACCAGGGGTCTGAGTATAAAGTATGCCGCTTCAATTATTTTCCAGCCATGGTCCAGCAATGATGCTACCATTTCTATAATGGGAAACAAACAGCACAGGTTGCTGAATGTTAGTCTGTTAGTGGATTTAAATTCAGATGCTGTCTCTCACTGTCCTTATTCTCTCTTTTTTTCTCTGTGTATCTGACAGATGAATCCAGTCTGAAGATGAACAGTGTTCGTCACATCCCACAGACACTGGCCAGTCACTCTCTCGCTCTACAGGTTAAGCAGCGAACAGAGACACATTCTGCAGACATGCTCAAACCAGACCCACGAGACTCCTTCTACAAGAGTGAGTATTCCCAATGGTGTGTATGCAGATTCACAGATTTTGTTCACTATTCTCAGTTGTGAATCATTCATTCACCTGATCGAACTGAGGCTCTAAATTGCTTAATAAAATAATTGATATACTGTATAACATATCATTATACACTGTTTAAAAGTTTAGACTTTTTAATGTTTTTGAAAATCTTTTATGCTCATCAAGGATGTATTTATTTGATCAGATTTGTTTTCTATTTTTAATATATTTTTTTAAAATATAATTTATTTCTGTGACAGCAAAGCTGAATTTTCAGCAGTCATTACTCCAGTCTTCAGTGTCACATGATCCTTCAGAAATCATTTTTAATATGTTGATTTGGTGCTCAAGAAACATTTCTTGTTAGTATTATCAATGTTTTCTTTTGCTTGGTTTTTTTTTTGTGCTGCTTTAATTTGGTATGAAATGGAAGTTGTAATCGTCTTTTCTTGCTTATGGTGACATCTGAGTGGAATGGCTTCTTGAATGAAAAAATAAAATAAAATGTAAGGGACTGGATTTTGTCTGTTGGAAATTGATTGGATTGGTTGGATTGTTGTCGTTTGCTATTGCTGCAATCTCATGTGAGTGACAGGTTGCTAGATCAGAGAGGTTATCGTCCCGCCCTTGTGCCGGTGAACACATCATCAAAGAAGAGAAGAGTTGTTGCAAGTGGGAGGGGGATTCTTTGATTAATAGACAGTTCAAAAGAACAGCATTTTTTTTAAATAGATTTTTATATCTATCCACTATCCATATATATTTAATTTTATCTTATCTTTACAGGAAATTTAAAGGATTAGTTCACTTCAGAATTAAAATTTCCTGATAATTTACTCACCCCCATGTCATCCAAGATGTTTGTCTTTCTTTCTCAAAAAGAAATTAAGATTTTTGAGTAAAACATTCCAGGATTTTTCTCCATATAGTGGACTTCAACAGGGTACAACGGGTTGAAGGTCCAAACTGCAGTTTCAGTGCAGCTTCAAAGGGCTCTACATGATCCCAGCCAAGGAATAAGGGTCTTGTCTAGCGAAACGATCGGTCATTTTTTTTTTTTGTAAAGGCCGTTTGACTTAGTCTTTGCACATTCGCTTTGTAAACACATGCTCGGTACTTCCGCCTGTCACTCGTGATCTTTCCAACATGATTATGTAACGCATGGCACATCGCAGAGCTAGCGCAAGACGAGCATTTGTGGTTAAAAAGTATATCATTTTTATTTTTTTTTAGAAAATCACCAATTGTTTCGCTAGACAAGACCCTTATTCCTCGGCTGGGATCATGTAGAGCCCTTTGAAGCTGCACTGAAACTGAAATTTGGACCTTCAACCTGTTGGTAACTGCTGAAGTCCACTATATGGAGCTTAATTTCTTTTCGACTGAAGAAAGAAAGACATAAACATCTTGGATCACATGGAGGTGAGTAAATTATCAGGATTTCTTTAAAAAAAATCTTACTGACCCCAAACTTTTGAATGGAAGTAATGTATTTATATAATAATGGATATATTTTAAATGGAACATATAAAATTAGACAATTTTAATTTTCCACCCAATAATTTTTTCTGCATGCAGGTTGTTTTTTTGTTTTTGTTTTTTTAATCTATATAATGCATGCACACTGTGTTTAAATATGTTTAAGTTTTTTTTTTTTTTTTTTTCTTTTTTTGCTGCATTCTAGCAATATTATATGTATATATGGCTGTGGTTGAACAAAACAAACAGCCATCTGTCTATCTGGATAGACAATGTACTGTGGCTTGCAGATGTGCCAATGTTTAATTGCTCATGTGGAAGCTTTGCAGTGCATTGGTAGTTCCACATGGTAGTGTAGATACTCTGTAGAATGTCAGCTTGTTAGGAGCAGCACCACTAAATATGTGACAATCAGGACTGAGGTACATTTAGTGGGTGTAAATGCACAAGCTAATAGTGATGAATGGAAGCCATTGGTTATAAACTAGCTGATTTTTTTGTAATACATTTTTAAATTAGGTGAATGGAAAAATGTTTGTGCTGAGCAGCTATTTGTAACAGCTATATAAACTCATCAAAATGTGGGAATTGTCCCATTTGATGATGTATTTGTTGTCCTAGTTCCCATGATAGATCAGTCCAGGCTGGAGAATGTTCTACCATCTTGTGTCTACTCTCCTACATATGTGGTGAAAGACTTCCCTATCGCACGCTATCAAGGCCTGCAGTTTGTAAGTAAAATAATCTCACCAAACACACTCTCTATGTTGTTTTATTGGCAATACAACTGACAGAATGTTTATGACTGGTTTTTAGCTGCTAGTTTATGAGAAACAGTTTAATAACATTTTTTTATTAATAATTTTGTAAAAATGTTACAGTTTAGTTTTATAAGAAATAGGATATTGAAAAATGATTTTCATGAACATGAACATGTAGTGCAGCAGTTCTCAAACAGGGGCCCGGGACCTACTAGGGGGCCTCAGCACACTTCCAAGGAGGCCACAAGATGGCTTAAAATGATTTTTATAAAACAAAGCAAACTTTAAAATAAACAGCTAAAAATGAGGAATTTTAAAAGCACAATTTCTAGACCTTAAAAAGTCATGGAAATGATTGAATTCTTTAAAAAATTTATACACGATTTTCTAGTTATCCCAAGCTCAGACTTTTTACTTTAAAATAAAACTTATACCTTAATGAATATGACTGGAAAATCATGTAAATTTAAACACTTTTCCACTATAAAGAATGGAATGGAAAAGTTCCATCGATGTTAAAGGTTCTTCGTGGAACCAAAGATGCCAAGAAATAACCTTTTTTTTTTGAAGAGTGTATCACTCCTAGTTTGTATAAATAAGCGGTTTTGTCATTACCGCCACAAATATCTTGGTCTTTGAATATTGACTTGGACAGTGGTCCCCCCAAAAAGGTTGAGAACCACTGACGTAGTGGTACTTGACCTGATTAAGAGATTTCTGAGCTTAGAGCAAACAGTGCCCTCTTTTGGCCACTACTGTTCAACACAGGGGTTGTGCATCTGTTAAATCTCATGCTATCCAATTACATTCACATTCATTCGTTTTTAATTCTTCTGAGTGTCTTATTTGATGCACTTTGGCGTAATATTTTGGAAATGCATTTACCAAATATCTCTTAACTATTTTCTCTTATTCCTGTGTGTGCTCAACCAGGTCTACCTTTCCTATGTATATCCCAATGATTTCACCAGACTTACTCAAATGGAGAAAAAGAACAAATGCTTCTATCGAGAGTCCCCTGTCTACTTAGAAAAGTATGAATCCCAATTGATCATGACAAGAAATTAGCCAATCAGTCAATAACTAAAAACGTAAATAAAAAGGTAAACATGGCCCTGTCATTCTTTTGAATTGTCATATAGATTTGGCTTCTATAAGTACATGAAGATGGATGAGGAGGAGGATGACCAGCCTGTTTTCTTCCCCAAACCTGATGGTCTGTGTTCAGCTGGGATCTTAATAACAGATAAGAATTCAGCAGCTGTTTACTCTCTTTAAAATCTCACCATGACATCTGTAATGAGCCAAGCAACATATGTGTTCCCAAGGTTCAAAATTAACACAGGCCAGACGCCAAATGTGAGTAGAAATGGGCTATGAAGAGTAAATAAAACAGTTGGCCACCAACTTTATTAGGATCATTACATGGTTTATGTTACACTATTAGAAAGATACCATTTGATTGTCACTGATACAAATACATACAATATAGACAATATTATTGCACAATATCAGATTTTCACTACACAATTACAACACTTTAACACTTTACAATACTGGTGCACTAATATGCATTAATTCATACTTAACTAATGCACAGATAATCATGATTTTTACTGTATGACTCATGAAGAACTAAACCATTAATTAATAATTACTGCATCAGCAACTAATAAAGAGTCTATATGATTAATAGATTAAGTAATATATGAATTGCTATTAATTAAATGTTTCATCATGTATTAATTCCTTAATAACACATTTTAATAGTGTAAGTTAATGTGTTAATTACCACAATGCTTGAAGCCATGTATTTCAACTTCAAATTGTCTGCTTTAATTAATCATTAGCTAATGATTTGCAAATGTATCATGTTATGACTTTACTTGTTGAGGCACATGACTATTAACTAATCGTTAAGTAATATGTCATTATGGTTTTGACATATACACTAAGCCATGGATTTTAATTTCCAACCATCTACAACCGTGATTCCACTGTACCAGATGAACGGCTGCATCCAGAATCTTGTTGTTCATGGCACAGGAATATGTCAGGTTAAGCTTGAGGTCAAGGATTCAAAGGCAGAACACTGAGAACATACAGACAAAGAGAATAGAACCCATTATAATCAGTGATAGTGATGCTACACTGGATGCGGCACGACACAACACACCACAACAAAACGTCACTTCTGTTATGAAGGAAAATTGGACTTTCAATGGTCTGTCATGTCCAGTGTAAACAGCTGTTGCAGCATGACTCGATAATGGTCACATCCAGTTTAAACACAGTGCAACATCAATCTGTAGTTCAGATTCTGGTGTGCTGATATTTGTGTGCAGCCCAACTTACCCATCCTTCAAACACATTCTCTGTCATTACACTCACTGCATGTGCAACTGTCAAAACCCATTAATGACATATTATTTAACAATTAGTTAATAGTCATGTGCCTCAACAAGTAAAGTCATAACATAATGATACATTTTCAAATCATTAGTTAATAATTAATTAAAGCAGACAACTGGAAGTTGAAGTACATGGCTTCAACCCATTGTGGTAGTTAACACATTAATTTACACTTAGTTAAAAAAAAAAAATGTTATTAAGGAATTAATACATGATGACACATTTAATTAATAACAATCATATATTACTTAATCTATTAATCATATAGAATCTTAATTAGTTGCTGATGCAGTAATCATTAATTAATGGTTTAGTTCTTCATGAGTCATACATTAACACATGATTATCTGTGCATTAGTTAAGCATGCATTAATGCATATTAGTGCACCAGTATTGTAAAGTGTTACCCAATTATCATTCACAAAAAAAATGTGGTAACAATATTATCATGATAGCTATAGAAATCCTGAAAAAAAATGCTATCAGTCAAATTAATCTTTACCTTTATTTCATGGTTAAATTTTTAAAAATATGAGTGTAGGAGTTCGTAACCATAACTGTAAAAAGAACAAAAGTGGAGTGTTGAGTGTTGAGTGTTGAACACCCCATCTTTTTTATGGAATCTAAAAAATCTAATTTTTTTGGGTGCTGGCAGAGTCTTGCTTTTTCTGTCTGTCATCTCCTTTGACATGATTTTGTGCAGCAGTATCTACACACTGCGGCGTTGTTTCTTTTTTCACCCCATGTTATGACAGGTGGCAACCAGCGTTAAGATGCAGTACTGCCACCTACTACGCTGGAGTGTCAAACAGACACTGGTACTGGGTTATTTAAGATAGTATCATTTGTGTAGTATTAACATAATAACAACATTTCATTCTTTTTAAATATTATGCTTATCATCAGTACCGGCATTTTGCAATACCCTTAGTACAAAGTTCCTGCATTAAGCCACTAAAAAAATCACAATGTGCCTTTTAATGCTGGTGCAGTTTCCCTAATGACTGGCTCATCTCATAGGCTATAATTCCTCAAGTGCATTGTGTGTTAAAAATTACCACAAAACTTGGAAGGCCTGGAAATGAAAATGATTAGCTGTAGATTTCTATCAACACCACAACACATGTCACTGACTCTTTAATTATATCATTAAGCAATTCTCATTTCAGATTATATGAATTATTTAAAGGGCTTTAGTTTGATGGGGGTTGTCTCTTCTGACAGATTTCCTGGAAGAGGAAGAGGGTGTCGACCCAGAGGAGACTATCATTTCCAGCAACCAGCCAGTCAGGAGGACCAGTCCACCCTATCAGATGTCAAGGATTACAGCCTCCTCAAAGCCTGATAGATTAGACAGGGGTTCAAAGAGCTATGTCTTACAGCAAGAGAGGCAATACAGTCAGTTAAAAGAGCAAGAAAGGAGTAAAAGAACTAAAGGGGAAAGGTTTTATAAACACTCTCTGGTAGTGGATGATGAAATGACAGAAATAAGGCAAAGCCAGGCAAAGGGTAGTGCAGGTGCATTAGAGTCTCAAAGTGGGTCTCTAAATGAACAGACAGGAGCGAGCGAGGAGCACGGAGACTCCCAAACATCTGCACTGGTTCAGAGAGGGCGTTCTTTAACATGGCAGCTTCATGACACGGGACTGCCAAACAAGAGTAAACTTACAGAAACTGCTAGTCCACCTGTGAAGGGAAGCTCCCTCTTTAAGCTTCCTCAAAAGTCCTCTCTCTATGTTTTGGCTAATAGGATTTTAGGTAGCGCAGGCAAGCCTGTGGTTGGGACCAGTGTGGAGAAAGAGACTAATACCAACAAAATTTACATCACTAGACCCCGTCCACCAGTAAGCAGACCAAAGCCTCCTGTGGAAGTGTTTCCTGGTGTCTTTCTTTATCAATCTAGAAAGACTAAGAGGCTTGTGGATTTAAGTTCAAAATGGAGGTCCTTAAAAACACAAGCAGCTGCTTCTCTCCCATGGCCGAACTTCTCCTTAATGGGGCATAAGACTTCCACCCAAACTGCCCTGTTAAAGCACAGCCATTCTTCCTTGCCTACAGAGCCTGGGCCTCATAATAAGGGTGACCCTACCGCCTTCATATCAGATCCAGACAGCTTGCCCCCATCAAGCTCGGAAAAGAGAGGCCACCCTGGGCTAAACTCGTCTGAGAACAGCCGGCCTCCGGTGGTGCAGCCAACAAAGATCTCGGAAATGCCAGGGGGATCGGACATGGCTCCTCAGAGCAGGGGTCTTGAAGAAGGAGAGATGTCCGAGTACAGTTATGAGGAGGCCGAAGTGAGGCCACTTTTGACAGAGGAGGCCATCAACTGGCAGCGCACCTTCAGCGTGAACCCTGTGGACTTTGAGCTGCTGAGGTCAGACTGGAATGACCTGAGGTGTAACGTCTCAGGAAATCTGCAGCTCGCAGAGAGCGAGGTCATTGATGTGATCTCACAGTACATGGAGAGGCTGAACGAGCGGAATGGAGGGTGAGCGTGTATGGGTGCTAAACCGTGATGTTAAAATGCAAATGAAGATACTTAAAGGATAGTTCACTGTGACACAACTCTGTCATTATTTACCTGCCCTCATGTTGATCTAAACCAGTATGATTTGCTTTCTTCTACAAAATTTTGAAGAATGTACTGGTTGATTCTTTGTCCATTTTACAAATAATCGACTGGACCTTTCAAAATAAATGTGCATACATTTTTTTTTAAAACCATATTAATTTTTCAGCATAAATGTGTCCATTAATTGGGCATTATACATGTTTTCTGAAGCTGTTCAATAGTTTTGTATGAGAAACCGATATAATTTTAGTTGTTGATTACCTCATTTCTATGACTAGATCAATGAGTCAGTGAGTTGAACTCAGGATTTGGAATCATTCAGACTGGTTTTGTGAACTGGATCAACCAGTTTTTGAAAATAAATGAGTTAAAATAACAATTTGTTCACAAATTGGACACTTCCCTCTTGTGTAAAGACAGCGTTTAAATAGGCTTAAAGGTACAGCGGGGGAAAAAAATGCTTTTTTATTACTATGAATAATTATAGAGAAGGAATAAAACATATTTTTCCCCTTGTTATTTATTTTATTTTTCTTCCTTTTTTTTTTTTTTTTTAATTGGTTTTGGTAATCACCTACCACCTATTGATTAAGCTCAGCTGGTAACATAAAAGAGTGTTGCCTATAAAAGAGTGTTGTTGCTGTTTGTCCCTTGAGTACTGAAGAAAGCATGAGCTGAAACGTCTGCTCTTTGGTCTGTTTTTAAGACACTTTTCACATATGTTAAATTAAAGAAATATTTTTGATAGACCCTTGCTTTGGTCTAATTGTATGTTTTTCAGTGTTCAGACAATTTTTGCTATTTGGCTGATACATTTTTTTGTTTTGTTTTATGCACCTGAGAACGGACTGGTTATTTTTTCTTCTTGAGCACATACAATATCTTTTTTGATGAATAAAATGTATTTACAAAATAAATTATGACTATTTTAGGTGTAGACCACTTTACTACTAAATATGGACCACAGTGAAAGAAAAATAAATAATTAAAAAAATGAAAAATACAACCGTTTTAAATAGATGTGTGGGTTTTTCTTGCTGAGCCTGCAGCTCAAGTGTACTCTCCTGCTGTTAAGCACTCTCTCAGTGGGTCGCTTTATGCAGCTTTATTAAATAACAAATGGGAAAGCTTTATTACTCCTGACACAACTAGATTAAACATGATGTGTGATGTTACAATATATGCTTCTATTTTGCAGGTATATTCCTCATTGTCTCATTCAAGTTCATTCTATTTACAGTACCTTTCTCTCTCTTTCTTCTTTTTGCCTCTCTATCAGGATCTACACTCTGGTCCGAATTGTAAATGTAGAGAAGCGGAGAGATTCAGCCAGGGGAAACCGTTATTTGGTGGAACTATTGTTGATGGAGGGAGGAAAAAGAGTGGTGCGCCTGTCTGACTACATCTATCTTCTGTTGCACCGCAGTCGACTTGAGGAGGGAATTGAAAGCAGAGAAGGAACTATGCCCTCGTCCCACCATACACCCTCCAAAACCCCACTGCCCAGTGGTTCCAGTACCCAAACACATAACACCACACTCTGGAGCACCAGCTGGGCCAAACCCCTGCTCTGCCAGCCAGCCATGTTAGAATGGAGACATGATGTGATGGTACACTTTGTTGTACCAGGTATTTATAACAAATAATTCCTTTTTATATGCATTTCTGGGAAAAAGTACAGTACAGACTTTGTAAATGTTAATGATAATTTAAATTATAGCCATAATCTAATACACTACTTTTCTTGGTAAGATTTTTTTTTTTAAAGAAATTAATACTTTTATTGAGCAAGCATTAAATTGACTGATAACGACAATAAAGTTATTTTCGTGAACTTTCTGTTCATTAAAATATCCTGAAAAACATGTAAAGTATCATGGTTTCACCAAAAATATTAAGCAGCTAAACTGTATTCAACATTGAAAATAATAAGAAATGTTTCTTGATCACCAAATCAGCATATTAGAATGATTTCTGAAGGATCATGTGACATGTGAATAATGATACTGAAAATTCAGCTTTGCATTCATAACATATATTAAAGCAAAAAACAGGTATTTTAAATTGTCATATTTCACAATATTCATGTTTTTACTCTATTTCTGAATACATAAATGCAGCCTTGCATAAAAGACTCATAAATATTAATAAATCTTATGGTTTCATATCCACTCATCTGAGTTGTCTTCTATGGCAGTAAAGAATCAGGCTCGCTGGGTGCAGCAGTTTATCTCAGATATGGAACTCCTGCACCGTGAGACCAAGGATGAGAATTTCAGCGTGATCATCGTAGACTTCCAGAGTGACGACATGGATGTGGAGCAGGCACTGAGGAAGAGCACTGTGCCCAGGTGAATACTGAGTTCTTCTTTCCACTTTTAGCCAAAGAACCAGAAGAGCAGAGTCACTGCATACGTTATATGAGTGCTGTTGTTGGGCACGCAAACTGTTTGTACTTGAGAAAAACAAGGCTCTGTGTGTGTAGGTATGAGTATCTGAGACGTGAAGGGAACTTTGAGAGATCGTCTGGCTTACAGATGGGTGTGGACAACATAGAGGTGAGAAAAAAACAAAAAAGATTTTCCATTTACAGAATTTGTGAGTCAATAGCTATTATTAAAAGGACGGTCAGTGTTTGAATATGATTTTTTAAAGTTATAATGGTGCTCCTTAAAAATGTAATTATATTGCCTTTTACTGGAAAGCAATTACATTACTTTTAATGGAAAGTTATGCATTTTTTATACCTGATAACTCTTTCAGATTTAAAGCTTTAATTCTTTAATTCTAGAAGGTATTTATTAGTGTCCCAAAGTAGTGTTTTTGTGTCTGCAAATCTTTGTAACATAATTTGCAATAGTAGTGTAGTCTACACTGAAAAAAGATTGTGTAGGATTTATTTGAAACAACTTTCTCTCAGAATTGACTTGTAAATTTTACAAAAAAAAGAATGAAAGAAAAAAAGAAAGAAAGAAAGAAAGAGCAAGTAACACACTGAATTAAGTGTTGAAATAGGTTGAAAGTGTTGAAAGGTAATTTTCTTGTAAAACGAACTACAGTAATCTTTGTTTTATTTATTTCATTTAATCTTCGAAGAATAATTTTAATTACACATTTAAAGGTGATGTTGTTGCATTGTACTTACTCAAATAAGTACTGAGTAATATTAATTAACTACATGTACTTACTATAGAGTTACAGTTAGGGTTTGGTTTAGGTTAGTTACTTGTAATTATGCATAATTACTATAGTAAGTACATGTAGTAACTACGTCACATTAAAATAAAGTGTTACCATAATTTTTTACACTTCACATTATGGAGAAATTTGAGATTTTTGGTTGTATTTGTCCATAAATAAATTAGAAAATGTAGTTTTAATTTTTTTCAAAATTGTTCAAAAATTTAAAAGTAATTCAAAACATAAATGTAATTATACATATGTAACATATTTACACATTTTCTCCAAGCATTTTACTTGTTGCACACTACCCCCAACACTGGTGATGGTATAAAACGTAATTTCCAGGACAGTCACAGCATAGTGTTCCTGTGTGACCTGCACATCCACTTCCCTCACAATATCTTGGAGACCATTAGGAAGCACTGTGTGGAAGGCAGACTGGCTTTCGCACCCATCGTCATGAGACTGGACTGTGGGAGCTCACCTCTGGAGCCGGATGGTAAGACATATACACAGACACATTAAGAGACAGCTGCTAAATACATACAAAACACATTTGCTTAAACACCAGCTGTGCATAATGTGTCTGATTCTATTTCTCGCAAATCCTGTTTGTATTTAAATGGAGTCATATTCCTCTGCTTTAGACATAATGCCTAGCAGTTTACTTTTTGTATATTTCTTTTTTGTATATTTCTATTTTTATCAATTTAATGCACTTTGGTAAATAAAAGCATACATTTCTTACAAAAATATAAAAACAGTACAGTGTGTGTGTGTGTGTGTGTGTGTGTGTGTGTGTGTGTGTGTGTGTGTGTGTGTGAGAGAGAGAGAGAGAGAGAGAGAGAGAAACTGTTATAGCAAATTTATATATGGCTCTGTTATGCATTTGTTTTGAGATTCTTGAAGAATTTGAACTCCAAATATTTTAGATAAATATGAAAATCTCCACCACAAGCAGGAACGATATGTGATATTGAAAGCTGATTGTTTGAAATGTTGCATCTTATAATTTTTTATCAATCTGATTATTTATACAGAGAGAGGCTAATTTAATTAATTCTAATTATTAATTATTATTATTAATTGTTTGAATATTCATTCTGATTTGTCAATATATGCATCAGGCTGTCTGCCTCCTCTGGCATTTTTAAAAGATTTCTCTCACATAGGGTACCACACATGAATGCATTTTCAAATAAAATTGCTTGTTTAAAATACATTTTTAAGAGACTGCATGAGGGAATGCCAATGTCAGTGTACATTTATCTTATGTCTCCAATTTGTACACACAGGCTTTTGGGAAGTGAATGGCTTTGGCTTGTTTGGAATTTATAAATCTGATTTTGATAAAATTGGTGGGATGAACACAGAGGAGTTTAAAGACCGCTGGGGAGGAGAAGACTGGGAGCTGCTGGACAGGTAACTGCATTCATTCTATTGGGAATGCCAATTTAGTAACACTGTACAATAGGGTCCCATTACTTAATGCATTAACTAACATTAACAATGAGCAATACATGTGTTGCAGTATTTTTAAATCTTTGTCAATGTTAGTTTATAAAAAATACAACTGTTGTTAGTTCATCTTAACTCAGGTCCATACAGAGTTAACCTTTATGTGATATTTTGTAACCTTTTTGAACATAGAAACTGCATCTCTGTATTCTTCTTTTTGAATACATTGCAGAATAAAAAAATAGATATAAAAGTATTGCCTTGGGAGCAAAACTCAGTAACCACTCATCTTTGTTAAAAGGTTTCTTAAAATATGATCTGTGGCTTAATTCAGATTTAGAGAATGTGAAATTTAATATCACTTTATTTTAAGGTGTCCTTGTTACTGTGTTATACATTTAAGTACTGAGTAATATTAATGAACTACATGTATTTTAGGGTTAGGATTAGGGCTTAGTTTAGGGTTAGTTGCATGTAATTATGCATAATTTATAGTAATATGTAACGTAATAAGGACATTGTAAAATAAAGTGTTACCAAAATTCTCAGTTCCAGTGTTGTTGTAATTACTGTTTTTTGCATCTCTTCCTCTATCACATCTGTGCCCTTCTCTCAGGGTTCTGCAAAATGGACTAGAGGTAGAAAGATTGCGACTAAGGAACTTTTACCACTATTTCCACTCCAAGCGGGGCATGTGGAATATTCCTATTAAAAGACCATCTCAAGGATAAGAGAAGAGCACTGAGGACCCTGCTGTTGTTTCTGGCTGGCTGTGTGTGTGTGGTGGTAAATTCTGCCCCAGATGACGCCCTTACATTGGAACATAGGCCTGCCGCACTGTGTTTGACGTGAGCGCTGGACTTTGATATTTGGACTTGGACATTTTACTTAAGGGCTTTGCTAAAGTTCATTTAACTTTTAATTGATGGGTAAAATATAAATCTCCGAGGACACCAGGATCTAACAGTGGATAATTGAAGGCACTTGCACATGGGACATTTTTAAATGCTTCTTTGCCAATCTTAAAATTTAGAGAAATATGAAGAGAGGGGGTTGTCCAATATTCTGCAGTTTGTCTCTTTATTGCAAACTTACTGAGTAGTTTAAAATAGTGGAGGTTTACTCAAAGTGATTATAATAGAAGGTGTAAAATATATAGAGTACTAGATCTATACAGTAATCCAGACAAGTTTTGATGAAGGGATAATTTCTGTGAAATTGTTTGTAGAGGATTTAGGTATGTACATTTTCCCTGTTAAATTTTCTTATTTTGAAGAATAAATAAAGTTCATTAAAATGAGTTTTGTTCTGATATTATTTCAGCATAGTCCTACAAACCACCACACGAGGGCATACACGTGCATCTAACAGATGCAGGAATATTTAAGGCACCTTTTTATTATTAGTATACAATTTTCTGGCTAATACTTGATTTTATTGCTGCTATGCCTATTAACTTGATACTAATCAGGGTCAGTTTGTTCACCAATACAGGTTATGGCATTTATAATTTCATTTTTTTTTTTTTTTTTATGTTTTTAAGAAAAGCATTAATCTAATCAAATTTAAAAAAAAAAAAAAATATATATATATATATATATATATATAGATTTTCTGTAGATTGTGTTTATATTGGATAAAAAACGGTGCAAAGGCCAAAACTGAATTTTAGAAATGACCGAATATTCTTGTCCCAGTTAGAACCATTATAACCATCCTCACTGCATGTGTCTGATTGGCTGAGAGAAAGCTGTCCGTTGATTGGACGAAACTTTTCGCTGTTAAAAGTTTCTGTCTGAGCAGCAGGGTTCATATGGCACTGTGTTACCCATGAGTGCAGACTTCTTAAACCAATAGCTGTGCTTAGCTATGGATGTGCGTTAACTTAAGACAAGGATTTTGCCTTTGCGCTGCATTTTTACTAACCAGGGAAGGACTCCACCTCCTGTTAAGTTCTATAAATTGAAAAACGTGGAATACATCAATCACTCCACTTAAAAAAATAGAAAGATATGGCAGCATTGAGCAGTTCTACTATGAAGACTTTGGAGGATTTGACTCTGGACTCTGGATATGGAGCCGGCGATTCTTACAGATCCCTCAGCCTGTCCTCCTCCAAGTCCAACTCGCAGGCGCTCATCAGCTCTCCACAGCGGGGAAACTGGTGGAGCTACTCGGGCTCCATGAACAGCAGGAACAACAGCTGGGACACGGTGAACACGGTGCTTCCTGAAGACCCAGAAGACATCTTCTCCAAATGTCCGAGGTTACCAGAGTTAGAGGAGTTCCCTTGGACAGATGAAGAGATCGATGTCGTCCTGCGTAAAGTTTCTGGAGAGGGACTGTCTTTTACTCCAGAGAGCGTCAGGAGTCTGTCAGTGCTTATGCGTAGAGCTTTATTGCGGATCTCCAGAGAGGCGCAGCGGCTGAGTGTTGTGCACTGCAGGTGCACGCGGTTCGAGGTGCAGAGCGCTATGAGACTGATCATGAGCTGGACGCTGGCGGAAAGCTGCGTCTCGGCCGCGGTCAAAGCCATTTCGTTGTACAGCATGAGCGCTGGAGAGGTTCTGCGCAAGAGCAAGTCCTCCCGCTGCACACTGAGTTTGTCTGTCGGACGTTTTTTCCGATGGATGGTGGACACTCGCATCTCAGTGCGCATTCATGAGTACGCGGCCATCTGTTTAACGGCGTGCATTGAAAATCTAGTGGAGGAAATTGGGCTCCGTGTGCTGCTGGCGGCGCGGAGGGGAACCAACACCTCCCCAGTGACGGCTGATGCGCTGGAGGCTGCTGTCAGCAATGACGCGGATATATTTGGTCTCGTGCAAAACTACGAACATCTCATCTGCGGGAAGAACGCCAATGGTAAGACACAAATGAATCCAATAGCCTATAAAAGTAGTTAACACTTTACAGTTGTAAAATAGTATTTTTGAGCACTGGTTACCCTGGGAATTTTCAAAGGTTGTTATGGATATAGGGCCTGTAGTTCGTTTTATTTGTGGAGACTTTCACGTTTTATCCTACACAGCATAAATTATAATGTCGTAACAGTCGTGACATCAATTTTGAGTTTTAATAAAAGTGGCTAAATAAGGACTAACTACCACCATAATGTGAATTTACGTACTTGGCAACCATTGTAATTCAAAACAAAGAGTTCCTTCAAAATTCATTGAAGTTTGAGTGTGAGTAATTTGTTAGTTAACCGCTTACAGCACTTTTAATTTCTTATTCTGTTAAAATTACTAACATGTTTATAAGTGCATGCTATTACCTAAGTATTTACAATATATCCATAATAACGAACACTAATTTGTAAGAGTGGCTCTGCAAATAATTACATTTTGTAATGTAACATGAGCTCTGTAATGTAAAGTGTAGCAAAGTATTCGTTATTTTGTTTGCATGTGTTATTTGATTTTGATCTTTGACAAATGTATTATTTTATTAGATTCTGAGTTTTTGAGAGGCACCTTGATCTTGGTCTCATTGAAAATACTAATTATCTTTTCCACTTTCATCTGGTCTCAAAGGGGGATGTTCACAGCTCTGCATAATTATGTGTAAACAAATGTCAGAAAAGCAAGTCTCACCACAAGTCTGATCATTATGCATGACAACTCAAGGCCCAGTGATGCGGTGCCTTTGGTGTGAATACAAGAAAATTATATTTACCATCTTTTGGCACAAGTGATGGCTTATTAAAGCCGTGAATACATAATTTCCTTGTAATACTATAATACTGTACATAATACTGATTAAATCATGGATAAACTTATAGGCCTGGTTTCACAGACAGGGTTTAGATTAGGCCAGGACCTTAGACCTTAGATATTTAAGTAGCTTTTATAAATGTGACTTAGAAAGTAACATTACACAAAACAGTGGCAATAACATATTTTAAGGTAAGTCTGTGCAAGCAAGTTGCTTTCAGTTAAAACAGCTCAAACATGCATTTTAGTCTGGGACTAGGCTTAAGCCTTGTCTGTGAAACCTGGGGTTAATGTTTCAGACTTGATTTGCTTACCTGTGTAGATTTCACACTCTTCCACAGTTTATCAGAACTTGCTGATAAAATGGTAGCTTCCCATTATAAACAAGGTTTGGCTGTGGCTGTACATCCCACTGGGCACACACATTTTCAGAAATGCACAAAAAGCCCATTGTTCTGCTCTAAGCCATCCATAAGCTGTATATAGCTGTGGAAAATAAGCAGAAACAAGTGAGAGAGGCCAGAGTGAGAAGAATGGAAAGCCATCACACACTCTCCCTCTGGTTTAAATCAGTCTGTTGATCGTCTCTGTGACAGGGCAGCCTTTTTGAGACAAGAGAGGAAATGGTTTCATTTTCATGCCTTTCAAGAATAAAAGTAAGAGTTTATTGATATCCTGTGGGAATGGAATACAAACCATCAAGCTACCATTAAATCAACAACAGCACACAAATTACATACTACAGAGTAGGATATATCAACACCAACCCCACTTTGTACATCTGAATGTGGTAGCTATTAACATCTTTCCATGAGTGGTTTTTACTTTGCACCCTAGGTGTAGTTCAAACACCCCCTATGGAGGCATAGGCTTAGAAATGTATTAATCTGATTCACATGTACACACTTGGCATGATTGATGTGACAGTGCACTCGTGCTCAATCACCCACAGCTGGTAAAATTGTTTTGCTCACTTATACTAAAATACAGCTGTCCTGCGTGATACTGAGGCTTAGAAACTCAGCAGTCACATGATATTCTAAAGCACATTCAACACATCCAGCTCTTAGAGTAAAAATATGATGATAAAATATTATTTGCACACTGTCACATTCACACAGCTTTGGACATTGTTTTCAGTTTGTGCCTTTTCCCTTAGTTTATTGTCATGGTTGTTAATTGATTTGTCATTTAGTTTAGCTGTGTGCACCTCATTATTGCCAGTACTTAAGTTTTCTTTGTTTCTGTTCCATTTGTCCTGCCTTGTTTATGCTTTGTGGAAGTTATCCTGTGTTCCTGTTACCTGAGAGTTATATTAAAGTACTTTTGATCCTTCGTGTTCATGTTTGCTACAAATCGTGACACATACGCTCACTGTTAGTCAATTTTGAATTTTGTTCTTCCTACTTCCAAATGTTTGAGAACCAGAAATAGTTTTTTTTTTTTTTTTTACTTTGTAGAGACTTTTCAAATGAGAGAAGGCTGCCATATAGGTTTTCATGTCACAACACTCTTGTCTCACATGCTGAGAAGAGCCACATCTGGAACTGTTTAGTGCTGCGCAGCTTAAATGACAGAAAAAGGCAAATTTTTTGTTGTGAACACTACTGTGGTCTTGTTCTATAGCCTCTGTGCATTTGTCCACACAAAGTGCCTTGAGCAGATGGCATCACAAGTCTGAATTATTATGATGCAATAATGTTGTAGGTTGCCAGGTTTCCATTTAATAAAGAATTTAAGTTTGTTTTTCCAATATGTTATTAGGTCAGCGTAGCAGCATGGTTTTTTGGGTTTGTTTTTATGAAATTAGTTACAACAGTGTTGTCGTGGCAAGCCATAGGGAAAATCCCAAGCTGAAAATATATACAACCCAGCAGTGGCTGGCAGGGGGTGATTTTTTTAAAAACAAGCATCTCTTCAGAATGAGAGATAATATTACATAAATGGCCCACACATGTATAATTAATTCTTGAACAACTAGTTTACTAAAAAAAAAAAAAAAATTTTTATCTATTTTATTTGATAATTTTATCGCCATAATTTTAGGCGGAGGTCAACTGCAGTCACAGACAAGCCTTCACAATAAACAAGCTAATAATGGCCATTATGACTCAGCCATGCAAGATGTCTACCGGAAACATGGTGTTATTCTTCTAAAAGGAAAGCGATTGAGCCCTTGAATAAATAGTCTGATTTAATTGAGGTCCCCACTTGGCTTTAATGACAGACAGGACATAAAAGAGCTGGTCAAATGAGGGGATGTAGGTGAGACACAGTTCACATCAGATTGGCTTTCTGCAGCGTGAGAGCAGTCCCAGTGAATGGGGTGTTGAGTTTTGGTCTGTGTGTGGAGCCTTGTAATCATCATTGGTTAATTATCCTCATAAAACGTTCCACCCACACAGCCCAATTTCTTTGAGCTTGACTACAAACCACAGAAATTAGAGCATTTCCCAGCCATGGTCATTTAAAGCCAGAGTGTTTAGGAGGCTGAACCTTTTTCTTAGGTAAGATTATTAGCTCTACTTTGCTAAGTCTTTCTCAAAAGTCCAAAATGTCCTCTGGGATTATTTAGAAGTAAACTTTTTAAAAAGACAGGTCTAACCTTTTTGATGTGCTGAAGCTGCTACAGAGATGCTAGTATTTCGCATGAGGTCTGTGCTCTCTGTTTGCACATATAGTCTTTAAGTGCTATTATAAACATCGTTTTGAGGGTCTCACTTGGGCCCTCAAGCACCTAGAGTGGACAAATGCTTTCTATAAGGAGAGGAGAAGGTGCCTTTCTAGAGCATGCAATGACAGCTGCTCTGTGTGTGAGTTGACCTTCCTCAACTCCCCAACATGCCTGCCTGGATCCATTAGCATCTGTTCCAAAGAGGTGTTACTTAGTCTAAATTCAGGGTGGCCACTAATGGAAGTTGCACTGAAGTTGACTTTAGATTCATCAATATTCAGAAAAATATTCCCACTGCTGATTTCTGTACAGATGTAAAAGTAAAAGTTTACCCAAAAATTGAAATGTTGTCATGTTGTTCCAAACCTATATGACTTTCTTCTGTGGAACATAAAAAGAAGATATTTCGAATAATGTTGTTAACCAAGCAATTTTGATTACCATTGACTTCCATTGTATGGACCAAAAAAAAAAAAAAAATTCTCAGTATCAGCATCTAGAAACTATTTTACGTTTTGCCAAATGGATGGTATAGTACAATCTCATTTGTATGTTTTCGTATGATCTGCTTACACCCCATTGATGGTTAGCTTCTGGGGTTAGGGGTGGACCTTCATGCATTATGTTTTTTCTAAAATTTGTATGTTTTCTTATGAATCACATGAATCGCCACATCATAAAATACTATTTTTTTTCTCTCATGTGATCAGGTTGCTTTTTATGTTCCACAAAAGAAAGAAAGTCAAACACGACGTGAGGGTGAGTAAATAATGATAGAATTTTCATTTTAGGTGAGCTGTCTATTTAATCTGATTTGTGCCATGGGAAATCTAATTCTGTTGAAAATAATTAGGTATGCCCATCATATAATGCATCTTTACTGTATATTGATTTGAATTAAGAGAGGGAAAAATTGTGGTTTGATATATATCAAATGAGAGCTTAATGCATGTAGGAATGTAGCATTTTATGATACAACATAAAACATTTTATGGGGCTGCTTCAGTGTTTTGTTGCAACAAAGATCTAATCACTTCGACTCACATAAAGAGCTTGCAATTGAAAGAAAATGTTCCTTGTAGCAGCTCATTAATCTGAATAAATGTGAAAACTAGGGGTTTAACACATTGTTAATGTTCAAAGAAGAAGGTACCTTGGAGCTTTTCATAAGGCACAGAAAATGCACTTACACGAGTGAGTATACACTGGGGAACACCATATGTTCTCCATACCTCCTGGCAGCCCATAAAAATCACTACCAATCAGTCATTTTATGAATACAGTCTATCTTAAGTTAATCTACACCTCTTTGTTCCACCTTTAACTGCTTAAGTAGGTGTCAAATAAATTTACAGGGTTACAAGTTACAGGGTTACAAGTTACAGGGGATTACTATTTGAATATAACAATTTCTGTTAGCTTGTGTGAAACTAATGATGTTAGCTGAGGATCTTTAGTAACACTGAATTAAATGTGATGTAATCAACACCTTGCTGAAAAGTAATTTCAAAGGGTTAATAGAGGATAATTAAGCATCCACATTGTGTTCCTTGAGTGATGTATGCAGTTTCTTTACCACAGAGTGCAACTTAATCAACTGTGTGTCATCACAGCAATTACACAGAGTGATTTATTTAGCAGTATCTGTTAGCCTTCAGTCTTGACACCCGTCATGTTTTATGGATTAGCTCTGGATGATTAATGATATAATGCTGTCTCTCCTCAATATATCCCATACTTACCAAACCCTCCAACTTTGATTAATATTGCAGTCTGACAAGCTAAATTACATTAAAATCCTACTCAGAGATAACCCCGTTAATCTGCGAAGGCCCAGTGAATAGTCTGTAAGTAATTAAGCTATCATCAGAAAGAGATTTTGTCCTCCGTTCAACCCCAGATCAGGAAATCCACTCTAGAGCCATGACATGTTTTGAAAAACTGCTACAAAAATACTTTGCAATTGAAATTACTGCCTCCATGGAAACTGGCTTAGGGTTTATGGGTGAGAGAAGCACGCAGATGGAGATCCTGTATAGTACTGAGTTACTGTTGTTCTGCTTTTTCCATCTTTGTCAAGAATGAGGCTTCAGAGTGAATTCTTGGCTTTAGATTGCAGCTCTCAAACTGGCTGCTTTGAAACTGACTAGGCTGTTGCTCTGTTTTAGTTATGGCTTGAGGTGGCAAGGGGTGTCCAAGGGCTAAACTGAGAGGTTGTGATCAGTGACCTGTCTGTCCGTCACAGAGATCATTCCTAAATATGGGTCATATTTCAGTTAGTGGAGCTTTTATGTCCCCTTGGATGATTTTAATGAAAAAAAAAATGCTCATTTTAATTTTAAAAATTTGGGTCACACAAGTATGTACACAATAAGTGCACTGCACCAAATGACCAAACCCCTAGACTAAGAGAACTTAACAGAAATTGGGGGCTCGTCCGGGATTTGAACCCAGGATCTAGACTTGTGTAATGCACTTACAAAATGTGTTGAATCAAATGTCTACTGTAAATTTCACTTATGTTATATTTTCAATTCATTTGGCATTTATGTTTACAATTTTTTAAATGTTTTATAATAAATGCCATAAGTAGTCAAAACTGCACTTAATTGTAGAATAACTCTTATATTCAAAGCTGACTTGAATAAGTAATGTTTTGGCAGTAGTATCAGTATCCCAGTAAGATCCCTGACAGCAACATAGTGACAGCCCAGATCCAGCCCATATCTGTTCCGCATATAATCCACATGTACCAGATGTGGGCCGGATCTGGGCCACACTATGTTGCTGTCTAGGATGCATGTTATCCCTCTTGCATTTGAGTATGTGAACACCTGAAGTAGTGGCCCCTTGCCAAAATCTGCATAATGATTATCATTATGAAGACTGTTAAACTCCAGGAGCTTCTCATTCACAGAGGTTCTCATAGAAGGTTCTGTTGCACTCAGGTTACAATTGACACAGTAGGAAAGCCATCTGCTTTATGAGCAGCCCACTGTTTCAATTATATTGTTAAATTCATTCTCTTTTTATTAGATATGTCATACATTTAAAATTGAAATTGTTAATGAAATATTACAATAAAGGTTACATGATGCTGAAAATATATTGGATTTATTACTTTTAAACTCTTTTATTAGGTGATTTTAAAAGTAAAAGAGCATATAAAAGTTTAAGGCCAAGTTTATGAAGTAAATCTTTTGACCTTGTACAGTATTTCCCTGTTGGCTGGATTTGTAAACCCAAAGCTCTTCCACTGAGTGGGGGCTGTGTCTTAAATAAGGAGCTGAACGGGATGCAGGAAGTTGTTATTATCATCTGTGGTCTGCCCTCTGGAGAGGAGAAATTTTGGCAGAAATGGTCCGTGTGCACAGTCACACACAACTAACAGGGCACCTCCCCTTTTACCACTTAGAGATAGCAGTCAACGCTCCATGTCCTCAATCAACAGGCACTTCCAGCACAGCACCTAGTAACACAAGGGCCAATTGACTCTGGCTCTTCAGCACACTTGTGCCATTGTGCCCTGTGTAGAATGGTGGTGTTGTGGGAGCGTGTGACAGAGTGACTGGACTACTGTGTTCACACCATATTACCTGAGCCAAATCAGGCAAGCAAAACAAGTTGATCACTCGTGTTTAAGCAAATTAGTGTGGTTGCATTTGGGTTTGCAATTGAAAGGTTTCTTTCAGCACTTTCTTAAGGGTTTTGTTCTCTGGCAAAGAACACTTCTGAACTAAAGAACTAAACTGTTCTTACACAAAGAAATGGATATTAATTCTTAATGTAGAACAGTCTGAATGTTATCAAAGTCAGATTTATTGTCATTTTAACACATTGGAGTAAAGCAAATTGTACTTTCAAGTAACTAGTATGGACAATGTTAGAGATTTATTTGATTGATCTGTATCAGGCAATATTGGATTTACTTTTAGGTTGTATTTAATTTAGCATTTCCAACTTTTTTATTTAAAAATTTCATCATCTAACGTGACGCAATGCTTAAGCAATATCAAAATGAATATCCATAAATTGAAATGTTATTATGTAGCACAATAAGCTCCCGTTAGTTAATTAATTAATAAACAATGAGCAAAAAATTTGTTGCAGTATTTATTAACCTTTGTTAACGTTAGTTATAATAATAACTGTTCATTGTTAGTTCTTTTAGCTCAGGTTCATTAAATAATATTAACAGAATTTCTATGTATTAATTATGTATTAAATGAAATAAGATTATTAAATGCTTTAGAAGTATTTTCATTGTTAACCAATGTAACTAATGTTAACAAATTGAATCTTATTGTAAAATGTTACAACTGATTTTATTTAATTGTATTTTTAGAAAATATACTACAAATAGCATACATTTTAATATGGGTCATTTATTGATAATTGGACATGATATAAAAATACTGTAATTATTGCTTTATTGGGTTTATATCATTGTGTGCTCATTTTTTATCCTGAGACCTGAGAGTTTTTGTCATACACATCTGTTTCCAGTAGAAGCCCCTAACAGCCTGGCACCCTGACAACAAGCATTTTGATTCACACATTTTGGAGTCATAAAACTCCAATATTAGATGTCTCCGATAGAGTTTTAAAATAAGATCCCATATTAGTTGGGAGACAGCTTTCTGGTTTTATGATGGTTTTCTACAGTATACACACACAAGCACATTAGTAGAGGTCAAGATTGGATTCACTTCAGTAAATGTTGCTGCTCATCTCATTTCAAGTGTATTTTCTGCCACATCACTTCAACCATCCCTTCACCCTGTCTCTTCCTGGCTTCTCTTTCTCCTTTTCTCTTTCATTGGCAGTGTAACTCTTGGTCAGGCCTATCACACACGTATGGATTTCCCAGTCCCCCATCAGTGGTGTATGTGAGCTCAATTTCTCTCCACATAATGGCAGTGCACACACATTCCCCTCTTCCTCAGTCCACAATGATGGTAGCAGATGAGAGTGTACAGTATGTGTGTCTGTGGGAGCGTGTGGCTGCCTATGACGCATGTCGAAGCCTCATGGCTGCCAGTATAGACACGGCTAGCTGTGGGAAAGGGAACGGGTGTGTCCTGGATAGAGGGGTTTGGGTCTGTGGGTCCACAGCCTGACCAGCTGCATCACACACCCTGCGGCTCACCCGTACCCATATACAAACCCATCTGGCCGTAGAGGCCAGACCAAACAGCTACACAGCTTCTACACATGCAAATCTGCTTTAGATTTGGGGTCTCTATAAAGTCATATTTCTGTATTTTCAGCTGCACTGTATTAACTAATAACTATGATCTGTGGCACATGTAAAATGACCTCAACTAGACCGGACTGCCTCAGTTCAGGGCATATGCATATGTGGTTATAGACAGAGTTATATTCTGACTAGACTCATTACTACATACAGTATGTGCAAAAACATCTTTCATTTTTCAACATCTGCTAGTCGGTGAGTTACCCAAACTGCTATCAATAAACTACTACTATCAATAAACATTCATTATTATCATCAATTTTGAAAAGGTTGTGCAGCATAATTATTTGGAAACAGTGGCATATATACCACTGTGACCCATCCACACAATTCTGTTTTTAAATTTTACACTTGATGCTGTTTAATGATTTATATGGAAATGTATTAAATGCATATATACACAGATTCTGTTCATTTAAGCTACAGTACAGTATATCTTTGAATATCGTTCAGACAAAAAACTGCTATGCTCTGCTCTGAAGATCACTCTTTTGTGTTTGGTAGGCAGACGTAGCACACTAAGCTGAGAATCTGCTGCTGTAGCAAAAACAAAACATTGGCAGTGGTCGAGCGAGGCCATGGTTCACTCAGTTGCACAAAGTGGCTATACAATGAGTTTGTTCAACCAAATAGCTGTAAGATAATACAATTTTAGAACAATGTTATAAAAATTGCCCCAATCAGGTGATGATCAACATCTGGAGAGATATTTTGAGTCATCATGGCACAGATGAATGTTTATACTGTACTTCATGAATGGTTTATCGTTTAGCTTGAAGAAAACAAATCCACACGCAAATCCCTCATTTGATCCCCTTCTGATACCCAGTGAAAGAGAGATCCAGGGGTAAGGCATGGATTTCAAATCAAATAAAAAGCAAAGCAAACACATATCCTGTATTTGAGTTTGATAAATCAGCTGCCAAACATATGATCTGCTCATTATTTTTACTGACTATCAACTTGCACTTTGTTTCTGAAAGCTTGGAAATGTATCAACTCTGCATTCGAGCAAAAAACAGATAATATTTTATAACTCTGTAGGGATTGATAATTCTTTGTAAGTTATACTTATGCTGTGGTGAGAAGAAATAGATCACCCTTCTGTTGGGAACCCATTGGGAGCCACATTCAGCATGATGACCGGTGTGCCAGTGTTAAACCAGCTGCACATTGCATGATTTATAATAGTAGTTTACGATTGTTTTTTTTTTTAGAAGTTTTGAGGCCCTGTTCTGTAGTGTGGTTTCTCTTACGACGACCGCCAAATCAAAAACCTATAGGAGTGCCGTACCTGATTACGGTATTAGTGCGACAACAACAAACCACCACTTTCCCCACACACAGTGTCTTCATTTTTTTCTGAGATCCTACAGTTTGACATGGCTTACAGCTGGGATCTTGTCACACTGTAGAATGGTGTAGAGTGGTGGTTTGTTGTTGTCGCACTAATACCGTAATCAGGTACGTCGCTCCTATTGGTTTTTGATTTGACAGTCGTCGTAAGAGAAGCCACACTGCAGAACAGGGCCTCAAAACTTCTAACAATGGCAGAATTTCATCAGAGGTCATATTTGATCATAATCATCACTAATCTGCTGCTGGCGAACATGTCAAACTAGCAATCAAAGACCACAGATTTTGGCCAAGGATCAGAGGAATTTTTTAGAATTCCCAAAATTTGTCTCAGACAGCCAAATCGTGGCCAAAATTGTGCAGTGTGCACCAGGCTTTAGAATTGGCTGAAACATATGCCAATGATTATTGTACATTATAATCAATAATTAATTAACTAATCAGAAAAAAGAAAAAAAAAACATCTCCAGAAATGGAATTGATACTTAGAGACATTTATAAAAGCAATAAGACACAGCATGAATAACTGAAGAAGAAGAAAAACGACTAAAGAAAGGAGAAAGAGCTACGTTCTGAGTAGGGGAAATGATGACTTACCGCACTTCCTCCTCTTATCTCTGTCAGAGACACATACTGTATATGGAAACAATTGGCCTTCCCTTGGCAGTCTGTCTCCCCCCATCCCCCCATAATTGTCAGAGTTGTACAAGACTGACGCAAGAGTTTATGTTTAGAGACACATACGATAAATGAATCAAATATTATTGAATTATTTGATGCTGTTGCGAGTTCTGATGATTTCATCTCATTGAAAGTATGTTTATGTGTAGGTGAGCTGTCTCTGCCTGCCCATTTCAGCCCGTATGCTGAGGGTCCAGACTCAGCGGTGGAGAGCAGAGAGAATGCCTACGCACAGCTGGAGCTCAGGACGCTGGAGCAGGCCCTGCTGGCCACCTGCGTGGGCAGCCTCTCTGAACTCAGTAAGTTATAACCTCTTCAATTTATATTCAGTTCTTTTGAAGGATTGTGACGTGTACTGCAAACAAACAAATAAATGCTACATTGTTGTCATACGACTAGGGATAAAAATCATTAGGAATTTAACAGTTGTGGTTCTGAATCTTATCCTAACCTTAAAGTCCCCGTGAACCGGAAGTTGCAAACGACTTTTCTCCAGTGTTGTGACGTATTTCCATTTTAATATTGAATAGAGGGCAGGGTTTTACTTTAGCACTCCTCCTCTCCATCTCTTGCTCATAGCAGACTAACGGTTGGAGGGGTGGTTTAAGCGTTTTCAACCCAAGCCGTCAAACTGACGTCATCAGAGAAGGAACGCCATTCCAGACCAGAAGTAATTTTTCAGATTTTAATTAAAGATTACCACGACAAACAATTTTTTTCTGTGTATTAACTTGCACGGATTAATTGTTCACCACAAGACTAGTAATATGCAATAACAAAGTAAACAGGGTCAATCTCAACGGTTCGAGCAAGGGTTCTTTTAGAACTTTTAAAGACTTAGAATTCATTTTAAGTGATTTTGATTCACTAAATATAGCCGGTTAATAGCTATTCATTCATGTATTCAACTAAACCATTTGCCTCTTTAATATGTTTTAGGTTCACTAAGAAGAACAGGCTTATAACAGGTTGGAGAATCAAACTACACTGGTTGCACTGTATGTTTGTTGATTCGCTAAAAAGAACTGGTTCATAAAGTAATTTGTTTGTGTATTGCACTACACTTTTTGCACTATATGTTTAAATACGCTTTTATCATGATTAAACTATAAGCAATAATGTAAAAACTTTCTTAATTTTTTTTTCTTAATAAATGATTTAAAGGATAATCCTCTCAAAAATGAAAGTATTTATATAGAAGAATTTCGTTCATCTTGGAAACTGAAATATTGATATTTTTAATGTAACAAGATTTCTGAAAGCCTAAGCAACCAAAACTTTGATGCTTCAAAAAGTTCATAAAGACACTGTAAATGTAATCTATATGAATTGAGTGGTTTAAGCTTAAATTAAATCTCTTGATCATATAAAGTGATTGTGTCTCTTCAGAAGACTTGGATTAAACCACTTGATTCATTTACGATATCTTTTTAGTTTCGGTTGCTTTTATGGTACTAAGTTTTGGTTGCGTGGACTTTCAATGGATGGACAAAAAAGGATTAAAGAATATTAAAAATATCTTAATTTGTGAACAAAAGTCTTTGGAATGAAATGAGGGTAAGAAAATGATGACAGAATTTTCATTTTTAGGTGAACTATCCAAGAAGAAATTTTAGGCTTTTCTCAGCCTAGTAAAAGACTGCAGTTCTCTAAGAATTAGGTCACCCAAAAGGCACTTGTCGTTAAAACTTTAATGTAGAAACACTCTTGTTGTCCATTTTTCATCTCAATCTATTACTGTCCAGTGAAATGCTATTTTTGCATGATTGTTTTTACATGTTTGTAAGACAGAGAGAGACATCTGTATATTCTTCTGACAACTCAACATTGCAGGCCTGCCTAGGGGGGTTTGAGTGCCTAAACTGTGGGCAGTTTGTTTACGTTGCAGACCGCAGTTCAGGATGAGGGAGGGGGGGCCGCTGCTCGCATTCACCAAAGAGAGAAACACGCTCTCCCTCAGGGGACCAGCAACACTCCTGCAGTTGTTTTGCTGGTACAAGAGCACCTTCTGTTTGGGTCAAAGGAGTAAAAAGCTCCTTCTTTATGCTTTATGATTGCAGACACTCAAGCAATCGTAAAGCAGCCCTTTGTTAACAAACTAATGTGCACAAGTGTTCATTAAGGTCCATGCAGACCATATGTTATTGATTGCTTAGATTGTTTCCCACACCCATCTTGATAATTATGTATATTTCTTTCACATATTAGCATAAAGATTAGCCTGCTATAGCTAAGTACAAAAGCAGTATTTCCAGTCAAGGATAAAATGATGCATCTCCGCTGTCGCTGTGTTCTCTCAGTCTCATCTCTTTCCTCTATGATGCTTTTCACATATGGAGGACTGTGTCCACTGACTTTACTGTAAGCTGCTCTAATGGTCAACACAGATTTTAAGGAGTGTGTCTTTGGCCTGTCCTCATCGTATCTTCTCCTCCTTTGGGGAACAGCTCGAGCCTGGATTTCTGCATTGAGAGGCAAAAACAGCAGATTTAATGCTCCTCAGAGTCATTTAGAATAAAGCCCCTAGATGTTTGAGTTTATCCGAATCCTCTTCTATTTCCACATTTGGACATAAAACAGATGGGTCTGAAGATATATTTTGCTGTATTGAAATATGCTTTGTGTTGTGTGTTGTCAGCACTTAAAAAGTGACACAATTGCACTTGGCTGCACAGCTACTGTCTATATTTTATGGGATTGAACTGGAAACGCAGATGGCTTTTCTATTTTAGCAGCGCATTGTGATTTTGGTGCTTTCAAAATTTATTGCAGGAAGGCATTTATTTTTTCTGCATGCTAAAGACACTATTTGACAATATGAAACATTTTACATAGTTTGTGCTTGAAGTTCAAGTGAATGTGTGTGTCCTCCAGGTGACTTGGTGTCCCGTGCAATGCATCATATGCAGCGTTTGGTTTCAGCAAGTCCCAGTCTCAGTCCTGGACGTCCTTTCTGCCTGCAGCCCATCTCCTGGTCTCCAGACGCCCTTCATACACTCTATTACTACCTACGTAGTCCACAGATGGAGTCACTGGAGAACCCCAACCTTGAGCCACCCAGGATAGCCCTCAGTAAAGAGAGGTGAGATCAATAGTCCAAAACCTTTTACCTGTTTAAAGGGTTACTTCACCCAAAAATGAAATTTCTGTCATACTCACTCTCATGTCGTTCCACGCCCATAAGACCTTCGTTCATCTTCAGAACACAAATTAAGACATTTTTGATGAAATCCTCCATAGAATGCAACATAATTACCATCATTCAGGGTCCAGAAAGGTATTAGAGACATTGTTAAAATAGTCCATGTGACTGCAGTGGTTCAACCTTCATGTTACGAAGCGGCAAGAATACTTTTTGTGCGCAAAACAAAACAAACAAAAAAATGACTTTATCCAACAATTTCTTCTCTACCCTGTCAGACTCGTACATTGACGCAGTGAATGCAGTTCAGCACTTCCGTGTTTACGTCCGAATGCCGGCTCATTATTGCCTGGCTCCTGCGTCTGCATCACATGCATGCGTCATGCAGCACACGTGAACAGACGTCAGCTAATACTGAATTGGCGTTCAGATGTAGAACCTGGAAGCTCTGCAACGAAAATAGCGTCGGAAAATGACAGGGGAGAGATGTATTTGTTGAATAAAGTCGTTATTTTTGTTGTGTTTTTGCACACAAAAAGTATTCTCGTCACTTCATAACATTAAGATTGAACCACTGTAGTCACGTTGACTATTTTAACGATGTTTTTACTACTTTTCTGGACCTTGAATGTGGTAATTTCGTTGCTTCTTATAGAGGATTAAAAAAAACTCTTGGATTTTAACCAAAATATCTTAATTTGTGTTCCGAAGATGAATGAAGGTCTTAAGGATTGGGAACTACATAAGGGTGAGTAATTAATGACAGAAATTTCATTTTTGGGTGAACTAACCCTTTAACGACTCATGATTTTTTAATTTTTTTGCTTTAATAAATTCAGATGTTTATGACTTTTATTTTCTTTGAAATTAGTTTTATTTTCCCCTATAGATTATAGATATACTTTGAATTTCACCTTCAGGTCTGTTCTAGTAAGATAAGAGGGCTTCACTCTGTGTGGAAACCTTGCTCTGCATTCACGTCAGATAATGAATACTAATGTTTTTAGCAGGTGGACAGTTATGGTGCATGCTTCACAATCTCAGCACTCTTGGCACAGATACTAGAGAAGAAGAAAACCATAGAAGATTCGTTCTGTAATATCACGCTGATTTGAATTCCAGTGAGACTGTGTATGTTGAAGATGGCAGATGTTGTTATACAAATTGTGATTAAGGCTTGTTTGTGGTAATAAATGACAGGATTGAAAGAGGCTGTGGTGAGCCAAATCAGCAGCCTTTGTAATTACACTGTCCTCATTTCTCTCTGATCCAGTTTTGTGCCACTGTTGATCTCCCCTGAACTTTGCTGGGTTTAAGCATGTTTATGTGTGCGCATTTTGATTTTTGGCAAGGAGAAAGAAAGATAGAGGGGTGAAGTAAGAGATGTTGGTAAATAACTTGAGTAACAGCATGTCTCTCTCAGGCCATTTCCTCTTCTTCCTCCTCTGATGGAGTGGATGCGAGTCGCTATGGTCCATGCGGAGCATCGACGGAGCCTGTTAGTGGACAGTGATGATGTGAGACAGACTGCCCGACAGCTTCTCCCTGGACTGGACTGTGAACCCCGACAGCTCAAGTAAGATGTTCCTGTTGCTTAAATGGTAGAGCATAGTGCTGGCAACATTAAGGTCAAGGGTTTAATTCCCACATACCGCAGCACCATGCCCAAAATTTCAAATTCTTTCCATCTTTACCCAGTTAACTTTGTACTTTGGCTTTCCATCTGTAAAAGAATTTTGCCAAGCCATTGCTGTATTTTTTCCACACTCTTTTAATGCAATTAACTCCAAATTCACTCTCTCTCCCTCTTTCTTTTTCTCAGGCCAGAGTGCTGTTTCACCTCCTTTAAACGTCTAGATTCAAAGGCTGCCGCAGACAAGTTTAATCTGGATCTTGGCTTTCGCATGCTCAACTCTGGCCGCACTGATCTGATTGGCCAGGCTATCCAGCTTCTGGGCCCAGACGGGGTGAATACAATGGATGACCAGGTGAACCCTAAACTTCTGATTGGAACAGCTGTATGTTTGACTTCATGTTTTTTCATGTTTAACCTTCTCTTTTTCTGGGCGGCTATGTAGGGCATGACTCCACTGATGTACGCCTGTTCAGCAGGGGACGAGGCACTGGTGCACATGCTCATTGATGCTGGAGCAAACTTGGATGTAGCGGTAATGACCTTGCTTGTTCAGTCGCATTATGTCTTTTTCACCCATTTATCTATAACGGGCCATCCAGTCCAGCTCCTGGTGGGCCAATGTCCTTTCCCAACACACTTGCCTGGAAGAGTGTCTATTAATACTAAAGACATTGATTAGCTAGTTTAATTAGGATCGAAGTTAAACTCTGCAAGATATTGGCCCTTCAGAAGCACGATTGGACACCCTTGATCACTATCTTACAGTTGGGTTCATTTCAGGTTAACATTTTTGAATGGATGGTTGGTTTGCAGTAATGTGACACTCTGGGAACTCACACATATGCAGTAGAATTTTGGTTGTTGACCAAGAAATATTTTTTTTCTCTCTCTCACTTTGTTCTTCTTTTCAGGTGCCCAACTGTTCACCAAAACATCCCTCTGTCCATCCTGAGAGCCGCAGTTGGGTGGCCCTCACCTTTGCAGTGCTGCATGGACACATATCTGTAGTACAGGTGAACATGCAGACTAGTTACATGTATAGTCCTGTTACTGTATGTAGTAATTTAATAATAGTGTATGTTATTAATGTTCATTTTAAAAATGACTTACAAAAAAGGCATTTCAAGTTCAGATCTATAGTATGTTAACATTACAAACTGCCACTGGAGGACTATCATGTTAAATGAACTTTGTTTGCCCTTCCAGCTTTTGTTAGATGTGGGAGCAGATGTGGAGGGCACAGCCCTGAGAAATGGCCACCACAGCTCAGCAGAAACACCCCTCCAGCTGGCATCTGCCGCAGGTGGGAAAAAACAGTGTAAAGTCATCCTTATCATGTGCTTTCTTTTAAAGAGTTATGTTTGAAAGTACTCCTAATAAAGAAAACTATTTGTAAATAGTGGCAGATGCTATTTGCAGTGTAAATAATTCTACTACTATTCAAAAGTTTATGATCTGTTTTTGAAGGAAATTAATACTTTTATTCAGCAATGACCCATTCAATTAATTAAAAGTGACAATAAAGACAGATACAGTATTACAAAATAATTCTATTCCAAATAAATGCAGTTCTTTTGATCTTTCTATATATCAAAGAATCCTGAAAAAAACAAAGAAAAAAAAAACATTACGGTTTTCACAAAAATATTAAGCAGCACAACTATTTTCAACATTGATAATAAAAAGAAATTTCTTGAGCAGGAAATCAGCATATTAAAATGATCTCTAAAGGGTCATGTGACACTGAAGACTGCTGAAAATTCAGCTTTGACATCACAAGAATGAATTTTGAAATATTTTAAAATAGAAAACAGTTATTTTAAATTGTAGTAAATTTTCACAATATTACTGTTTTTACTGTGTTTTTGATCAAATAAATGCAGCATTGGTGAGCATAAGAATCTTCTTTGAAAAACATTTTAAAATCTTACTAATTCCAAACTTTTGAATAGTAGTGTATAGTTGAAAAGCATATCATATAGTATTTGCAAAGAATTTTCCCCGTCAGGCTTTATAAGAAACATAGTTTTGATTGTGTGTTTGTGTGTGTGTTTTCAGGGAACTATGAAATGGTGAGCTTGCTGTTGTCCCGCGGCGCTGACCCCATGCTGCGGGTGCATCTGACATCATCATTCTATGAGGGCATGAACTGCTTCAGTCATGCTGCAGCACATGGACACAGGTACTGACCCCTCACAAACACACACACACACTGATCAAGATCAGTGATTCGATTTCATTATGAACTTATGTATTGAATAAGTTTATTCCCACCCCCAGGAACGTGTTGCGGAAGCTGTTGAGTCAACCTCAGCGGCTGCAGGAGGATGTTCTTTCTCTGGAAGAGATCCTGGCAGAGGGAGTAGAAGAGCAGGAGAAGCAGGAAATAGAGGAGGGAGCAAATGCAAAGTCTGTCTGCTCTCCACGGCTGTGTAAGGCCCGCATCAGAGCCCTGCAGGAGGCCAGCTTGCACAGCGCCGAGCATGGATACCTGGACGTCACCATGGAGCTCAGGGCATTGGGTACACATCTGACTCATTTACAATAAATGAAAGAAAATGGACAACAAATTGAATCAGAGATGCATAAACAGTGAGAGATTTTTGGCATGTAGCGCATAGCAAAGTGTGTTACAGTCATTGATTACAGGCTCAGTCAACCCATTGAGAGAGATTATTAGTGAACCATTGGTTAGATTAACCTGCAATTTGTTAGACACTCATAGGGCCAGGGTCCATTAGGGGACCTCAGCAAATTTTTCATATATTAAGATATCTGAAACAAGCAGCTTTGTCACCATTATAGCAGAAGTACCAGTAGTTTTAAAAAATAATATTTGTGATTTTATTTTAGTAGAATCATGTATTCTCAACCCCTGAGATATACACTACCATTTTTTTTTTTTTTTTTTTTATTAATTTGATTATTTATTTTTTTTTTTTTTTAAAGAAATGAATACTTTTATTCAGTAAGGGTAAGAGCTGCATGATTCTGGATAAATTGAGAATCACGATTTTTGGTTTCAAACAGAGATCACGATTCTCCCATGATTCTGAACAGAACACTAAACAAAATAAAATAATAGGTAATTTAGGTTCTGACAAATGTTAATAATAAATAACATTAAATAACAATAAATAAATAATATTTCACAATTTTACTGTTTTTATTGTTCAAATAAATGCAGTCTTGGTGAGCATAAGAAATGTTTTTCAAAAACATAAAGACCCCAAACTTTTGAACGGTAGTGTATAAACACATTTAGAATGAGGTAAACAGATCAATGAGTTTGAACAAGCTTGTTCTCTCTAAGGAGTGCCGTGGAAGCTGCATGTATGGCTGGAGTCCGTGCGCAGTGCCCAGCTCCAGTCCAGGACTGAACTCACGCTGTCTCTCCTTAAAGACTTCACCGCTATTGGGGAAGAAATATACTGTGAGGAGCTGCTCTCACAGGGTCTTCCACTCCTCTTCTCCATTATCAAAACTAGCAAGGTAACCTTAACAAAACCATCACCAAAAACATCATGTGAATGTTAGAAGTGTGATGCTACATTTCAAGAATCATCAGCCAAGTGAAATATTTGAAATGAGACTTGTTTCATATTTGTCCATATGTTCTTTTTTATTAAATTCAGAGTAAGGACATCCGTAAGCAGCTGGCAGTCATCTTTAGCCACTGTGTTTGCTCTACAGCCGTCCCATCTATTCTGGCAGTGAAGGACACACCTACAGCTCAGCTGGGTAATATACTGTAGATCACCACGCAACATACTTTACTTACACTCACACTATTGTTCAAAAGTTTTGGGTTGATAAGATGTTTTTACTTTTTTGAAAGTCTCTTATGTTCATCAAGGCTGTGTTTATTTGATCATACAGTATTACAGTAAAAACAGTAATATTGTTAAATATTATTACAATTTAAAGGGTTAGTTCACCCAAAAATGAAAATAATGTCATTAATTACTCACCCTCATGTCATTCCAAACCTGTAAGACCTTCGTTCATCTTCGTAACACAAATTAAGATATTTTTGATGAAATCCGATGGCTCAGTGAGGTCTCTATTACCAGCAAGTTAATTTACACTTTTAAACACCCATAAAGGTACTAAAGATATATTTAAAACAGTTCATGTGAGTACAGTGGTTCTACCTTAATATTATAAAGTGACGAGAATACTTTTTGTGTGCCAAAAAAACAAAATAACGACTTTTCAACAATATCTAGTGATGGGCGATTTCAAAACACTGCTTCGAATCTTTTGTTCTGAATTAAGGTACTTGCTGGCAATAGAGGCCTCGCTGAGCCATCGGATTTCATCAAAAATCTCTTTCTTACGGTCTTCAACGGTATCCTTGTTGAATAAGATTAATGAATAAAAAAAAAAACTAACAAAAAAAAAACTTTTTGGACTTTTAAAGCACCAGTAACATCTCATTGTATGACATTCAGCATCAAAAATATGTCATGTGATGTTAATAAGTACGGTGTCACCCTCACAGATGCTCATTTTCTGAATAACACTGAGATGTCTGATGTGATATTTGTGGTGGAGGGAAGGCCATTTTATGCGCACAGAGTTCTGCTCATGTCTGCTTCACAGAGGTGGGTCTCTTACTCAAGCTGATTTTAATGTAAACGCCTTAAAATCAGTTACGTGATTGGTTAAGCTGTATATGTGTTTCATTTAAGGTTCAGAGACTTGCTGGGTCTCTACAGGAGCAATGGCACATCAGACCACATGGCCATTGAAATCACTGACATAAAATACAGCACATTCCAGGTAACCAAGAAACCTCGGCCTAAACATACACAACAAACATATATATGACATGTAACATTCGAAATGTTTATTTCAGATGATGATGGCACATCTGTACTGTGGAGGAATAGAATGTTTAGACGTGTCTGTGCCTGATTTGCTGGAGGTAAGAAAAACATGTCATGGACATACAGCATATACACAGTACAGTACTGTATAAATATATTTCTGTAATTAAATTTAAAGACTTGGCATTAAAAATGTGAATAAAACATGTCAACTTAAGCTGAGATGCATTATGTCATATCCTGTACAGCTTCTGCCTGTGGCACACTCATTCCAGCTTCCAGTTTTGAAGAGACACTGTGAAATCCTCTGCTCAGAGAGAATAAACCTCAACAACGCTGTGAACATCTACCAGACTTCCAAAGTATGCACATACAGCTTACCTGAGCATATTCATTGTTTCAGCATCCAGCTTCAGTCTGTTGATGTCATCTGTGTGTTTTGTTGTGTGTTGTTGAGCAGGTGAGTGAGGCAGTGGAGCTGGCAGTGTTCTGTGAAGGCTTTTTCCTGCAGAACATGGTCAGTCTTCTGGACTGTGAGCAGTTTGAGGAGCTGCTGCTGGGTTCTGACTGCAGCGCTGCATTGGATCCAGATGCACTGGATGGGCTTCAGGCTACACTGGCTTCACGGCTGCACTCAATCTGTGGCCCATGTCGAGCTTGAGCGCATGAGGGAAAAACATTTGAAATTACAGATGTGGTTAACAAAGCTCACATTTGCAGGCAGGCGTGTGAAGTCCTCTACCAACACATGGTTTAGATGTTTGTTCTCCAGGTGGCATCTTTATAATTCCTGATTTTTGCCTGTAATTCCTATTCAGTGCCAATTTTTTAATGTGATGTGTGAGCTATTTATTACAGTTTTTAAGACTTAAATGATGATATAATATATAAAATTGTTTCCTAAAATTGTGCTTTGGTCATGGATGATGAACTTAAATGTGGATTGAGGAGGTGTTTGATCATACCGCAGTATAGATGGGCTTTACACTTTTTTTTTAACAAGCTACCCATGTGCTTCTGAGAAATAGTTATGTAAACTGCAGTATTAGCGCCCCCCAGTGGTCAAAGTGTCCTACACCTGCCTACGAAGATTTATAAAAAATGTACATAGTAGTATTGTAGATACTTTTGTATTCTTATTTCACAAGTGTAAATATATTTCTAATATGCAGTATCAATGGTACGGAGATATCTTGGGATCAATAAAAAAAAATAAATTATTTGATATAACATTTTTCATGCAGCAATCAAATGGTACAAGTAATTTTAAAATGACTAATAAACATGAAAACAATACATTTGTATTCTGATTTTTTTTCCCGTCTTCTTATGCTAGCATATAGGGAGTAGGCAGGATTTGCAGTTTTAGGTAGGCCACATCTGAAAATTTTTATAGCATGCAAATAGGATTGTCAGAAGTTTGGGATACCTAAATATGCACAAATGTACCTCACGCAACAGATTTCCGGCAGACATCTGAGGCAGCGTAACAGTTTAATGATCTACAGCAAAACAGAGCGAGCTTTGGTGAGAATTAAAACAAATATTAAATTACTACAGTAGTAATTTCTCGCTAAAAATCACATCAGAAGTGGAAAACGGTGGTCAAAAATTTACATTTACACACAAACTGACCAAAAACCACAACTTTCAGACACCATCTTTCTTTTTCTAGCTCAACTGTCACCGAATGGAAAACATAGGATTGTGGGATTTCAAAGGCAGTGAAGGATACATCTATGCTGACTTCAAAAATCAATCAGATGAAGGTATCTCAGGAAACAGGAAGTAAAGCTGACATTGGATTCGGAAGTGCCTTGATGCCTTCCTACCTTGGAATGCATCTTCTGAAGGCAGCATTTTTAAGTTTTCGGATGCAGCCGTTGACAGGCACATAGGACATAGGACATCGGACAGAATGCAATTATTGGACAAACATTTTTTGATCCTGAGATTTCCACAGAAGATATTTGTATAGTCTAATATTTAGACCACTTTTGATTGCTATCAGGAAGTGAAGAGAGTTTCAACCAGTATAACAAAAAGTGTTTATAAAAAAATTGCCTACCCTACCTTTAATATCCAAATGTTAGTGAGAAGAAATATAAAAACAACTTTTACATGCGATGGACATCAGATATGCTCATCTTTGCTTTGAAAGCACCTTGAGTAAAACAGCTCTATTAATGATTCACATACAAAAGATGCAACCCGTTTTACAGAATACGGAAGTTTATTGCGCATAAACCCCATTGTAATTCATGTCGTGAATATGTTGCACAAAACCATCAAAGATGATTTCTCCCCACAGGATGAGAAATTCTCACTGACATTTGTAGACGGGAAAATCGTGCATATCATCACATTATGTTGCCACTGCATGATTTTGTGGGAGAAGATGCCCCCCTTAAGAACAATGTGCATTATTAAATTGTAACACAAGTTTAATATAAAACATTTTCAGCTGGTTAAACTTAGAAATGAAAGTTTACCTGCTGCCTTAAAATTGTGAGAACTCAACTTTCAACTCAAAAATAGTCAAGACAACGCATTACTTCAAGAAAAAAAATAAACTTATGTGATGCATGTAATTAAGTAATGCATTGTCTTGACTATTTGTAAGTTGAAGTTTTGAATAACCTATGACAGCTAAAGCATGAATCCCTGTAAAAGAGATTTATCTAAAAGGCAAGTTTATTTTATTGTAGCTATACAGGCATATGAATATTTACATATTGCCCATATTTTATTTGAGGATATGTCATAATCTAGCAACTCTGAATTCAAATTGAATGATTTCACTTCATTAACCTATAGGGCTTTAATGAATGGCAAAGATGTCTGAAATGTACAGTACATCTATATCATGGAATTACTGAATAATAACCCCATAAATGCGTACAATTTAAATTAAAAATACATACATGCCACTCTGGGCCTTTTTTGCCAATTCTGGGGTGACCATCTTACCCCAAGGGACTAATTTTATCGTTTTACTTGAAAATAAAAATATGTTCTCCACAATCTAAAAACATTGTGTCTACAAATCCCTCATTAACAAATCCACACAAAAAACTTGGATATTCAACACCTCAAAACTGTTTGGACTAACAATCTTACAAATGTTGATCTTCAGATGAAATGACAAAATAAAGAAGAACATATTTTGTGCCATCTATGGTCAACAGAATACAAATAAGGTCTTCAGCTTGCCTCATCTTACCCTGCGTTGCTGCGTATATGAGCAGAAAACAGCAAACACACATACAACATTCCAAAGTCAATGGATTTATTTCCGTTGCACTGAAGTTGTTCACAGTAGTTACAAGGGGATACGTTAGCGGCGATTCTATTTTTCCCGCTCTGTATTAATCAAATCCGTGATACATTACAATCCAGCTCTCCCAAAGTACAAAATAGGAAGGACAACAATGTGTATTGCTTAGATTACATCTCCACTTATTCTCCACGCTGTATGTTCCCATAAGTGATCATGTGTTATGACATCCCAGACCCCCATCCCGAGATCATGATGCAGTACAGCATGTGGCGAGAAAGCGTTCACGATAAGGGAGATGAGAGAAAAACGACAAACTGAAAATGAAGGCATGATAATGGGGGAAACAATTCGATGATAAAAAAGGTGAAGGGGAGGAGAAATTTAACATCCATAACATCATGCAAATTAAAGCCAAATGTCGGACATGCAATACGAGAGATAGAGTCAGGAGCCGCAGGATCCCCTTGATGGTTTTAAGAAAGTCGTTTGCCCAAAGTTGTCTATTTACAACATGTGATTTGAGCATGTCCACCTGTTTTACACGCACAATGAGATGAGTGACAAATATCAATACTTCATTATCCCTCACCCCCCCCCACCCTCACCCTAAAGAGGCTAGTCTACATTCTTAAATTACCAGTAAATAATTTAACATATACTACAAGCTCTTTATTCTGGTCAAAGCCGGGAAAGAAAGAGTGCTTCATTCACAAAATCGGATAAGTGTTATCGTACACAAAACACAAGATCCTTCAAACAATCTGACGAGTCGCCCTGATGCAAACAATAAAATCTTCACCACCCGGTTTTGTATATATAAATATTCCCCAGCTGAATAAATTAAAAGACAAAAACACATAAATAAGTTACAAAAAAGAAAAAATCTCTAAAAAGGTCTCTGAATCCTGCAGATGTTTCTCAATAAAAATTAAACACAAAATAAATAAAAATCGAAAATTGACATCAAGAGTAACCCTTGAATACATTAAGCATAACGGTCATTCAAATCTAACATTTCATGAACGCTACATGAGAAAAAAAACAGGATGTGGCAACACAATTCATCTAAGCAATGTCACTCATAGACATTTGTTACATAAGGAATATTTTAGTCTGTACAACAGAATAGATCATTTACTGTGACGCCCCCCCCTCCCACCCCTGTATCCCAGTCCATGGTTCACACCGAAGTTCTTCCCATTATTTTTCAAATAGGTTCTCCAAATCTTGTACAGCAATGACACTTGAGTCCATAAAATGTTTTAAATTCTTCATTTCACAAAAAAGACTACAATGAAAAGAATACAATCCAACAACGGTCCTCGAGGGCAACTCCTCAAACACGTGCGTTATGATGTCCAGAGTTCCATTCGCCATTTGTCCTTTTGTAATGTCCTGTATGTACTGTACGTTTGTGTGTGCATTAGCAGAGAGAGGGGATAGGAGAGAAGATGAGCAAGGATTTAAAAAAAAAAAAAAAAAAGAAAAGAAGAAAATCTGAAAGTTTAAATAAAAAAGATGAATTGTTGGTTAGCTTATTGAGAATTCATAAACATCTTTATTTTAAGGCTTCACTCCAAATCCTTGGAAATGTGTGGCTGTATGTACAGTAGCTGCAGGAGGAAGGAGCTGAGGAATAGGTTGGAACAGCTCTTGTTGGTGTTTGGGGTGTTTAGATGCATCAGAATGAGGAGTTTCCCTCAGCTGCTTGTACTGAACTTCCTGTGTAATGTGCCTTCCATCAATGTGCCATACATGAATCTTGTGCAAGAGCAGGACTTGGGCTTTAACACGTTTTCTGGATAATTCCTGGTAGCAGAAATAAATAAAGGCATCATAAAACAGAATTTAACAAAACACTGTGAAGAACAAACAACACTGGAGAGAAAAAAAATATATATGTGTGTGTGTCTGTAGGCGCCTTTTATAAAGTGTCGGGTCAGTACATACAGTACTTCAATATTCATTCCATTATATAAAACTTTGTAGAGGCTTGGTTAAAACCAGCTTGAGTCAACAACATCCTTTCAGTATTCACTGGATTCTTTTATTTTTATTTTATTATTTTATTTTAAAACTAGTAATCTAGTATTTCTCCTGGTTTTAAGGTTGTTCCTGTGTCCCAACTGATGGTGCCATCTTGGCTTTGTCTTGGCCAGACGGACATTTGGAGTCATTAGGCTCAGGCTCGTGTCTCTTGCTGTTGGCATGCTTGGGCGTGCCGGGCGGATGGGACACCTGCCCGTTCTTCTCATCTGAAAAGAGCTGTTTAATTACGTCAAAGAAGTTACTCAATGGGCTGCCTGGGTGCACAGACGGGAGAAGAGGAGAAGAACAAGAAAACAAGAAAGGAGAGAGAGAAAGACAGAGAACAAATACATGAACAATGAGGATCACAGACGAGGCAAGGTGAGATGATGAGAGGCAGGATGAGACTGCATAAACTGGAGACAAAAAGCCATGTATATGACATGGATACAGCACACATCTGCAGGCATGTTCAACGGTTTGACAGTACAGCTGTATTAATGTTCAAAGGTCTTATTGTGGTAGTGAGTATCTGTGGTTGGGCAGTCTCCATCTGATCTGTGATCTTCACTGGATGGAATGAAAACAGATGTGATTATGTACTAATGAGTGATGAGGTTCAGGCAATAAATTTGAGGTTTGATATATATATATACATACATACACACACACAACCTGAATTCCGGAAAAGTTGGGACGGTTTTTTTTTAAATTTGGATAAAATGAAAACTAAAAGACTTTCAAATCACATGAGCCAATATTTTATTCACAATAGAACATTGATAACATAACATGTTTAAACTGAGACATTTTACAATTTTATGCACAAAATGAGCTTATTTCAAATTTGATGCCTGCTACAAGAATTTGGTCCCATTCTCGCCTGATATAGGTTTCCAGCTGCTGAAGAGATCGTGGTTGTCTTTGACATATTTTTTGTTTAATGTTGCTCTAAAACCTTTATATACCTTTCAGCATTCATAGTGCCTTCCAAAACATGCAAGCTGCCCATACTGTATGCACTTATGCACCCCCATACTATCAGAGATGCTGGCTTTTGAACTGAACACTGATAACACGCTGGAAGGTCTCCCTCCTCTTTAGCCCGGAGGACATGGCGTCCGTGATTTCCAACAAGAATGTCAAATTTGAACTCATCTGGCCAAAGAACACTTTTCCACATTTTAAATGGGCCTTGGCCCACAGGACACGACAGCGCTTCTGGACCATATTCACATATGGCTTCCTTTTTAGCATGATAGAGCTTTAGTTGGCATCTTCAGATGGCACGGCGGATTGTGTTTACCGACAGTGGTTTCTGGAAGTATTCCTGGGTCCATTTAGTAATGTCATTGACTCAATCATGCCGATAAGTGATGCAGTGTCATCTGAGGGCCCGAAGACCACAGGCATCCAATAAAGGTCTTCAGCCTTGTCCCTTACACACAGAGATTTCTCCATTTTCTCTGAATCTTTTGATGTTATGCACTGTAGATGATGAGATTTGCAAAGCCTTTGCAATTTGACGTTGAGGAACATTGTTTTTAAAATATTTCACAATATTTTTACGCACTCTTTCACAGCTCTGCCCATCTTTACTTCTGAGAGACTCTGCCTCTCTAAGACATCCCTTTTATAGCTAATCATTTTACAGACCTGATATCAATTAACTTAATTTGTTGCTAGATGTTCTCCCAGCTAAATCTTTTCAAAATTTCTTGCTTTTTCAGCCATTTGTTGCACCCGTGCCAACTTTTTTGAGAGCTGTAGCAGGCATCAAATTTGAAATGAGCTCATTTGGTGCACAAAATTGTAAAATTTCTCAGTTTAATTGTGAATAAAATATTGGCTCATGTGATTTGAACGTCTTTTAGTTTTCATTTTATTGAAATTTAAAAAAACATCCCACTTTTCTGGAATTTGGGTTGTGTATATATATATATATATATATATATATATATATTCTTCATTGATGTATATTCACACACAATTTAGAGTGTGTGTGTGTGTGTGTTTTTATATATACAGTTCACTTACTAACTGGTTTATAAGAGTCATGTGTTTGGGAATCAGACTACACTGGTGACAGACTATGTTTTGGATGAAATGAAATATAATGGCTTATGATAGTCTTTTGTTCAGGAATTGGACTACACTGTTTGCAGCGTTTGTTAGATGACCCGATATAAGTGTCGGGTCTACCCTGGTTTCTGTATGTTTCTCTCTGTATGCCGTTGTGCTGTTGTTGGTGTTTTAAAGGAACTGGACTGGTTCCCAATCCTACTCTAATTAAATTTGTCTTCATTATATAACAATTATAAATGGTGCTAAAACTTCTGAACTAAATGGAATCATGAACAAATTTCAAATTTCATTATGTATTGCATGAATTAACAAAGAATCATAATGGAATCCAATCATTGTCAGAGAATATATTTACACCCTGGTACATATACAGCTAAATATATTCATGCTAAATTCATTATTTCTGCTTTAAATCAAAGGTAACCAAACCAAAAATAAAACCTCATAAATGGCTTGAAATGTAGTGGTACAATTGTTGCAGATTCTGAATACACCTGACGGCCAGCTCAGAAGGATTAACTACACACCCTATTTGACACCAACACAGGCTTGCAAACCATCACCTCTTTTTCCAATTTCATAAGTGGCTGAGCAGCAGTGGCCCCGATAGCACAGGCTGTAGCATTGCAGACTGTGGCCTATGTGAACACTAGAGTATATTGCCTTAGTTACAGAGCTTGTCTCTGAGTCTCTCAACACAATCTGGACTCCTCACAACATCATGACAGAAAGCTCGAAACTGCCACTTCTCTAGAAGACAGGCTGCTTTGCCACAGCCTAAGAGACTCTCAAAGAGATCTGACAGCTGTAGCAGCTTCGAGACACACAGGAAACTGCTTCAGGATTTCTACTGTGAGCCATTACAAATGATCAGCTCCAGTACAGCATGGCTATTTTTCTCTTATGGGGAATGTTCTGAGCTGCAGTGAAATATGGACAAAAGTATTGGGACACACCTCTAAATTACTGAAATCATTTTCAGTCAGACCCATTGCCACAGGTATATAAAAATCAAGCACCTAACCATGCAGTCTACATTAAAAAAGGGGAGGGAGGGCAGCTTTTGAAGAGTTCAGTCAATTCAAGCATGGTACTGTGATAGGATGCCACCTTTGCAATAAGTTAGTTTGTGAAATTTCATCCCTGCTAGATATTGCATAGTCATCTGGACTATTATTGGAAAACGGAAATGTTTAGGAAGAGCAGCAACTCAGCCAGGAAGCTGAAGACTACGTAAAGTCACAGAGCTCTAGGCTAAACACAGTGGATTTATGTCTCACCCTAAAAATTACACAACCAGGTTAAGGTAATATGAATTGACATCATATTAAAATTAATGCTTATGGCATCTTATGACCTGCATCTTTATATATATATATATATAAAAAAAAGCAGCTGAAACTGCAAATGAGCTCTGAGAACTATGCAATTGAGGCATTATTTTATTGTTCCTAAGATCTTGTGTGTTAGTGGGATCACATTTTTGACAAAAAATGGCTAATGACAACTCTATTTCTTTAAAATTACTTTTAATCCAATAGTAAACCCAAAACATTTTGAGCAGAATTTACTTGTTTTAATACTCATACTGTATTTATAGGGCCTTACATAAGTAGGTCACACTGAGCAAACTAGTCCCTTTAGTATTCTGCTCATTATATAGTGACTCTACAGATGATTATTTCTACTGTAAAAGTCCCAAATGATCAACATGAAAGAAGTGTTTAGAGAGAAGAGGTGCTGAGATGCATGCTAACATGATCTTCAAATAGAAAACCTGGTTTAACAGACTCATAAGAGCTGCTGATTAAATGTCTAAATTAATGAGGCCTTTCACCAAAGTGATTCAGATGCAACAATCGACCCACAAAACAAAGTAGAATGATGCAAGAATTGAATACGGAGAGAAAAACAACATGAAGTATGTATGAAGCTTTCATCACTCTAGAGAATTTAAACTTTCATGGACTGTCCTATCAAGTGAGATCATGCACACACACTCCCACACACATCTGTGCATATGTGCATTTAAAGTGTTTAGTTCACCCAAAAATGAAAATTCTGTTATCATTTACTCGCCCTCATGTTATTCCAAACCTATAAGACTTATGTTCTTCTTCGGAACACAAATGAAAATATTTTCAATGAAACATGAGAGATTTCTGTCCCTCCATTGAAAGTTCATGCAACCAAAATTTAAAAAAGAAATTGTAAAAATAATCCATACGAATCAAGCAGTTTAATCAGTCTTTTGAGAAGACATAAAAGCCTAAATTAAATCTGTTCATCATTTAAAAGGCTAGGTCATCCAAAAATGAAATTTCTGTCATTAAGTACCCACCCTCCCGTTGATGACCTTGATGACCTTTGTTCATCTTTGGAACACAAATGAAGATATTTTTGATGAAATCCGAGAGGTTTTTTATCCTCCATAGAAAGCAACCACATTCAAGGTCCAGAAAGGTATTAAAGACATTGTTAAAATAGTCAACGTGACTGCAGTGGTTCAACCTTAATGTTATGAAGTGACGAGAACAATTTTTGTGCGCAAAAACAAAAAAATAACGACATTATTCAACAAATTCGTCTCTCCACTGTCATTCTCCCATGCTATTTATGTTGCAGCGCTTCCAGGTTCCACGTCAGAACGCCGGCTCAGTATTGACAAACGTAAACAGCGTAGGAGAATGTCAGGGGAGAGACGAATTTGTTGAATAAAGTCGTTATTTTTGTTTTGTTTTTGTGCACAAAATGTATTCTTGTCGCTTCATTAAGGCTGAACCACTGTAATCACGTCGACTATTTTAATGATGTTTTTACTACTTTTCTGGACCTTGTGGTAATTTCATTGCTTTCTATGGAGGATAAAAAACCTCTTGGATTTCTTCAAACATATCTTGATTTGTTTTCCGAAGATGAACGAAGGTTTTACAGATTTGGAATGACATGAGGGTGAGTAATTAATGACAGAAATTTCATTTTTGGGTGAACTGACCCTTTAATACAATTGTGTCTCTTCTACTTTTTGATGCGCTAAAGATTAGCATTTTTTTTTTAAAGAGGAAAAGAAGTCTTATGGTTTTGGAACAACATGAGGGTGAGTAAATGATGTCAGAATTTTCATTTTTGTGTGAACTAACCCTTTTAAAGGGTTTTCTGTGTATAAGTGCCACGCATGGGACACCGTGTGTATGACAAAGTGACGTACACCGTGGCAGAAGAGTTAAAATAGACCTCTTACCACCCTTTGAACGCTTTCCTGTCAAAGGAACATGACATATTACTGTAACATGTCTGATCAAATAAAATATTCAGCCTATAATGACATTCTCAATGCACCCTATTGACTTTACAGTAATGACATGAACTCAGTGATTAAATTTTCTTGCACAGATGTTTATTACGTGGCCACATCTGTTGAGAGTGAAGCATGCTGGTGCTCAGTGCTGTGCAGGTCTGCTCACGGTCAGTAAGGACAGGACACTCAAGCTCACGTGCCCGTTCACTCAACAGCCGCCGTGACCAAGAGCCGTGGGAGAGCAGGGGGTGAAGGGCAAAGCCAGGGGGAAGGGATGGACGTGACTGACAGGGTGAGAGGATGGCACATCTTTAAAGCTACACTGGTGATGGGTCGTGATCCTGATAACAGCTCTTCTTTAAGACAGTCCAAATGTATGCAGAATGTAGGTTATACTGTCCACAATAATTTTCTGTATGAAACATGGGACGCATAGATGACCTGTTACATTTGCTAAAATCTGCAGTATTCAACCAAAGCGCACAGTGACAGGCATTGTACCTCACTATACAAAATGTCCAAATTGACCTTCCATTTCAAGAGTAATGAATGAACCAGTATACCAATACTAGCACATTGTATACTGCCTACTATTTTTAAAAGATAGTATGTGAAAGGCTGGAATACAACACACAACTTTTGCCCAGACTTTGCCCCAAATTTCAGTTTGGACGAGTCAACGCTAGTTGCTGAATGAAGATTTCACAGAAAATAATGTAGTGTATTACAGGCAAAATTTTTAGCTTCAGATTATGATTTCATCCAGTCGGATGATATCAGGCATGTAAATTTTGAGTTGATTTTAAAACACATGCAATGAGGCGCATGTTTCTCACTGTTTGTTGTGTTCCAAACTACTTGAAATTCTGATATTTTGCGATCCTTAGTCATTTAGTGTATGATGCATTTTTATCTGTAATCATTTACAAAGCCGGCAAGTACACACTTGAAATTTTAAAATCTGATCAGAAGTCATGCAGTGCATTCCACCCTTTATGCAGCGCTAAACATTCTAAACTATTACAGTAAACAGTTATTTTGTATTTTTGAACTAATTCTGATGAAAACTATTGTAATTCTTTTAATAAAATAAAGACAGAAATGTTACAAATTGTAGTTAATATTGCTTATAGTTAAATTAAATTTTCAATCTAGTTAAATTCCAATACACTGGAAATGGAAGTTGAACACATTGCATTGTGGGATACAGTACCCAGTGCAGTGTGCATACTTTGGCATATGCAAGTCATTCAGGTATTTTATGTACAAGGAAAATGTGCTTATTGTGCACAGTAGACATACAATAATGCAGAAATGAGAGAGATATTGCTTTTGAAAAGTAAGGATTTGTCCAGCAGAGGGAGCTGTAACAGGGTCTTCACCATGTGCACAAACAGCCATATGAGAAGACAGCCAAAGGATTTCTCTGTTCTCTTATTTCATCATCTCCAGCAGGAACCACAGTCTAGCCCATCACATTTATGCTCGTAAAACGAACAGTTTGAAGCCACATTCATTTAATTGGGACACAGGTTTGATTTGAATATCTGCGAGAAATTTCCTGGATATGGATATAAACCCTTGTTAATACACGCGAGGGGGCTCTAGCATGCTCTCTGAGCGTGTGTGACAGCTAAGGAGAGTGTGTGCGTGTGTGCCAGTGCCTTGCAATGCAGTTCTGTGCAATGTACTTTGATAAGGTCAAACGTGTATTTCCAGCACCTTTAAATAAGACATCACATCCGACATTAATGGAACAGAGGATACATTGTGTCTAACCCTTTTGAGAAGTTTATTTTCATATTAACGGCCTGAAAATGTCTTTGAAACCACCTCTAACAATAGTTAGATACTGGAAAAACTCATTTGACCTTGATGGGTGTGTGCAGCGTTCAGTGCTCTGCAAGGGTGGGCTAGGCGCCATGCATGTTCAGGATGCTGTGTAAGAGAGCAGAAAGAGAAAGAAAGAGAGAGCCAGAGGAAGAGGTGTGTCAGTGGAGTGATTGGCCACTCACCAGACAGCTGCTGGACACCAGGCTGGTCATGTGTACTTAACAACTGAGCCTGAATCGTCTCCACCACCCGCTTGAAGCGTCGACTGGGACCTGCGGGGGACACGCAAACACAGACAACATCTCTTTGAATGTTTCGCATTGATCCTGTACAGACTGGTACATGTGTGTCTTTTGAAATAAATGTACATTTATGCTGATACATCCTGGGTTTATTCTCCCTAGCGGCTGCCTCATAAAGACTAATGGGATGGGGCTGATTTTTATGGTGCATTTGGCCCACGGCTGAGTTTATGACACGTGCACACACATACATTCTTTAAAATGCGTGACTTTAAGAACAAGATTCAGTCCCTTTTGTGTAGCCAAGAGAGCAAAAACGAGGAAAGGGGGAAATGAAAAGCGAGGAACAGGGTGTGCGGTAATGGCACCAGCAGCGTGGGATCTTTTTGGATTGTCCTTTGAAACACAGCAGGTTGAAAATGCATAGTGATTACCAGGAGGCAAAAAGGCCTCTTTTAGTTTAATTTTTTCCATTACCCCCTCGAGCAGTTGGTCTATTTCCAGCGTGAGAGAGGGGGAGTGTAATGGAGGAAGGGAACCGCTAGCGGAACGAGAGAGAGAAAAATTCTCTCACCACTGCGACAGACAAAGTTCAACATCATCAACCAGCCTCTCCATCACACACACACACACACACACACACACACATATCCCTGTGCATTTCTATTGGCTGCCAGTGAGTTTATGACATCAAAATGGGCTTCTCACTGTCGGCATGGTTACCTGAGAGCAGTGTAAAAGTGACAGAATAGATGCCGTTCTCCTTGGTGGCAGCCGTGCTTTCGGTGTAGGTGATGTCCACCTGGAACTTCACTGGTTTTTGGAACACGGTGGGGCCGGCCGTGGACTTGTATTCTGCCCGGAAACTCGTTTGAGACACCACACTGTGGCTGAGGCTGGGAATCTAAAATAATAGGACAGAGGTCTTAAATGTCTTAAAAGTATCAATCACCCTAAAATGAATATTATTGCCTTTAGAATCCAATGTCTTTCTTTTTTCTTAAGGTGAATTTTTCTAGAATATCCAGGATATTCTTTTCAATACAATGACAATGAAGGAGGTATCATAAAAGTATCATAAAAGTGGTGCATATGAATGTGCTACATTTCAAGTCTTCTGAAGGCATATGATTTGTGTGAGGAAGAGACTGTAATTGTTCACTGAAATCTAGACGTCCATCTTGGCTCTCTTATGTGCGTCCATGAGGTAAGTTATATCCAATTTGGAATAAAGCTTTATTTTGAGTCAGTCAGTTTTCAATCAGTCAGTTTATACTGTCCACAAAACTGGTCTGAATGATTTGTTCAAGACTTGAAATACAGCACACAAGTCTGATATTTCTGATATTTTTATGATGCTTGTCCATCTTTTTTAAAACTTAAAATACCCATGAAAGTAAGAAAGTCAAACAGGATTGGAATGACATGAGAATGAGTAAATGACAGAATTCACACACTCATTGGAGACTTACAGAGAGAAAGGCATGGACAATATCTGCTTTGATGGAGCTCAGAGGCTTGTCCCGAATCACCACAAAGATCTGCTCCTCCTTTTCGAGGTTAATAAAATTTCCAAACCAAGATTTTTTGGCAAGTCTGTGAGAAGAAAAACAGGAGTGAACAAGACAAAACAATACACAAACATCACTCAACTCATGTACCATCCATCAATCAAGTATACATGTTGCAAGTATAATGTTGCAAAGGTTTGGGGTCGGTAGGTTTTAATGTTTTTGAAAGAAGTCTCTTATGCTCAAAGCAGTAAAACAGTAATATTTATTGTGTAAATATTATTACAGAAATAACTGCTTTATATTTGAATACATTTTAGAATGTAATTTATTCCTGTGATGCAAAAAAAAAAAAAAAAAAAAAGTTTCATCAGCCATCACTCCAGTCTTCACAGTCACATGATCCTTCAGAAATCTTTCTAATATGCTGATTTGGTTCTCAAGAAACATTTCTTAATATCAGTTTAGAAAAAACAGTTGTGCTGCTTTGTGAAGAACAGCAGCAGTTTTTTAAATAGAAATATTTTGTAACCTTATAAATGTCTTTACTGTCAGTTTTGATCTAATGATTTAATAATAATAATACTTACTAACTTGAACTTTTGAATGATATATATTAGGGCTGCACGATACTGGAAAAAACTGACATTGCGATATTTGTTTTTCTGTGATATATATTGCGATATGAAAACAGTTTCACCAGATGACTGAAATAACTCTGGGAAGAATTAATCATTCTGATTTTGTAGGGGAGTGAATCTGTATAGAAAATAATAAACAAATGACAAGCATTAGATAAATACAATAGAACAAAGAAACAAATAAAATAAACAGTGCTTTATGTTTTTCAGTTAAAGGATTAGTTCACTTCAGAATTAAAATTTCCTGATAATTTACTTTTTTTTTGAGGAAAACATTCCAGGATTTTTCTCCATACAGTGGACTTCAATGGTTACCAACGGGTTGAAGGTCGAAAAACTGCAGTTTCAACACAGCTTCAAAGGGTTCTACACGATCCCAGACGAGGAATAAATGTCTTATCTAGTGAAACAATTGATCATTTTCTACAAAAAAATAAACATTTATATACTTTTTAACCACAAATGCTTGTCTTGCACTAGCTCTCCGATGAGCCACGTATTACGTAATCACGTTGTAAAGGTCACGCGTGACGTAGGTGGAAGTACCACGGAAGGGTTTTGAACTAATTGAACTAAATTGTCATATACAATATGCTAGCTAGTGCAAGTATATACCAATTAGGTCAAACTTTGACCTGTGGAGGGCAGTAATATACTTAGTGTCTACACTGCCGGAATTCTAATAGAGAAGAAGAAGAAGAGAGAGAGCTAGTTCAAGACGAGCGTCTATGGTTAAAACTTTATTTTTTTTAGAAAATGGCTGATCGTTCACTAGATAAGACCCTTATTCCTCGTCTGGTATTGTTTAAAGCCCGTTGAAGCTGCACTGAAACTGTAATTTTGACCTTCAACCGTTTGGGGCCAATTGAAGTCCACTATATGGAGAATAATCCTGGAATGTTTTCAGCAGAAACCTTAATTTCTTTTCGACTGAAGAAAGAAGGACCTGGACATCTTGGATGACATGGGGGTGAGTAAATTATCAGGAAATTTTTATTTGAAAGTGGACTAATCCTTTAATCACGGATCAATTATGATCCCTATACTTGACATCGCACATGCTGCGATGTGGCTATCGTGGATGCACACATCGTGATATCTATGTTAAATCTATTTATTGTGCAGCCCTAATATATATATTTCAGCTTCACCAATAGTGAAGAACAGTTGGCAGAAGAATTTCAGACTATCAAATGGTAAGTTTGTTCAAAAATGTTAGTTCACAGTGAAAACATATCGAGGTTCCCCCGGAGAGCTTGGCTGAATTTCTCTCAAAGTGAAATACAGACTGAATGCTGTCGAGATGGGAGTTAGTAAGTTGTCAGTCAGTTGATGTGTCTCTAGGACATAGCAAGAAATAAAAACATGTATGACTTAAAAAGTGACATTATACAGGCTGTCGAACAATTCAAAACTTACATGATATATATGCTGTGCAGCACCATGCAAACCTCAAAAACAATTATTTCAATTTTGCATTTAAAATTCGAGAGTTAACGAGAGTATTGGTAATCTAGAATAAGATGACAGGGTTTGTCACAATACAGGATTAGTTGACAACTGAAAAGGCTGGGGAGGTCAATGAAAAGTTACTAAAACCTTTCAATAAAAAGGCCTGTATGGAGGTTTGAATGCTGGCATATGGCTCATTTCTCAGCCCTGCTTGAAATCAATGGGATTTTACCACAGTCAGTGACTATCAAGGCCATCTTTGAGCCAGCCAACATAACGTGACACTAACTCACCAAAAACTTGGGAAAAAACAGAAGAAAAATAAGAGGAAAACATTTCAGAAGAAAGTTTCCACTGTGGTGCCGCTCTGTGTGGCTGTGAAGCTAAGTGGAACTAAAACACTGAATTATTCACGACGAACTATTCCCTGATAATGTCTTTAGCAACAAACTAGGCTAATGGGGCCAGGAACAGTATTTGGACCACCACATTAACTTTTGCTGCAGAGTTTTCAGAGCTCCTTTCGACTCAAAATAAAATCTGGAGGAAAAAAAAAAGTATAAAGAGCAAAAGTTAAGTGTCTTAATTAAGCAAGCTTTAATTGAGTGTTGGTGATTTAACTCTAAACCGCTCAGGTTAACACAAAAAGTGATGCATTTAGCCCCACACCAAGCAGAATAATGAATATTGTACTATCATTCAATTATAATTAAGTATTATTTTAATGTTTCTTTCACACTTTGTGATTTAATAAAACTGCATATTTTACTTGATTGTCTTTGAAAATAGCTAATACTTACTCGGGGGAAGACTCTGGTGTTAGGTTGGACATTTCCTCTTGTGTGGGAACTGGAAAGAGACAAAGCGAACAAGCCTCAGTGGAATTTGCATCATACTCTATATCCAGAGAGATTAGACATTCACAACCTGAGGAGGGGAATGCTGATTAACCACAGCTAATTACTCCAAACCTGCAGAGATTAAGAGTAATTCAACCCCCCCTTCTATCAGCTCATCTGATCCTCTCCCCGGTAGAAGAGGGAAAGAGGAACAGCTGGAGGTGAAGGGAAATGCTTGTGGAATTTTCATTATCATTACTAGATTTATCATCAGATATAGCTGATAATGGAGTATCATTGAGTTTATTACCCAGCGATCTGTAAAATCAGTCCTTAGAGAATATACCTCACTAAGAGGGGAACATCAACTGAAAACCGCAATAAAAAAGGATTAGCAAGCATAATTCTTTTCCTAAAATGCTTTCTATATGCACATAGGCTATGGTGCTTTACTTTGCACCTGATCCTGCATTTCACTGCTTTAGTGCCATACATAACTAGGGTTTTATTATATAATATCCAATATCTTGGTACCAATCTTATAATTCATTTTATGCATGCACATTTCTGCAATTTTTTACATTTAGATTCATGAATTAACATCATGTTGATGTAAATGTGCCAAATTGAGTCAAAATGGCAAATTTTCATCTGCAGTCCCTGGGCAGGTTAATGTTAAAGGGTGAAAAAACTGCTTCAGGATGTTTCTGCCACTGCTGGTACCTTGTAGTTTCCTGCGGTGGAAACGTGGTGAGCCAAGGAAGCTGTTCTTAATGGAGTTGAGGCGTGTTCTCCACGGCATGCCTCCAATGGAGGGGCTGGGGGGTGGCGTTGGGCTAGGGGTCCCCGCTGGGCTCTCCTTAGGCGTGTGCACCGGCGTTCCTTTTGGAGTTGGCAAGGGGCTGCCCCTTGGGGAGGGGTGGGGCGTAACCTGTATGGTGGGGATAGATTTGCCGTTGTGGTCAGTCCCGGCCAGCGGGTGAAGGTGGTGAAGCCGGATGGGCGAAAGGGGAGAAAGGGGAACAGAGAGCTTGGGTGGCACCGTAAGTGGTGGGCGGCGCACTTTCGGGCTGCCAGGCATTGGCAGGGGCATGGGTTGGCAGGGTGTAGAAGGTTCCGACTTGGCCGCAGATAGCACTGCCGTTGTGTTAGGGAGCGGGTTGGACCTGGTGGCCTGCAGGGGCTTGTCTGCAACTTTGGGCTTGGCTGGAAGTGTCTGAGTTTTGTTGTTAGGCTGATGGGCATCTGTCTTTGGTTGAAAGGTTTTGGGGGAGTGGGGGCCTATGCCGTTCAGCCGGGACACAGGCGCGTGGGTGGGGCTGTGGTTAGGCGACTGCGTGAGTTCTGCGGATTGTGGAGGAACGGCGAACCGCCGCATGGGCTAGAAGAGCGCATGCACAGAGCCAGCAGCATAAAAAGAGCCAACACAGCCCATACACACAACACACGGCCCGGTAGTTAACAGGCATTACGGCGCAGACGCACACACACACACCAACACCAAACATGAAAGGATGGTGAACATAGCACCGGTGATGAGAGGTGAGGGAGGAAATGCAGAAAGAAAGAAAGAAAAAACATGCCATTAGCACAACCAGCCAAGAGGCAACAAGACAGTGGAAATAAAATGTTCCCAAACCAGTGTTCTCAAAACTAATCAAAACCAGCAACAGAAATTAGCAACAAAAAGCTTCGGGTTGTTGTCGGGATGAAATTAAAGAAGGTGTTGTCAGCATTGACTAAGCAAGCAGGAAATTTGTGCGATGAGCTTTGCTTTAAAAGGACGCTATTGTCAGAATACCTCATATCTTTTGAAATAATCATCATAAATTAAGTAGAAATGCCATAAAATGTGACAAGTCACAGTAGGTACTGACTCAATTCAACAATTAGAGTTTTTCAAGACAATAGCGCCACACGATCGAAATGGCTAGTGAAAATAAGTGCAGTTGACCATTAAACAGAGCATAGAGTACAATGCTGCTGCTGGAGGTATGATATGAGGATGCTGTTTGACAGATGACGCTGTATAATAATAATAATAATAATTGGGTCCGAAACGGGGGGATTGACACAATACGGGCCACTAAAAGTGAAGTGTGTGACTACAATAAGTGAAGGGAAATGCTCATCAAGCATATTGTAAAACATTAAAAAGAAATACAATGGTGTGTTAACTGTACCAGGTGCAACCCTAGCATGAGCATAAGAGCACGAATGCAATAAAATGGATTTTTAAAGCTGTTTCATACTGCTGGGAAGATTCTTCCATGACAAACCTTTAAGTCTGTGTCTGAGCAGTAAAACTAATCTCAGATGAGCTGTATCAGTGAGTTCTTCACAGACTAATTCAAATTACTTCCACCAAGTATGTTCTCTGTTTGAGCCATTTTCATCAGTGAAAGGGCGACACTGCAGCCATTCACCAATTGTAGGACATTTCAAACTGCAGAATATTTGATCAGGATCAGAATTGTCTTTGGGATGAATCATGTAGGGAATTTCTTGATGTAACTCAAGGACTGCATATTGGGAAGTCTTAGTAGTGGATTTGTAATCGGTTAGCCTCTTTAAACAAATCAACTGTAAAAGCTGGCTACATCCAGAGGCTTCACCATTAGTAAGGAACCAGGGATTTTCAAAGGATTTTAACAAGCCATTAGTGACTTGGGCTTCAAATATTTCAAGACAACAAGGCTGTGAATTGGGCATAGTTTAGCATGATTATGCTAAGCATGGTAGAATGACTGGGCTAGAAGTAGTCAAGGTGGGTCGGCAGGGACAGACAGCGATGTTGCTGCAGTATTTGAGTGATATATAATCGACTGTCTTGTTTAACAAAGCTAACAATATACATAACTATCATTAATGCTCCATAATCACTAACAACTATGAGAAATAATCTTTCATATTGCATTATGCCAGAGGTCTTCAAGCAGGGTCCTCTTGTTACATATTTTATAAAATGAAGTGTTGCACTTTAAACCTGGCCTATAATAACATATTATAGGTACCATATTATGTAGGTAACATATGGTACCATATTAATGTATTCACATACTTTTATGCACATACTTTACTGTTCAAAAGTTTGGGGTTGGTAAGATGTCTTAATGTTTTGTTTTGTTTTTAAAAAAAAGTCTCTTATGCTCACCAAGGCTGCATTTATTTGATCAAAAATACAGTAAAACAGTAATATTGTGACATATTATTACAATGGTTTTCTATTTTAATATTTTAAAATGTAATTTATTGCTGTGAAGGTAAAGCTGAATTTTCAGCATCATTACTCCAGTCTTCAGTGTCACGTGATCCTTCAGAAATCATTCTAATATACTGATTTGGTGCTCAAGAAATATTTCCTATTATTATCAATGTTGTGCTTAATATTTTTGTGGAAACCATAATACAAGCAGTCTACTGTGCTTAGCATAATTACTACATTTTTTTCATTGATGAATAGAAAATTTAAAGGAATAGCATTTATTTGAAATAGAAATTGAAAAAGTCTTTTACTGTAATTTTTTAACAATTTAATGTATTTTTTGCTCAATTAAAGTTTTTTTTTTATTATTAAAAAAATCTTACTGACCCCAAAATTCTGAATGGTAGAGTATATATATATATATATATATATATATATATATACACACTATTACAACACACTGCTGTACCACCTGTTGATGCATATATTCATGCTGAATGACTGTAGATCTGATGTGTCTTGTGACATGAGTTTCTCATCAATAGAAATTCTGTAGATAGATGTCATACCAGCTGGCAATGGACAGCAACACACCCAAACTCTTAGAGTAAAACAAATGATTTAGCATGGATAGAGGGCTTACCCGTGGACTGCTGAGGGGACTAGTGGACAGACCAGAAGAAGCTCCGCTGATGGACCGAGACCTAAAGTTACACAACATAGATAGTAATGACATTTCTACCACATGTACAGCACACTGTCGTAACTGTATAGGAGGTTAAGCATGTTGTGTGAGTGAAACATGATTAAATATTTGAGTTTACACTTGGACAGAGACAGCAGTATCACACAAGACCTTTATGTTTCACTATAAACTGCATTTTTGTTAATTATATGTCAACTTTCTATATAGGCCTATAGGTCTTTTTGTTGATCATGCTATTTTTACATTTTTAAGTTGCAATTAAATTTGAGCAATTTATCATTACTCATCCTAAGAATGTAAAAGGTCATCACAACCTTTTATGAGGTTCTCCATGAGACTTCCGAATTTCATTGTGTATTAGATGGTGAGCTTCAGTGGTTCTCCAATAAATGATTGGGATTTAATTGACCGTGGTCACAATGGGTTTTGTCATCAAGGCAAATTGAAACAGTAAATCATCCTTAAAGGCGTCAACATTCAGACTCACACGATTTGACTCCAGGAAGGATCTGATCCATAAACTGATCAATTGCATTTGCAAATGTTACTTAGATGAGAATTATGCATGGTCTCAAATTGTCTTTGATCATTCAAGCGTAAAAATCACAACACCAAATACACCGTGGCCTGATTCAGCGCAATGCTGATGTTCATTATATGCCTCTTGCATTCAGCTAATTAGCTTAGCCAAACACAGCGTCAGGAAAAGAGCTCTTTAAATGTATAATAAATGGCTATGGAATAAAGTAATTCATGGAAAGAAAGGCCAGACGCTAGAGGACAGTAATTATACGAGGAAATATTTCTACTGTTTAAGCAATGTACAGTATATGTAGTGAATCATTAATATTTTACAAGAGAGAAGCTACAACTATATTAAGAAAACTACCGCTTGTAAAAATGCTGTATTAAATTGTATAAAAGATGCAGGGGAGCTTTTCTGTTCAATTAAGTCATTACACTTTGAATTGTTAACATGCATAAATGTATTTGATCTATCTAGTCTGTCAGTGAAGCATTCATTTACTAGTGCCTAATTCAGTGCCCTGATACTCAATGCATTAATTAAATAAAAAACAAAGAATGAAATATTCAAGGCCCATTTTGTTATCTGGCAGACTAAACAGTGAATGCAGATGTAGGACAGGACAGTGAAACTCAAGGTTGAAGAAAAATGCCTGAACAGATGAACACAAACAATCGAATAACCTCTGTCTCTCACCTACTGTAAGTACACACATCACTCGAAGAAAAACAAACATCCAGGGTGAAGGCAAGAGAAGCGTGAAGGCAAAACGAGAGCGAGGGGAAGAAATTAACAATTTGGGATTTACCAAGGGACAAAAATGCCAGACATCAAACGAAACATGAAAGGCAAAATAAGGGAGATAAGATGCTTTTGATGTGTGTGGAGGGAGCCAGAGGGCCGCTGCTTTACCAAAACTGAGAGGCCAAGCCGGCAGGAAAAAACTTTTTTACAAGTGCGACCTCCACTTTTTTTCTTTTTTTTTAAATTCCCTCAGAAGCAAGCTAAGCTCTTAAGATATCAAATGTCAGTGGTTGAAATAAAAGGCCAGTGCTCTCTGTTGCATGTTTTGAGTGTTAAAAACCCCACTGCATCTTTAGAGCAGAAAAGAAAGCATGGCGGTGGTTTGTACCTCTCCTCTTTGCTTTGCAGTATGGGGTTGGCATCTGAGATATCCAAGCTTTTACTGAAAACAGATTTACTACAGTAAGAGAGAGTAAAGTTAGAGTAAATTTACAATAAGTAATAAGTAATCATGGAGTTGAGCCAAAGCATCTACACAGGGAAAGGACACGGGGCTGATGAAATGGATCACAATGAACATGGAAAAAAGTAAAACAAATTTGTAACACAATGTGTCAAAGATACAGAAAAATGAAAGGCACATTAGCAATCCCATTGTTCCCCTTAAAACCAATTTGAGAAGTCAAAATTTTCAATATGGCACATATAGCATGCTGCTTGACTAGATGAGAAACTGATTTTCAGAGAATAGCAAAACACTCTGAAATCATTGTTTTCTTTTTCCACAGATTTAGCTAAGCTCATTGATCTCATTTCTTGTACTCTTCATGTGCAATTTAAAAAACATTTCAAAGCTAGCATGCAGCTTCTGATAACTGTGAACATTTTTCCAAAGTTTATTTTTGCTTTTATGACACACGCTGTTGTCTTCAAATGTTCCTTTCGAGGCTTCACAAAATGTGATACTTTCAGCCGTTCTTACTGTGGCACTTGCTGCTATGATGGTAGAGTTTTGTAAATAATAGAGGAGCGAGAGATGTGTAGCTGTACCTCTGTCCGTGTTGTGCCATGTCGATGGCGCGTCTCACAGGAACAGGTGAACCACCCTCTGTCACGCTCAGCACCTCCATAGACTTGCGCTCTGGCCTCCTCTTGTTGTGTCTTGTCAAGAGTGGAGAGTCCACTCGCTTCCTGGGAGGATCTGAGGAGACCAGCATATGATAAATTCAATGATCCACATGAAAACAATCCATTAAGCCTATGGCATTCATAATGGAAAATAGTATTTTTTATAATGTCTTCAAGTATTTAAACAACAGTAAGATTCCCCCCCCCAAAAGAAATAAATACTTTTATTCACAAGGATGCATGAAATCAATGACAAGTGACACTAAGGACATTTATAATGTTAAAAAGATTTCTATTTCAAATAAATGCTGTTCTTTTGAACTTTCTATTCATCAAGGAATTTTGAAAAAAAATATTAGTTTAAAAAAAAAAAATGACTGAGTTGTTTTTACCAATCTCATTTCTGGGTGGTAGATTCTGATCCTCATGGCTGGGATATCTCTCCTTACGGTCCAGCAGAAGGAAGTAGATCATCTTTTCCTGGTTATCACTGGAGGTGGACAGGGCATGGAAGAACAAAATGTGTGTGGTCAAGACAGGTTTCTGATATACAGTAAAATCTGCAGTGCTCCAGAATAATCCTCAGCTCAACCTAATTAACATCATTAGTTAAAGAGCAAAGAGTAGCAAGCACCTCATTCCCAGAGAGCTAAAAGACATCCTGCAGAGATCACAGGATATCACTTATTTCATTAATGATGCACGAAGACATAAAATATCCGCAAAAAGAGTCTGGGCGAGTTCAAAAAGTCTTGAAATTCTCCCAGCGAGAGCCCTTGTGTTGAATTTTTCTGCCTCGGACCACACAGCGGGAAGTAAATATGACCGTCTTTGCTGCAGGCGCCATCTAAATTGTTTAAACGCTGGGCAAGAGAAGAGACAGAGGCCATGATGTTTTAGAAGGGAACACCCAGGCCATCTATCAGGGGGTCTAACGAAGTGATCACGCACAGCGGAGCGTGCGGGTGGTAATTGTGCGAGTACGGAAGATGACAGATGAGCAGGAGTGAAAGGACTTCTCTAATAGCCCGCAGCCAAGATGCTGTACTGCGTGTTTACTAACCCTAAAGAACAAGGATTTAAAATAATAATACCCTCACATATGGTCTCCCAAAGCAAACGCAGTCAGTCTTGTCTAATCATGAGGAAAAAAACATTTGGTATCATGGGAAACAACCTGTCTGGGGTGAATGTGAGGTGTAGCGTCGCCTTTCTTAGTTACTCACTCGTCTGACAGCAGGTCTTTCATCAGTTTGTTCTTGTCTCGGAAACAGCCTAGCGAGTGCATGCTTTCTAGCACATCTGGGTCGATGTCCTCAGTGGAGGGTAGCGTGCGGATCGCAACTTTCCGTGGCACCGGCTGTTCGGGTTCTGGCTCGTTCTTCCCTCCTCTGTGAACAAACACATAGATGTACAGAAGATCAGCACAAGGGCATTGAAATAATCTAGTGTTCTTGTTTATTTTTTATTAATTGAGCACACATGGTAATCGCCTCAGGCGTGTTCTGGGATCCTTGTTGGTGGTATAAGTCACAAACAGGCCCGCATGGAATCTGCGCCCACAGAAAGCTCTGGAGATTTGAAGCGCCCATCATTCTACAAATGAACCGCCTCCCTGCATGGTTGTTTATTAAATATTTTGTTGAATTTGATTAATGCTTCATATACCAGAGTAGTAGATTCTCCGCTTATATTAAAATATTACCATTAAACAATCTGATGATTTTCTCCAAAAAATCTGTCGAGGCATTATAAAAAAAAAAAAAGTCTAGAGATACTCTCTGGTCCCAGCAGTGTTATTATAATTTATGAAAACTAAACAGAAAATTGAATTTCGTTAAATGAAATAAAAAAATTACTGGAAAAAAAAAAAAAAAAAAAAAACGAAACTAAAATAAAAAAACACTTTTATAACCCGAAAACAAACTAAACTAAAATAAAAATGACCATGAATTTTAGTTTTTGATACATGGTATGTTATAAAACTTGAAACCTTTACAACCCACCTCCATTAAACATGAAAATGCCCCTAGACAGCAATAACACAAGACTGTGCTGAGAAATTTCATTATTTAGTTACACCAGTTTACTGTTGTTAGACTGAAACTAGAAATAACTGATGCTAAAATTAAATTACATTCAATTGAGATGAAAATTTTAAATTGAATACAAATACTATATATTTTTTTTTTTAAATCAAAATAATGATAACCCTGGGGCCCAATAACAAATCATGACTAATACAAAAAGTTGGATACTGGAGGAATGTGTAGAAAAATGAAGCAGTTGAAGATAAAAACAAGGTATTGCTTAGGGTGGCACAAACATTGAGTAAAGCCAGCCTGTTTGGCTCAAGGCTCTTCTCTAAACACACGCGCACACACACACATTAGGTTTTCATGTTTTATGGGAACATTCCATAGACATAATGGTTTTCATACTGTACAAACTGTATATTCTATCCCCTAACCATAAACTTACCCATCACAGAAAACTTTCTGCATTTTTACATTTTCAAAAAACAGCATTTTGTATGATTTATAAACTATTTTCCTCGTGGGACCAAAAAATGTCCTCATAAGGACAAGGATTTCGGATATTGACATTTTGTCCTCATAACATAGGGTTTACCAGGACCCCCCACACACACACACACACACACACACACTGCTGTCATGCCGTTACTTAAAGAAGCACAGAGCCATCATCTTTGTTATGTTCTCAGTTGTTGCAACAAGGACACACATAGACTTACAGGACACATAAACATGGATAGACACAAAAACGCAGACAGACACTGAGCAAAAACAGGCATGTGCCGACAAATAAAAAGTGAAGTTTATACTCACATGTACCATGTGTGCTTCTGTATCTGTTCTAACTGTAAACAGAGAAAAACACATGAGCTAAACCATTATCTAACCATTAACAGAGCCAAACAAAGACAGCAGAGCATGACAATAAAAGCAGTGAATCCATCTCTGAACGTCAGGCAGTTTCCTGCTGGCTGGCTCTAATCTCTCTCTTGTGTCGCATCCTCTGATCTCTCCAAGTTTAAGTGTGGAAGCTACAAAGACATGTACATTTCAGCAGCCAGCTAATTAAAGCCGTGGCCCGCAGAACAAAAACAACAGCCATAACAGCAGCAGCCCATGAGAGTGAACGGTTATTCTGCCTGTGCATGTAATACCAACAGGAATAACTTTAAGATGAACTGAAATCATTCTCAATTTTTTTTAGCAACAGAATCAACAGAATATGTGACTGGTGTGTATCCATTCAGAAGCTATAAACATTCAGCACTTGACCTGATCCAGAGACTGTGAGGAATGACACACTGAACTAAATATTCGCTGGTTTACTTTTATATGGCTGAGGGGCAAATTCACTGGATAGTTGTGGGACAATCACCTGTATCACTTAGTCACCTAGTTACCTGTATTCCAGTTTCCAGTGCTCCTTCCTATGTAATTTAGGCATATTTTAGATTTGCATACCACAATTAATATCAAATAGAAAGCAGGCATAAATGCAATTTCACTTAAACCAGTGGCTCCAAACCAGGGGACCTGGGTCCACTAGGGGGCCTCAGCAAACTTCCAACGGGGTCTCAAGATGACTGAAATTGATTTAAAATAAGACAAAATAAGCATGCAAATTAGCTAAAATGATTTATTTCAATATATTTCTTATCTTAATTCACCCCCTCAACAGCTTTTTGTCTTTGAAGAACCTAGGGTTCCCACAATCTTGGTAGTTTCATTTTAAAAGTTTGATTTCTAGACATGGAAAAGGTCATGTCAGTTTATGTTTATAAAATCTTGAAACTCCATTGGCATTTTTACAATAAATGTATTTTTTTTTCCCCTAGTTGTCAAGCTAAAAAAATAAAAAATAAAACTAAAATGAAAATTGAATTTCGTTAAATTAAATTAAACATTACTGGGAAAACCTGAAACTAAAATATATTATATATATATATAGTTCAGAAATTGAGTAAGCTTATTTTTAAATATCTTTATCCAGTAAATAATAACGACTAGAAACATCATGTGAATTTAAAAAGTTTAAAAAGTGTGGTTAAAAAGTGTGGGAACCCTGAAAAACAGTCAGCTCTTAAAACTTCTGACACTTAAATTATTAAGAAATTATTTATTAAAAAAAAAAAAAAAAAAACAAAGATAAATATTTGTCATTACAGCATATGTCATTACAGAAAACCTATAAGCCTAGCTATATTTGTGCCACAGCAATGATTTAAAAGATTAGTTTTTTGTATTTTCTGTCAGCGTTGGCAGCAGTAATTCATCAAATGATGATGAAACTTGCAATCTGCAAGATCATGAATTGCACCATGCAAAATTGCATTTAGCACAGATTTTGTGCTTTAAATTCCTTTACAGAATCAGGTGCTACAACAACAGTGTGTGCAGATAAACGGTGCCATTATTCTTTATTCATTATTATAAACTCCCCATTGAATGTGTGCTGACATGACAGCGTTCAAGAAACAATAATGATACATTGTCCACACTTCTGTAAAACTGTACTACTTTTAGTACTCAGCAATACTCTATTGGATTGTTTTAACTGGATCTATAAGATAATATTTCAAACTGGCAATAAGACAGTATCGACTTCCTTCCCACTCTGGAATCATACAAAAGATCTCTTTTATATAACTGACAAACCGCACAGGAAATGGGCTATGTTTGGATCCTTCCTAGGAGAGCACTATTGTTTTCAATCACTGAGAGATGTGGGCAGTGAAGACAGCTATCTGTTTTCTCTGGAAAGCAAAAAAGGAAACTGGAGCATTTCAAAGGGTTGGTTAGGACAAGCTTATAAACCTCTTGTCACTCTAACATGTTATAGGGAAAAGGGGGGCTGCTCCGAAGCAGAACAATGAAAACAGTAGCTAAGGGAAAAGAGCAGAGAGATGAGGAGACCATGAAAGAGAGAAAGAAAGAAAGAGATAGACAGAAGCGCAGACACGCAAGCTTTTTGAAGCTAATGCGTGAGATCCGGACAGACAGGATGGCTGGATTAGTTCTGCCGTGTGTTGACCTGAAGTGACAGCTCAAAAGCAGAAGAGTTCTCAGACTCATAACACTTCTTTAAGACAAATCAGCTTAATATACTGTAAATGTCTGTAGAGCAACCAGCCAACCAGCATCTTTAGACAGTGTAGTGCACATGTAAGCTGTCACCACCTTTGATTCCCTATGCTACATGAGCTATTTAAGAGAAATCTGTTTTAGAAACTCCTATGGTATCAGGTTTTAGAAAGTTTGAACAATGATGAAATTGTCAAAAATCTGACCGTGAGTCTTTTGGTGGCGTCCACCTCGATCATCCCCCTCAGGAGATTCTGGCAGTCTGGAGGAATGAAATGGGGCATGTGAAAGACCCCGAGCTTCACTTTCTCCAGCAAGTTCCTCAGGTTGTCATCGTCGAATGGCAAAGCACCCTGACAGAGAGAAATATAGTACATGTCAGAACTGTAGTACTCATAATTAGTGAGAGGAACAAAATCCCTCCAGTGTTCAAAGTAATGTCAAACCAATATGTACTGTATTTTTCAATGGTTGATTCTTAAATTACTTTTGGTACCTCCAATCATGAATATTTGAATCGTTCCAAAATTCTGGGTACGTTTTTACGTTTTTTTTTTTTTTTCGGTCATATCTTTGATGCCTCTTATGCTTACCAAGGCTGCATTTATTTGATCAAATATACAGTGGGTACGGAAAGTATTCAGACCCCCTTAAATTTTTCACTCTTTGTTATATTGCAGCCATTTGCTAAAATCATTTAAGTTCATTTTTTTCCCTCATTAATGTACACACAGCACCCCATATTGACAGAAAAACACAGAATTGTTGACATTTTTGCAGATTTATTAAAAAAGAAAAACTGAAATATCACATGGTCCTAAGTTTTCAGACCCTTTGCTGTGACACTCATATATTTAACTCAGGTGCTGTCCATTTCTTCTGATCATCCTTGAGATGGTTCTACACCTTCATTTCAGTCCAGCTGTGTTTGATTATACTGATTGGACTTGATTAGGCTCACAGTGCATGTCAGAGCAAATGAGAATCATGAGGTCAAAGGAACTGCCTGAAGAGCTCAGAGACAGAATTGTGGCAAGGCACAGATCTGGCCAAGGTTACAAAAAAATTTCTGCTGCACTTAAGGTTCCTAAGAGCACAGTGGCCTCCATAATCCTTAAATGGAAGTGTTTGGGACGACCAGAACCCTTCCTAGAGCTGGCCATCCGGCCAAACTGAGCTATCGGGGGAGAAGAGCCTTGGTGAGAGAGGTAAAGAAGAACCCAAAGATCACTGTGGCTGAGCTCCAGAGATGCAGTCGGGAGATGGGAGAAAGTTGTAGAAAGTCAACCATCACTGCAGCCCTCCACCAGTCAGGGCTTTATGGCAGAGTGGCCCGACGGAAGCCTCTCCTCAGTGCAAGACACATGAAAGCCCGCATGGAGTTTGCTAAAGATGGTGAGAAATAAGATTCTCTGGTCTGATGAGACCAAGATAGAACTTTTTGGCCTTAATTCTAAGCGGTATGTGTGGAGAAAACCAGGCACTGCTCATCACCTGTCCAATACAGTCCCAACAGTGAAGCATGGTGGTGGCAGCATCATGCTGTGGGGGTGTTTTTCAGCTGCAGGGACAGGACGACTGGTTGTAATCGAGGGAAAGATGAATGCGGCCAAGTACAGGGATATCCTGGACGAAAACCTTCTCCAGAGTGCTCAGGACATCAGACTGGGCCGAAGGTTTACCTTCCGACAAGACAATGACCCTAAGCACACAGCTAAAATAACGAAGGAGTGGCTTCACAACAACTCCGTGACTGTTCTTGAATGGCCCAGCCAGATCCCTGACTTAAACCCAATTGAGCATCTCTGGAGAGACCTAAAAATGGCTGTCCACCAACGTTTACCATCCAACCTGACAGAACTGGAGAGGATCTGCAAGGAGGAATGGCAGAGGATCCCCAAATCCAGGTGTGAAAAACTTGTTGCATCTTTCCCAAAAAGACTCATGGCTGTATTAGATCAAAAGGGTGCTTCTACTAAATACTGAGCAAAGGGTCTGAATACTTAGGACCATGTGATATTTCAGCTTTTCTTTTTTAATAAATCTGCAAAAATGTCAACAATTCTGTGTTTTTCTGTCAATATGGGGTGCTGTGTGTACATTAATGAGGAAAAAAAATGAACTTAAATGATTTTAGCAAATGGCTGCAATATAACAAAGAGTGAAAAAAATTAAGGGGGTCTGAATACTTTCCTACCCACTGTATCATAAAAACTTATTATTATCAATACTGAAAACAGTTTTGCTGCCTAATATTTTTGTGTAAACCGTGATGATTTTTTTAAGATTCTTTGATAAATATAAAGTTGAAAAAAAAGAAATGTAAAAGTTTTTATTGTCAATTTTGATCAATTTAATGCATCCTTGCTAAATAAGTATTGATTCCTTACAAAAATATTACTGACCCCAGACTTTTGAACATTAAAAAACACTAGAACACTACAAGAACATTACAAAAATGAACATTTAAATTGCTTTTTATATCATGTCTCCTCTTGAGATTTGGAAATACAGAAGGGAATAGACGTATATCTTAAAAAATAGTGGTAAAATTGAAGAAATAGAAGTGATGAATGCTTTGACAAAAAGAAAACACCCCCACTATATTTTAGAGAGCTTCATAAAGCATATCTACACAGGAAGTAGGACGCAAAATAAATAAAGAAAAGGCTGGCATAGTGAGATGATTGTGCTTTGATAATTAGCTTTGTTTTGTGCCAGATACACTTCATCATTTTCACATCAGAGAGACCCATCAGGGCCCCTGACATTACTGAGATGTCAGCGCTTGATAAATGACACAGAAAATTCACAAGCATGACTGACGACAGAGCCACGTAAAAGATGATATAATCAAGAAAAATTAGCAAAGTAGAAAGAAGATAAATAAAAAGAATGCAGATTATACCTCTAATGAAAGGTCTTTGAGCACTGAAAGATCAAAGAACAGGTTCCTGGGATATGCAGGAATAATTTGATTGGTTTGTGAAGAGGAAGCCGTTGTAATGGAGCACACAAACACAACAGAGAACAGGGAATCAATTGGCTTTCCAATTTCGCTGGGGTAAACTGTTCTGTTGGGATGGGATTGTGTTGGGCTCATGGTCTTGAACAGTAATTACACTCGGACCAGCTTGATTATCCAGTATCAAAGCAGGCCGTCTGCGTTCAGAGAATCAGAAGAGTTGTTGTCTGGTTTGAGAACGATTTAATTATAAGCTAGTGCCATTTGTCGCAGATATTTGATATTGGAAAAGCGAAACAAGCATGGATCAGAAAGTTGTAAAGTTGATACACAGCTTGGTGTTACCATACGTGTCCAATGGCCAGAGCTAAGCAGAGATGAGCGGGCATTTTCAATTACTAGAGCTGAGCAGCAGGCTTGCATGGGGGATTGTGGGATTGACAGCGGTGCCGAGTAACGGCAGATTCACACATACTCTTTGCAGTGTGTATGCAGTACGTATTGTAGTACGTATGCGATGCAGAAGCAGCATGAGCTCATTGTGCTTTCAAATATGACGTGTTTGCAGTGCGCAACTGATCGGCACCTGTATACCACAAACACAACATTTATTCATTATTTTATTGTTACTAAAAATGTTGTTTCAGCATTGTGATTCTCTTTTTTCACAGTACAGTTATACAATCTTTCATAGAATGAATTTATTATTTCTATATAGACTTATATATTAAGTTGCTCAGGCAAGTGGCAAAACATTTAAACATACTTTTCTTATGTTAAAAACACAAACATTTTAAACAGCCTGACTTCTCTTTTGCATTTAAATCTTTATACAAGAAATCCTGCGGGTCATAAATAACTTTTTTTTCCACCTCCACAAAGAGACGAGATCCATCCATTGTTGCCTTGCTTATCTAAATATGATGTAAGGTGTAATTTTCCTTACTTTACCCAGGGCAAAAAGCCGTATGTTGACTGTGAAACACAGTAGAGTTTAATTATATACATTTATGGTGAAATTACTACATTTTCTTGTCAATCCATGTTATTTTTATGCGAACAATGTGCCACTTTACAATGTGTCACTTTAATTCAGTGCATGCGGCACAGCAAAAATAGACTGGGAAATGGAAACGATTGCTGCACTGATGCATACGCACGACTCCTGGAACGCATTGCCAGACCGCATTCATGTGCAGTGTGAATGCACTGACCTGTTAACATGAGCACAGAAAAAATATGCACCGCATACGCACTGCAAACGAAGTATGTGTGAACCTAGCATAAGCAGTGAGAATGTCAAAAAGTTAAGGAATGATTAACTTGCAAATGAGAGGCAAAAAAATGTAGGATGGCAGCCAATCACTTTGAGGTGAAGCGACACATAGCAGTTAAAAATCAGCTGATAGTGTTTTCAGTGAATTCAGTTCACATACTCACACACTACAGTGTATATTCAGTGCCGTGCGAATGTATTCATACCCCTTCATTTTTTTCACATTTTGTTGTTACTACAGTGAGTGAGTGACATGACATGGGACCAAGTATGATGTCCCATATTTGGAATTTGTGCTCTGCATTTCACCCATTCCAGTGCACACACACAGCACTGAGTAGTGAACGCACACACACACACACACACACACACACACACACACACACACCGTGAACACACACCCGGAGCAGCCAGCAGTCGTTTTTGCTGAAGCCCAGGGATCTCTAGGAAGAGAGTGGATTCATTCACTCCCCCCACCTCAGTTGTGTAGTTTAACCTACCTTATGTTAAACTACTTTAAATAACTTTTTTTTCCCCCATATCAATCTACACTCTATAAACCATAATGACAAAGGCATAAACAGATTCGTGACTTTATTAAAATTTATAAAATTTATAAAAAAGGAAAAACTGAAATAAGCACATTGCATAAGTATTCAAACCCTTAACTCAGTACTTAGTTGAAGCTCCTTTACAGCCTCAAATGTTTTCTAGCAATAAGCGACAAACTTTACACATCTGCATTTGCTGATTTTCTCAAGCTCTGTCAGGTTGAATGGGGACCGTCGTTGGACAGCCATTTTCTGGTTTCTCCAGAGATGTTTGATTGGGTTAAAACACATGCTGCCCATTCAGTCCATTCAAAATCCAGCTGTCCATAAGCCACTCTTGCATTGTCTTAGCTGTGTGCTTAGGGTCATTATCTAGTTCAAAGGTGAACCTTCTGCCCAATCTGAGGTTCTTAATGCTCCAGGAGTCCGGACTAGGTTTTCATTAAGGATTTCTCTATATTTTCCTTCTCTATCGATAATTCAGTTTGGCCAAGAGGCCAGCTCTAGGAAGAGTCCTGGTTGTTCCAAACTTCATGCATTAAGGATTATAGAGGCTACATGCTTCTGTGAACCTTTAATGCAGCATGATATTTTTGTAGTCTTCCCCAGATCTGTGTCTTGACACAATCCTGTCTCTGAGCTCTACAGCCAGTTCTTTTGACCTCATGGCTTGGTTTTTGCTCTGATATGCATTTTCAGTTGATAGACCTTTTATTGAGAGGCGTCTGCCTTTCCAAATCATACCCATTCAATTTAATTTGCCACAGGTTAACTTCACTCGAAGTTTATTAACACCTACATGCAAAATTGGAATGCTCCTGAGCTACATTTCAAGTGTCCAAGGGTATGAAAACTTATGCAGTGTAATTATTTCAGTTTTATATTTTTAATACATTTGCAAAGTTGCCACAAATCTGCTTTTTTATTTGTCATTATGGTGTATGGAGTGTAGATAGATGTGATTTAAATTTAAAGTAGTTTATCATAAGGCAGCAACATTAAAAAATGAAGGGGTTTGAATACTTTCACAAGGCACTGTATATACAGTATATAGGCTATTATAGGCTAATGTTATGAAATATTTTAAGTAGATGCTGTTCTTTGAACTTTCTATTAACATAGAATCAAAAAAAAAAAAAAAGAAAAAGAAAAAGAAAAGAAATCAACAATAAGAAATGTTTCTTGAGCACCAGCATAAAATTCAGCATAAAATGCTTTCTAAAGGATTATGTGACACTGAAGACTAGAGTAATGATGCTGAAAATTCAGCTTTGCCACCACAGGAATAAATTACATTTTATAATTTAGTAAGAAAAACATCAGTTATTTTAAATTAGAATAATATTTCACAATATTACTGTTTTCACTGTATTTTGATGAATAAAATGCAGCCTTGGTGAGCATAAGAGACCTCTTTCAAAAACATTAAAAAATCTTGCCAACCCCAAAAAGAGATTTTTAAAGGTTTGACAAAAGCACGCCGCTCAAATTATAGTTTAATTCCCTCCTCCAAGATCTTGAAATCTTTTACAGGCTAAGTAAGGAAGAGTAAGAAGATAAAAGTAGATTCATGAAACGCTCAGCATGAAGAATAAAAAAGAGCTTTATGTCTGAACTTATGTCTGATATAAAGATGATTCACCAGCTGGAGTGGGAAACCATAGTGGAGCTTTGGTTTTGTCAATCTTTTGAGCTCTGACTACAGAGCTGGTATAACACCTTGATTCTCTTAAAACCCAGTTCTTGCTTAGCTGATTAGTCAGCATTGAAATATCTTTGTCTGGATTCTTCCACATCCTCTGATAGATTTTCACAGGGGAATTCTTTTTTCCATTGCATGCTGCTGAGAGGCTCAAATTTGTCATAAGGGCAGGGGGCTACATTACAGCAGAATTATGAGACACAAAATGAAGTCTCTGACACAAAAAGCTTTCACTCACCACCAAAAGTGCAAAGAGAATGACTCCACAGCTCCATACATCAGCTTTCCTGCCATCATATTTCTCCCCCTGTCAGAGAGAGAGAAGTTAGAAGTGAAAAGAAAGAGATTCAGAGGAAGCCTAATTATGAGAGATGCCACTGAGAGCACGCACTTACCCTTATAACTTCTGGACAGGCATAGTGAGGGGATCTGAAAGAAAACAGGACAATATGTCATCCTCACCCAACCTTGGCAAAAACACCCATTAGAGGGCTTATACACTGAGGAAACATGCAGTACACTAATTCAGTAATAACTCCTTGTGATTTGCATGAGGATCTTCACATCATCCTTTCTGACAAACAGCTCTATGTCCAACCACCCTATATATGCTGTTGTCAAATGATCCAATAATATAACATTATATTGTAATAACTTTCTGCTGGGAGTGTGTAAAACAGGCATATAATCATTTGAATTGTGTAATGCATATAAACGGCATTGCACATCATCAGAAGCAGTTCTCCATTTTTTCAACACCAATTCTCTATAAATGTCTGATTCTTCATTGCAGGTGTCATATACCATTATGCAGACTGAGTCTGTATTACATTAATTTAATGGTTTACTTTCTCTGCTTACTGCTCACTGTAAGATAAAGCTATTATTGCTGTTTCCAACACCAAATTGCAAGGTTTTTATACTAAATTTAGTGTTAATGCAAGATGCTCTCTCTCAGCAATTTCAATTTGCTTTTGTGCCCATTTTACACATAGCTGGTGCCTCATTTATTCTGGGTGAAAAGAAATATAAGCTATTACTATCAAAATAATGTGATGAAACAAAGTATTATAGTTTCTGTGAATATGTCAGATGCATTTGTTTTGCACAGTTATTTGACTGTATGACTATATGACTGTGCTATTATAAAATAACACTTTACAATAAAGTTTCATTTTAAAAGCATTAAATATTATGAACTAACAATAAACAACTTGTTTACACCATTTATTAATCTAGGTCAGTCAATGTTCATTTATAAATACACTATTGTTCATTGTTAATTCGTGTTTAACCATAATACACAAACTACACAGCTAAGTTAAGGCTATCTGTGCCTTATCAAAATTCAGTGTAAAGACATAAAGCCATAAAAAAAGCTAGGTTACACTTTATTTTAAGGTGTCTTTGTTACACTGTTATTTTACATTTAAGTACTGAGTGATATTAAGTAACTACATGTACTAACAATAGGGTTAGGATTAGAGTTTGGTTTGGTTTAGGGTTAGTTGCATGTAATTATGCATAATTTATAGTTATTACTATAGAAACTGCATGTAACATATGTAACCTCAGCCCTTAGTATCAGAGTATACAGTTGTAATTGCTGTGTAAATGCATTTATGCTATCTCTGAGCAGCATTAAACATTCTGTGTAAACATACCTAATGCCACTTCAGAAGCACTTCTTTGCCACCTTTCAATGTAAATTTGGCATTATTTATACAACTTCAATGTAAAAAATGTCTTTGTACATGTTTAAATTAAAATTAATCTACATTAATAAATGATGTTGTTTAGTGTTAGTTCATGATACCTAATGCATTAACTAATATGAATTTAAACTTGCTGTAAAGTGTTACCACAAAAAAATCGACTCCATATTTAGCAATAGTATATTTGGTTTACCCTTTAAAAACAGATCCCCTGTGACGGGGACATTTAGTTAATTACTATGACCTTACAATGCTACTCCCTAACAGTCAAAAAATTCACAAGACCACATTAAGAAACTCATGTAATGCACTATAAACAGATACTCTCTGCCTCATTATCTTGCAAACAAAACCACAATAACAGTTCCATCACTTTTTTTTTTCCCCTGCAGAAGCCTGATTTCTGTATGTGTGTCATGGATATCCCCTATGATAGGAACATGAGGGAGGATTGATATGGCAAATCAGGGAAACCACGGGGGTGATAAAGCTGTTGTGAAAAGACCCTGATGGAGAGAACTTACTCATTTAGACCAAGATGTGGATCATCATTTTCGAAGATATTTTGCTATTCCTCAAGCGCTGTTCGTCTGACTTGAGCGAAGCTGGTTAAGGAGTCAAATACACTGAAACTGACTCTATTTTTCTTATGAAATTAGCATGGTTTTTACTCTGAGCTAATCTGACTTTGTGCTAGTTAGTTAGTGCTGGTTATGCCTCAGAGAACAAGAAGCGGCAAAGAAAAGTTTCTTTGATGTTATTATCAAAACTTGCAAGCTTAGGGGACCCGGAGTAATGGTCCAAATATGACCAGTGGTACTAGGGAATTTTGCACTGTATTGTGGGTAATCTAGTTTCACTTGAATGAAGGTTCTGGAGGGGGATCTAATTAAATTGACTTAAATTCCAAGCAGCCATGGCCATTTTTATGTAACCACCCCTTCACTCAAAATTACCATTGGGTTGCAAATATGGCAGAGACTTTCAGAACTAAAACCATTTCAAAATTAGGTCAGTCCATCCACTAGGCAAGGAATAAGCCTCAGATACCAATGAATAAATGCCTGGCACAGAGCAGAGGTATGACTGGGAGGCTGTGTTGGTCTTCCTGCCTTTCTGTGTTCATACGTGAGGGGTCTGCCCCTTTCAAATTCAATTGGAGTCCATTAACCGTGGTAAACAGAATACATTTGTGTCAAGCAGACAGCATACGAGGAGACTAAAGATGAATGTGTTTAATTAAAAACTGTCATATCTGTGCCTAGAGATGGGAAAGTCACAATCAATAATTACAGCATGCCTCAGTCGAAGGAAAGCAACAAAGCCATGGCACCATTTTAGTGATGGCTAATAGGAGCAGAAGTACACAGAGCTATGGTCTGGTCACTTGGGGTGGATTTTAAAGTCTTGATTAATCTCTATCCATGATAATATGCTCTGCTCTTTGGCACCTAGCCCTCTCATTTTCATTGATAATGGTGCCTCTAATGGCATGCATTACACATTCACAGGGACTATGAAAGCCAGAGTGGGGTCAGGCCTATCATATTCATATTTTTCACTAATAGTAGCATTTCAGGAAGTGCCACAGTGGAAGCAGACTCAGCCGAGTATCTCAATGCAAGACTTAGTCCTTCACTTATAGCTATCAGTTGTTAAAACTGTGCCATTTTTCCGGCTGTTATCATTATGATGCATGCAAATAAATCAAGTAGGTGCATTTGTGCGTTAGACTATCAATGGGAGTTATTTTGCTAGTTTTCGACTCACACATTTTCCAAATCTCTCAAAAGCATCTTTTCAAGGCAACGCTCTTCTTCTCAATAGTCATTTATTGTGAAGGGGACTTGTCAATCCAGTCAATCAACTTATACTTGATATTTTGATATTTTAGGCCTGTATTGTATTTTGATCTGAATAATTAAACAATTACATTAGCATGTAATGTTTTAGCCAAATTAGGCATAATGGTACTTGATTATGAAATGTAAAGAGTGTATTTAAGCTCCAAATATGGTTTCCCCTTGTTTCATGAAAAACAATCTTCATATATACTGGTAATTGTAGATGGAGTATGACTCACCCACAGCTGGTTTCTAAGAGACTGTCTCCAACCTGTAGAGAAGCCATGCCAAAGTCTGCTATCCTGATGTTATTCTTCTCATCCAGCAGCAGGTTCTCTGGCTTCAGGTCTCTGTGACTGCAAAACATGAGGAAAAAATCATTAAAAACATGCTTAAAGTATAAACATCTACATGTTGGTGGATAACTTCTATGATGAGCGTGTTTTTCATTACTTTATTATATTATTTCAAAATGTAGTGTCAAAGTGAAACAAATGTCCAGATATCATAATGAAGAAAAAGCCTCATTTAAAAAGATACAATCCTTAAAAATAAGTTGTTTTGCACTAAGTTTAATTGTTATTTCTCAGGAAAAATAAATACTTTAATAAAGTGCTTCACTGCGTATTCATATTTAAAGTAACTGATATTTGAAAAATTAAACTCGTTGGCTGGTAAACCTCCACTGAGCACATGGGTCTATAAAGATGTTTGTGTTTTTATTGAATGTTCCAGCTTAACCACATTTCTTATTACATTTTTAAGCTGCCAGTATCAGACTCAGCCCCAAATCTCTTGATCAGACATCATGGGGAAACATGTTGATTCCTTGTACCATTGTAAAATCCTCTGATCTGAAGATAAAAATTCAGAGCTTTCTGTGCCAGTGTCAAGAAGCGAAGCCTCTTTCATCCTGAGCAAGAAAGTGGTCGAGGAACTCAAGGCCATTTTAGGCCCAAGAGATCAAAAAGCAGCTCGTACATTTCAAGTATCTTTCAATAGAGAGCTGATCGTGACCTGTGAGCCAATGAGCATTTACTGAAGCTCTTCATTTGGGATGGTTTGGCAACAACAACTGGCCAATAATTGTTGGTGGAATAGAAACGTGACTTGAACCAGAAATACTGTCCTCCTTTTGCCGCAATGACTACAATTACAGCGAAGCATTCTGAGAACTCATCAACCATCTGCAACCATAGTGAACTGACAGACATGAAAACATCTAGTCAAAAACCTACAGTAATTACTTGATCATGAGATAGAAAGACAGTCAGTGAGGGATCTTGTCAGTATTATCAATGCATTTCAGTCAAATCTCTTGCTCTACTAATCAACAAAATCACAACATTATTAGTAGTAAGTGCAGCTTTTAAACTGCACACATGTTCATCTATAAAATTCTCTGTATGTTGGAGTTGTCACAACAAATGTGACTGCTGAAAGCAGCTATCTCTTCATCCAGAAATAAGTTATTGCGAAGGTTAAAAACAGACCTGCAATAAAGTTCTTTACAGAGATTGATTCATCTTTCTCATGCCAAGGCAACTAAGGAGAAGGAGGACCTCCCTGTAATGGAAAGATAGCATGAGCCTCCCAGTCAATACGGGTGTGTGTTTACTGAGAGGCTCTTCTGATTAGCTGCCAGCAAGAGAATGATTGGGTGAAGCAGGACTGACTGGATGATCTCTGGGTATCAGGAACTGCAAGACACAATCATAAACATCCTTTTCAAATGAACTCCATTTGTTTTAAACACAATAACCAGATACTTTACTATTCATGCTTGCAAAACATGCCAACCTATAACAGCACTTAGTCCTCAACTGTTAAGCCACTTTACTGCTCTGTCTCTCATTATAATGCCTGAGAGCAAGGAAGTCGCATTATGCGTTGTCTAATTATGAGTGCTTAGGATGAAAAGGCATCAAAATGAAACTGAATAGCTTCAGAAGGAAGATCCTTTGTTCTATGCAGCAAACTGGTTACCAAAACATACCCACTATACCACCAACTCTGTCCCAACCTTATGATTTAAGAGCTCAATATAGTTCAAAAGACAAAGAAGGGGCAACGACTTTCCATTCAGCTTAGCTCATTTTCTTTCTGGTCCTCCATCTATACACACTTAACACTTTCACACTTAGGTGTGAAATGGGTGGTCATTATCTTCCTTGACAAAGTAGAAGCAAATGGAACCGATAAACACAATCCCTCCTTGAGGCGAACACTAGTGACCCTGCTGTGAGGTTCCTGCTGTTATACCATGATGCTGCTACAACCGGTTCCTTCATAAATGGAGATATTACAGGTCCTGTATACACAAACGACAGTATATAAAACATCAGGAAAAAATAGTCAAGAATGCTCAAATCAAACATGCCATGGTCGATTAGGATGTAATTAATTAAACAAGTGGCTTTCACTGATGTTTAGTGCTACTGTCTGTGAGCCTCCTCGTAGACCTTATCCAGGGTAGATGGCATTTGCAATTTAAAACACTTTATTTATTAAGATTTGACATGCAGTCTGTTAAACGTGCTGTAGTGTATACCTGGTGCCAACAAAACACTGAAAATACACCTTTCCCCCCCCCAAAAAAAAAACCCTCCAGAAAACATGACGTGATGTAGAAACTTGTGACAGAAATACAGCTCACAGCCTCATTTTCATTCACATTAAATAAAATATGGTGTCTACCCTAACTAAGGTCTATTTGTTGAGGTTTTAATAACCACCAGTATGTCAGCAATATAATTTTTCTCCCATGTGTCTGTGTGTCCTCCTAATTTCTGTCCTCAGAACAGCACATTCATCTTTGTAGACACAGTCCACACTTAAAAACACTGAAATATGCAGACCAATAACTATAGTCATATAAACAAGTTGTTAATCTTGGAACTATTAGAACTTTCAATGTTGTGTTATTCAGTTTCTTTTACAGTTTGGAGTTCATCACTACATAGGCTATGCCCTTTAATCTGCACTGCTGACCTCTACATCATTTTTTATTCTAATATGGAGCAGCAAAGCTATATAAATATACCAATCATCAAATCAACTCTCACACATTTAATACTAAAATAGCGCTCGCACTGCTAATGCAGCTAGTATCATTACTCATAAAATGCAGCAAAAATATATCAATCTTTCCATCCAACACTGTCAACTGCTTTACATAACACAACAGAGAAAACCACATGTGTCATGTCCAGTTAATTTAGACAAGAGTTAACTTGGCTCAACTCTTTTCTTCTTCCTCTCTAACAACCTTGCGTACTTGACAGCACTTGCGTCATATACTGTAAAAGGCTGATGACTTTAGTCTTTCTGACTGCCCTCACAGTAGGGCCAGAAATCCACAATTGTATCCCTGTGAATGCAGTGATAGCAGAAGGCTATCAACACAGAACATAATCTGTGTGGTGGTTTCAAACCCCAGAGAGGAAAATGGCTGCGAATGAGCAGAGGAAAGAACAAGTGATGCCTCCCTGCTATGCTGTTTATTCAATGCTTTCCATCACCTATCGAGAAAGGCCTTCAAACCATCCATCAGCTAGTTGAGCTGTGCTGGAAGCATGCAGCAGTCTTCATTGGGCTGAGCGCCTGCTGAAGCGCATGGTAAACAGATGCAAATATTGTGCTAATGGCTGCCCCTTCAGTGCATTAGTATATTAGCATATGAAGAGGATATGGTCGTGAGAATTCAAACAGAATCATTATTAGCATTAGCGATAGCTCTTAAAGTTTTAAAAAGTTGAAGTGAACTTCTCGTAGATGAAAGCACATTTAGGACTACAATAGAAAACAGGCTGGTATCCAACTGTCTAGTTTGTCACTGTTCCTAATGTATAATTTATGAAGTTCTGTAGAGTAATACAGGGTTAGTTGGACAGGTTCAAACTTTGAAAAGGGACCATTTTCATTTACACAATTTATAAGTAAAATTTGAGAAACCACACTTTATTTTCCCAACATAATGCAAGATTGTATCCTAAAGTCACAAAATAAAATAATGATGGAGGATGAAGGATTTCTATATAATAATCAATGTGAAATTCTGAAAATTGACCACAGTAAGTATACATTATTTCAGATTTGTAAAGAATTCTCTTTGTCAATTATGAAGTGTTTATTTCTCATTGCCAGAACACATCCAGCTTAAAAATTAGACAGTTAATTGTAGTATAGTCAAAATTTATATATATATATAATGTATATATGATATATATATATATATATATATATATATATAATGTATGTTTCAAATGATCCAATAGAAAATAAATATATATATATATTTGATGATCCAGACATCACTTATTAATAAAGAATAATAAAATAAACTGGTGCCCATAAAGCCATTTCTCTGTATTGCAACACTTTTGGCTGCCTTTCCAAAACACAATTTTTACACAATTTCTACCATGATCCATTAGCAAGAGAAGTTCAAACAAGCATACTTTACCATTACCACAACTGAACTAAATTAGTTTTTAAACACATATTTATTGAGTAGGTCACCTCATTACCACAACACACTTCATAATTACCATATTAATTGTATAATTGTTTCAATACAAACTATTCTGGAGTGAAGATGAAGGATTTGTTTCTCAGTATTGCAGCTTAAAATTGTTTGAAAATCCCAGGAACTGTGTTAGAAGGCAAAAACCTTTATTATTTCCAGTTGTTGTACGGCTAATTGAAACCCTCTTGGCTCTATAGTCAGAAAAGATTGAGAGAAAGCATACAGAGAAAATTTGAGCATATTTTTCATTTATATCTCAAAGATGTGGAGAGAAAAGGCTTAAGGATACACTCAATGATAAAAACTCTACTTTTCTGTAGTTGCACTAGAGGCGAGCCATTAATCTTTGACCCAGAAAGTGTGTGTGAGTGAGAGTGTGTGGCTAGAAACTTTTGCAAATGTGCAAAATAGTAATATCTCAATATGATGATATTTAGTATTCATAATGCTTTGTAATGACTGAAAAATGCTTCACTTGAGGTGGCTTTGACCATACATAATAAATGAGAAAACAGCAGTACAACACGTCGGATGACAACAGCTGGTGGCTATACATGATGTATGAAAACAAACAAAAAATGTTAGCGACAACAAAACCAACACATTTGACTTTCTTAAACCAAAATAATGAGAGCGTGCCAAGATTTGAATGCTCAAAATAAAGGATTTTGATGCCCCGTAAACAGAGATTTTAACAAAGCAATGAAGTCCAGTACTCTTACCATATAGAGTGACTGTGGCAGAAGTCCAGCGCAGAGATGATCTGTCTGAAGAACTTCCTGGCCTCTTTGGGTGTTAACCTGCCTTTCTTTACCAGGTAATCAAAGAGCTCTCCACCTGACACGTGCTCTAGAACCAAATATCTGTGGAAAACAAGCAGGGGATAAGAAATTTTGATACACTGCAGCTATGAAACTCCCAGAACAGATCTACTGCCATGCCAATATATAGTATACAGTACTGTTAAAAAGTTTTAGAAATATCATTACAATTAAAATTTTGTATTTGAATATAAAGCATTTTAAAATGTAATTCATTCCTGTGATGGCAAAATGAATTTTTAGCATAATTACATAATTACTCCAGTCTTCAGTGTCACATGATCCTTCAGAAATCATTCTAATATGGTGATTTGGTGCTCAAGAAATATTTATTATTATCAATGTTGAAAATAGTGTGTGATGGCACAATATGGCTGCAGCTGCACATTGGTGGTGGTTGAGGAGATTCCACCCTTCCATATGTAAAGTGCTGAATAAATGTAACGAATCATAGTTGTGCTGCTTATTTTTTTTAAGTGTTTGTTTATTTTGTTTGTTTTTTTGGGGGGGGGGGGAGGGGGGTGGCATCATGATACTGAATATATAGTTAAAAAAAAAAAACGTATTTATTTGAAATAGATATTTTCTGTAACAATGTATTTATTGTAACTTTTGATCAATTGAATGCAGGGCCGTAACCACCATAAACATTGAGGGGGACAAGTAACCCCCAATAATTAGAAATGGCCATATCGCCAATATTTGAAATTCTTGCACTGCTCTGCTGCACTTCATTACAGCACTCTGCATGTTATTAGAATGACAAAAATGTTTAAAAGTTATATTTTTAGTCTGGTTTGCCTCAGCGGTTTAAGAGAGCTCATCAATGTCAAATGATTGAGATGGCCAATCAAATCAAAGTAGGCGGGGTTTATGTTCTCTTTTTGCTCGTGCACAGTTTTCACAGCACAGACGAGCGTGTCAATTGATCGCTTAACGCCGCTGTGGAGGTTCTATTCCTTCCGGTAAAATCACAAAACAAATGCACACAATTGTGTCCCTGCTCTTGATATACAACCATTGATGGACATCTTTGATTTTAATGAGGAAAAAAAAAAAAAAAAAAAACTACACGAGGGCAGATTAGAACACGGAACCTTTGATACAAAAATTCTACCACAAGACCACTAGGATATACAAGTTTTAACTGCGAATCTATGTATTTATTCACTAAATTGAAGAATCTCGGATCTAACAATATATTGTATTATGAAACTATCACATTAAACATGAGTTCTCAGTGTACTATTGAAATTGATTTCTGGACATCGTAATGTTTTCTACAATTGTTATTGTACATATCTGATATAGCATTTGTACATACCTGATATAGCATTGTATTAGCAACAATTTCCTTCACTGTTTTGTTTCTTTATGCTTAAAAAAAATAATAATAATAATAATAAAAAAAAAAAAATGTAAAAAGTTAAAAATGTTCAAGACATGGTTACGGCCTTGATTGAATGTATCCTTGATGAATAAAATGATTAATTTCCTAAAAAAAAAAACTGACCCCAATCTTTTGAACGGTAGTGTACAGAGGAGGGGGTCCACTGAGACCACTAGTGAAAATGCAACTATTTCACTTTTTTTTTAAAATTTAAAACCAAATTGTTCATTACAAATTATACTATCAATATACAAATCTGAGTAAAAGCCAAAATAAAAAAAAAAATTGATTAGCAATTTTACACCACAATGTTTAAAATCCCCCAAACTTTCTGTTCACCTTAAGATTTAAATGGAAAAAAGCCCAACATTTTTAATGTACAGTAGTCTCAGACTGTATTGCATCGGAGTGAATGTGTAAATGTGTGCGAAATAACTTCCTGCAATCGGCCTGTCTGATGGGCAAACACATTTATGTCATACTCATGCATTCATGTATTCATGAGATACATGCAGACTTCCATTCACACCCAGTCACATTTGAACACACACACAAACACACTCACTGACACGGCAGACGTCTGATTTATTAGTCGATTAAAGGATTTTCTCATGCGATTACCTGTCAGCGTTATTTAAATTAAGGATGGATTCATTCTTGATTTGTGTGTGTAAAAATGTTCACAGGCAAATACTTTACGAGCTCACCAGTCATACGTCTGTGTCATCTGAATATTAAGAAAACAAATTCCTCGGCTGCATCCATGGTAGCTCCTTTATCAATTATTGAAAACTACATTAAGCCCAGCCACTGGAGCACAAGCACATATCCAGAGATATCAGCGTGTCTGCTCTTCCGTACAGATACAGAGTTTACCAGGCACTGATCCACACTCAGCTCATACATTGCATGGTGCATGGATAAACAAAAGTGGTGTATACTCACAAATATTTCTTATTTTCGTAGACATCGTGCAACTTCAAAACATGAGGGTGTTCTATGAGCTTCAGAATAGCTATTTCTCTCTCCACCTGTAGAGACGGAGAAAAAAAAAACGATTAGTTTTATATACAGTAGCATGAGGTCAGAGTAAAACACAAGGAGACATGTACAATAACAACCTTTGGGTAGTCTGTGCTAGCATAATGATGTTGCATGGTATTATCTTGCCTAGCCATACCTAATTAGCATCCCACCACTTTCATTAAGTGGTTAACCCATTAATCACATTTTGGCAAGAAAATAAACAAGAAGACAATGGCTGGCAGAAATACATCAGTCCAAGTGCCTCATAACAAGAAGCCTATGATGAAGAGTTTAGATGAATTGGACTCTAATTGCATTAGTCTTTAGAAAGGGATACATATCATGATAAGGTGAAGCATCATCATAGTTGTCATGAACAGACCCACATTATATTGAGAGGTGGTAATTAGCGAGCAGTCCTTCACCAATGTGTCGAAGTGTTGTTTTAGGGAGCGTACACTCTTGCTGCTGCGGGAAAATCCATCTCTTGTTGCTTTGGGGGAGCACCAGAAATAATTAGACTTCATTATCGGTGGGAATATGGGAACAGCTAATATGGATAATCCCACACTAATGAAAGTTACATTGCAGAAGTAGATGCTGCATGAAGTCTCCCATCATACACCTGCTCAGAGACTAACCTTGTACAGTGTAAACAAACCACAGTCCTATTAGACCCAATCACCTTTCATTTGTACTCAGCTAATCAACTATTATAGAAGATAACAATTATAGAAGCACAGGTGTTATAAACCCAATGTTTTGGTTAGGATAGATGGATGCAAACATCAGAATTCATCTTTTTGTAGTAAAGAATCATATACTTTTCCAGGCCACACAGTCCCTGTCCTGCCTTCTTCCAGGATAACAGTTTACACAATCAATTTTTTTTCACACACACATACTCCTTCATTTATTATTACTTTTTTCCATATTTATGATTTTTTTTTCTTCACAAATTGTTTCAATTAATCCATTACAAATAAAATATTTAAAAAATAATAAAATAAAATTCATGCTTCGAGTTAGTGTTGCTTTAGTATCATTGAGATACTATTATAGATTTTATTAATAGTTTGAATATGTTTATGTTTAAAGTTCTAGTAATGTTCTTGTGCATTTTTGTCATTTTTATTAGTTTAGTTATATATATATATATATATATATATATATATATATATATATATATATATATATCTCAAAACAGCCGATAGTCTGGGCAAATATATCCTGTCAATCAAAAGAGGACAGGAAAATGCACTGAAGTTGTGATTTGTGTAAAGAAAATGCTAAGAAACCAGCTTGATGTTCAATATTAATAGTATTTATATGAATTAATAACATTCAGAAAGTTTAATTTAATCTTCAGAATTTAGTTAATGTGTGTTAATAATAATTTGAGTATTTGTGTTTCTTTATAACTGATACCAGTTACTCTAAAACAAGTTGATGAAACGGAGAGGATAAAGTTTTTATTTGCATTTCTTTCAAAATATAATGATTAATCATTAATTATAATGAAATTATCATTAATTTAAAGAAGGTATAAAAGGCGGAACCCCCAAACTATCAGTATTGTTATCGGTATCGGCAGATATCACTCTGAATAATCGGTTATCGGTATCGGTGGAGAAATTTAGCATCGGTGCATCTCTAATATATATATATATATATATATTAGTTATATTAGTACATAGTAATATCAAATTAAATTAAACTAAATGAAAATGAGCTTTTTTTTTTATGGTTTTAGTTTCAGTTGCACTTAATTATAATAACCCTCAGTAGTGTATCCTGAGTCCTGGCTGGGCTCCAGCATTCCCGCAATGCTACACAGGACAAGCAATTTGGAGAATGGATGGATGGATGTAATATAAAATAAAATCATCAGTTTTGCCGTAAAGAAATCCACAGGCACAGTTTACTTCTCTTTTATTTCTTTTTTCTGCATGACTTATATAGGCTGCCAACCCCGCCCTTTTTTGGCGGGCTGAAATGCCATTTGTCTATGCAGGTGTACAGACGTGAACCAATAAGGCTTCAGGATTCTGAGAAAACTGAATTTCCCCATAAGAAAATGGTTTTCCCCATAAGCATCAGTGAACTGACGAAATGCGAGTGAACCGTATCGAAAGGGAACTTAATTCAAGCCTAAAGGGCAAAACGTAAGATCATGTGAAACATGTGAAGTGACTCCAGACTTTTGACTGGTAGGCTACATAAACACCATCAAAAACCATCTGATATGATTACAGATGGAGTTATATTCAGATCTAAGACTGGCACGTGAAAGCACACACAGATCATTCTTTGGGCTCCATCATCCTGTTACACACACTATCTCCCTAACCATGAGGCTGCAGCCTTTCTTCCCCACATCTCTTATGTCACTCCAAAACCAGAACACGGCCGACCCAAGTAAAGAAAGAGAGAGAGATGTCAATTTATCACAATCAAAGCCCCAGTTCTTCAAAGGTCTTTCACCTGGACCTCTGCAAAAGAGCAAGAAAAACTAAATAAATAATGAAATATTTCCTTCTTTAATCTACATCACGGTCTTGCTGACTGCCTTATATATCGATCTCAGTCATGGCAACCATCTCTCAACATTTCTCTCTCATTCCCACATTCTCTCCATGTTTTTTCTTTATTTAGCAAATGGCTTTGAGCTCTGCTTTCATGAACTACAGAGAGAGAGAGAGAGAGAGAGAGAGAGAGAGAGAGAGAGAGAGAGAGAGAGAGAGAGAGAGAGAGAGAGAGAGAGAGAGAGAGAGAGAGAGAGAGAGAGAGAGAGAGAGAGAGAGAGAGAGAGAGAGAGAGACCTTCCTGATCTATCACAGCACATGGTCTTTCTCATTGGGTTTACACAATCACTGTAATCATTCAGGGGCAGGATGCTTGTTTCTGCTCCTGGCAGAGTCTTTGATTATTCCCTGTGCTATCACAGCTAGTCTCACCTGCATTATGTGTCCTTGCCAATTTAGAATGAACAAACTGCTTATGAAGCATCTTCTCTGCCGAGACTGCGCTCGAACTGAGCGCAAAGGCGAATAAGTGCTTAATGATCACTTATAATTAAATGGAACGGACTCTGTACAATCAGGTTTATCCCGCAGGCCATTCTAGACCCATGTCAGAGCTGCTTTGTCACATGTTAATGGTGCGATATACTCCTCCAATATTAGCCCTTAGAATAACATGACCTTTTCTAAGTGGTAAGCCCAAAAAAATAAGGAACAATGACAGTGTGTGTGAGCATATTTGAGTGTTTGAACAGGCTGGGTAAGTTGCAAACACACACAAACACATTTTTATTGATTTCTACTGTTTTTGAATGAGCTAATGATATTTTCAAACCCAAAACCTCACAATCCTTTCTGCATTATTACATTATCATTCTGCAGAAGAAGAACTGTTTTTGCCCATACAACAAAAAGTCAAAGGTCCCACCATTTATTTTAGTAGCTTTAATATATTTTTCACCTTTAGTTTTAGTAATTTTAGTACCTCTAACTTCTACTTTAATATTTCAGTTAGTTGCCAAGAAAATAATTCAATTTTAAAATAAAGTATAATGTATACATTTCATTTTACTTCAGCTTTATTTCAATTAACAAAAACAATTGCTTTAGTTTTAGGTAACAATAACAACATTGGACCCCACTGTCTTTCATTGCAATTTTTTTTTTTTTTTTTTTTTTTTTAATATCCTCTCTTGAATTTTGTAGAAGAAAGGAATCCATAAAGTTTTAGAATGATATGAGTGTGAGTAAATGATGGCAGAATTGTTTAAGACACTATTTATATGTTCATTAAGCTGCTTTTCTAATCAGTGTAGGTTATTTCAGGTTTTACTACAATCGTGGGGACATTTGGCAATCGCAATGCAGGCAAAACGTGACCCATGCACACACACACTCATCCGTCTGTGGCAGGTGTAAAGCTGTGCTGGCACAGACAGGAGGAGGGAAATCCAAATATACAACATTTACCTGCACATCAGATCTCTGCCAAACAGCACTTGTGATCACAGGATAATGGAGACTTCATCTTATCAACAAGCCCCAGTAATCCTGTCTGAATCCAGATGAGTTAAATCCAACTCTAATACAGAGTTAACATACAACAAGTCAAATAAACAGAGACAGCAGCAACACACAAGGTATTTGTTATGATTTTAATGATCCAATAAAAATACACACACTCTCATCTGATTATGCGGACAGATAGGAGCCGAGCAGTGATCTGCATCATTCCTCATTATAAAAGGGGAGACCGGTTCACCTCAGTGCCCTTTTTCATTGAGTTTCCATGTTTAACAATTAGCACCACTGTAATAGCATCTTTCTTGCCAACAAAAGTGATTATCAAGTGATTAATTTCCCTAGAGAGAAAGATTTCAGTTTGGGTATGACATAAAATTACAAGGTTAAATGGCCACAAGTCAGTGACATTAATGACATTGATGTATTTGGTTTCAATTGATGACAAGCAAGGCTTTAGACAGGAAAGAGATTTCATTTCTCGACTGGTTTTGAGCAGAGAGGGAAAAATGAATGACTAATCCCGGATATTGAGAGAGCAAATGGAATAGAAAAAGAAATGTGTGAAAAAGTGTGTGTTAGAAAGGCTTGCAGAGTACTTTTTTTTCCCTTTGCAATTCAGATTTAATTAAGAACACTGCAATTTAAACCAGCATATTTAACATTATATAATTCAACACGCCCTAAACAAACAACTTTCAACCTCTGCCTTTGTAATGGATTTAACATCATTTATTATGCTCAATTATTGTGTGATTTCAGGTTGCAGATGGTGTGTTGATGCATGCTAATAAAACTACACTTGTGGGAATGGTCACACAACACACAGCAAATGAATGAAGGCAGACCGAGCTCATGTTCTCACAGCTGGGACTGGGACACAACTCCCATGCATTGGAGAGCAATCAAATTTTACCCAATAACAGCACATTTAACCACACAGCTGTCTGTTTGTAGTTTAAAAGATTGTGTTGGGTTTTTATGTTTTATGGGGACTTTCTAATGATTTTTCATAGACATAATGATTTTTAACTGTATATTCTATCCCCTAACCCTAAACACAACCCTAAAAAACCCTCATCCCTACAAATGAGCAGTGACAAGATGATACTGCCAACGGAAATGCAAACAGTGATGCCCGACCTGAAACATTTGGATACAGCAGTCATGTAAGAACACCTAAAATCAGCCAAGAGCACAGAGACTCGCTGACCTCCAGGGTTTAATCGCTGTCAGCGTGAGCATGACTTTACACGAGACACACCATCACCTCTCCTTCTGGCAGTTCCCTGATCTATTTATCATTGATGTCTTTTTCCTCCAATCCATCTTAATCCCTCAAGCTCCCTCACAACACACCAACTTCCCAATTAAAGGAATGGAAAAGCAGCAGATGAAGAAAACCATAAAAAAACAAAATAACACACAAAAAAAACAAAAAACAGAGAAGTGGAAGGAAAGCACTCAAGTCGCATTTCTTTAATAAAGATGGAGGCTGTTCTGTAGTGGCGGTCCTCCTGGGAGCTGCTGTGGCTTTGTAACTAATTAACTCAAACACATGTGGAAACAGACACTTGAGCACGAGGGGGGAGGAGGGGGTTAAAGCAGCAGACCTTAACGTCTCACTGAAGGCTTAGACGAGGAGCGCTGGGAGGCATATCATAGCTTAGCTAATACCTCCAGAGACACACCGTACAGGATATCGGTGGATATTAAACACAATTGCCATCCCTTGGTGATAGCCAATCCATCTACACGACCGACCAGCAGCTGTGGCTCAAATCAGATCCATCAGGTGTGAGTAGGTCTGAAAATGGCTGGATGGCAAATGAGTGAAAGCTCAGTGGAAAGAGAGCAACAGGGAAAGAAATACACAATTAAAGGTAGAATTTCTATGCCACTAACAGAACCAAATTTCAAATATATAATGAGTACTTCCAACCCAGGCTCACTGGGAGAAAAAAAAGTGCCTGTGGCGACATTTCTGCAAATTTCTTGCGACACTTCCGAAGTGAATTGTCTAATGAGTGGCGCTTAGGGTTAGGATTAGTGTTAAAGTGCATTTAGTTTTATCCAAAACAGATGAACATTAATCTGGCAATGTTTCATTACGTTGGTTGTTCTACGCATCACAGCAGTTTGTGTCCAGTGACATTAGGGTTAATGCTCATGTTAATCACTTTTGAAAATAATGTACACTACTACCTGCACTAAAGCTTGACCTATACCTAACCAATAATGTGAGCAAACGCAAATGTGAGATAAAAATGCATTTGTTAAAGCAAACATTCCAGTTTGAGCTTGTTTATCGTGACTCGTGTTTCACGGGACTCAAACTCAAAGGCTCTACATCACAAGTGCAATGCTGTACCAGGTGAACTACTGAGCAAGTTTAGGATGTCAAAAAAGCCACACATACATATGGAGCTGGTTATGTGATGCAAATGTCAAAATGAACAGTATTCGTTTACAAACTCTACACTGTGTTAAAGGTGTTTTGAGGTCTTAATATAGCATTGCGCAAGAAACCAAGCAAAAATACATCTTTTTTTAAACGAAAATCTGCATCTGTAATCATGATTTGTGTGAAAAAGAATACTTGTTGGTGTTTTACTTTCATTAGTGGTCATTTCAGCTGGAAACTGCAGTTGTACTGTATATAGTACTGTATATTGTATGTACTGTATATAGTACATAGGTACTACTAGACCAGGGGTGTCAAACTCATTTTAGGTTGAGGGCCGGATTGGAAAAAAATAACCATGTGCGTGTCGAATTAATTAATTAAAAAAGAAAAGAAAAAAAACTTTCGTGCACTTTCGTTGCATTAATATTAACCATATAAACAACAAGTTAATTTGCAAGAAAACTAGTACACTGCTCTTTAAAACGGCATTTGTTTTTATAGCGAAATAACTATTAGATTTTTAAAATAATGCTTTATTTAATATTTTTTTATTAGTGATGCACCTATTTTGATTTTTCATGGCCAATTACAATTTTTTTAGAAGCAAATTGGCTGATTCTGATAATTGTTGCAGATTTTTTTTTAAAGCAAATTTATTTGTTGTTTATTTGTTCAAAAAATATGTGTAGCTCGTTGATATTAGAGGCAAACACTGCATTTTTATCACAATCCCAACAAAGATGTTGTTTTTAATTTAAATTATTGTATAATTTCAAGATTAACAGCAAAAACAGCATGGTCTGATTTTAGTTTTGTGAAATTATGCTACATAAGACACCTGCACAAAACAAAATCAGCAGACGGACTGAATGAAAATGTAAATGCACTCTCTGACAGTAGGTGGCACTTATGGAAGAGCAGTGATATAGCGCTTCCATGGTTACCGCTAGACACAAAGCAGCGCTGCGTCGATAAATAGGAGGAAAAGCCATCAAAACTTTTCTGAATACAGTTCCCTTCAGAGATACATTCATATCAACCCCAATTTAATAATTAGTAAAAACCGCTAAATAAATAAAGGTGACTTGACTTGACTTGACTAAATGTAGATAGAGGCATGTTAAAATTATTATTCCAATTATTTTCTAAAACGTTCACCCATTCACGGAAGTTCACACCTTCATGTCGTTCCAAACCTGTTTGACTCTCTCTCTTCTGTGGAACAGAAAATAAGATATTTTGGTAAAATGTTGGTAAGCAAACAGTTTTGGTTACCATTGACTTCCACTGAATGGACAAACACTGACACATTTTTCAAAATATCTTCATGTTCCACAGAAGAAATAACAGTAACTGTAAGTATGGTTTTGCCACACACCTTCCCATCATTCCAAATGCTTCACTTAAAGTGACCTACTAAACCAGCACTGCTGACATCCAAGAGATCTCAGCCACAGATTTCGGCCTCAAGTTTGAACAAGCAAAATGTTTCTGCACGCAATCCTGTTGGTCTTGCTCTGTCCTCTCGTCTGGACCGAGCAGATAACCGCAGCTCTCCGCTCGGTACAAAGCCTTGTTCTGTTCGCAGCCAATCTGCTTCTTGACCCATGACACATACGCAATGTTTGGTCTCACAATGTTCTGCTCCCTTAAAGCCACACATGAAGCACAAATGTTAGAAATAAAACACAACTTGCTCTAAGGCCACATAAACAACATAGTTTGAATATTTATGACTGAAAGGTTGAATTTCACCCCTAAATTGCTTCAGGAAACACATTTTAGAGGCGTGTGATTAGCATGTCTGCTATCGAGAAATTGGATTTGGAAATAGAGTGCAGTGAGGCAGACTTTGGGATGATGGGCTGGAGGATCTACGGGGAGGAACCGTTCACTGAGTCCACCGAAGATGACTTCCTGATAGAGTTCCCGTGTATATGTCTCCAAGGGGAATTTCATAAACCATGGATTTAGCTGAGCTAAACATCACCTCCATGCACATTCTGCTTGTTGTAATGTTGTTGTTTCCCTTAAGTAAACTTTGCAAATTATATCTTACAGGCCAATGTCAAAACAAGAAACACTGCTTGTCATGAATTCAAATTTATGCACGCACATTTGCATAGGAATATTGGGTGCTTTAAGAGCGCCTAGCCTCAATAAACAACTGCTTTGATGCCTTTTGACCTTCCAGAAATTAGTTGCCCTGGGCCCAGTGAGGAATAAATGTGAAAAACATTGATTTAAATACGAAAGGAATGTGTTTTAATTGATCAAAAACTTCTGTCCAGAGAGGCTCTTCTTCGCAAACTCAAAAATACACTGTCGGCATCTCATTGTGCTGCTTTAACCCCCTAGCTTTCATTTTTTTCTAACAGAAGAACGTTACAAAGAATGCAGCCATTTCCCAAGACAAGGAGTAGTATGGTAAATATGTTTAGTCCTCACTTTTTGTTCCTTTGGATATTGATGTATGAGATCATATATAGGGGGTGGAAAACCTTCAATTGCGCACTGATGAGTGAAACAAGAAAAAGTGTGTATTCTTGCAGATATGGCAATGTTAAACCTGAGCCCAGATTTCTGGATATAGATTTATGACAGAAGCCATTATATTCATCCTGCCGTGAGCGAGGACACACACGCTAAAAGACTCCTGTGCTCATAGAGAAAAGTAATTATGATCTATCTTTTGCATCACTCACTCATGCTGGAGAGGCAGCTTGATCTCGCACACCAATCACTACCACACATGCTGTATTTAAATCAATAGTTCAATGGCGCAGTACTAGTCACCGTTTTGTGCTGTGTGGTCAAGTACAGATTTATTGTATGAAGGAAAAACTGCCCACTGACTCCATTCTGGCTCAGAGAATCTGTAGCGCTGAAGAAGTGCTTAGATATCCCATAAATCATCGCTTACCCATAATACAATGTGTTGGAAACTTACTCTATGCTATACACCAGGGGAATAGCAACCATTATAACTGGGGGGGATTGCATCACGCCTCACTTTTTGGGCAAGAATCATTACGTTTTAAGAGCTTTGTTTTGCTTGGCTGCAGTGTGAAGAAAAAAAGTGCAAGTGGCTGCATAAAATGACAGTTTTAAGGCCAAGCTCAAGATTCTGCCACCCAGCTGCATTGACAAAGTCATACAAGCCAGTGTTATTTTAGTCTAATTTATATACTTCTCATGATCCCGGCCTGTGTTCCCCTGGTCTTGTGTGGACTTTTATGTTATTTCCTGTTCTGCACCATGTTTTGTATTCCTTTGTAGTTTTTCTTGTTGATTAGTTTAGTGATTATTCCCGGGTGTGTCTTGTTTGCCTATTACCTTTTGTGTATTTAAACCTCAGTGTTTCTTGTGCTCTTTGTCGAGTCTTGTCCTTCTTGGATGTAATGTTTGGTGAGATAATTCTGTTCCTGGTTCTCTGTTCTCCGTGTTTGATTTGCTTTTGTTTATTCTGTTAATAAAATTCTCTGCGTTCGGATCCAGCTCTCCTTTCATTTTTGAGTTCCTCCTAGGTTACTATGGAGGACGAGAAATGACTTAAGTATAAATAAATAAATGAATAAATACGTAAATGCAGAATTAAATAAATAAATGTAGAAATGCATAAATAAATAAATGTAGAAATAAATAATTAAATGCTGAAATAAATAAATAAATAAATAAATAAATAAATAAATAAATAAATAAATGCAGATATGCATAAATTAATGAATACATACATAAATAATTTTGTCAAAAGTGTCATTTTTAATTGTGCTATTTTTGTGCCATTTGTGTTATACTACATTTTTTCTACATTTATGTACTTCTACATTTATTTATGTATTTCTATATTTATCTATTTTTTACATTTATTTATGCATTTCTACATTTATTTATTTCTGTATTTCTGTGTACGTATGTTAATAAGGTAGGCCGTCCTAACCTCTCTCAATGCAGGATTGGTTAAACAGAATTGTTATCATTACGGCTGTACTAATGTGAATACTAGTTCTGTTAAATATGGCGTTTTTTTTAAATACCATTGATCATGCACCAAGCGACTACCTTTTGTTTCGTTTGGAACCTGTAGTCGATGATTTAGATCAGCTCAGTGTTGATATAGATGTAAACCTTGATCCAGCTTCACATGCGCTCAGAAACAGAGACAAACATGGGACGTCCACCATACCTTTGCATGTAATCAAGGCACACCTCCTTTTGTGACACACCGCTGGAGATATAGCTAATTTATTTGGAGTGTGCGAGAGAACAATTCTTCGGAGGATGGCACAACATGGGATAAGGTAATTTATAACATTCTGTCAGCTGTAAGTTTTGATGACCGATTTGACACTTATGTTTGTGTTGTAAACTTAAACCCATATGTTGTGAATTATTGTAACTTTTCGAAACTTTCTTTCTCCATATTTACCTATTCTATTTAACTCTAAAAAACAGCAACAAAAGAGGAACCCTTTGGTTTATGCAGGGTGAAACATGCATTTGATGTTATGATTAGAATAGATTAAGAATAGGTAACTATGGAGAAGGTTTCGAAAAGTTACAATAATTGTTCTCTCGCACACTCCAAATAAATTAGCTATATCTCCAGCAGTGTGTCACAAAAGGAGGTGTGCCTCGATTACATGCGAAGGTAAAAGGTATGGTGGACGTCCCATGTTTGTCTCCGTTTCTGAGCGCATGTGAAGCTGGCCTGCTGCGTCTTGAAGACCGGCGAACACAACTGGATCAAGGTCTACATCCATATCAGCACTGAGCTGAACTAAATCATCGATTACACATTCCAAATGAAACAGAAGGGAAGGTAGTCGCTTGGTGCATGATCAATGGTATTTAAAAAACCTGCCATGTTTAACTAATATTCACAGTAGTACAGCCATAACGATAACGATCCTGTTTAACCAATCCTGCATTGATGTTCATGTACACAGAAATACATAAATAAATGTAGAAATGCATAAATAAATGTAAAAATGAATAAATATAGAAATACATAAATAAATGTTGAAATACATAATGTAGAAAAAATGTATTACACAAATGGTACAAAAATAGCACAATTAAAAATGACACTTTTGACATAATTATTAATGTATTCATTCATTTATGCATATCTGCATTTATTTCAGTATTTATTTATTCATTATATATATATATATATATATATATATATATATATATATATATATATATATATATATATATAACAGTAATTCTGTCATGTTTTTTTTTTCTTTTTTGTTATTTTTTTAAAAATGTTTCTACTTAGCATTTTAGTAATTTTAGTACTTGTTTTATAAGTTTTATATTTTTTTAATATAAATTTTCAAAATTAAAATTATTTTCATGTAATATTTACATCTTATTTCAGCTTTATTTTAATTAAAAAACAATTTTTAAGTTTCAGTTAACAACACTGAAACAAACTTACAAACACACAATCTGGAAGACCAACTGTGCTTATTTTTATAAATACTAGGACCAACTGTCCAAGTATTTATAAGCCAGGCTGATATGGTTTATAATCACTTTTAAGACCATTCCTAAGCACAGACCCCTTAAACTTTCCTTAAAGCAGGCTGCTAATGGTAACCTTTCAAGAAAGGTCAGCAATCTATTATTAGGCTATAAAACTAAAACCAGTTTTTTATGTAGACAGGTGTGAAACCATTTTTTAAGTAGACAGATCTGCTAGTTAACGTCACAAAGACATCTTTCACCTTCACATCCTCTCAGGGCATCTGTGCAATCATAATCATGGAACACAGGTGTCCGCGTCAATTGATTTATCTGTCATTGTAGGCAGCAATGGACATGGACCACAGTTATAAATCTCACATAATGGACATTTTCTCTACTGCTCCTGTCTCAGTTCAGCCATAATGACTTTGGCAAGGAAGGTAGGAGGGTTAAAGGTCACTCCATGGACCAAATGAAAAGGTAACGGCGTTCCTTTATCTTCTACTTCCTGATTCCTCAGGGCCTTCTCTGTTTGATCAAATGATTAGTCAAAGCTGATGCACCCGGAGGATAGGATTGTGGAAAAACATGATTGTGGCAGCTAAAGCAGAAAACATGTTCCATAAAGTTGACTTATTATCCTTAAAGGGTTAGTTCAGATTCGTAAAGTTCCGAAGCAGTGTTTTGAAATCACCCATCACTATATTGTTGAAAAGTCGTTATTTTTTTTTATTTTTTTTTTGGCGCACAAAAGTATCTCGTCGCTTTATAATATTAAGGTAGAACTACTGAACTCACATGAACTGTTTTAAATATGTTTTTAGTACCTTTATGGATCTTGAGAGAGGAAATGTCATTGCTGGCTATGCAAGCCTCACTGAGCCATCGGATTTAAACAAAAATATCTTAATTTGTGTTCCGAAGATGAATAAAGGCCTTACGGGTGTAGAACGACATGAGGGTGAGTAATAAATAACAGAATTTTCATTTTTGGGTGAACTAACCCTTTAACAATGCACTGTTATCTTTGCATTTTTAAACTGTCCCTCATGTGCAGTTAACTCTTATAAGCTATATATATATATATATATATATATATATATATATAAAATGACCATTCAAAAATCTCAAAAAAGAGATAATCAGCAAGGATCCATTCGACTGATCAAAAGTGACAATACAGATATTTATAATCGTTCAAAAAATTTCCATTTCAAATAAATGCTATTCTTTTGAGCTTTCTATTCATCAAAGAATCCTGAGAAAAATGTATCATGATTTCCATGAAAATATCAGGCAGCACAACTGTTTTTGACACTGGTAAGAATCATTTCTGAAGGATCATGTGACATTGAAGACTTGAGTAATGACTGCTGAAATTACAGTTTTGCCATGACAAATGACATTTTAAAATATATTAAAATACAGTTATTTTAAATTGTAATAATATTAGTTTTTACTGTATTTTGGGTTACAAAATAAAAAATAAATGTAGTCTTGCTGAGCACAAGTGACTTTATATAAAAAAAAAAAAAAAAAAAAAAAAAAATCTATCGAACCCCAAACTTGTGAACTGAAATCTGGCTGATAATGTAAGAGAGGCTCTATTATGCTTTGACATTTTTACAGCAATTAAGATTGAGATCTTCCTTAAATAAGAGTATAAAAGAAGTGACAATGGCTTATAAAGCTGAACATTCATTTCTAAACCTCAAAAGACCAAAATCATCCCTAATTAATCACCACCCACACAACTAATAGAAGCTGTTCACAAATAACATTATTACAACTATTACATGGCTCTCTGGAACACTTGCAATCACAGCGTTATGAGGTCAAATATTTTTTCTATTATGAAAACTTTATATTTGACCATTGGCAGTGGTCCCAGACAACAGACTTCCTACATGGCGGTGTCAATTTATTTATTTATTTGGTAAATAACTTGATAAATCCCATCATAAAATTAAGTCCACAATAAAATTAAACCATGTCAGGCTTAAATTTTGATAAAAATTGACTGGACGATTGAACATTATCCCTGACATATCATGTGCTGACTAACAGTTAAGGACTGGCAAAACAAATTCTGCCTGTTCAATCCAATCAAGGAAGGAGTGACTCAGAAAACATATTTATCAATATCAAACTACTACTCTATCAAAATTATAACCTTGAAAAAGTTCCTTCAGGACAGGTGGCTCGTTCCTCCATTAGTGTGCTTTAAAATAAATAATGATAAATAAAAAGTAATCAACAACCTTTACCCATTCCTCACTCCAGCATGATTGAAAGACTCAATGTAGAAAAAAGCACCCAGAGCCTGAGATAGACAGCATATAAATCACAAAAATTGCATAAATATATGTATTGAAATAAATCTTTTGAGAGTATATCCTACTGAAAAAGATAAACTGTATATTAATTAACCTGTCTTTTCACAAATTCAAATAATTCATCGTGAATTTGATGAAAAACTGAATTTCGATAACGAATTACATTGACTCGACCCACATATCTTCATTGAAACATGAATCTATTCAATGTTGATGTGAATCAAATAAATTACAGAGACCCAAGTGTAAATCAAATCTGTTGCTGTAGCAAATTATCAGCTCTGAAATAGCACCACTATTTTGAACAGCTCGATGACTTTCACACTGTGCCAGAGCAACACTACTCAAGCTTGCACCTACCATGCTGTGGACAGAACAAATAACTATACAGTATATGTGGTCACTCAAGCAAGAAGACCTCCAATGAAGTGCTGAGACTTGGGGTCAAAGTTGCAGCTTAATCATTTAGGAAGGAAGTGCACATGAAATAGAGGTAAGATCGAAATGTATTCTTTAGTGTAGAAGTATTACCACATATTTACGTCAAACAGTTCTTCAAATTTTACTTAAAGGGATGAAAATTTTGTCATTATTTACTCACCCTCATGTTGTTCCAATCATGTATTCTGCTGAACACAATAAGAAGACATTTTGAAGAATTCTGGTAACCAAACAGATTTGGTGACCATTGACTTCCATTGCAAGGACAAAAAACACTAAGACAATACTCAAATTATCTTCTTTTGTGTTCCACAAAATAAAGAAAGTCATACAGGTTTGAAATGACATAAGGGTGAGTAAATGATGACAATTTAAATTTTTGGGCGAACTATCCCTTCAATGTTGTAGGATAGCAATGGTTGAATTAAACATGAACAGTAATACAGCTACAAATGTACTCAAATGTACTTAATATCATCAACTGAAATGCATGAATGTGGGTATCTTGGTCATTTGTTTAAAAAAAAAAAATCAGATCACACAGATATGGAAGATTTTCCACACTCCATGTGTATTAAAGTGACACAGCGGAGAGGTATTGTAACTGAACATAGTATAAAAGCTACTAACAATACAGTGCTCGTTTGGGTCATCAATAAACTCAAACCTTATAAAATCAGCTTGGCATCTTCAAAGAGTTATATATGCAAATTAGATGAAGATGCACCGGGCCGGAGGGAAGCGCGTGACAGCCATTTGTTTTGTTTTGTGTCCCACTCTGTGCATGCGGTGAGAGAAACATCTCTCTCACAAACACAACAATCTACCCGCAGAGCGCGGAAGAAGATGAATGATCCATAATCATTTAGAAGAGAAGACAGAGAAATGTATATAGAGAGAAAATGACACTACTGTCATCAATGGCAGGATAACAAGATTAGGGTCAGCCATCATTCATCAGCCATTCAATATGCCTCTATTTCTGTCTCTGTGCTGGACTGCAAATTTCATCTTTTATTCCCTCCTTGCCATATTCCCTCGTTGCATTTTTTTTTCTGATTTTCTCATTGCAAGAACAGACGCTGGGCTGCTGTCTGTAAAACATGTAGGAAGCTACTTCTTTTATGTTTCATTATATATATATAGTAGAATATAAAGTTTATATAGTATACTTATATATAGTATATATATATATATATATATATATATATATATATATATATATATAGTAGAGTATAAAAATAGGCATTATTCATATTATATCATAGTAGTATTGGAGTGACCACCAGACACTCTTTCTCTCTCTCTCTCACACACACACACACACACACACACACACACACACACACACACACACACACTCACAGTCGATCCCTTTATATACCTAAAATGGTGCCTTTGGAGGGCACTGAAGTGTTTAATCATTATCAACATATATTTTTAATAAAAATAACTCTACAAATGAGTTCCAACTGACACTTATTTTTGCGCCCCACAGTTTTCAACACTGCAGAGCTCTAACATTGGATAGTTTGGACAAAAAGAATTGAGTTATTTCTGAATTAAATGCAACTCTTGAGTTCTTATATCAAACAATTAGTGATGGCAAAGCTGAATTTTCGGCATTATTACTCCAGTCTTCAGTGTCACATCCTTCAGAAATCATTTTAATAAGCTGATTTGCTGCTCAAGAAACATTTCTTATCATCAATTTTGAAAACTTGTGCCTCTTAATGTTATTGTAGAAACAGTGATACATTTTCTTCAGTATCTTTCTTTGATGATTGATGAATAGAGAATTCAAAAGAACAGCATTCATTTAAAATTTAAGTTTTTGTAACATTATAAATGTTACAAAATCTTTTCTGTCACTTTTGATCAATTGAATGTGTTGAATATTAATTTCTTTCAAAAAAAAAAAAAAAAAATCTTACTGAGCCTAAACTTTTGAACGGTGGTGTATGTGCAAATAATTATGATAATCTTAATAATATGTAATTAATCAGATTGAAATGTTTGATTGACAGCCTTAATACAAACATTCCCCAAAAAATCTAAGCTGCTGACAAATGCACTTTGTACTTTATACAATCAATTCAAACTCTAAATATTAAAAAAAATCCTCAGAGCTCAAGCAAACATGAATTGGATTCTGCCTTGAGATCTGTGCACTGTGCCTCGTCACTGCCTTACTGCCTCAGTGATCACATCATTAAGACCTTCATCTATCTCTCTTTTCCTAGACTAAAATGCCAGTGAATGTGGATTAAACACCATCTTAAATCACTTCAGTGCAGCACCATTAGAGAGGCAGTGGTTCATTTGACTGAGAGATCATGGATGGAGCGAACACCACGGGGGGCAGAACAGGATAAGTCATACCCAGATGTGGAGCTGTGTCTCTGCGTAGAGCGTCACAGTTCATCAGCTCTTCTGGAGCATCGGTGTGAAGAGCTGACTCCATATCTCACTCAGCAAAGCGTCAGCAGCACCACACAAACACTAAAGTACTTCAGGTCAGCAAGAGCTAAAACACAACTCTCGAGATCAGGAGAGGTCAGAAATATGAAGTCTCAAATATGAAGACAACCTGCTTTCCTGGGGACTAGTGTGAGAGAGTGTAAGGGGCAATTGACAAAACAGCCTATTCAAGCCAGTGCTGCACTGACACTGAACATTTCACATTTGTTAATCTTGTACATAATTTTTTTTTTTATGCCTTGCGAACATAAATGTTTGGTTTCCTGTAATTCTACATATTTGACACCAATGTTTTCTGGCAAATGTTTTCACACCAATGTTTTCTGGCAAACTGGCAAACATAGATGAGGGTTTGTCAAAATTGCAAAAATGATGATAGTCATGAGGCATCACTAAGAATGTATTGAAAAATACAATCCAAATCAGTAATGTGTTGCCTCGTACACAATCGGTTTCCTGCAGAAAATGTAATAAATGTGTAATATGTAATAATAGTAATGGTCACACTTTAGTTTAGGGTCCAGTTCTCACTATTAACTAACTATTTACTATGACTTCTGCCTCAATAAACTCCTAATTACTGCTTATTAATATTTAGTAATGTAGTTTTTAAGTTTAGGTATTGGGTAGGATTAAGGGATGTAGAATATGGTCATGCAGAATAAGGCATTAATATGTGCTTTATAAGTACTAATAAACAGCCAATATCCTAGTAATATGCATGCTAATAAGCAACTAGCTAATAGTGAGAATTGGACCCTATAAACTAAAGTGTTACTATAGTAATAATGATATTAATAACAATAATTTATCATTATATAGCATTTCAGGAGCTCAATATTGCTTTACAAAGGAAAAAGGAAACAACAAATATCAAAACAGATACAAAGTGAGAATCAGGACAGAGTTAGGAACCAGAAACATCAGAGAAAAGGAGAGTAAATAAGTGAGATTTTAGTTGAGTTTTGAGTATCTGAATGGATGAAATTTCACAGTTGTTGTAGAAGATTGTTCCAAAGATGACAAAGTTCATTGATGATCTAAAGCAGGGATGTCAAATCTAGCCCCTGGAGAGCCACTGTCCTGCAGAGTTTAGCTCCAACTTGCCTCAACACAACTGCCTGAAAGTTTCTAGTATGCCTAGTAAGACCTTGATTAGCTGGTTCAGGTGTGTTTGATTGGGGTTGGAGCTAAACTCTGCAGGACACTGGCCCTCCAGGAGCACCCCTGATCTAAAGTATCTTTTCTTTTTTAATTTTCTTTTAAATATTGAAAATGTTTGGTGCTGCTAGAGGTGCAGAAATCGCACACTTCTCCTTGAAAATATAGTTAAGTTAAAATATATAGTTATAGTTCTTTTCCACTGTCACTGCATAACATATAGTGTGTGTACACTGGCACTCATCCGCAGCTTGAGTAATCTCTTCTCTGCAGGGGTGCAACATGTCCCTCCTTCTCCTCAGCAGTCAGTCTCCTGGGCAACACTGGGCTTGGTTTCAGAAATGTTAGCTTTCCCCTCGGGACCCGTCTGGATTCGACACCGCACGCTGAGAGAAACTTTCACTCCCACCATCCCTAAGGCCATTTACCATTAACCACCCAAGACTTGATTAAACCAAAGAGTGATACCTTTCTGAAATGTTTACTGGGATCCACCCTGCAGTGTCAAGAGGCAGCCATTTATTAGGAGGGAATGACATTTAATGCATGGTTTGTCATAAATAGTTTTGAGTAGCCTGCCTCTAAGGGAAACTGAAAGATAAGCACACTATTTAGCATTTTAAAACAGCTTTTCCACAAAATGGCACTGGACTGGAGCGGTAACACAGTGGAATAAGCTTTTCCAGTGTTTAAAGAGCTCTATTTTTAATCAAATTCATGTATGTAAATACATCACCTATGCGATATAATCAGGGCTTTTTTGCTCACCAGCCACTGTGGCTAGTGGTTTTTCAAAGTTACTAGCCATTTAGCATTTTCACTGGCACAATTTTGATGTTGGGAAATTACATTTTATATGATTAAAGTTGACTTTGGCATGCTTAAATTACTTGATTTCGAGTCATTTTACTTGATTTAGAAGATTTAAAACCCTTTCAAACTTTCAAATGCAGATTGACCACCCAAATCAAGACTACATTGTATATCAGCTGGTATGTACAGGTGGGCAAGGGGTGGGCAATATGAGCTATTTTTGTTAGGCTATATAAAAGAACAAAGAAGCAAATTAGCAAATTACAAAAACAATAGTAAATTAAAAAAAAAAAAATCTTTTTTCAGATACAGTAGGTTTATTTAACATGTATACATTTATTTAACATCTTTTGTTGTTTGATTAACATTAATGACAGACAGGTATTTAATTGGGCTGCTGAATGCATGGACGTAATATAGCCTACCGACACATATCCAGTTATTACCGAACTGTTTACGTCCACTTAAGCCATAACCGACTGTATTCACGCGAGATACTCCACACGATGGACATTTTGACATCTGTGTCTGCGTGTATTTGACTATTCAGGCGCAAGGAGAACGATCGCGTGCGCGACAGAGAGAACGCTTCTGTTGTGTGTCATTCAGCGCGATTCCGCCTATCCCGCCTTCACTAACAACAAGTTAATCGATAAAGAATTGTAATTGGATTGTAATTTTGTGATACGACGATCTTCGACGATCATTTGGCTGTAAGCTGAAATTAAATTCAACCCGGCAAAGTGGCTAGTGGGAGTGGCTGTCTTACCCGCCACAGCTGAAATCCACCCACATTTGGCGGGTTGGCGGGTGTTAATGTCAAGCCCTGGATATAATGAATGCACACACATACCAACATCTTCCCCTTGAAGAAAGTGTTGCTGTGAGGCATCTGCAGCACATTCTCTGAGGTAAAGTAGGCCGAGGTCACCTCCTGACATAACCCTCATTAGTGTGACCGCAAAGTAAGTCAAAGAGCTTTTCTTTTCATGTCTGAAAATGTCAGAGACGACTTCATTAGTTCAGGAGGGGCCAGGCAGGGGCCGTGGAGTTCTCTGCGAGGAGCATGTTCTCAAATGCCAGGTTTCTGTTCTGTGCGTGCCACGACCTAACACACAACACCGCCTCTCCCTGGGAGTAGACATGAACACACACTCACTAACAGACACTCTGGATACTGTACACACAAATAAAACCTGACGCGCTCACCCTGGGCTCTGAGTACACACATGCAAGCTCTTACTTTTACTATGTCCCAGCGAGCACACACTGACAGGAAGTACCGAACCCCTGCTTTCAACATACAGACACGCACGCTCTTCCACACACTGACAGCTGCACACCGGCTCCACGCTATGCAAATGCCAACCAACATGGCGTTCGCTGGAGGCCGAGGAAAGAGAAGAAGAAGAAAAACAACAGAATGACAGGTGACCTCCTGCCGACTGTCTAAACTTATGCTAATGAAGTCATTATTGTTTATTTATTCCTTCATGACTGTGGCGAGGGTGAACTCCAGGAGGAACATAGCAGCCAATGACTGGGAGACTATCCAATGAGTTGAACTGAAATGTCTAGTTTAAGCCAAGGTGGAATCAAGGAAAATTACACCACAGAGAAGATTAGTCATGATTTTGGGACTCATAAGTGCGCAAGAACGCCAGGTTGTTGTCTCGCTCTTTTGCCTCTACTGTCGATCCCTGTCGATCCCTGTCGTTCAGATATCTCATATACAATGATGGAGGAGTACAACATCTGAAGAAGCTGTTTTTACTATAAGCATATAATTTTCTCCCCCACCTCCCTCCTCAAGCCAATCATGTCAGGTTGCCATGACAACAGCCCCTGAGAGAAGCTAAAATAAGCAGGAGATACAATAGAATGGGTTACGGGGTGACCTTCAGAGGAACACGACTAACTATCAGTCATGGAGGCGGCTTTACTCTAACTCTACGTTTGTTTTCTAAATTATACTGCTTGGTGAGGAAAGTAAAGTACGACAATGAGAAACACATAAGCATGCCTCCACAATCAGACTCCCATAAGACCTAGGTCTATTTCCTGCAGAGAAACAATTTCCCCTGCAGTCCAAACACCTACAGTATGTGTGAGCAGGGGGGGTCTGGGGACTGCATGTGGACCGGATGACTGTATAGCCCTCTCTCACATCCAATTACAATGAAGAACCAATCAGCTCATCTAAATTACTATGGCCCCACTATCCACCAGGAGTTAATGAGCCATTAACCATTTAATGAAATCCATATGATGCCGGATGGACATTGAGAGGAAATCACGTTGATTGGGTCAAAAGTTGAGGTGATTTTTATGTTAAAGCTCACTGAATTTTTTAAAGCAAAATGGCAACATCAGCAGGAACATCATCTTATGCACACAAAAAGAAAAACGTAATACCACAGTAACAGTTTGACAGAGCCAATTATTCACTCTGTAAAGCAAAGAAAATCTGCTGACTTGCAGATAATGTTATAATAAACTCATAGGCATGTGACCACCACCATATTCGACAGAAAAAAATCCAGAAAAGTAACTAAACATCTTTACAAACAAAGGCCCAACATATGCACTGCATAGAGACATCAAATTATATCTAGGGAGCATCCAATGACAGTCTCCTGGTCCATAACCGTTTTGGTCCTACAGTAAATATTTTTGAACCGGCCAACATAGATGTGGGTTTGTCAAAATTGCAATAAATAACTTGTGAAAGCATCAGTAAGAATGTGCTAAAATCGTCATTGTCATCGGTTTCCACTAGGGATGCACCGATACCGATACCAGTATCGGTATCAGGCCCGATACCAAGCTCATGTACTTGTACTCGTACTCGTAAAAATACCCCCGATACCAAAGACCGATACCTCACGTGACGTAACTGACAGAATTTTCCGTGCACAGAGACACCGGCGGCAGCAGCAGAAACAATGTCAGCCTCAGGGGTGTGGAAATACTTCAAAATTAATGATGACAACACACACATTGCAAACTGCAAGCTTTCAATCACAATTCATTATCGATTAGTGAAGGCGGGATACGCGGAATCGCGCTGAATGACACAGACCAGAAGCGCTCTCTCTCGCGTGCGCGCGCGCTCTCTCTCTTTCTTGCGCGCGATCAGTTCTCCTCGCACCTGAATGGTCAAATGCACACATAGTTGTCAAAATGTCCATCGTGTGGAGTATCTCACGTAAATACAGCCGGTTATGTCTTAAGGCAACGTAAACATTTGGGTGAAAACAGGATATGTGTCAGTATCCATGGATTCGGTCTTAAAGGGACTGTAGCCTATGTTTGTCATTAATGTTAATAAAACAACAAAAGATGTAAAATAAATGTATAGATGGTAAAAAAACCTACTGTATCTGAAAAACAAGTTTATTAAATCTGTATCTCTATAGTATTTGTTGTATTGTTTATAATTTGTTTGTATATTTCTTTTTATTTTATATTATTTTTGTGTTCTTTTCACTGTGTTGTGCCTGGAAAACTGCAACATCACCAAAAAAAGAGAGAGAGAGAGAGAGAGAGAGAGAGAGAGAGAGAGAGAGAGAGAGAGAGAGAGAGAGAGAGAGAGAGAGAGAGAAATTAATAAATGTATAGGCATCGGTATCGGCGAGTACTAGAAAAAAAAAATATCTGTACTCGTACTCGGTCCTTAAAAAAAACATTTTTTATCGGTGCATCCCTAGTTTCCACCCAAAAAAAATTAATTCACAAACATGCTGCATATAAGCATTAACCTCTATCTTATTTTGTAATAGACAAATCAAGTCCAGCTGGCTATTCCTGGATCTAGAAATGGCACTTTATTGAAGACGATTAAACAAAAAAGAGACCATTCATTTTTCATCAGTCCTGAGACATGCTCTAGCACATGAGATCAATTACTATGACTGTGTCCATTTATATATTTTCCTTGTTGGAAATCGTCTTATGAAACTTGCGATCTGTGTAAACAACCCAAATTTTGCAGCCACATCTGTGGCATTTCCTGACTCTTTGCTGATAATGCTTTTGGCAAATACAATTCATTCAATTCACACAAATATGTAGGAATATACATATCATGAGCCACTTTCATAAGAAGACATACCAAATAGAGCATCACAGATGAAGAGCTCACTGTGCACGATTCAAATCAGATAATGACCAATTAGAGATAACCTTAACTGAACTCCTGCTAATCAATGTCCAGTCTTATAGTGTGTCTCATTGCCACTCCTTGCAAACTACTGAAGATGGGTAAAAGAATTGAGGGTAATCCTTTCATATAATCAAACAATCCCCTGACAGCAGTTCAGCAGCACAGTGACTGCTGCCTGTTTGTACTCAAAAGACTCTTTCATGTTTTGTTGCTGTAGCAAGAACCTTGGCATAATTAGGACAGAAATGGTGCTAACTTTCCCTTTCAGTAAAATGTACTGTGACAGAATAAGCTTTGTGAGTAATCTAAATAAATTCAAATCCTCAAACTCACCAACCACAGTGTATATGTAATGTAAATGACAGATGTGGTAAAAGCAGCCATCTTTAATTGACAACTTTCAGTTCCATTATAATTCAATGCAGAGAGACAGAATGGTTTACTTAAGTCATCTCATGAAGTAAATTAAAAAAACAGCACAATCTTACCTTCATCAACACAGACTCGCTGAGTTTCTCCCGGTTTACAATTTTTATGGCAACTTTCTGACATGTGACACAGTGGATTCCCAGCTTCACAAGGCCTGGAGCGAGAGTAAAAAGAGAGAAGAGAAAAAAGAAATTCTGTCAAACAAGCACAAAAAGTACATCAACCTAAAAGCACTTAGATGATAAAAGGCTGGTCCCAGCGTGAGTTTCATTTCGGCAAAATGAGAATTCTCCTTCTAAAGCCCGCCGGTATCCATAATATGACAACCAGGGGCACTTTTCATGTCGCAAAGTAAATGTCAGAGAACATACATAAACACAAACAAGGCGAGATCAGAGTCAAATCCCCCTCAATGTTTTTTTTGTCATATCAACGATAAAAGACTGTCACTACGCTCAAAGGCTGACACGGGCACGTATATATATCAGCAAGCATATTTGGCTAAATGCCACGTCTGTGCATGCCTTTATTACCCCCATACATTTTTCAGCACGGCTCTGCATATCAAACTGTTGATTTCCCTGAAGGTTTACACAGGGGGCAGAGGGGATATAAAGACCTGACAGTTCCCTGGATCTCTTTTATATGTATGTCGTTAAAGCCCAAATGGCATCTTGCGCCACTTTCACGACATGTCATTGATGTTGTATCACAGGAGAGGACGCTCCACAGACGCAATCTACACCCTCACTCCGGGCTCGAGGGTGCAGCGGAGAGTGTCCGGGGGACCCGATGAATATTTCATCTTGCCGTAATTGCCTTGCGCTGAGACGAACACACACAGACATGTGTAAAATGCCATACGGCTAATGCAATTGTGAGTCACCGCCAGAACTTTCTAGGAAGAAACAAGCCTCTATAGCTGAATACAAAAAGATCTGGTTTTTGCATACACAAGAATCCCCACCAGGCTTCTCAACTACCTAAATCTACAAGACTTCCTTGATCAATCAGCTTCAACACCAACTGCAAACATCTGCTGGTAAACATGCTAGTCCATAAACTAGGTCAACACTAACCAGTATGTATGAATTTCATTAGTATTTTTTTTTTTTTTTTTTTAATTATAGATTAATTATAAAACAAAATTAAAAAAAACTCAGTTTGGACCAGCATGATCAGTGACAGAGACTAGAGTTGAAGTCTTCCTGGAATGTAATTATATAGGGAGGTCAAAATTATCTAGTCTGAAAATGCTGAAGCACTCATGTCAAAAGGCACTTCAAATCTCCATTAATTCCCCTAAAAATCATCAATCGTTCTCATCATTAAAACATACGGCAAACCTCTCTCATAAATTGGTGCAAAGGAAACCATGGAAACCTACATGAACACAACTAATCAGAAATAGGCTAAAGTTAGGCTAGCACACTTCAGTCAGTGTTCTGTGCAAAAAAAAAAAAAAAAAAAAAAAAAAAAACAAATTACATGAATGAGTCAACAACGTTTGAGCCTCTGAAGGAAGTAAACAAGCAGGGTTCTTGTCATTTGCAGAGAAAAACAACACTCGCCCATAAGAGATTTCTCAACTAACACTTGACACACAACTAAAAAAAAAAAAAAAAAAAATGTAAGGTCACTGAGTTGCAAAGGAGGCGTGTGTGAACAAAACGCCTGCAAGAAATGGGAATAATAGAAACCAAAATGTTATGAAAAGTAAGAACAAACCATAATATAGAGAGTTGAATGAGTTGAAGTGGTACTTGATGAATTACGTGCCAAAGGCGAAAGGGTTTGCTTAAATATGAGTAAATATGAGTAATACAGTCTTAAAAATAAAGGTTCCAAAAGGGGGGGTTTACAGCAAAACCATTTCGGTTTCCCAAAAAACCTTACAGTTAAAACAACATTAAGTTATTAAGTAAGTTATTCTAAAGAACATTTTGGTAACACTTTATAATAAGTATACAGTAATAAAGTACTTACAAATCATTTGCAAACTATTAGTTTAGTTAATTCATAGTTTATATATTTTAGTCTCTAAATTGTTAATATGTTAATAGCCAACATGTGTAGTTAATATGTTAATAGCCAACACACACCTAACGTTTGTGTGTCTTTGTGTGTGTGTGCTTAATGTATCTGTAAGCATTTTAAGGAACACTTAAAATGAATGCAATTAATGTCCAATAAAGGTTTGTTTAAAGTACTTAATGACATTTTCAGATGTTCCGTGATGTAATCTAAGGCCCCGTCCACACGAAGCCAGATCTTTCCCTATCCGATCTTTTTTTATCCTCGTCTCAAGAAATATCTGCGTACACACGAAACTGCTGAAACCGGCTCAAAACAATGTAGTATACATGCCAGACCAGTATGTGGCACTGTAATAATCTGTAGAAATTTTCCCACTATAAAGAACATTTTGTGCATTGAAAAGCTCTTCATGGAACCATAGGTGTCAATAAGGAACATTTATATAGTTTATTTGTATTTGCCTTAAATGCCACTACTTAAATTAAAAGGCTTTTCTTGCCTATTGTAACGTATATCTGGGTGAAACGGCTTCTCAAACAAGAAAAACATAACTTGATTTTGTCCATTGGAAACTGATTGGATAGATGTCATGTGATTGACAGGTTGTCCTGCCCTTGCGCCAGTAAACAAGCCATCAGAGAAGAGATGTTGTTGCAAGAGGGAGGCAAAGTTTTTTTTTTTTTTTTTAAAGATTACGAGAGCACATAAATTATAAAAAAAAAAAATAATAAAAAAAAAATAAAAATATCTGCATGGATAAATAATATGCAATATTCCATAAAAAGTAAGAATTGTCCATTTTGATTTAATGGTGACTTTAAGAGAAAAAAAATGGTAATAAGTAATAGCCTTTCTTGCCATATTTCCCTATAAATACATAGTAGTACACTGAAAGAGTGCAGCTTTGATAAGCTAACACATACACAGCAGCATGACATCATGTTCTCATGGCTGCACAGTGGAACCACATCCCCGGAGGCTCAGCATGTGTCCTCAGAGGCTTCCCTCATCCTCCTGCTGCAGGGGCTCAACAGATCAATAAATGGGAGTTCATCAGTTAGAGTGAATTGCCTGCTGGTGACCTTCAGCAATAACATGCATCAGTAATCACCAGGGCTTCTCCCATCAACCACCACTCTGTGTCAGATCTTCTCTGCTGTATGTACAAGCAAACACACAGAGACAATACTTACTTTTCCCACAAAGTCTCTGGCTTCTCTTTTTCTCTATAATCCCCACATTCCCCCTAAGAAATACACAGTAAAGTTTCGTATTAACTACTCTGTGTCTCTACCACAAAAAAATGTATCCCACGTTAGGCCTTGAGATCCGTTTATTTTGCCGGGACTCATTCCTTTTTCTTATTAAAGAGCATGTAGCATGAGATTTGGCAGTAAAGTTGAGCACACAATAGATAACCACAACTCTTGCCAAGGCCCTGTAGTCCCACTCAGATCTATTTTTGATTAATGTAGCAGCATCAGGGCTCCGGAATAAAAACTCCATAATTACACAGTGACTGAAACAAATGGAGTCTGTTCGAGGCTAAATGGAAAAGGTTACGTAGGCTTATTTATTATGCATGTTGCTGACACTGGTATTACAGTATGTATGTAAATGGCTTGTGATGTTCAACCTAAATGTTGTCAACAATCTGTAAGTTGATTGTTGGTTATAAACACATGGCCTTGATTTAAAAAATGAGCAGTCACCATTAAAATCTTAACAAGGTTCAGAAAAAATATATTATATGAATATATGAATTTGTTCTCAATACAAAAATGAGACCAGTCATATTCTATATTGTATTGCTGTTCCATGCATTTATCCACTGACCTACAAAATCCCAGATCAGACGGTATTTACAGGTCCACTGGATCCACAGGTCCGCTCTCAGGAGCTCAGTGAATTTAAGTGTGGTACCGTGATAGGTTGCCACCTGTGCAATAAGTCCATTTGTGAAATTTCCTCACTACTAAATATTCCACGGTCAACTGTTAGTGGTATCATAAAGTGGAAGCAATTGGGAACAACAGCAACTCAGCCACAAAGTGGTAGGCCACGTAAAATCACAGAGCGGGGTCAGCGCATGCTGAGGCGCACAGTGCGCAGAAGTCGCCAACTTTCTGCAGAATCAATAGCTACAGACCTCCAAACTTCGTGTGGCCTTCAGATTAGCTCAAGAACTGTGCGTAGAAAGCTTCATGGAATGGGTTTCCAAGCCTTACACCAAGTGCAATGCAAAGTGTCGGATGCAGTGGTGTAAAGCACGCCACCACTGGACTCTAGAGCAGTGGAGACGTGTTCTCTGGAGTGATGAATCACGCTTCTCTGTCTGGCAATCCGATGGACGAGTCTGGGTTTGGCGGTTGCCAGAAGAATGGTACTTGCCTGACTGCATTGTGCCAAGTGTAAAGTTTGGTGGAGGGGGGATTATGGTGTGGGGTTGTTTTTCAGGGGTTGGGCTTGACCCCTTAGTTCCAGTGAAAGGAACTCTTAATGCTTCAGCATACCAAGACATTTTGGACAATTTCATGCTCCCAACTTTTTGGGAACAGTTAGGGGATGGCCCCTTCCTGTTCCAACATGACTACGCACCAGTGCACAAAGCAAGGTCCATAAAAACATGGATGAGCGAGTTTGGTGTGGAGGAACTTGACTGGCCTCAACCCGATAAAACACCTTTGGGATGAATTAGAGCGGAGACTGCGAGTATATTATAAGTAGTACAATTGATTTACATTTATATAATTCTTTTCCATTGTTGTATAATATCAGTCTACTTGTGTATGAGGCCGATGACGCATATGATTTTCGCTTCTCCCCAAAAAATATTCTGTGTGTACCAAAGTGGGAGAAGCTGTCGCCCCGTTGCTCCACTGATTATTTCCCTTAATTACAGATACAGTGCTGAATCTCATCAAGTGGTCGTGTGGTCCTTGTGTGTGTGTGAGAGAGTGACCGGTCCAGACACGCTACACGAGCCAGGCCTTCTCGCCAACATCACTGCCTGACCTCACAAATGCGCTTCTAGAAGAATGGTCAAAAATTCCCATAAACACACTCCTAAACCTTGTGGAAAGCCTTCCCAGAAGAGTTGAAGCTGTTATAGCTCCATATTAAACCCTACGAATTAAGAATGGGATGTCATTAAAGTTCATGTGCACATAAAGGCAGGCATCCCAAAACTTTTGGCAATATAGTGTATATTACAGAGCATTCAAGTTACACAGTTGATCAATTCATGCATTCCCTAGGAATCAAACCCATGACCTTGGCGTTAAGAACATGCTGTTGAAGCTCAAGGAATTCAGCTCAAATAAAATGAACTATGGACCTGACCTGGATCAATACATCATACAGACAATTTATTAAAACAGTAAAAGATCATGTTAAATTATTAATATTCATGACCCCTCCCCTGCCAACTACCCCCACAGCCACATTTATTTATTGATTGATTTTTTAAGTGACATCTATGTAATAGAAATAGAAACTGGCAGTCATTAGTCTTAGAAACACTTGTTTCCTTTAGTATATATTTAAAATATACGTTATTATTAAATATATGCTAATGTTTCAAACTTCTGACCTTCCACATCCCCATTCACCCCATGAGTGCTGACTCTAAACGCAGTCAGTCAAAAGTGTCTGACAGTGACGCAGGGCAGGTGTGAATCACAGGGATCTGATGAGCGCTTGTGTTCTCTGACTGGCTGTTTAGAGCAGGTCAGCAGGAGTGTCTTCAGCGGTGATGAGCGCTAACCACTAAAAACAATAACACAAACTGCTCTTATAACAGCAAGTAGCTCATAAACCCTAGGAGTCAGGCATCATCTTTTATGTTTGTTTTATTTTCCTCATCTCCTTCACTGTGAAAATCCTTCAATTAGTCATTTTATAGTTTCTGCCTAAGGGGAATGGAGGTCTTGACATCACCACCCACACTTTCACCACTGCTCTTCCCTCTGTTTTTTAACTACCAGCGCTCTGCATTTATTTAAAGGGCTGTTTTTAGCATTTGCCGCTTAGGCCCCACTGAACAGCTGGATGGAGATAAACGAGTCATTTTGCATTTCAAATCACTAATTGTTCATGCAGGTTCCAGTGGTCCAGATCACCCATGGGTCTCTTCTCTTAGAGTGCTTAACACCTGGAACTTTCTGACAGACACTCGTGTCCTCAAACCTATGAATTTTACCGTAACCACAGCTTGACCACAACTGTAAATTACTGTGCAAAGATTCCTACAAATGATTGGAAGGAAAAGGGATGTTATACTCCCTCACTATGTCACACTTGTGAAGGACATGAGAATTTCATCTAGATTTGATGCGGTGTAGGTAAAAATACATTTGTAAAATTTTCTGATAAATCAGAATACTGCCAGGAAGGAACAATTTTGCATTTAAAAAAAAAAAATGAAACAAGCATTTCTGTTGCTTAGATACTCATGGCAGAGTATGGTAACACCACATACTTAAACATAAAACTGTTAAGACAAATTATGAGTGCTTCTCCATTGTTTGTGAACTGCATCTCAAATAAATGCTATCCTTTGAATGTTCTATTCATCAAAGAATCATGCAAAAAAAATATATAGCATATTAATGAGCAGCACAATTGCTTTCAACAGCAATTTCTGAAGGATCATGTGACACTTAAGTCTGGAGTAATAGCTGTTGAAAATCCAACTTTGCCATCACAGGAATAATTTTAGGAACATCACAGAAACATTTTAAAGTATATTAAATTAGAAAACAGTTGAACATTGAGGATCAGCCAACAAATAAGGAAATATTAAATATTATTTATTTTCTCAGTATAAAAAGTCAGTGTAAAGTCCCCACTATGATTTAAAAGAAAATGTGTGTGTTTTCCAGGTGACTGCCTTTTAGAGAGAAGCCATTTGGAAATTTCTCAATGTGCCATCTGTGCCTGTCAAAATGATGATTGATGATCTTCAAATCTGAATATGAATATATATGGAAAGTATGGAAATCAAGTTGGCTATGGAAGTAGTGAAAAGTTACTTTTAATAGCAGTCCATTTGGGATGAAGCTACATGAGACACAAGGGAACTATCCCCATGAGGGATTCGATAAGCAATGGATGGCTCTCTTTCTCCTGTGACTCTTCTTTGTGGCCATGAAATGTAGATTGTTGCATTTATCAAGCATCATTGAAACAATCTGAGATGCCATCTGCTAATTGCAAACACAGAGATATAATAGGAGTCCCCCTCAGGCAGACAGACTGAAGCCCACTCCCTCCCAATCACGTCCGTCATGCTGTACTCTGAGCAGCCGGGAGTGATTATGGCGTGAATGTAGACTCACCATGAAGGCCATAAAGGTGGTGAAGGGGCAAAATAAAATTAATGTCAAGTCAACACTGACAGAACATTAACACTGATTCATTTAGCAGACATATTTAACCAAAGTTCCCAGGGCGCATTATCCTGCTGAAAGAGGCCATAGCCACCAGGGAATACCGTTTCCATGAAATGGTGTACATGGTCTGCAACAATGCTTAGGTAGGCAGTACGTGTCAAAGTAAAATCCACATGGATGGCAGGACCCAAGGTTTCCCAGCAGAACATTGCCCAAAGCATCACACTGCCTCCGCCGGCTGACCTTCTTCCTATAGTGCATCCTGGTGCCATGTGTTCTCCAGGTAAGCGATGCACACGTGATGTAAAAGAAACCGTGATTCATCAGACCAGGCCACCTTCTTCCATTGCTCTGTGGTCCAGTTCTGATGCTCACGTGCCCACTGTTGGCTCTTTCGGCGGTGGACCGGGGTCAGCATGGGCACCCTGACTAGTCTGTGGCTATGCAGCCCCATACGCAACAAACTGCGATGCACTGTGTATGCTGACACCTTTCTATCAGAACCAGCATTAACTTCTTGAGTAATCTGAGCTACAGTAGCTCGTCTGTTGGATCGGACCACACGGGCCAGCCTTCACTCCCCACGTGCATCAATGTGCCTTGGCCGCTTATGACCACTGTTCCTTCCTTGGACCATTTTTGATAGATACTGACCACTGCATATTATATATATATATATATATATATATATATATATATATATATATATATTTATTATATATTATATATTAGGGCTGTCAATAGATAAAATTTTTTAATCACGATTAATCGCACACTTATTGTGAAATTAAGCATACACCATTTATCTTGTTTAACATGTCAATTTTGCTATCATTGCTTATATCCAGCAAAGTAAACCATCAGATTGAAGTGTGATTTTCACAAAACTGTACTTTTTTTAAGCTTTTTTCAAGGTAAATTCAGGTGTCTTTCCAAAAAAGTACACTTGCAGACTCCAAAAGGACACCAAATAACCAAATGATGAGTCCATATAATTCATACATTTATGTACACCATATCACCCATAAAAAAAAATAAAAATAAAAAATAAAAAATCACAGCAAAAAACGTTTCAGAATTCACAGTGTTTAGTATGTGCAACAGCAAGGAGCTTGTTTACATTTTAGACATGTCGAGTTGCGATACAGAACAGGACCACATGGAGATGCCAAAAAAACCTAAACCAACCGCCTTGACCTGCATATATACTAAAGTACACAGCAACATACACAGGACAAATCCAAACATTATCCCGAATGTGTGTGAAAACAACGTGAATGTACTGAAATGTGTCTGTGCATAAATACAATGTGCTATCAGTGCGTTGAGAGCGCTCATACATGATTTGTTTGCGCATCAATATAACGGACTCACGCATGTTTAATGTATGACTCCTGTACGTCACCGCAATCGTCTTTACTTTACTTTACCTCATCCATCAAAACTTTACTAGCGAAACGCTTTATCCAGCCGAGAAATCATCTGACCATACAGCAGTGATTCGTTCAGACAGGAACAGCGCGATGTGGGAAGGCTCGTGCTCTTCACATACAATGACAATATGACAGAGAGTTTGTGTTTTAAAGCGAAACAGACACTGGAATGATTAATTCTCTGTTCTCTGTGCCATCTCTGATGTAATCAGCATGGACTCTTAAGATCATCTAACTGCATGATGTAAAATTACGTTAATGATGCAATTTCACATGCTTCAGTAATGTATTGTAATGTAATGTAAATTACATTTAACGCATTAAGGATTTTGAATTAATCGCACGCGTTAACGCGTTTTTTATATATATATATATATATATATATATATATATATATATATATATACACAGAAAGTTCTCAGATTTTATCAAAAAGATCTTCATTTTTGTTCCGAAGATGAACGAAAGTCTTACGGGTTTGGAACAACATGAGGCTGAGTAATTAATGACAGACTTTTCATTTTTGGGTGAACTAACTCTTTAATAGTATTTATAGCTCCTAATGTTTAAAAAAACAAAAAACAAAACAAAAAAAAAAAACAGGTTGTTTGACTATATGAATTGATTACCTCAAAATGTAGATTACCATGCAGCTGCAAGGAAATTTACCTTAATGAAATACATACACCTCCCGTTATTGCTCATGTGCCAGTGATTACCCTTCGCCGAGTCAATCTAGGTTGCCTTAGGATGCCAAGCCCTGCACTATTTGATGGTTATGCTAATTTTTTTTTTTTTAGAACAAAATGAGAATTACAGATGCAAAACGGGACTGTGAGGTGAATGGAACTGTTATAGTACCACACTGCTATGTAAAAATGCTTAGTAGACAGTCACTCAATGTTGTCAAGCTTACTCATTTTCAAATAAATCAATGAACTTGAGTCTCAAGGCTTATTTCAGGCTCATGTCCAAAACCAGTCCCAAAGCTTCTACATGGGATCCTGGGAAGGGGGAATGATTGGACAGCCGACAGCTGCCCCTCCCTGAAGCACATGCTCCATGAGCATCTTGGGTCCGATTCAAATAAAGGGGCTGCGTGCCAACGGCATTAAACATGTGTTTATTGCTCTTAATGAAAGCCAAGGGGAGACAAATAAATCCTCAAAGGCTAAGCTGTTATTGCTGCCTTCTGGTGGGCTGTGAAAGTGACCATCACAGAGAAGTGGACACTGATGGATAAAACAATAGACAAAAAAAATGTTTTAAATGTTACACTGATCCTGTCTCTAATCCAATCCTTAATAACAATCAAATCAAAGAGCAAAACCCAATGCCAAATCCCAAAACCCAGTTGTTAAATTGGCACTGGCCAACCAGAAGCATGTGGAGTGCAATGCAGAAGTGTTTTGGGGAGGTTTAGAGGGCTTTTGTGGGGGGTTGCATTATACCGGTCACCATTGTAGGAGGCTGTTGACATCTCTCTCAAGCACTGGCTGATTCGAGTGCTGCGTCAGTGACGGCTCGCTCATTACCCCACTGCCTACTGTATATTAACAGTCAAGCGTGGGGATTTTTGCCTCTCAACACATCATCTGCTCGCTCTCTCACACTCCCACTCGCCTCTGTGCTTTGCTCTCTTTGCTTTCTTCCTTTTGATCTCCTCTCCTCTTAATTCAGTACAGATAAAGGAGCCTCCACAATGGATCTGTCTAATTTGGATAAAGACAATAGAGGAGCAAGGTGGAGGGAAAGCAATGGTCCAGTTATTGTGCAAAAGGCTACAAGAACTAGCATCTGTTATGCATTCAAGAATCAATGTAAGTCATGGAACAGATAGTTCACCCAAAAATGAAAAGTCTGCCGTAATTTCTTGTCATCATGTCTTTCCAAACCTGTACGACTTTCTCCTGGGGAAGACATATATTTTGATGAACGTTTTGATTGTTTTGTCCATATAAGCAAAGTTATTGGACCCCATTGATGTTCACTGTATGGACAAACAAGATATTTGAGAATTTTTTTTTTTTTTTCAAAAAAATCTTTTCCGTTCCACAAAAAGAGGATATTATGATGGCAGAATTTTAAATTTTAACTTTTAAAGTGAAAGTCAATGCACTTCCAAAATATAAACAAGACAATTTTTTTTTTTTTTTTTTTTTACTGATTTCCAACATGCTACGTACCACTAAATTAATTCTGCACATTTGTGTCACGTGATTGAGGACTTTAAGAGGGATATTAACGTCATTTACTTATTTCAGCTGAAGAGCTATTGACCTCCTCTGCTCTCCCTTCTTATTTACTGTTATGACAGCTGGTTGTCACTCCTCCTTCCTCGACCTCAGCCAATCATGTCACCCCGTTGAAGCTGTTACAGCCAATGGGCTATTGATTAACTGTCTTTGTTACTTCTCAGATGAGATTTAGGATACTGCGATCGGGATCACTTCAGCAGAGGAGGGTGAACAGCAGCAATAAAGATTTATCGTTTTACATATAATTTAGTTAATGCATTCATCATGTAGATAGGTTTAAATCTGTCCTGAAAAGTGTTAAAAAGAGTGAATTGATTTGATTTGATGGTTTGATGATGGAATAGATATATAATATAAGACAATCTCTCTTACTAATTCAGAAAAGTAACGAACAGCACAGTTTCACCACTGACAATAGTCACCAAAAAGTACAATGCTAATGACAATTGTTTTGGACAATGTAATGATTTTGATAGATATATACTATGGTAGTACCACTTTTTTTTCTTTTCTTTTTTTCTTTTTTTTTACATTATACTTTAATTAATGCAGTAAATACTAGAGTATAAGTGATAAAGTTTTCCAATAAAGTTTAAATGGTTTAGATTAATTAATGCATTAGGTATTATAAACTAACCATTAACAATATTTTTACTGCATTTATTAATCGCAGAAAAAGATTTTAATTTATCAGGGATTCACTAAGACAATTGATAACTGTGTTCATGTTACAGCCAATAACCGATAAATGGTTGCTATGGAATTTCTGTATATTTTGCGTAAATAAATTAAAAATAAAACACTAAAAACTAGTCATCACAACATTATAAACATTAGGCATCTATCACAACATTATAAATGTGAAGTATGAAAAATGGATATTTATTTTGAGATTTGCTAAAGATTGCATTCAACAGTGAGTAAACAATTACTAAATTATTAGTTTTTAAAATATTAACTTTTAATGAGGAATTCTAAATGTAAAAGTAGAGCAAAAGAGCATGCACTGTCTATTATCAACTGATATAGATAAATAAATAAAAACTCTAATGTCTGCTGACAACCAATATATTGGGCATTCTGAAAAATTATAAATATACTACTGTTCATTGCTTATTCATGTTTGTAAATAATACACTGATTAATGTTATTTTATACAATTTATACAAAAATTATTAGTATAAGTAGAAATTAGCATTAATATACATTAATAAATGCTGTAAAATACTGTCTTTTGTTAGTTCATGACAATTAATCCATTTACAGAACTAATGTTAACAAATTAAAACTTAATGTAAAGTGTTACTGAACATGTTATTCATTCAGTAGCATGATTTTTAATGAAGAACGATGGTATCTGCCAGAGTAATTTTTATAAATATTTTACAGGTACTGCCTGCCACTCAGGCTTAGGTACTAGGCTACAGAGGTCTGCACAGGCTTTAAACTGAGGCCCGAACCCAAGATCGTTTGACCCAACCCGACCCGAACAGAAATCCGTCGCTATAGAGATGTACCATTCTTGCTATCATAAGCCAAGACAGCTTTTTAAGACATACACTGCACGTAACCGCTGAGCTATTTATTGGTTAAATGACAAGATCATATCGTACAACTTTTAAATAGACATCAGGCTAAGTAGTAGAAAAGACGCACAGAGGCCATTTGACATGCTGTCACGCTTCAGCTCATTCATATGTTTGCATTCAGTCATGTAGCCTATTATATCGTATGATATTTTAAACATTTAAATACACATATCAAATAAAATAATACAAAATGTGTATGATGTAGTGTTTTAGGTGATAGTAGCCTGCTCAACAAAGCTGATTTCTGTGAGACGCAAGAGAAACGCGGCTATTTGATTTACGAACGCGCTTAGCTCATTTCATTCATAGAATTTACACTTATTCGTCTATGATATCACACAATGTTTAAAACATTTAAATATACATATCAAATGATGTAGTATTTTACAGTAGACCTACTCTTGACAAAGCTCTGATTTCTGAGACAGAGACAGCAGCCACGCTTATTTGTGTCTGCTCTCAGTAGTCGTTCACTTCACACAAACATTATTGCGTAGTAATTTTAGTGGCTTGTGTATAATTGTGCTATCCCCTGACTCACCTGTTATTTGTTAGAATTTGTTGTGATACTTTCCATGCATTGTTTGGCACTGTAATAAGTTTTCCCTCAGTAATTGTATGCCTTATCGCACTCATAGTCAGAGGTTTGAGTGTTGTGTGCCGTGTTGTGACCGAAACAGTGCGTGAGAGCGGGATCACATGCGCAAAACAGTTAATATATAAATGTGAATTATAAGTGTGCTCCCACTCTCGCCCGCTCTTTCGAGCACAACACAGAAGATGCCACGCAAGACTTATAAAACAGCCTATATAGTTTTTCTCAGTTACAGACCCAAATCTGAACCCGACCCGAACCCGAAGCTATTCATGAAACCTTAACCCGAATCCGACCCGAGCCAGACGGGCCCCAAAGAACTTGGGTTGCAGACCTCTACTAGGCTATTCTATCAAAAACACCATATTATATTATATATATATATATATATATATATAGCATCAAAGACAACCTCTGCTCTTCTCTTCCATTGCACCCGTTTATCAATTAGACCCACATGGGTGCTCTTCGGTACCGGAATATGAAACAAGAGGGGGAAAAGGAAGAGGAGACATGCATTCCAGAGTCATCATGAGTATTCACATTGCATCACATGGAGGGGAAAGATGAGGACAGAGCAGCCTGTTATGGAGCACATTCACGTATAGGGTATTCCTCTGAGACTGCAAAAACAGACAGACATGTACCAGGACCAGCCTTCACTTGTACACATATCTCCTGTTCACACTGTGGTGTCTTATTTTTCTCATATTCTTAACCTTTTGCCAGTCCCTTTGGGGAGTGTACAGAAGATGTGAGTGTATGAGTGGGTGGCAGTAGATTAGTTCAGCAGGAGTGTAAGTGCACAAGGTTAGGGAGGTTACAGAGTTAATACCTCTGTGTTCTGGGGTTTCTCTGTGATTCTCTTATCTCACTGGGGGAGTGAAAAAAGAGTCACTTAAAACAAAGAGTGGAAAGATAAAGAAAGAGACTGTGAGAGACATAAATGGAGAAGGAGAAAGAGAAAAAGAGGAGGGAGGGGAGGGGAGGGGAGGGGAGGAGAGGGGGCAGAGTAAAAAAAAAAATAAAAATAAAAAAAAAAGTCAGAACAAAGTCTCTCACTCAAGTATGGGTGTCTGTTTCTATTTAGGATGGCCTGTCTGGAGAAATGTCAATGAATGCTGACAGAGCAAGACCCTGAGCGCCGTTTTAAGATGAGTGTGGCCTCCGGTCTGATAAATCAACTGAAAGTTTCATGATCGTCATGTTCTTTAAGTCACCCAAGTTCAAGTAGGTTCACCTAAAAATCCCTCTTCTGTGGAACACAAAAGGAAACTTTTTTCCCTTGCAATTATAACAAATGGGACTTTCTAAGCTTCAAGAAAGAAAGAAAAAAAAGTATCACAATAAAAATCTAATTTGCTGAGTTGCTTTAAGAAACATTTCTTATAAATATCAATAGGGCAATAGGGACTTTAAGCAGCAGCTGCTGATACAACGGCAACGGCATTCTGGCGTTCTGTTGCGTTCTTGACGTTCTACTGTAACCGTCTACTACGGGAGAGTAGCCGATTTGCCGTAGTCGATAATACGTGACAGATTAGATAAGTAAATGTTATGTTTTATGGTTATGTGGTATTTTAATTGTATCTGTATGTCATTTAATGCCAAAAGCAACCATTCTCTTGCTTTTATTTAAATGTAATTTCTTTTTTACTATGTCAAATGATGAAATGATCCGTTATGCCGTCCTCTTTGTTGTTGCTTAGCGATTTTTGCGTTCTTTAGCTACGGCAGTTGACAGTTTACATCCGGTCACTGTTGCCGTTCCATCAACAGCTGTTGTCCCTAATGAATCAGTTCATCAAACCTGTCTGAATGATTCATCCATGAAACAGATCAATTCAAAACTTACTAACTTGAGAAATGTTTCCCCAAATTCGAAATCGGTCATTAAAGCTGTTTGAATACCAACATTTTTCAAAATATAGGTTTGGAGTAAACATCTGAACTTCATGAGTATGGACTACTTTTAAGGACTTTAATAGGACTTTTACTTTTTTTAACTAATGACAAAAAATGACCATTACATTGTTCAAAATTTCTCATTTTGTCTTTCAAAAGAGTCAAAATGAGAGTAAGCGCAAGAACAGAGTTTTTTTTTTTTTCTACTGCTTTAAAAATGAAAAGAAATCACAACTGAATTCAAAGTAATGGCACATTTTCAGTAATTTGGGAACACGATGAAAAGCCTGCTTTCAGGTTTTGTAAGGCACAGCATTCTCTCGGTGATAATACAAATCAGTTTCAGTCTCCCGTAATTGTAATAACAGAGCAAGAAAGTCATAGGCAGCAAAGCATGACAGAGAGGACTTGAAGAAAAGAAGAAAAAAAAAAAAAACATGTTGCTAAACAAATCAAACTTTGTTTGCATTCTATTAGCATTCTTGTAACATTGACGATCTAGCGAACAGCATCAACATCATAACAGGATTATTGCCTTTAAAGAGCCCATCACTGTTTTTTCTAAGAAAAATAACATTACATCTCAATGCAAATATAGAAGTCTGAGGAAAAACTACATCCGCTTCATCTTCCCCAACAGAGCAGCACCCCACTGGAGCAAAAGGAGACACTGAGCGGCCCCATTCATTATTAATCAGCTAATTAAAAGAGGTTCACTCCCCCTATCACACAGCAGATGATGAATGGAGAGGGAAGGACTAGAAAACAGGACAAGTCCCCTGAGGAAGAGGGAAGAAAGTGAGAGAGACCAATTGGGGGAATTGGGAGTGAGATGCATGTGAAAGTGACCCTGAGTAAACAAACAGCCAATTTTCTTCTCATTTCAAGTAACTGAATCCATATGGTAGAGTATTAGGAAGACAAGTGAGAGCAAGAACCACGCTGAACTTTAAGCACTCTAAATCAGACTATAAATAGTGACCCAGTCTAGATATCAATTACTATAACTGAATAAGAAAAACAAAGTTCAAAACAATATTTTAAGTTTTCAAAGAAAACGGTGCAGCAGAGAGACTAAGCTAAAATTCAGCTTTGCCATCACAGGAATTTTTACAATACATTTTAAAATATATTAAAATAGAATATTTCACATTTCTCATTACTGTTTATACTTTATTTTTGATCAAATAATTGCAGCCTTGGTGAAAAACAAAAAGATTTTTAAAAAAATCTTACCGTCCACAAACATTCAAACTGTTATACTTAACTGTTGTACTGTTCTATATTACTCATTATATTTTAATATTTCAAGTTGTATAAATTTACAGTAGTTAATGTACAAAAATGAACACTAATATGTTTACTTATTAACATTAACCTAAATTAGTAAACGCTGCCAAAAGTATTGTATAATAACTGTATCTGTTACATTCCTGTCCTGTTTCTCTGGTTTTGTGTTATAGGACTTTTATTTTGAAGTGCATTTTCTGCTTCCCTTGTTCCAGTGTTTTCCTGTTTCCTTTGTTTTCATTGCTGCATTGTTTGTTCCCATATTTATCCTTGTTTTTTTCCATGACTACTAATCACCTTCACCTGTTCCTTGTTAGCCCCTTTGTATTTAAACCCCAGTGTTTTCCCATGTTCGTCAGGTCTTGTCCTACATGTTTTGTTGGTGTCTTTTATTCTTGATTTCTCTGTTCCTAGATGTTGTGCTCCTTGTGATTTTTGGTTCTTTTGTTAATAAATATTATTACTGCAGTTGGATCCTACTCTCCTGCATCTTTAAAGCTCACCCGCATTACAACCATAGTACCACCACATTATTTTCTTATAAGGGAACTTTGCATTTTTACAATTTTACTGCCTGAGAAAAAAAGGCAAACACTGCACACAAAATTGAAACTCCAGCACTATTCCAAGTTTTCTCATACTATATGGCCATATATAATTCACAGCAACATTGCAGCATGTTTGTCTGCAATTCCACCATCATACAGACTTTTCCCAGAGGTCCTGGAGAACTGCACATCTCCTCTTTAATTACGAACCTTTTATATAACACATTCACACACACACACACACACACACACACACACACACACACACACACACACACACACTGCTCAACCTGCTTCCTCAACTTAAAAACTAATTAAGCCACAGGAGGGAGCATGCTCCAGATTTTTTCCTCCTCAGCCATGTGATATGAGAGAGAGCGAAAGAGTCCTGGCATCTGAAGAAGAGGAAGAGGAGGAGGCGGAGAATGTGCCCTGACACAGACGGATCATGCTTTGAAATGCATATAAAACCATGTTTTTTATGTGTCCTATATCACGCCCTAACAATGACCCTCAACGCACCCAAATGCTGTAACAACTACTACTTGATTTTCACTGAATACACACTTCCACATGCTCTGTATTTCCTTTTTTCCAGCTATACCGTCCTTATTCATACCACAACATTAATTACTTTTCCTATGGTGCTGAGTCAGCTTCATACCTGCAGGAACCACATGGCTAAGAGAATAGTCAAACCCATCCCAGTCAAGTTAATTGAAACAGAGGGCATCAAGAGTCGACTAGTATAATGATTCGTTTATAGTGCCTTTAAATATTTAAGAACTACATTAACGGAGAAGATAATGCCAATGCATTTTCTAGACAGACAGCACCATAGTATCCAATGGGTGTGACGTGACCAGAACGGGTGTTAGCCTGACAGGCTGCCAATGCTCACTATCCTCCACAGACTATCCCATCATGCCTGTGCTTCCTTTGATCTCCACATCCAGAATGATGTCTTGAATTAGACACAAGACTCAACATTCAACATTCCTCATTTACCTTCCTAAGTATCTCCAAACAGCTGTTTCCATATTTCAAAATACAAAAATCTTACGTACACACATGCATGCATATACAAATAAACATATTTTGTAATTTAAAAAGGTTTTTCTGGATTTTTCAAAGCATCTGAGAGGAGACATTGCAGGTTGGTGAAGAGGTGTTTATATTATCATGCACGTAAGCTTGTGTTTGAGGCTATTACACAAAAGAGGTGATATTTTACATTAGCCCAACTGTATATACGCCTCTCAGTTGTCTGAAATAAGTGCTGACCAGGGTGCCATTAGCAGGAGACATTCCTATAATCATTAAGCCTTATACCGTAGATGTGCTAACATCATTTCATCACAGATCTTTTCACATTAGTAATGCTTTCATGTCAGTAGCTTTATTGATGGAGAAAGAGAGTAATTGCAAGGCTCCCCAAAATTGCATTTAATTGAAGAAAACATTCAAAGATGTTGTAGAGTTTGACATTTTAAGCCTTGAATTGGTCCACTTTTAGTATTAAATGTTTGTCCGTAACAGCTCTTTTCACATTGTGATATATATATAAAAAAAAATCAACATTTGATACCATCAGATAATCAATATGGCACCAATGTATCATGCAATGCTCTTTTTTGTAAGGTTGGTCTGTGAGCTTAAGAAGAATCAGCAAGAGAAAGGGAAACAGATAGAGCGTAAGTAAGTGTCAGGCGGTATTGAGAGCTCACGGGGCAGTCATTCGTACTAATGTCAATTACACCTGCACAACAAAACACATATGCAACCAACCAGCCATCGGCCGCACATACGCTTCATGCTTTACCTAGCTAGAAATTTCCCATTAACTCCAAGCAGATCTTGAAGTATTGGTCTAGAGACATTTAGCTCCTGTCCATTGCATCCATTACACATGTTGTGTTAGTAGGTCACCGTCATTGATTTGATTAGCAAAAACACGTCTGGTACACATACTCTGCATACGAAAGTGTGGCAAATGCTCGTAACCAGAAACAATAGATGGTTATCGTCGAATTCAATTATACTGTATGACTTACGAGCCACAATGTGACTATAACGTAAAAGGCACTGAATAAGATGTGCTGAGGTTTTGCTTGAGATGAAACATGGTTCCCCTTCAGCAGGACTGCACTGTTCGCAGTAATAGGTCATCCTGAGGCTGTTAGGTCTCTGTGTCCCCCCAACTGAGAACCTGTCAGACAGCTCAGCCTGCAGCGAACACATCAACACACACACACACAAATCATATAAACATGGACATGAATACTCATGTTAACATGCCCACAGTAACACATACTAAAATGTAATCCAGAATTTCCATCTGGAGACTTCAGTATATAACACTTTCTTAATCCTTTCTTAATCCATTTATGTCCATTTTTCCACAGATTTGTGTTCATTAGAATTATCTTTCAGGTAATCACACTGTGCTGTTTCTTTGTAATTTATAAGTGCTTTTTGACATACATGCAAACTGAAGATTTAAAAAAATATATTTAAAAATCACATTTTACTACAGTAAAACTACAATTGAAACATATAAAAAGGAACTGCGAGGTGCATTTTTTAATAAACAACCAGCAATGGCAGCATGAATTAAATACCACCACGGCACATTATCCCTAAAGGCTGTTTAAATATCTTCCAAAGGTTGTTCACTTGTATGCCAGTTGTTTTTAAAACATCTAGAGTCAACCCCTTCGTTTTAAAAAGAGAGGTAGAGCTGCCCGAGGCTTTTCAACGCTGGTATATTAGTTATGAGAATTTCCCGTGTACAGTAAAGGACGTTCCTACTGTACTCCTGCTGCGAGGGGAAATTCTGGGCTTCTGTTCTTACGTAAGCGATCAAAGTCTGGAACACCTCATTACTCTCTCTATGCTCTGAGCTAGGACCCCTCCTCGAGGATCCATGAAGTGGGGCAAAGCATCCATCATGGAGGCCCAGAACTGAGACAAGCTCAGAGGCTCACAGGGGCCGTCTCAGGAGACCGGGTGTCATTCCCCAGGGGCTCGCAGGGAGATCCAGAACACCGCATTTTTGACTGGATAGTATAGTATGTGTTCAGTTTAGCTTTGTATTTTATTAATTTCTGTGGTATTTCTGCAGTGTTACTAAATATCTTTAGAACATCAATTAAGAATTTGAAAAGACGGACGATCGATAGATAGATTGATAGATAGATTGATAGATCAATAGATAGATAGGTGAACTGTGACCACATATCCATGAATTTCCTGTTCGTCTCTCATCTTGGAATGACACAGGAACAGTTGCAAATACTACATCCCCCACAGCAAAGACATGTAAAGTCAGAGAGTAACTGTGAGGCTAAGTGGTTGGTGAAATGGACTGCCGATAGGCCCAAGCTGCCTTAGTGCCCTTGAGCAAAGCACTCCAACCAAATTGCATCAATATATATTCAATCACTCAAGTACAGAGTCCACAGAAAATTAATGTCAGTTCCAAATAACAGGGTGCCAGTGAAAAAAAAAAACATCACATTTTAAAAGCAGTCTTACATGATGTTTATCATTCATGAGGTTAAAACATAGCCTTTCTGCAAGCAGAGTAGTCTTGTTTATTTTTGCTCAGACTAACATTATATCTGCAGTTTCAAAATGGCAGCTAGTCACTAGATTAAATCATGTTTAGAACTCAATACAGATGGGGACAAAATCAATACTGTTTAATATTGTGTAATTTCATAACTATATTAAATCAATATACAGTGTACTGAAGCCAAGAACCTACAGATTCCTTTTGTGGCATTCATAACAAAATACACTGGTTACAAAGTCTATTACATTGTATAATGAGTCTTTTCTCTTATTTGAAAGCACAGGCTGCAAAATTCAACGTAATTTAATGATTCCCAATTGACCGTTCACAAAGACCCGCCTCCTTTAGTTACTGTTGCTACGTCTGACAAGCCATGCCGCTCTCACACCACACATCATGTTCTCACACAGTGAAAAATACATCACGGAGCAAAGAGGACACTGACAACGCGTCGACAGACAAGACAGAGCAGGTTACTTTTGATATGAAACAAAGTTTCAAATTTCAAATTTTGTCATTTTTGAAGAAATTTAAACAATAAATACCGTTTTGTGGCTCTTTAATGTGTCAGATTACTGTAATGCCTCAGTTCAAGCGGCTTGTGAACCGATCATCTCTTCCTACTAGTTCATTTATAGCATCAAATAAACATGAATGAACATCAGAAGGAATGTTGTTTCAACCGCGGAAAGATGTCAGTACACACCATTTTTCAAGTTCAAGTCCACCTACGTTAATCTACTAACTCCCCTGACTGGTTTGTCAGACAAAATGGCGGACTCTGCGTTATGATTGATTAGATCGCCTGTCAATCAAACCCCTGGTGAAGGGTCAATTGCACAGACTGAAAATGCCCTGTCTGCTTTCAAATCAATTCACTTTGGTTTTACAGCATTAATGGGAAGAGAAAGCTGAATAAGGAAGGATCATGAAATTTACAAGTGATGTCACATAAAAGCCTTACAATATATTGCAATATGTAGTGGTTCACAACACAAAAGTAAAGAATCACTAGGAATCCTGGTGATTCCCACCTCCATCCGTTCCAGAACAGCATAACTTGGACCAGCACAGCAATCCGTACACTGAGGCTTTGAAAAATAAATAGTCTCTTTTCTCTCCACCCTGTTTCTGTGTGTCTATCTCTTCTGCTGTACTGGCAGGCTACAGAAGTGATATGTGAGAGCACTCGAAAAAGAGAGGTTTTATTCCCTGCTGGCCGCCGGCATGGGCACTTTCTGTGCGGGAGCACTCTAAAGAAAGAGAGAATAAATGAAGGCGTAGAGTACTATCTGTTCACAGATATGCAAAATAAAACCGAGCAAGAGGGATCTGGATGGTAAAGTTTCCTGAAGTTTCTACCTTTCAGTTAAGTTCTGAATTTATGCAGCCATTTCTGTTTTTATTTCACAGCTCCTGATCCATATGACATAAATGTGCTATGTGCAGAAATGCTTAGCATTTTACACAGAGCAATAGAGTGTTGAACGGATGACATATTTTTGTACGCCAACCCGGAAGTTAGCATCACCCTGGTTCCCTCAACAAAAACCCAATAGGATTTTTCCATTGGCTTTTGGATTATTACAAACAAAAGCTTATACATGTTTGGTTCATCGTGATAATCTTCACAAATGAATACATCTTTTATGAATTTTGAAGCGTAAATACAATCGGCAAAGGTCAAAAGCTAAACGTAGGCTATAAGCCAACTACATTAGTCACATTTCTTCAACGTCACCATCACTAGGCTTTCAACAACTCTTTAAGTCTTTGTATAAAAACATTTTCCCTAAAAGTTCAAGTTATAATAGTTTACAAGAGCGCAATTATAAACACAACAAGGCTGTGAAAGTGGACTTGTGATAGATGAGTTTACCTGTTCAGCTGTTAATGTGTAATGTCCTGTAGTCCCTTTTAGCCACTTGTTAACAACTACTTTTACAAGATAAGTAAAAGCTTTAAAAATAAATTATAAAACGTAAAATATCTTGAGCTTGTGTTCACCACAGACCTTATTTCAAGTATTTAACCAAATATTCATTAAAAAAACCCCATTGACTTAAGGATGATGGAACCAAAAGCGCTAAAATGCTAACTCATTTTCCAGGTTTTGGCCTACAAAAACACGTCATCTCTGCAACACTCTATTAGGATCATAAATCTAAATCTACTTATTTTGATAAGTACTGCACTTGAAAAGTCATATCCACATGAATGATTCAATATTCCTGTTTTTGTGCGATCTATTTAGTAAAAAAAATACATTTTAAAATTGCATGTTGCATGTTATATTTAAATTTTTAATTAAAATTGATTTAGAATTACAGTAATGTCAGTTGTTTTCTAATCTCAAATATTTTTGATGGGTCATGAGATAGATTATACTGGTCTAGTGGGTCCAGGAAAGGAAAAGTTTGGGAACTCCTGTCTTAAAATATCAGATAATAATTATTGTGACAAGGCAAGTTTAGTTAATGCTAGGGCTGCACGATATTGGAAAAAACTGACATTGCGATACTTTGGGGGATAATAATTAAGATGTATATTATATATGTATTGAAGGTGAAAAAAGAAAATGGGTTCTTTTACAGTAATCAAATTTAAACTCTACCAAATGCATCCTAATTTTCAACCAAAATGCATTCAGGCAAGTCATACTTTTCACAGTATGGATAAACTAATTCACAATGGGTTATAGAACCATTAGGACTAAATCATCGGCATGTTGTCACTACACAAGGCGTGACCCTTCGTAACCTCAAACCCACAGAAGCCACAGAGAGACCAATCAAAAGCTTTTGGGTCAGTTATTCATAGCCACTTCTCAGCGATCTCATATCCTTAACTGAGAAAGAGAATAGATCTGACTGTGCTAACACACAGTCATTGACTCAATTGGGGAACGGTGATAATTGGAGGGAGAACCCAAGTGACTGACATGCTTCCAGCCCTTGGACTGCAGCCCAGATGTTCACCACATCAATGAGAATCACACAATTAACAATTCTTCAAGAACACATGCAGCGATGATGATCTTTGTTGAGAGTCAACTTCTCATTTCAAATCCGTACGCTTGCCTTGCCTACCACTCAGTCTGTCATGAGAGATTTCTATATGATTCACAGAGCTGCTAATTAGTAGTCAGCGAGTCTTATCTAAGATTCAAATTCCTACAGCAGCACTTACTATCATGATTACTGATTGAACTGGGAATGGAAAAGATTAAGTAATAAGGAGAAATGTGAAATGACTTAAGCTATTGATGTTTAATTGATGGTGGCTTGGTGATGGAAGATGTGTTTTTGGACATGACTCAATATTTCAGTTTTTTTCATGTTTTCACTAAATATTTATTTGACTGATATCAAGTGACTGCATGTGAATGAGCTACATGCACAAGATGGTTTCAAAGCAGTAAAGAGAGAATCTCTTAGATACAGATGCAGAGCTGTGCTATCCTGCACGCCTTTTACTTCCTTCACTCTCTCTCTCTCTCTCTCTCCTTCTTCTTCTCTTTCAGAAGACAGCACAATGACATGACCCAAATAGACAGTAGCTCTCCTCTGATTGGCTGAGATTACTCAAAGAAGCTCCTTCACATCATCAGCTTTAATAATTCATTCATTTACGCACAGACTCCCCATTACCACAAGTCCTGGCAGATGAAAGTCAAAAACTAACTTCCACTTCTCAAGAAAAGTCTTAGCAATACACAAGTATTTGCAATACATACACAAACATTTTATATTGCTGAATTTGATCTCATGCAATGCTGTAAGAAATAAAAAAATTAGCAGTCAAGCATTTAATTATGTTTAAACAGACACTGAAATGTGCAATATATCAAATATATAGCCATTCAACTAATAAACACAGTGGTTCTCAACCCTGAACCTCCCTGAAAATTCAGCTTTGTCATAACAGGAATAAAGTACATTTTGGAATGTATTTATATATTTCACAATGCACTTTACAACATTAAAATACACTACCATTCAAAAATTTGGGGAAGGTGATATTTTTTTAAAGCTCTTCTCTTATTTTTGATTTTCTGATTTATCTATTCCTACACACCCACCTCTAGGCAGTATAAATGAATCTTTATATCCTTGTGTAAGTATCACACAGCAGTAACAACTCTTTCCCACAGGCTAGCAGTGATGCTATCAGCTATCAGTTGCTTTCCAGCAGGGCACAGGGTATGAAACCCACCTTAAACGCTCACCCTGACAGACCCTCACGCTGGGGCAGGAGGGGGAGATGAAGCGAAGGAGAAGCTGTGAGGGGATGAGTGACTGACAGATCTGTGAATGAACGCAGGAAGCAGTCACCTCATTTCCCTCCAACACCGACATGTCTTTATCCATTCAATTAGACATTGTGGTCAGTCCGAAGAGTGAACAGACACGAGGGAAGAAATGGAAAAGAGGAAAGATGGAATAGTGAAACAAACCGAAAAGTGAGGTGAGAATAAGGTCTATAGACGGAGGGTTTTATTTGAAAACAGTTATATTGTGAAATATTATTAAAATGTGACCCTGGACCACAAAACCAGTCATAAGGGTACATTTTTTGAAATTGAGATTTATACATCATATGTATAAAGCTGAATAAATAAGCTTTCCATAGGTTGTTTGCAATCACGTGGTTCTGGTGATGCACGAAATTCCGGTGGAGGGCAAGAAGTGAAAATTAGAATGGAAGAGATGGAGAAAAGTCCGTACTGTGCTGGTTTAGAAAGGTATAAACAGAAAATAACAACATATGTTGGACATGATCCTTATGGTATTAAGAGAGAGATTATTCTACTGAATTAAAAAACATTCCTGCCATCGAGGCGTTAGATATAGACAATGAGAAGCTGCCGTCACGTCATGTTCAGTTCTAGTGTGGTTTGTTTATATCGCGCTGCCTTTCTGCTAGTGACATTAAGGGCAGTATTTTGATTTTCTGTCGGGATTGTGAAATATATCGCCATTGTAGGTTATTTATGTTGAATTGTGAATTGCAACAGGAGCTCACATTGTTCAGGGGAAAAAAAACTGGACGGTGTAGTACAATTTTCGCCTTTTCTACATGTAAAAACACTAAGGAAAGCAGGTTGAGGAGGTGACGGGAAGACGCCGTATAGCAAATCTAATAATGTCACTGATTAAACCCACTGCCTATCACTCAATAAAATAATCACATAGTTTTTGAAAGTTTTGTATTTTGTTTTGGTTTAATAATTAACATTACATTTGCGAGTATGACACTCACTCGGCTTGTGAATGAGCATAACTTGCATACAGCCACTTCAAAACTGTTCCCGAGCATCTATGGGCTTGATTTTGGTTGTCATTTTTTAAAATAAATACAAAAAAAATACAGTGTCGGTGTCTGTCTGCTGAATGTGACCCTCCGATTCTCCTCCATGGCCATATGGAAAAGTGAATATTTACAAAGACAACATTAAAAGTACAAGTTACATTTACACCCATCCAACAAAGAAATGGATCGAGTTCTGTCAGCTTGTTAAACACATTTATTTATTTATTTTTCTACCACATGATGGCTGAAGCAGCAGCGCGTGACACTGTTTTCACAGTAATCAACAACGGAATTCGACAAAACTTAAGTGAAAACATCAAATGATCATGCAATGGGATAAAATAGTTTCTCTTCCCTGAAAACGATACCATGAAGAATGTGAATATTTAATCAAGTCAAAAACTAAAAAGGTAAGCAGGTATCCATATTCATTTCAGTATCAAAAAAGAAAATGTTGCAAAACAAAATTATGTAGGGAACACTGATTTATACTATCGCTTCCTTTCCTGTATAATACTCTCACAACAATTACACACACAGATGGCATGTGTAATGTAAACGCAGCCCCACCAGACCCCAAGGGCATGCTTTACAATGCAGCTGTGGTGACACAGAGTGATACGGATGACAAGAAAGTGTGTGTGTGTGTGTGTGTAGTAGTAGCAGTGTGGATTTCATTGATATAACATGCAGCGCTGCATGTCGACTGAGCTTAACCATCCTGAGTACGAGGCGTATACAAGAGCTCAGAGATCAATACAACACAGACAGACCGAAGAGAAGAGCTTTGATTAGGAGGATTCACTTACAGCCCTGATTCACTCAACACTTCACACACACAGAAAATGACTACAGCAATTTAACAGGACACATGCAACTGTGAGCTACTTGGATCATCTCTAACACATGTGGCGGGAAGGTAATCATGATCATATTACTGCAAATGATCTGTCCAATTTTACGTTCTGCAGTAACATAAACATTTATGGTGCACATAGTATCTTTATTACCAGTCTAGACTATGGCTTTGAACTAGCAGACATACCCCCACTCCTGAGACACACACACACACACACACACACACACACACACACACACACTATATAGGGCCAAGGTACCACTAGCCCACGGCGGTGTGTCATGTATTATAAATGCAGCATCTCTAAATGCCTCCGCTCTTCTCTCTCCCTTCCTCTCTCTCATTTGCCATGTTTTTAAGACACAGAAATACGTAAAGACTGCCACATGACCTAAATGCCCTTTGCTCCCTCTCTGCTCCTGATTTTCTTCCCTCTATTAGAACAGAAAATGAGAGACAGAGAAAGAAGAAAAACCAACTGAAGAGAAAATGTCCCCTTCATCCTCACAAATGTGTCACCCACTCAAAGAAGGGAAATGGCAAAATGAAATGCAGAAATGCTGTTTGTGTATGTAAACTGTCACAAACACCCTATACATGTAGATATACACTACCATTCGAGGTTGGTAAGATTTTAATGTTTTTGAAAAAAGTGTCTTATGCTCACCAAGGCTGCATTTATTTGATCAAAAATATAGTAAAAACAGTAATATTGTGAAATAGTATTTCTATTTTAATATATTTTAAAAAGAAATGTATTCCTGTGATGGCAGTCTTCAGAGTCACAGAAATCATTCTTATATGTTGATTTGCTGCTCAAGAAACATTTCTTCTTATTATCAATGTTGAAAAAAGTTGTGCTGCTTAATTTTATTTTTTTTTTATCCTTTTTCAGGATCCTTTGATGAATAGAAAGTTCAAAAGAACAGCATTTATTTGAAACAGATATTTGTTTTTTGTAACAATGTACAAAAATGTCTTTGCTTATACTTTTGATCAATTTAATGCATCCTTGCTAAATGAAAGTACTGATTTCTTTAAAAAAAAAAAAAAATCTTTCTGGTCCCAATAACTTTTGAACAGCAGTGTATGCAGGCCAACACATTTCTACAATGATTTTTTTTTAGAAGCTATAATTTAGTACTTCATTCGATCATCCTGGCCAGCCCAACAACAGCAGAATTAGCTCAACCAATGACGTGTGTTTGGGGTAGGGCGGCCCCCTAATAGTCGACTAACCGTTAGTTGACAACAAGAGGCTTAGTCGACCAAAATTTTATTAGTCGCTTATTTGCACGCAGTCTGTGACGGACAGATCGATAACAGCTGATCTATTTCGTAATTGCAGTACATCAGGCAGGACATCCAAATGCTCGCCTATCATGCATCGACCTCAAATATGGCTTATCATCTGAAACATGCAAGTAATAGCAACTTTACACGGCCGCTCGCTTTAATGTTAACCTAGAAAAATGTGGGCTATTCAAGTGTTTGTGCAGAATGTGAAAGCTGAATAGTAGCATGCTTACTGCATGACGGCTAACATAAAGGCGCCGGTGCAATCACTTGCACTTAAAATACTCCGTCATTTGTGGTCATACAGATAAGAGTAATACATCTTTTGAATCTGTGAAGAGTCTACTTATATTTGTGTGCACTCACCAACAACCAACGAAATGTTGTGCTATTGTAAAATAATGAAAGCAAACAGGGTGCGCTTTTTGCTGTCTCTCTTTGTGAACTTGAGCGTGCCCAATAAAAGAAAAAAAAGAAAAACGAAACTCCATGTAAACTTGCCTCACAGATATGAAAAATATATCTATAGAAAGTGAAATGAAATGTCTACTTTTAAATAAACCAATTCAAATGGAAAACAAATATTCTCAGGTTATGTAATCCGTATGAAACGTGCATATAGGCGCGTGCACCACTGCAGAGATGACGAGTCAGCATCGTGAACTTCATCACTGTAGCCAAAAATACAGAAAACGCCAGTTTATCAATTAATTATTAAAATGATAAAGCAATCTCCTTCCTGTTTTTCCCCTGAAATATTCATAATCATTACTTCTGCCAGTGCGCTGTGGCAAGCTTTACGCGCGTGCTTGAACACTGATTAGGTTATGTAGGCATTAAAGGCTCTTTATGTAAGCAATAAGGTATGAGAGGCTGTGCCTTACTGCTTTTATAAAACGGTTACCACACAATACAAATATTAAAGCCAGAAATATGTATCAATGCAACTTTCATGAAGTAAACTTTTTCTAAAAGCCTTCCTTCCGCCGGAAAAAAATAGTCCCTGACAGTGAACAGCAACAGAAGTTACATTTTTACGCCATTAGATGGCAGCAAAGACTGTCTTTATGAGTGCGTCAGTCAGTAGCAAAGACTTTTATATTGAAAAGTCTGAATTGTTTTGAAAACGGAACAAGACGCAACTGACAAATGCTTTGACTAGGGCTGTTAGTCATGTGAAAACCCTTTAAATGTTAAAAGGACAAGATAATACATCGGACATTTAAAAAGATTTTTATTATGAACATAGGACTGACCTGAAGGAAAATGCTAAATCTGAATACAGGTAATACACTCGCTCACTCGATCTTTTTCTCACAAGACTCTTCTACATAATACAGTAAGCTTCAATGAACAATATCAATTGAGAACAAACAGTTTACGTTGCTTAGAGTGGTTGCTAAGGGTGTTGTGAATAAAACACAGCTATTGACCAATCAGAATCAAGGACAGGAACTAACCGTTTTATAATATGATTTATATGGTTTATTTATATGGTTTATTTATATGGTCGACTATTGCTTAAAATGAACGACTACAAGTCAACCAGAAAAATCTTTAGTCGAGGGCAGCCCTAGTTTGGGGAGCGACTATTTGTTTGTTTGACCATTGGCAGACAGGAAACCTGTTTGAAAACAATCTTTGGTCAAATTTTTGTTAAGGCTAATGCCACTGAAATGACACACTTTGACTTTAAATATTGTATAACAGAGCTGATAGTACTACACTTGTACTGCTATCTGAAATTATTAGCTTTAGTTGTTTCGGCTACTTTGATAAAGTATGTAATATCGTGTCACTAGATGCACCAAATGGAAACATTTTAGTACCACAGAGTCACATTGTTTATACTCAAGTAAACCATCCTGTAAATTGCTTACTTTTAAAAAATGCATACCACTTTTAACAACATAAACATGCTAGTGACAGGAAATAGGATGGGAGTTTGAATTCTACGAAATCTGCAGAGCTTTCTGGGCACCGATTCTGTGTAGACCAAACTGTAAGTAATCTGTTCTTTATCTGGTATTATATGGGAGTTTCCTCCTCTCTTCTGCAGAGAGAACAGCACACAAGCAAAGAAAGCAGGTGCTATTTATAGATGGCCGTCTCGCTTTCATTCAAAACACATAGACAAACCCACATCAGCTCCCACTAGCTCTCACAGCACTGTCACAGGACTAATTCTCCATTCTAAACAATCTCACGCACCTACGCAGGCACATGTGAGCAAACGTGTGCAGACACGGGCGTGGGCTTCTCCTGCAAAACACTCATATCAGAAAGCACTCTGCTCTTCCATCTCATGGAGAAGACTGTGTTCATAAAAGCTCTCGTCCAATAAGAGAAGCGATTCTTAAAATAGACTCCACTCACAATGAGACAGAGAGAGTAGCCCCAGGACAGAAATACAGAGGAGAAGACATACGAACACACACGCTCAAAAGCCTGATGTAACTCTATCTCAAATAACATCCATCATTCCCTGAATGAAAGCTAATAAACTCACTTTTAAAGGGGAAATGCACACAGGACTCACGCTGCAATGACAGTAACGAAGCACTGAATTGTCCTCTATGAACTTCACAAAAAAAAAAAAAAAGTGGTGTCTGGGAATGAGCTCTGCAAACTCATACTAATGTCTCTCTCCCTCTCTCTCTCTCTCTCTCTCTCTCTCTCTCAAATGATCCAAGACTGTTTACCACACAGCCTACATCCTGTACTTACTGTAAACTAACCAAGCTAAAAGCCTATGAGAGACAATGTGTGTGTCTTGTGTGTGCAGAGCATTTTGCAGAGCAACATCAATGTCTGGCCTTTCTGATGCAACAAATTTATATTTGCATATTCTTTTTTTATATTCTGCATGGCTCTACAGAATACTTAATTCGGTAACACTATTTCGATAGTCCACTTTAGACATTCTATTAACTATAGGTAAGTAACTTTGCAACTCCATGTCAACTATCAGTCATTAGAGTATAAGTAGACTGTCTGCTTAAAGGGTTAGTTCATTAGGTACTCACCCTCATGTCGTCCAAACCGGTAAGACCTTCGTTCATCTTCGGAACACAAATTAAGATATTTTTGGTGAAATACGAGGGTTTCTGAACCACACATAGGCAGCAACATCTTTGCACCTTTTGAGGTCCAGAAAGGTAGTAAAGAATAGTCGAGAACAGTCGACGTGGCTACAGTGGTTCAACCTTAATGTTATGAAGCGACGAGAATACTTTTTGTGCGCAAAAACAAGCCTGCAGTGCGTTCACTATGTCAACTGCATATGACAACAGTTCAGATTGTTAAAGTTATTTTTGTTTTGTTTTTGCGCACAAAAAGTATTCTCGTCACTTCATAACATTAAGGTTGAACCACTGTAGTCGTGGACTATTTTAACAATGTTTTTATTACCTTTCTGGACCTCAAAAGGTCAGAGAAAAATGGATTCAGTTTATTTTTAACGAACGTCCTAGTCACATCAGTGCCTTGCGTGTTTGTACCGCACATTTTACCAGCGACTGTTTTGAGAACAAGTCGCAAAATGATACTGGCTTTGCCCAAAAACTTCAGAGAATAGCAGATATTAAGCAGACAGTCTAATAATACTCTAATGAGAGTTAGTTGACATGTTGCAAATTTGCTATTGGTAAGTAGAAAGTGGACCATCGCAATAAAGTGTTACCTAACATGTTATATAAAATATTAAGCACCGTTTTCAACAGTGATCATGAGACATATGTAATAGTTTAAAAGAAATGATATATTTTTTTATAATAATATTTTTTAGCAGCAAATCAGCATATTAGACTGATTTCTGAAGGATCTTTTGACACTGAAGACTGGAGTAATGCTGAAAATTCAGCTTTGCTATCTAGGAATAAATTATATAAACAAAATGTTATTTAAAATTGTAATAATATTTCAATTACAATTTTACTTTTTTTAAGTTTTTGCGCACAAAAAAGTATTCTCGTCACTTCATAACATTAAGGTTGAACCACTGTAGTCGTGGACTATTTTAACAATGTTTTTATTACCTTTCTGGACCTCAAAAGGTCAGAGAAAAATGGATTCAGTTTATTTTTAACGAACGTCCTAGTCACATCAGTGCCTTGCGTGTTTGTACCGCACATTTTACCAGCGACTGTTTTGAGAACAAGTCGCAAAATGATACTGGCTTTGCCCAAAAACTTCAGAGAACCTTGGATTTCATCAAAAATATCTTAATTTGTGTTCCGAAGATGAACGAAAGTTTTACAGGTTTGGGATGACATGAGTATGAGTACCTTATGACAGAAATTTCATTTTTGGGGGAACTAACCTTTTAATATCTGCTAACACTTTATTTTGATGCTCCCGTCAACAGATATTCTACTGACTATGAGTAACTTTGCAAGTACATGTTAACTTACTCTTAACTTAACAGTCTACTAATACTCTAAGGTTATTGAGAGCAAATTAATGAGAATTAGTTGACATGTAGTTGCAATGTTACTTATATTTAGTAGAACTAATATCTAAAGAAGACTATAGAAACAAAGTGTAACCCTTGATTCTGATTGGTCAATTGCAGCATTTAGCATTCAGATTTCCTAATATTCAGTCGTCCATTGCAAAACTGTAGTATATCAGTCTGATCATCTGGGTAACTGAAACCAGTAAGGCTGAATGTATACAAAAAATGCAAATATTCTGAGGAAATAAATGGACGTTCTGATAAAAACATTTCCTAAATATTTTACGACAATGACCTTTACATATTTTTATCAGAACATGCTATTAGTCAGAAATGGCTAAAATAAATATGCACTCACTGATGGGCTTTTGGTGTGTGTGTGTGTGTGTGTGTGTGTGTGTGTGTGTGTGTGTGTGTGTGTGTGTGTGTGTGTGTGTGCGCAGCAGTTATGTGGGAGGTGGTGTGCCACGCATTTGTGGCCCTGCGTGCAGTGAAGCAAGGCCAAGCAACACCTGGTGCCACCTGACAGTGCCCTGCACCACATCCATACACCACAGACACCCACATCCAGCACAGCAGATGGGCACGCAGCCAAGTGGAGAGAATCTGTGTGAGGACCTCATGGCCAGACACATGCTGTCAAAAAAAAGAAAGATGAAAAAAAAAATGAAATGGGAAAAAGGTGCAGACAAGGTAAACTTTTCAAATGAACACATTCAGAATGCAGAAAAAAAACCTGCCTCTCTGCCTTTCCATACCTTCTCTTATTTTTCTCATATTTCTTCCCACCTCCAGCCTCCTCTGTGAGGATGTGTCTTAAGCAGGGGTCTCGCCTGCAGTCAGTCTGTCAGAACATTCTGGAAGCTGGCCAGAATGAGTGTGGGTGACTTCACCTTGCTATTGCCTGTCACAATACACCTCCAGCAGTCCACCACACCCGTCCAGAAAACACACAAGGATGTGTGGTCCTGGCAAACCCTATGTTATGGGGACAAAATGCCCCCACAAGGATGGCAATAACAGAAATCTTTGACCTTGTGAGGACATTTTTTGGTCCCCATGAGGGAAACAGCTTATAAATCATACTAAGAGATGTTTTTTGAAAATATAAAAATGTAGAAAGTTTTCTGTGATGGGTAGGGTTTGGATTAGGGGATAGAATACACAGTTTGTACAGTATAAAAATCATTATGTCTGTGGAAAGTCCCCATAGAACATAGAAACTCAACATGTATGTGTGTGGGTAAAACCTAAAATCACAAACACTGTGGATCCCTACAAGGGAAAATCCCTACGGCATGAAATGGGAATTCACCTATCTATTTTCTAAAAGGATGTTATTGATCTTATTGTGAATGATTCAGCCATGCATGTATCAATATGTAATTTTTTATCAAAATGTCAACTCAATCTTGCAGTGAAACGACAGACTTTCTATCTAGTAACGTATGCAAGACTTCTCCAAATTAGTCTGGTTAAACCCAACCCATTTCTTACAACTGACTTGCATTTAGACAATTGCAAGCTTGCATTCAGATCCGCCTCCATCCAGTCAACAACTGAGGGATCAAAATATGGAAGAAAGATCTGTCACTACTTATGGTACATTGCAACTTTATTAAATATACTAAATATTGTCTTAAGAGAAAATTGTGTCACCATTTACCCATATTTTGAGAAATGTTGGTAACCAAACCATTTCGGTTCCCATTGACATCCACTGTATGGACAAAAAATACAATTGAAGTTAATGGGAACCAAAACCGTTTAGTTACCAACATTCTTCAAAATATCTTCTTTTGCAGAAAAAAAAATGCATTCATTTTCGTGAGTAATGATGACAAAAGTTTCTTCTGTTTTTGTCGAACTATCCCTTTAAGTTTAGGGAATCCAAAATATCACTAGTTCTGTATAACACAATGAAAGTCAATGGATACTCCACATGATAGAGAAATAAAAGTCTGTGTGTCAGCCCCTCTACTCCTTCACTGGACCCTTATATAACGCTGCCACCTTACTAATTACTGTGAGTGCTCCGAGCACAGATGACGTCTGAACATCAGTCTGGTGATATAAGCAGCCCTTTGTCATCTTACTACAGCCAGGGGACAAAGGGAGGGAGAGGAAGTAAGAGGAGAGATAGAAACTATAAAACTGTGTGACACAAAATGCTTAAGGGATGTAGACAGAGTGATGTAAGGGATTGAGAAGAGTTGTGTACGTGGGTGTGTGAAAGGGCTCCATCTTCTCACCCATCAGCAGAATGATCAATAATAATGTTATTGTGCTGTATCGTGTGAGAAGAGAGTGGAGGCTAAATGGAATGAATGACACACAGCCCATTACAGAAACACTCTCACTCATACACACTACTGTATGGAAGCCGCTTCAGTCCAACCGAGCGTGCTTCCAAATTCACAATTCAAGCTATTTTTGTCCTTCTACAGGTACGTCAATAGATTTATTTTTAAATTATTTTAACAATAAAAAGCTGATGGTGTGGTATGATTCATTATGTGGCATATTGATAAGGTTATTTTCAAATAAATGGGTTGGGTGTTAGGGTTCAGGTTGGACATAGTTGCAAAGTTACTTACTGTATAGTGAGGAGAATGTCTGTTGGGGAGCATCAAAATAAAGTGTTAGCAGATATTAAGCAGACAGTCTAATAATACGCTAATGAGAGTTAGTTGACATGTTGCAAATTTGCTATTGGTAAGTAGAAAGTGGACCATCGCAATAAAGTGTTACCTAACATATTACATAAAATATTAAGCACCGTTTTCAACAGTGATCATGAGACATATGTAATAGTTTAAAAGAAATGATATATTTTTTTATAATAATATTTTTTAGCAGCAAATCAGCATATTAGACTGATTTCTGAAGGATCTTTTGACACTGAAGACTGGAGTAATGCTGAAAATACAGCTTTGCTATCTAGGAATAATTTATATAAACAAAATTTTATTTAAAATTGTAATAATATTTCACAATTTTACTTTTTTTTAATCAAATAAATGCATCCATAGTGAGCATAAGAGACTTCTTTAAAAAATAAAATAAAATAAAAACAATCTTGGACAGTAGTGTATGTGATGAATAACAACATGTGCCTCCAAAGTGAATAAGGATAAATTATGTATGTATTATGATAAATTATTATTTGTTACAAAATAATAACATATGAAATGTAAAATATATCAGAGACAAAATAGTTTAATAAATTTCAATCTATTAAAAATAATTGAATCACAATCAAATGTTTATATAAAAACTTCCTGAAGAAAAAAAAAATCCCAAATGCATCAAATAAACTAATGCATTAACATGACAGGCCTAGAATACATAAGAATCATCTTAGATCTGCTGATCTAATGATCAAATATTGACCATTTAATGAACAGTTACAGTGAGCAATGTAACAATATTTGTTAATGCTATTAATGAAAATGAACATAAAATACAGTATAACCATTAAATCTAGAGATCTTCTGAAATATTCTGAAACTACATTGAAAATGTAGACATGGGGAATTCTAAGTTTAATCAATCCACCACCCTCCTAAAAGGAGTGGACAGAGAGAAGAGAGGCTTTTGCGACAACAAATTGATGAGGACTTTTCATGATGTCCACACTTTGCTCTAGAGCAGGGCCACCCCAGCAGGTCTCATATTTCCATGACCCCCTAATGGAGACAGATGACTTCAATCCTCTAAAGTGAGGGCTGGCGGGAAGAACAGAGCTCAACAGAGAGAGAGATTCCAGGGTTCCCTCACAGATTGTCTTATTCTCTCTCTCTCTTTCTCCATTCCCTCATTCCCTCTCAAGGGAAATGGCGACACTGTGCCCCATTTTGTCACTCTGAAAAGAAACCTTATTGGCTGTAAATTAAAGCTCTGCCGTGTTTGAAGGCTTTGAAGTAGGAGGCTTAGAGATGATCTGGGACACACAGAGCGAAAAGGAGAGAGACTGGGAGGAGAAGTCCACAAAATTCAAAACATTTAGAGTAAAGCAGCTCTGAATAATCCCCCTTCAATCAGTCTCCTTTGACCAAAAAAATCATTCTCAAGCATGACTCCTCCCTGCTGCTGGATTCACTGGGATATTAGAATGAGAATGTGATACAGTCAAAAAGTTCATCTCAAACATTACATGTAACCAATCAACATGTCATACACCATCTCTGCAGCACAATAGCGGCTGTCGACACTGCTAGTGCTGAGGCTCCACATCACCTCAGAATGGCCACCAACAATTAACCAATCAACTGTAAGTGAGACTAAACAGTGAAATGGGTGAATACTTTGTTTGCTACTAACAAAAAAATCACTGGCATTAAAGCAGACTTTGTAGGCGCTATTTTAAAACGTCAGGAAAAAAAAAAAAAAAAAAAAGATATTACATAGTTATTACATATTAAAAAACTAATAATAATTCCTAGGCCAGAGACCAGAAAACACATGTGGGCTTTGGTGTAACAGCTAAAAGTTAGGCTATTTAAACAATAAATAAAATTCTGAGGAATCAATGCCTTATATTGCTAAGCAGAGGACAAATGTTGGTAAGCCGATAATTTTTTTCATGGTATGATCAATAACTACTGTCTAATAAATAAAAAAATAAACACTAAAAACTAAGCAAACACTATGTTAAACGGTCTAAATGTATTTTTATAAATATATATCGTCTGTTGAAGGCATAGGACCATAAAATATTCATCCAATCTTTATATTAAGTCCAAATAAAATAATACGATGTCCTATCTACCTGTCAGTGTATGTTTTTACATTCCCTCGCGCACCCTGTTTGCGCAGACATCATACGTCATCAGCGCGTTTCCTGCTATGCAGTTTATACAGATTACACAAAGACGTCGGTCACGGAGCACCGCAAACAAACAGCAGCCACCTTTTACAGTTCCTACCCAATCAAAACAACGAGCTTATGCTGTGTTCGCACCATAACTACCGTAATTAAGAGATGGCAACCCGTGACGTTCTAACCAGAGCTGCGCAGTCAGACTCAAAATTATGCACTTCCATGTCAACAGTATCAACACAAATTAATCTCCAGCAGTCAGGTACAAGCTCTCTAAGTTGTTTATGTTCATTATTATTATAATTTTATGTGCTTTGAGACATGAATTCATGTGTTTTGGAGGAGGCGTGGCTTTGGACGGCGATTTGCAGGGAGGGTGGGATTCTATGCTTTCAATGCTAGCAGGCTAACGTTAGCATTTTCCAGATCTCCTACAGCACCTTTAACATGATTTTAATAATGTATTACTAAATGTTGAAATTAACATTAGCTCAGATTATTAAATGCTTTAGAAGTAGTTTTTATTGTTAGTCCATGTTAAGTAAAGTAGTTAACTAATGCTAACAAATGGAACCTTATTGTAAAGTGTAACCATTTAATTTAGGAATCACATCATATAAAGTATGAAAAAAGGGATATTCACTTTGAGATTTGAATTTTCACATTTAACAAAATGATTGATTCGATTTTTAAACATTAACGTTAAATGACCGTTACATTATGAAAAAGGTAATCTAGACATAAACCATTATGGTACTGATAGGTATGCATTCATAATAAAATATATTCAGCTGTGCAGAGCATCAAAAATAGAAACAGCAACTGAAGGTCTATCACAAAACAAAGTGGCGCGCCACAGTATATACAGCTCAGGTGATTATAATGAGAGTGAACTTGTTGTCACATTGCAATGTGACGCACCCACTCATCCAGTACAGAAGTGAAATCTGAGGAAGGGTCTATGTTCTGTTTTCTGTTTTGATATCTCTCTATTAGCACAGTGAGGATAGTGCATCTGTTTGTGTGTGTGCGTGCTTATGTACTTATGCCTGTTAAACGATGACGCGCAGTGTTGTGATGGGAGACAGTGAGGATGGACGAGTGCTGACAAGTTAGTAAAAGGTCAGAGATGCATTTCTCTTATCTGTAAACGTTCTCCATAACATCTTATCTTCAAAAACAAAATGTTCCTCCTATGAACGCCTGCCATTATATTTCCTTGCACTGTCAAAATCTAAGAGGAGAAAAACAAATCTGATAACAGGATGTATGTTTGTGGGACTAATATGCAGTAAATAGTGGATTTTCGTGAAGGGCGTTTCATGACTTTCCTGACAAGTATTTCTCTCATCAAAAAAAAAAAAAAAAAAAAAAGTGGTTGATGGCATGCATTTTACTATCACGCTTTCCAATCTTCACACATATTTCATTATTTCTCTCACCTGACCTTCAAAATATGAGAGGTATTCACACATACAAATATCCATGGCCTGATTTATCAGCAGCAAATCCTCTTTGCCGTCGGTATCAGAGGACGGTAATGGTGTTTGTATCGGTCCATGGAGGTGGCATTCATCTTAACCCACTTTTAGGCAATAATCTACATAAACTCCACCACCTCTTGGGAGACTGAAGGCACAAGACAAATTACAGCTTCAGGGCAAATGTGATTGCGGGTCCTCCGCGTTTTCGTGCGTGTGCAGATTTTGTTCTTTGATCGTCCAGCCACCATGTAATCCAGTGGCGTTTAACACAACGGGAGCTGGCTGCAAATATCGGGTATGTAAACTGAAATTTGAAAGCCAGTATCGGAGATAGGATTCGTGAATCCCACGCACACTCACTCTCTCGCACGTCCCTTCTCAGGAGGTGTGATAATGACAGTTTGATTAGCTTTTAAGTGAAGACCTCTCTGGCATGTCTCCTGTGGGGCTTTTACACCTCATCCCCTATTAGCATGATGCACAACATCTGACCACAGCTGAGCACATACATTAGTCACATGATTAGAGAGGAAAAACACTGGTGATAGCGCATGTGTTAAACTACTTTGCAGTCAGTATTCCCATGCTAAGAATACATTCTCTCCACCTACGGGAAAGGGAATAAAGCAAATCAATTTCGTCAACCAACAGAGAATTGAAAAAAAAAAAAAAAAAAAAAAATTTGACAGCAAACTGTACGTATCATGTTGGTAGTTGTATTACAACAAATGGAGATTTATGAAGATATAAATGCATGTGCACAGAGAGACCAAATGTCAAGTGAATCTATTCAGGACCATGGACAGCAGCACAAGTCTGAAAAGGGCTTTTAAAATCTCCTCCAGCTCATCCTGGAACTGGATGAACTGGGCTGCTGCCATGACCAAAAATGTATCCATTCTCACACATCCTCTGAGAAATCATTTTCAAACTCAGAATGTGCCTGAAGTGGAAAAATATGAAAATGTTTTGGGCCTCGCTTACACCTATATTTAGTTTTGACCAATGTTGTTAGTAACTGACACTAAAAATATTCAAAATCATTTTCGTTAATGGAAATTAACATGAAATTAAAAAATAATAATATAAATATTAGACAGAAAAAAAAAATTATTATGAATTATAATAAAAAATAATAAATGTCGTCTTGGCAACTAACTACAAAAAAATAAGTTGAAATACTAAAATGACAAAGTAAATATAAATATCTAAATATAATATTTAAAAAACAAAAAATAATAGAATGACAAAACCACATAACATTACATGTATTAAAATTAAAACAAAAAATGAAAATATAAAAATAAAAGCTAATTCAAAATATTAATAAATATTGTACTAAAATAACACTGGTGTGTTATATTAACAACACATATATTAATATCTTGTGTAAATGGAGTCTTAGAGTCAATACTTGTAGCCTGTATTCTATTACAGTGTTTGTAAGGCAGCAATATAATACTACAATAATAATGTATTTATAGTTTCATAGTAATAATGTGAAGGTGCGCTGTAGTAGTTTTGTGCTTTTTTGTAAACTTTTGTATACTTTTTATAAGGTTAAAATTTGAAAATCTCTAATTAATAAAATGCATTAAAATTAATAATTAATAATCAGCATTAAAAATGTGTCATGATGTAATCATATTTGCATACTGAGATATTTTCTTTTACAGAATTCACTTTCAACAAACGGTTGGTAGGGACTACAATGAGCTTCTTCCCAGGCTGATGACATCACAAACCCTAAAGTTCAGTAGCCCCGCCCACTGATTCGAGCACTTCAAGTAGTAGTAGGTAAATAACAGACGTGACACTAACACTGGATCAAGCAACTATGCGATAAACTTGCCTTTGAAGAGTGCAAATGTTGCGCAGTGCCAGGTTGTGGACACAGTAGCTGCATTGGATTTGCAGAGAGCCTGAAATTAAAAAATGATGCTGTGCCTTCTATATTGGATCTGACAGGAATGGCGCAACACACTTATGTGTGTAAAAAAGTTTTTACTGTGTCACTATTGCTTTGTTACAGATCACAACCCTTTACAATCGCTGGAACTGTCAATCAAACAGCGCGAGTGTTCTGGACTCTCGCCAAAACTCCCATTAGAATCAACAAATCTCTTATTTACATCGTGTTTGCACTGTTAGTTATGATGAAAGCATTCCTTAGTGTGCAAAAATCGCATTACAATGACAAGATCACTACATTCATGCACTCAACATGTCTGTGATCAGCTACATGCTCATCGCTGCAACTTTTCATGCCACAATCTAAATATAATGCTGTAATCAACACTTTGTACAATTAGTAAACCTTGAGAACTGTAATAGTAAAAATGTGCTAAAACTTTTTGAGAGAATTCCATATGTAATACTTAAAGGGTTAGCTCACCCAAAAATGAAAATAATGTCATTAATTACTCACCCTCACGTCGTTCTACACCCGTAAGACCTTTGTTCATCCTTTGTTCATCACAAATTAAGATATTTTTGATCACCACTGCTGTCTATGCAGGCCTCACTGAGCCATCGGATTTAATCAAAAATATCTTAATTTGTGTTCCGAAGATGAACAAAGGTCTTAGGGGTGGAGAACGACATGAGGGTGAGTAATAAATTACATTATTTTCATTTTTGGGTGAACTAACCCTTTAACTATTTCCATATGCAAAGATGTTAGCCAATCACAGCAGTGGGCGTTTACACTGAAGTCTCACAGCAGACACGCCTCTTAAAAAAGGGCATTCAAATCAGAGGGCTAAAATCAGGGTAGGAAAAATGCCTTTTATTTCTAAATTATGACAATTTTTTATTTAAAAATCATACTAACATTATAAGTGCACCCCAGGAAACATTATAAATAATACAGTTCATGACCCCTTTAAGCAGAACTAACCATTTTATTTTGCTGCCTTGCAAGCACTGCTATTTTGTGAAAAACAGCTACTCCTTCAACCCACATTTAACATCTGATAAAAAAAAAAATAAAAAAAACCCTTCCATTGACCTCATTCTTACAATTTGCATACTGAACTGTGAATGGTCTAATTTTTCTTGCATATATTTAACCATTTATAGCCACCTTTGCACAGCACAGTGATCATGTGCTGATTCTTGCGCGCTGACTGACATTTCATTTACGTAAATCCCAAGCCTAAAAGCAAGTGACCTAAAACTGTAACACTTTTGTTACCTTGCACGCACTGATATTTCCTTCAGGAAATGCAAATAGTGTTATTTCTTCTACCCACATTTAATGTTTGATAATAATAGCACACTCACACACAAAAAAATCCTTCTATTGACCTCAAAATGTGGCTACACGCCACAAAACTTCCCCGCAATCATCCCTGAAAAGCAGATGCATGACAACAACACAGGCGGCAAAAGTGACTTAATAGGCGGAAATTATGAATACATGCAAGGGGAAGTGTTTCTGTCCGTTCACGGTAGCATTTCCATCCCTCACCGAGGCCCGTTCTCCAAACACAGAGCCCTCGCAGTCAAATAAATGATGTAGCCGTGGAAAGAGGCATTCAGGTGGAACATATTGCATTCCAGGCGACATGGCTCGCTCCTACATGAAGCGCCATCACTTCCCTCTCTCCCTTCACTCCTCTGGCCTTTGCTTCTTAGCGGTCTTAAATGTGTGCTGATCATAATCATCAACACATCAAGAGACGTTTTACAGGGACCCAACTCGACGTTTAAATATTGGATGCAACGCCAACAAGCGACACCCTTGTTGAAAGGCGTTTTATACGTGTGCATGTCAGCCTGCTTATGCATGTAGGCAGCTAGTGAGTTTAGCTTTAAATTATAAAATTATGTCAAGAACAATCAGATCATTTATTCCCGTTCAAACGAACACTCCAGCTGTGTTTGTGATTTGGAATTCTAAAGAACGTCAGTTGCATGAAACCAGAATATCTTCATTAGTCTAAAAAAGCACCATCAAGATTTACCAAACCTCTGAGGGTTTATTTAGTATAAAGCTTAAGATATTTTAACATGTAAATAAACAAACTATAAGACTAGCTTGCGCAAAGACAGAAGACTTGAACTGTCCACGCACTCATGTTAAGAGCTTAGGAGACTCAATTCACAATTTTCCTCTTTCATGTTAATCAAAGTTTGTTTTTTTTCCCCCAACCAACTATAACCATGACAAGTGCAACACTACATTTTGGTTTCTCTTTCTGCTGCGCAACACCGGTTAGCCCCACCCACAACAAAAGCTCATTGGACAAAGTACCCGTCTTCATGAATTTTATACATCAAATATTGACATTCAATTGTGAAATTTGACACAAATGTGTATTATACTATAATTCCCTCAATTCCCATTAGGAGAACCATTTTAAAAGATCCTAATAAAGTATAATAGGCTATTTTTAATTAGTTTAAACAATTTTTTCGTTTAAACTTTGCTATTGACCAAAATCTATTTATAATCAACATTTCTCTTAACTCGCCAACAACCTTTTCTACAAGCTTTTTTTACTTGTTGGAATGGATACATACACTTACACTTGGATATATACACTTACATACTGTTTAAAAGTTTGGTAAAATATTTATGAAAAAATATTTTTTAATCAAAAAGGACATATTAAATTGATCAAAAGTGAGAATAAAGACATTTACATTGTTACAAAAGACTTCTTTTAAAATAAATTCAGTTCTTTTGAACTTTCTATTCAAAGAATCCTGAAAAAAATGTATTAAAGTTTCCAGAAAAATATTAATCAGCACAACTGTTTTCAACATTGATAATAACAAGAAATGTTTCTTGAGCAGCAAATCAGCATATTAAAATAATTTCAGAAGGATCATGTGACACTGACGACTGGAGCAAGCTTTGCCTTCACAGAAATAATTACATTTTAAAATATATTAAAAATACATAAATATATTAACTATATTATAATATATTATATATATACTATATTAAAATGGAACATTTATTATATTTCACAATATTACTGTTTTTACTGTATATTTAATCAAATAAATGCAGCCTTGGTGAGCTTAAGAGCCTTTTTTCAAAAAAAAAAAAAAAAAAAGAAAGAAAGAAAGAAAAGAAAATACTACCTAAGTGTTTGGTCAACAAAAGGTAGAAGCACAATTACGTTGTGTACCATTTGGAAAAGCCCGTACACCTGGAGATCGCCTGTAATGCTTTAAACTGCCATCTAAGTAGGCAGCCCACTAGGTTTTGGACCAGAGCTACAGCATCTCAGTTACTGAGGTGGTTAAGGTCAGTGTAAGGTCACAGGTTGGAGATTTCAGAGAGCGTCTCTCGCACAGCAGTCCTTCTCTCTGTCTCAGCGTGGCTCTCTGCTCCAATCACAGCTCTCCCTGCTGTGGGAGATAATGAAGGCAGGAGGACCCCTCTCGTCAGACGGCCTATCAGCATCACAGAGGTATAATCAGCACAGGCAACCCCCTCCCAGCTCGCACACACATGCACACAAATTATTCATCCCATGTCTCGCATTCCATCGCTAACCCCTCTCGTTCGTCTCCCTGCTTCTCCATCATTGATTACTTCAGCTGTTTTACCCATCCACTTCCACGCTTGCAGCTGGTACGTGGATTGTGATTTCATTGGCACGTTGGTCGCTCGGATGAAAAAGTGGCACTTTGTGTCAACTTTCCATTTGTTCACCCAGCAAAGAATATTCGCATGGTGCCAGTGGGATGGCCATTTCTGAGTCAATGATGTTTTTTACAACACACTGCGTGTCAGTCCTCAGAAAGGACTTTCGCTTGAAGTAACCGTGAGCAATGCTGAAATCATAGACTGTAGTCCAATACGATGTTCGCATTTGAACATTTGCATAAATGCCTCTGAGACATCACAGTGCCTCAGATGTAAACTATGCTTGAGTTCCTCCCACTCAGAGTAGGGAATCGATTCATGAGTGATGCTTAACGATGTGCAGCCGCAGAGGTACAGAGCGAACCAGACTGCAGCAGGAGGAGGAGAAGATCTGGGATTGCGTGTCTTGCTGTCTGTGCAGCCCACTCAGACAACCTCTCACTTGTGCTCTGTGCAACGCAGCCGAGATACATCACCACACTGCTCTACTGAGGAGAATTTTCAGTCCTCACAAAGCTTTGGTGCGGAAACTGTAGTGATGAACTCTTTTATTAAATACAACCACAATCAGTTTTCTTTTCTCTGACTAGGACTTAAAACATACAGCATATACACAGATGTGATTTTTTTTTTCTTTTTCTCCCAAACCATGACCAACATGACCGATTAAATCTTTAGCATTTGCGCTTAACTGGTTTGGGGGGGAGGGGGGAAATCATGCTATCAGCTGCCAAAAATGCACTTACAAAATTAATTAATTAAAAAATAAAAAGTTAATAAAATTTGTGTCCTACGTTTCTTTTGAAGACTTGCTCGGTTTGTGTGAGAAACAGAGAGTTAATCAGTTTAATTTGTGTGTGAATCAGTGAGATCAGAACTCAATCAGTCCAAATTGTGAACTAATCATCCAGACCAGATTTGTGTAACTATATAAACTGACTGAGAAGATCCTACTCAAAAGAACAATTCATTCAATCTGACACTGTAATCTGAACAGTGAATAACTCATTAAAGTGGTCATGAATTGAGAAATCTAATTTCCCTTGACATATAAGAACGCATTGTACTATAAAAATATCCTGTAAGTTTCAGAACTCAAAACTTTCTTTTTAGTCCAAAACAGCTTTTGAAACCAAGCTCAGAAAACGACTCGTTACGGATTTTGTCACATTATTACGTCACAGTGCAACGAAAGACCGGTCCTGCAGAAGATGATCAACACCTGCTTCTATGTCATTGACTCTTTAGCCCCATCAAGCTATCCGCGCATGTCATGTAGTAGTAAATACGAGACAGATACAAACTCAGGATTACTCCAGCCACAAAACCAGAGATGCCTCTGAGGATTTCAAGACGTCTTTGCATTGCCATCCTTGTGATCCTAACATTAAGAAAGCGTGGATGAACTTTGTTTTAAAGGATTAGTTCACTTCAGAATTAAAATTTCCTGATAATTTACTCACCCCCATGTCATCCTAGATGTTCATGTCTTTCTTTCTTTCTTCAGTCGAAAAGAAATTAAGGTTTTTGAGCAAAACATTCCAGGATTTTTCTCCATATAGTGGACTTCACTTTACAGCGGGTTGAAGATCCAAATTGCAGTTTCAGTGCAGCTTCAAAGGGCTCTACATGATCCCAGCCGAGGAATAAGGGGATCATGTAGAGGAATCCAGCCGATCGTTTCGCTAGACAAGACCCTTATTCCTCGGCTGGGATCATGTAGAGTCCTTTGAAGCTGCACTAAAACTGAAATTTGGACCTTCAACACGTTGTACCCCAGTGAAGTCCACTATATGGAGAAAAATCCTGGAAGGTTTTCCTCAAAAGCCTTAATTTCTTTTCGACTGAAGAAAAGTCGAAAAGAAATTAATTTTAATTCTGAAGTGAACTAATCCTTTAAGTTCCAGTCAGATCGCATCAGTAAGACACTGTCTGTTTGTTCGCTTCATTTTACTGCAGATTCATTTTTAAACAAGACAATTCAATGCAGGCTTTTCAGAGAGACTGAAAATAAAAGATGATGCAGTGCCAATTACATTGGATCCGACAGTAATGTGGCAACACACAAGTGTGAGTAACAATGTTTTTACCATGTGTCACAATTGCTTTGTCTGATACAGATCGTTAAATATGTACTGAGTATTTAAACTCAGTACATATCAAGGATATATAGTGCTACAGTCAAACTGAAGAGTTGTGATAGTTGTGATTTGCTGTTCTTTCCTTTGCTTCTGTATTCATAGGGTTAATGCGCTGGATTATTGGATATAAAAGAAACACACAGAGAATGCTCCTTTTGTTATTGTTTTGAACTAAGCCATTTGCTATAATCCTGAATAAAAGCTTCAGTGACATCATCTGTATTATCATTAGTAAGACAGGACAACACATTTCATTTTATTTAAAACACGACACTGCAAATGACGATGTATACATTTTTCACTTTATCGAAAAGGATGAACTATGAATAGCCTATAAGAACAGTGTGACAAACACTGGTACATTCATTCATAATTCCGTTAACACAAAACACCGTAAGTCATCCTTAGTGAATTATAACTGTGGTAACTCCAAGTACTTAAACTTTATTTGCCACAATCAAGACTTATAAAGCATATATGCATAAATGTTTCACATTGTTGGCAAATGCTATTTGATGATATTTTTTATCATCTGAATTTTTCAAAACAATTCCACACATGTAATGGTGGAGAAATGGAAAACTGTTACCCAATCATAGCAGTGGGCATTTACTTCCAAGTCTTGAATGCGTCACGCCTATCAAAACAGAGTTCAAAAGACGGGGTCAAAAACAGGATAGAAAATAGCAAATTACGTCTAAATTATGATGCTTTTGATGTACAAATCTTGATAACATTATAAAAGGACCTCAGAAAACATTATTAAAAAAAAATGCAGTTCATGGCCCCTTTAAATTATATATATATATATATATATATATATATATATATATCTCAATTATATTATATAGAAAAAAGTATCCAGGATATTCTTCAAAAATCCATTTTTTGTGTGTGTGTGTGTTTAACAGAAGAAAGAGTTGTACAGGTTAGGAACAACATAAAGGTTAGTAAATAATGAATTTTCATTTTTATGGACACTACAAAAAAAAAAGACAGCCAATTCCAAAGACGCATTACTACATAAGGTCATTCTGCAGCTGTGCTGGACTCCTGTTTTATTAGAAAACCTAGAAGTGTTGTACAGCGCACATGACAGAGGATACCCTTGTGTGTAGAGGCTATAGAGGCCAAAGCACTGTTTCCCCTGTGTAAGCAAAACACACCGATGGCAGCGGAATGCCAATGCAAACCTGTTTGGTGATACACGATTCTAATGACAACAAACACTGCATACATATGCAAGCGGCGGAGTCCTAAACACAAGCCTCATGCATACTGCATGACTAAACTCCTAACACACACAAATAATGAGGTGAGCGCAAGTATGTGGAAGACTGAGGTGGACAGACTGTGCTGGCGCAGCCCTCCCAGGAAAATGCAAAAATTTATTTTTGGATTACATCAAGAGCAACAAAGAGGAGGTGAGATGGTAGGGGTTAAGTCCTCATTGCTCTACATATTGGAGCTCAAATATGGAAAGCAGAAGCATGGCAGAGGGAGAAAAGGGGGGCTTAATCCATTTTGATCCCCTCCCCTCTGCCAAGCAAACCCCACAAACAAAGGCATGCCCAAAAAAAAAAAAAAAAAAAAAAAAAAAAAAATCACATTCACCTCCGCTACAGAGAACTAGAGTGCAGGCACAGGATGGGCTCCTCAGCATGGTAATCTCCATAAAGCAAACTATGCCAAAAGTCGTGAGATTATTCTAAATGTCACCTTTTTAATAAGCATTTCAAACATCTATTCCAACACTGGTGACAGATAACATATCTATCCTCTGGGAAAAAGGTTGGAGAAAATGTGTACAGGCTGGAAAAATATACTATAAAGAAAAACAGTTCAATCATAGTGACCCTTTCCAGAAATATCTCAAATGTACTATTAAAACAAAAATCTAAAGTTATTGTTACAATAAATATGTCTTCAAAAATGTAGTGATCATTACTAAACTACCTAATCTAACTGTACATTGAGCAAGAATCCTTCCAGTTGTCATGCCAACACCTGTTGTAGATTCTCTGTTTCATTTTTGTATTAAATATAAATTAATAATAAAACAGCATCATTAGTTAGAAACCTGCCCTTAAAGGAACACTCAACTGTTTAAGTCTAGGGGCGTTGGAAAATGAGCCTATTTTCAAAAAAAGTGGAGTGTTCCTTTAAGGTTTAAATTTGAAAGAATAAGCTAAAGAAGAAGCTTAAAAATACTATTCATAAATCTCAACATTTATCTCAATAATAACTCATCATAGTGCATGTTTCCAAAACCCAGTGAACTGCCTGTATAATAAAAATTTTAAGGCATCATAGGTGACTCTGATCCTTATCCAAAACAATGCTGTTCCAAAATGTAGACATTTTAATAATGCAGAGAATAGTGCATTTTAATATTGGTGGAGAAGGCAGTCCTAGAATGCATTATGATGAGCTCAATGAAAAATCAATCTATTATAGCAGCTGGTGCAAGAGAAATGTTGATTATATTAATTCAATACCAAAAATACTGATAAAAAATTAATGGAAAACAATTAAAATGATATAAATATATATTTATTTGATAAAACAGCGGATAGAATGGTAGATAGACAGAAAAACAGACAGACAGATGACGAGACAACAAGAAGGACAGATCGACCACTTCAGATTCCACTTTAGCTAGGAATCTCACTTTGTTTTGTTGTACCTCAAATGTTAGATATTAAATGTAATTGAGTTACTGTACTAAGACAAAGCACAAAAAATTCTTTAGGGATCTTTTGAAGAAAGTAAATGGGTCTAATCTTTTGCCAACAATGCTTTGGGAAAGTCATCTGGGGACTCTATGTGCGTCAAAGTTGGCACGACGGTTCTTTTTATTACTGCCGGAATGGGGCTTTACTCTTATTAAGTGGCTCATGGTCTTTCTCTCCAAACTATGGAAGTTCTGAGGCCACATGTGTCTGCAGAGCCACTCAGATGCGCTCAGACAGACAGTTCAGGTCCTCGGCTCATTACAGCAATAAAACCGCAGAGCGACGAAATCCTCTTTTGGCCCTTTGTAATCCTCCACAATCACACCAAATTATATCTGTAGAACGCTATATGACAAATACCCAAGAGGGTTGGAGAGGAGAAAAAGAGGACGGACAGAGCCACAAAGCTATGAAGGAGCAGAATAACAGAGCACTCTGTGCATGTAACCTTTACATCTCATGGCACGGTCGTCTCATCAGACATGCTTCACAGAGGAGGATGGTGGCACATCAGCCACCCGCCCCCCACCGATACGTGTGCCTGAGTGTGCTCTGGATGGGACACTCGATCAGAGAGCCTGGGGGGGGGCACAAAAAAAAAACTTACCAGAATCCTTTTTATGCAGTAATTTAAAATCAGCGTGAGCTGTCCTACAGGAGACTGAGCCATTACTCAAATGATGGCAGAGAAAGTGAACACATATAAGGATGTCAAAATATGAGAAATATATTCCCAGACTTTCAATCTGGCTCAATCTATCAATGGAACTGAAATAGTCTCTAACCTAATTTCATGGGATAAATGGAATGGAAACAGAAAAGGTCCAATTCGTGAGAAGACACAATTGAGCGTGAATGAATTTGAATAGAGACAGAGCAGTCAAATTCTAAAGGACTGTCTGTATCTTACCTACTCAAAACTGCTGACAAGCAAAAAAAAAAAGAAAAAAAAAAAAAGATTACATAGACTATCCTATATTGAACTATAATATTGTACTAAATTGAAATAACAGCATATGAGTCAATTTGAGCCTTTTTTATCCTTTTCTTAATGTAAAATGACAACTTTTCACACCTCTAGTGTACAAATGTACATACAGACTGAAGTGGGTCAGTAACAATCTTTCTGCAAGGCTTTATGTTGTCAACGAGATGCAGAGACAAACTGGAGGGGAGGGGTTATATTTATAGACCAGCACACACTTGCCAAGTTGAAACCTCACAGCAAACCAGCCATAATGTCCTCCCAGTGATCTAGCGAGAGGTGAAAGTGCTAAAGGGGGAGGTTTGTTTTGAAATCACTCAGTATTCTCTTCTCTAAAAGATCAATTTGTTCTATAGAGAGAGCAGAGAAGTCCAACCTTCTTTTGTCTGTGGAAAGTGAAGCATTGGACAAGTGTGGCAGGGGAGTCAGCCTCTGAAACACAACCTCCGACACAACACAAGCGACTGCTCACAACTACACATGGCTTCATGCCAAGAACAGCTGCTATTGATCCAAGGCCTGAAGTTCCCTTTCCTTAACACTATGAATGCAAGAATACGTATATAAATGGGTGTATGAAGATACAAAGTTGTGTGAAGATATAAAACCACTTTTTTTGTGGAACATGCTAAATTAAATTATTTGAATCACTTGAAACAAACAAACAAAAAAAAAGACAAAAACATAAATGCATTGTCATAAATATTGCTAGAAGAAATGGGGCATTATTAAGAGCATATGTAAGAGCAATATTTTTTCTAGCAATTTATGCAGTGTGCTGTGTATACATTTTATATTTATAGGCTCAATAATAATCTAATAAAACATATTATTTTTGTATGAAGTGTCCAGTTCTGACAACAAATAACCAAAATATTGCCTGAAATATTGAAAGACACAGCCTTTGGCATTTTTTTATGACATTTTAAAATTCTCTTCTTCTGTCTTTACAGCGCAGGATCTGATAAAAAAAAAAAAAAAAAAAAAAAAAAAAATCCATCTCATCCAGCAATTATTTCATGGGTGGCTGCATTTGGCAAAGAAAATGAAAAAAGGAAAATAATTAAGAAAATCTCAGAGTACTTATCAACACGAAAGAGCGGATAGGCATCAGCAGAAAAGTAATTTCACCGTTCCTGATTGTGTCCCAGACCTTATGGGGGGTGGCAGAGTGTTAAATACTTCCTCTTGTGCAGTCAGCAATTTCCTGTGTGCACGGACTCATGGGCTCTCCATTGACCTTGCTTTTGGGAATGGATGACTGTGTGCAAACTGGGATCAAAGATGTAGTAACATCAAGTGTGGCATCAAATGTTAATCATCCTGAGTGTTTTGACTGGTGTTTTCGCAATTTGAATAGACAAGATGAAATATCTAATGTCTATGGCTGGTGTTTAAAAATGTGTCAGTATTTGAGTGTCAATAATTAGTAGGATTGGACTTGCATAAGAAACTGCAAAAAGGCAATGTTCAAGGCAAGTTGACATAGTGAATGTGTTCATTTTAGAGTATATTAGAGATATAAAGCCTTTGTTATATGACACTTCAGCTCAGAGCAAATAAGACCTTGATCACAGCATATAAGACACATTTGGTTTAAATTAAAACAAAAGTGTTCAAGAGACATTACTAGATTCATCATCTATGTCTAGGACTATACAATGCTTTGATCTTGCGAAGTGGTCAAAATTACGTGGCCGTTCCAGAGCGCAAATATACATCTAGAACAGTCATTCTCAAAAACAGCCAAAAAACAATTGCCTACAGATTTAAGTAGTGTACAAATTATTCTTAGTTTATAATCTAACCTCACTTTCACTGATCCATAATTTTGTAGACTGCTGTTTTGTTATTATTTCTACTTTTAACTAATGAACTAATAATCACTTAAGTAATAGAATGTTGATTTTTTTTTTTTTTTATCAATTAAAATAATTACATATTGTTTAGGACTGTTTAGGGGTTTTTTTTTTTTTTTTTTTTTTTTTTTTTTACATCTAAATCAGCCAATCAACTCATGGACCACTAAAAATCCACAGACCATCGGAGGTCTGATCCACAGTTTGAGAACCACTGATCTACACCGACGAAAGTAGGATTGAAAGGCTGGAGATATGAAATGTCAAAGCAGACTAAATATCACAAAAGCAGCATTCCACATCTCACAGTACACACTTTTCAGCGCGTCAACGCATGAGCTCTGAACATCATTGGGTTTGAACAGCACTGCTATTATACTGGGAGTGATGGTACACTTTGTATAAGGGATCACACTTCATGAACAGGCTTCCATTGTTCCTGCATTGCTGTAATCATTACACATGCATAAAGTGTCAAGCCAACGGCAGTGTTGAGAAGCACTATGACATCATACATTGGAGATGAATGAAATGCAGCTACTGTGGTGTGCCAATAATTGCATGTACATTTCCTCGTACTGGATGTCTGCAATACCACCCCCCATCTATAATATGAACCTTGGGGATTCACAAAGGAAACCACGGTTCCTGGAGGCAGATACGAAAAAACATTATGACTGCTCAAGCCGCAGAAGTCAGACGCTAATACTCTTACTGTACAGCCACAGACAAAGCCACAGACGGCGCAATGTTCCTGATTCCCTGGTGAGGCAGACATCAGCGGGTTAAGTCCATAATCTCCAGAAAAAAAATCCATATTCACAGGTCTTTTGATCAAGATACTGCCTAAAATCGTCCAAAATCTACTAGTCCCTGAAGGCATGGTTTTAAGTATTTAGATTTTATTTTTCCATTTTCATTTCCATATGCCTGCCAAGCTAAACCCCACTATTATTAACCTGCAGGGCATAAAATCAATTCAGTGTGTCTTAATTGACTAGCCAGAGTAGAAGGGCCAAAATGACTTTTTAGATGTTATTTTAGGCAGTAAATGAATTCCACTCCCATTTTTTAAGACATGTTCAATCACTGAAAGTTTCTTGCTAATGCTATAATAGCATCCCCCATCTAAGAAAATATGCCCTGTGATCCAACGTCTCTCTCCAGCTCAGTCCTTCATAGTCAGGGCTAAATGGCTTTGTGATAAGCTTGTTGTTGATGTTTTTCACTCTCTTGAAAATCAATGAATCCTGACAGTCTCCCTCCTTATTCCTGCCATAGCCACGCATTCACCATGAAATGGCTTTATTCTTCACAGACACTGACAGAGGCGTTAACACACGACCATGAATGATATTTGTAAAGAACACTCATTCTTCAGCAAGCTCTCACTCTGGGGCGTCCTGTCCTCTATTCTTTCTCAGAGGCGTTGCTTCAGAGTGTTTCTTTTACATTTGCTTGGATGAGTTTTGATCTGAAAAGCAGGTGTATAACAGAAGAAAGCAGAGGCAAGAATCTATCATGAGGTAATCCATCAAACAAAAACGAAACAGTATGGTTTTGATTTGAGCCTTCCCCTTGTTTATCCTAACATTGACTATGAATCAGAAATCAGGCTAAAGTTTGTTAGCTATCATTTAATAAACAGCTAATAATTATGTCATTGTGACGCGCAATTTGTACTGATTACTTCAAATATTCAATTACGCATTCATTGTGTTATGTATTATGAAGTTTAGCTCAACTATGCAAAAAAAACTGAACATGTGAATGTACTAATTAAACATGCTAACTTAATTTAACATGGATTACCTTAACATTCAACCGTATCCAGACAATGGCAGGTTACACTCAAATGTGAGAAGAAAAAAAAATAAAAAATAAAAAAATTCACAGCCTTAACTGATATAAAACCTCAAGGCTAATGCTAGCAGCTAAACAGCTAAACAGATTAGCAGCTCCTGCAGTTGCACTATAAAAGGCTTTAAGTACAGTACAAGTGCACATTCAATACAATTAAGCAATACTTCCTTTTTACAAGTGCAAGCATCCACTAAAAGTGCTTTTTATTATTTACATATTTACCATATTGTCTAATTACATTCAGTTTTTTTAATTTTAAGTAAACAGAACAGGGGGGGAAAAAAAACTGCTTTTCTGTTTGTTTAGGGCCTATTGTCTTAATATGCTTTGTGAAATGTCTATAGCTCTTTTGACAAAAAGAGCAATTCAAACATATTCTACTTTGTATGTAGAGTATGTTTATAAAAACAGCTTTGTGGAAATCCACCATAAGCAAATTACAACTGACTGGCCATAAGGGGAATTAAACATCAATGGTACTTCTGGCTTGCCATTTGCTTAAATTGAGGCCACTCTCGCTCCAGGGGATGATAGTCAGAGGAGGGCCTAACTGGGCCTACAGCAGGTGGTAAAAACTCCTAATGACTAAAAACAGCAGCTTCATCATTGTCCAGATTGTGTTGATTGTTGCATATCCATGCATAAAATTTGCCCCATTTTTGCTAAATCTACTTACGCTGCATTTTTTTCACACTATTTTGGGAGGTGCAAGACGGCAGCACAAAGAAAGATGGGGGAGGGTGGCATAGCACGCCGCGATCAGAGCCTATGCTAATCGGCTTTAATCCAAGAGCAAGTTTAACCGAACAATGAAGGCAGGAAGTAGAGAGAGTAAGAGAGAGAGTGAAAAACGAGAGCCAGACCATGTCAAAAGTGAAAGTGTCAAAAAGCAAGAGTCGTTTATGTCACAACAACAGCTTCCTTTTTCAGTTCCTTATCACTGCAGTAACAAAAATAGATGGAATGATTCACAAAGTTGCTTCTAAAAGCATCTGAGATGTAGGACACCCAGGTTCAAGCATCCTGACATTTATTCCCATACTCCCCCTCTACGTTCTGTAAATGTGCGACTAGCACCTGTTAAATGATGCTTGATAATGGAGCTACAAGAAATGTGCTTCATGGGTTTTCATATTCCTCACAGGAAGTACCACGGCAAGGGGTGAATCAGTGCTAAAAATACAGTCCTGCTCTACTATGAGTCATAGACCCCCTCCAGCAGGCATGCTCTCCAGCCAAACACAAAGGAAGCGCTGGGAGAAAGATGGAGGGAGAACGTGAAACAGACAAAGAGGGAGATGGAGAGCTGGGGGGTGGGGGTGTTTTTACAGGGGTCTTCAAAAATCTGGGATGTCATCCAAAAAAATGACGTAATCTGCAATTGTTACCTCGTTAGTCTTTGATTATTCTGAAAATATGGCCAATCATCCATCAAGCGCTGGTGATGTGAGGCTTGCTCAGCGAGAGGTCAGATTCATACCGCCAGTTCAGTTTCAACACACCACAGGCCATTTCTGAACTATGCATTGCATATTCATGCAAGTTGGCAACGGGAAATACTATATAATATGTCATTATGTTCTCATCACTACAGAACATCCAATATGTTATGTATATGATCTGCTAAACACGATCAGCTAAATTATGCAATAATGTAATTCACCCTTTTTCCAATTCAATTAATGTGGTCTCATTGTCATTTCTAATGATCTATTTGAACAACAAAATGATTATTATGACTAATTTATTTATTTAATTGAGTGAAAACTGAAAGAAAACATTTGAATGATGACATTCCATGGTTTATATATACACATTACATATATATATATATATATATATATATATATATATATATATATATATATATAAACCTAACCCAGGGCTGGGCGATACGACCGATTCACGATTTAGATTTTTTTTTTTTTTTTTTTTTACTGTTTAACTAGTAAACTTAAAAACTTAACTACAATATGATTTAAGTAACATTATCTTTATTAACAATCTGGTTAAAAAAAAGTTCCAATCCAAGTGCACCACACATGAAGTGATCAACATGGTGTAAATATAAAACAATTTGTTAAATATCTTTGCAGAAAACATGCCTGAAATATGAAGGCAAATGTTGTACAAACTTATCTTAAACACATCCTATATACTCAGAAATAATATAAAATAAGAAAATGCTAAATATTTCTTAGCCAAAAAGTAATAGCAATAAATAACACCAGTAGTAGGCTATTATTAACAGCAAATGCTTTGTAAAAACAGAAAACAACAGCAGCTTTCAGCCTGTCACCATCATGCAAACATGAAATATCAAACAGGTTTACAGGTTTTTGCATTCCATTGCATTATTTGTCCAATTGTTTTTATGTTTGGCGGACATGTTTAGGTGTTGCACTTGTGTCTCGTGTCTTTTGCAGCGTCTCACTCATGAAACGGCATTCTAAAAACACGGCAGTCAAGTTAAAAAAAAAAAGCTCAACTCGCGTTTAATATCTTTGCCTTTTTTTCTGCATCTCATTTTTATAACGCAATAACGCATTTCTGAATGAACAGCCGCTTAAGAATAGTGATGTGTTCTACGCTCATAGAGCGTCACATGAGAGCGGTTAATCAGGCGCGCCGGCGCCATCATGAGGTCGGACCATTTTCTTCTCCTAATACGGTTATCATTGCTGTATTGTCATCACGTCTAATTGTAGCGCTTGCTAACATTTTTATTCAAAATCGCGATTTCTCGATTTAAAAAAAATAAATAAAATCGAGGCAAAACATTAAATTCGAATTAATCGAAAAAAAAATCGGAAAACATCACCTAGCCCTAACCTAACCCTAACCAAGAAAAAGTTTTTAAAGAAAGAAAGAAAGAATATTACAGAGATGGATCACACAAAACAAGCCTTTTGCACTCCAAGGTCAGGCTGCTTCATAGCAAACCCATCAAGGGTGTGAGTGTGGCTTCTGTGCGGGGTGAATCTGACCCCTCACCTCATCCAGCACTCTGACTGTATCCAGCACGGAGTGACGCCCTTGAATCAGTTTGGCATTGAGCCACAGGCAAAGTGACACTGGCCAACTCAGAGAGTCTGCCGAGTGTCTCTGAGCGCCGGCCGTAGATCAGTCAACATAAGGATGCACAATCATTACATAATCAAGGAACATGAATAATGGAGATAATAGTGTATAGCACAATGTCACAACGATGCTTCTGTCATACGTTGTGTATTTGTGCATGTGTGTTGTGATGGTGGTGGTGGGGGTGACTGCCTTAACATGCAGACGGCCATCTGTTCTACTCAGGGCTGTGGCTGCAGCTGTGGGGGGCCTGACTAATCCCCAAACCCCCTCATCTGGTCAGCCGGTGACACAGTGGGGCAACATGACCTCCTTTCAGTCAGCTACCCAACCAAACATGCCTAATGCCTCACCCAATTTAAATCAGAATCAACACTGGTTTAATTTCACTCTAAAAAATTCTGGGTTGTTTCAACCCATGTTTGGGTCAAATATGGACAAACATTTGGATAGATTTTGATTTGGTTAGAATAGGTTTGTTCATATTTGAACCAAACATGCGTTGAAACTACCCAGCATTTTTTTATTTAGAGTGTATCATTGATCACGTTTACATGCACTTAATTTTTGTCAGGACCACTATCGTCAAATATGATTGATATTGCATAGAGTTTGTATTGGCGGTGTGGTTCTGTTCTGGGCAAGAACTCCCTGTGCATCCATGCAGCCTAGCATGGATAAGAGCAGGGAGAGCAGCAATAACCACCTTAGGGTAAACAGATCAGAACCAACATATGCAGATACCATTAATGTCAATAATTTAACATGTACACATATTTCAAGAATTAGTCTGATTCAGGGAAATCATAAGGCCAATCCTGACTGAGAGAGGAGGAGATGGGGATGGAGGAGGGTAATTAGCTCCTGAGAAATGCGATAGCTGCTGATAATACTGAGGAGCTTATATATGGATGCTGTGATAGGCGTCGTATTCCTACAGGTAGACGTGAGTCACCTGGGAGTCAGCTGATGTGAGCTTGACTGACGTGACCTGCCAGAACTGACGCTAACGCTTGATTTTCAGATTAAGGTCCATATTTTGGTTTACATGGTTCACAGGTATTGGAATATTCCTGTATAATCAGCATATTCCAGATAATGCACATTCTTTTCCTGTCATTCTCTTGAGGAAATACTGGATATGCTCACTCTTGCCCTGTATTCAACAATGTTTAAGTAACTCACGCATTTTATTCATGTTTCAGTTCACAACAAACGACTTCCAAAATTAATCTGTGTATGCATTCATTTCTTTGAATGTTTGTTACAAACAATCCAAAGTGTTTCTTCGATAACTTGATGTTTCACATCATAATTTTTACATCTTTTTGAAAGAAGCCTCTTATGCTCACCAATCAAAAATACAGTAGAAAGAGTGATATTGTGATATATTACAATTTGAAAATAACTGTTTTATATTTATCTATTTATTCTTGTGATTGCAAAGCTGAATTTTCAGCATCATTACTCCAGTCCAGTCACACGATCCTTCAGAAATGAGTCTAATATGCTGATTTGCTGCTCAAGAAACATTTCTTATTATTATCAATGTTTTAAACAGTGGTGCCGCTTTTTTCAGGATTCTTAATAGAAAGTTCAAAACAACAGCATTTATTTGAAACGGAAATCTTTTGTAACATCATAAATGTCTTTAATCTCACTTTTGATCAACTACAAAATATCACAGGCTAAATCAATCGCTCAATATTACGAACTGTACATTTTATTTGCTCTGCTTAACATGCTATTTTATCACTGCTATTCAATGACATTCCCAATCCATTAAACATATAAAGTCAAAAGATGCACACACATATAGGCCTATTCAAACACTGCTGTAACCATAGTGACAGGGCTGAAAGCAGAGGAAGATGCCCACATGTAATGTACTGAAATAAAGGATTTTTCTTCTTCAGCATAAAGCATCCAACAGAAAATAATATCTTTCATAAAGCACTCTGTGGCTAATGTAAGGAGAAAAATAATACTGGACTGCACAAGTGTAATACGGGTAATATAAAACCATGGAAAAAAGCAATAATTCACTTGCATTCAAACACAGGCCAGAGATACGCACCCTTATGAAACTATATATCAGCAGCACTCACAACAGACGATAAGAAACACTATGCACCAGTGTGTCACAGGAATCAATTTTATAGGTTATTAATAAACAATTCAGGGTTCAATAAGTCAATTTGTCAAAATTTTAAACAATAAAATAGCCCTGTAACTGCTTAAAAGAGATCCATTTATTAATCACTGGTCGATTTCCAGCTCAAACTGAGCTTAAAAAAAATGAAGAAGAGGCACCAGATCTGCATTCAGTGTGAGGGCTAAAATCTGAGCACAGAGCAGGCCCTGACCCCTCCTTGTGACGGTCTGCAGGGCTGTGTGATGCTGTTGCCATGCTGAACCAGGCAGCACTCGCCCAAGCCAGATGTGCTCAGCATGTGTGCCGCACCATCTCCACGGAGACACGTCTGGCAACAGTTGCTGTGCTGTAATGCAGTAACGTAGCCTCACTCCTTGAGTCGCCTCAGTCCAGAGCACAACTAAATTAGAAGGACTCCGGTACACGCACACACACACAGACAGGAATTAGCTCGCAACCAAACTGTCTCTTTCTCACTGTGCCCATGGCAGTACCTGTCATCATTGCAGTCAAAGTGAAAATAATGTCTGTTCACCCTCTCCCCACATCCCTAATCTGATTATGCCACTTGATCAGTAGCCTGCGCAGAGGCTAAAAGCTGCAGAAAATCTCACACACGAACACGAGCGCATACGCAGACACGCACCAGCAGTCGTGGGGCCATCTGTGTATATTCTGCGGGGTGTGAGGGTCTTGACTTTGCAGAGAGATCACAACCCCAATGTAGCCTGAGGCGGTGCACCACCATCTCTTGTAGTTTTGTTTTAACATATTTTGAACATACGCAGAATGACCAAGTTCCTTAAGGTGTGTGTGTGTGTGTCTGTTACGGTAACACGTGGGTGGATTTCCAATTACGCCAGGGATGGATTATTTTATTTTCTAATGGGGGTAAATGAGACAAAAAAAAAGTCTCTGAACCATATGCTCTGCCTGGTCTGATGTGCCAGGCAATATCAATAACAATGATTCATGTTGACACAGTTATCTAGTTAGTGAGACCTCTCATTGGCTCTGTCCGGGTCATATGGATATGAGGGGCTGGTCACATGATGTCATTTACAACACAAAGCTCATTCAGGCATGAGGAAAGTCACTACAGGAGCAGGGCTACTTGAAATGGAAACAGATTAATAATTTCTTGTCAATTGCACAAATTAATGCGGGTCATGAACTTTCAAATAAATAAAGTCTGGTGACATGTTACGTTTACAGTGTGTTACAGACAACACACGTAAAGTCTGATTAATTTCAATAGCATCAAAATGCACATGAACTTCCTTGTAAACAAGAACACTTTAAAGGGTTAGTTCACCCAAAAATGAAAATTCTGTCATTAATTATTCACCCTCATGTCGTTTCACACCCGTAAGACCTTCGTTCATCTTCGGAACACAAATTAAGATATTTTTGATGATGGCTCAGTGAGGCCTGCATTGACAGCAAGTTAATTTACACTTTCAAATGCCCAGAAAGGTACTAAAAACATATTTAAACAGTTCACGTGACTACAGTGGTTCAGCTTTAATGTTATGAAGTGACGAGAATTTGTGTGCCAAAAAAACAAAATAACTTTATTTAACAATCTAGTGATGGGTTATTTCAAAACACTGCCTTATGAAGCTTTGAAGCTTTACGAATCTTTTGTTTTAAATCAGTGGTTCGGAGCGTGGAAGTCACATGACTTCAGTAAACGAGGCTTCGTTACATCATAAGTGTTTTGAAATTTCAATGGTTCATGTGACTTTGGCAGTTTGATACATGTTCCGAATCACTGATTCGAAACAAAAGATTCATAAAGCTTCGAAGCTTCATGAAGCAGTGTTTTGAAATCGCCCATCACTAGATATTGTTGAATAAAATCTTTTTTTTTTGGCGCACAGAAAGTATTCTCGTCGCTTCATAACATTAAGGTTGAACCACTGTAGTCACATGAACTGTTTTAAATATGTCTTTAGTACCTTTCTGGGCATTGAAAGTGTAAATTAACTTGCTGTCAATGGGGTTCTCACTGAGCCATCGGATTTTATCAAAAATATCTTAATTTGTGTTCCAAAGATGAACAAAGGTCTTACAGGTATGTAACGACGTGAGGGTGAGTAATTAATTACAGAATTTTAATTTTTGGGTGAACTAACCCTTTAAATGTAAAGTATGACAGAATATTTTTTTAAAATATCTAATTTACTTTAAAAAAAAAATATTTTCTTATGAGCTGGTACTTTTTAGTAAATCAAAAACATACAGTGCGACCAGTGTAGTCTGATTCCTGAAACAATCTACTCTTATGAGCAGTTTGTTTTAATAAATAGTTCAAAAAGATCGGATTGGATCAGTCTGTAATGCTGGCCTTTATAATTCACAGCATTAGCTGAGAGAGAAATATGTAAAACGTTCATATGTAAAAACAGAAAAGTGGACAGCATAACTGAAAACACCAAAATGAATCAGCCTATGAATTAGAACTTCTCAAATGAATCAGGAAACTGTCATAACCCAGTCCTAAATATAATTGAAATAAAGATAAGTGGTACATGCTCATGACATTCCACATAAGAAATAACCATAAGATAGAGTATTATTAAACCAGTTACAGCAAGTATTCACTACATGGTGTATGTAACATGACATAGCACAGATTTACTATGAAATGCTCTGTATCTTTTGTATGTACAAGCTCTGTGATGCATCTCATGATAGACTGGCTGTGGATACAACCAAAGCTTGTCATTCACTGAGTTTGGTTTCAATGTCCAGAAGAAAACATCCTTGCTTCAAACCAATATACCTCAGCACTGATCATGTGCAAAACATGCCTATAAACCCATTTACTTGCCACATTCAAATCAGTAATAATGGTAGAAAACGGCTTTGGTGTCTGAACTCTGTGGTGGATGAATCCCTGTAGAGCAACAAACCTCATACATTCCTCATGGAGAAATGGCTGAATATTTCATTACAACTATATTAACACATACTACATTGACAGGCAGAGAATTAATGAGGCAGTGCCACAGGCAAACTAATGAAAGCACTGAAAAATAACGTCCGTAACCTGCATTTGCTTGGAGAAACATTCAAAGAAAAGTGGGAGAGGAAAGCTTATGTTATAAATAACTCTTCTATCTCTCTGTCTCTCTCTCCCTGTATTGTGTTGGTGTCAAAATAAGCAGCCTTTGTTCTGATTTCCCACTGATTTCTAAATTTAATCTCTGAAAACACTTTCGCCATTAATATAGGTGCTTCTAAAGCTACCTCAATATCAATAATCTGTTCATTCTTCTTTAAGGTTTAGTCTAATTAAAGGCGCACTCAGTTGTTTTAGGTTTATGTTGCACTGGCTAGTGCTGCAGTTGTCTTGGACTCAGTACTCAGTCAGTACAGTTAGGGCTAGGTGTGGGTTGTAGTGTTAAATATTTAGTTCACTCAAAAATGAAAATTTCAAAATCATTTACTCCCATGTTGTTACAAGCATCTAATTTTCTTTCGTCTGTGGAACACAAAAAGAGATACTTGAAGAATGCTGTGGTACAAAAATACTGGCTCCCACTGACTTAATGGACAAAAACACATTTTTCAAAATATCTTCTTTTATGGTCAATGGAAGAAAAAAAGTCATACAGGTTTGGAACGACATGATGTTGAGTAAATGACAGGAGAATTTTGATTTAAGGGTGAACTATCCCTTTAAGGCCTCGTCGACCCGACAGCTACAAATTGTGGCGCTTTCCTGCAACAGCCAATTTTAGGACATTGAATAAATGGCATAATTCATTTATTTCTCAAATGAAAGTGTCCAATACAGAAGTGGTTACCATCATAAAACTAGTCGTAGGCTTGTCATGTGATCTTAACAGACGGCCCGCGTAAAGTGACTTGCTATATGTAAAATAAAATGGGTTTTATTAGACCACTGATATGACTTATCTCATGTGACTGAACATCAAAATAAACATGCAAAATTATCACAGTCCCACAAAGTATGAACATATCTGAACACTTTAAAGGCAAGACTTTCAGGTCTTCCAGCCATTTTACACTTGAAAGTACAGACAGAGGTAACCAAGAGCCAATAAACTGTGTTCAGTTCTACAGGAACCATCAGGCATTCAAAAACTCCCATTGGTACACCAGATCCTGTCATTAGGTGTGAAATTATGAGCTTACAGATAATATCAGACAAGGTCCAAGCTCAAATTCGGCCTTGAAAGGCATTATTCAGCACACATTAAGAGATGGGGGAGATCCTCATTCACATTCTAATAACTCAGGCAGAGAAGCTACAATCAATAGCTGGACCCTCCAGGCAAGGCTGAGGAGCCATGCGGCATAGCCGTCCAGAAAACATATGTATAAAATTGCACACAGCCTCCCCCGGTTTCCATAGAAACCCTCAACTTGCCTTAGACAGAGGGAAAAAGATGTGTGTAGCTATTACTGGGTTGTGCTGCACAGGCGGTGATTGGTTGAAAAGGCGTAGTACTGCCACACAATTAATACTCTCTGAAATTGCACTCTGTGATTTGCAAATAGCTAGTCTATAAGCTGGGTGTACATACACTCATTCCCTCAAACCCTGTCCATTTTCACCTGTAAATTCTATCCTCTAATTTACAAAAGATAATGAATGAACAAATAAAGGGGCCACCAAGCATTAGCAACCACCTGAATAATGACATGGCTTGACCAAACCCCACCATCTGGACAGGATATTCAACCCTTCTGGGTTCTTTACAAATCAATCATGTGTACAAAACAACATGACAACTCATTTCATTCATACAGTACTTGCACAATGGCACAAACGCCCAAAGAATTTAATAAATGAATAAATTTGTAGCGTAATTCTGTCTTATAAATTTTTATTTTCAGTTTACTTTCAGTAAAACAAATCAGGTTTTTTTTTTTTTTTTTTTTTTTTTTTTTTTTTTTTTTCAGTCAAACAAGTTTTTTTAAGGAATAGTTCAACTAAAAATTAATTCTGACATTGTTTATTCACCCTTATGTCTTCGGAAACTTGATTCACTTTTTTTCTTCTGTAGAATATGAAAGGTAAACTTCTGAAGAATATCCTGGATGCTCTTTTCTATATGTTTATGGTTATATGAATGAGGCCTGGGACTGTTGGGCTTCAAAATTATCTAAAAGCACCATAAAAGTGGTCCATACGACTCGTGCATTATTTTCCAAGTTTTATAAAATATGTTTATTTGAGACACAGATGGAGCAACAAATCAAAATAATTATTTACTGAAAGCTGAGTTTCATAAAAAGGAATTGTTCTTGTTCAATTAATCAATCTTGATCTCAGTTGGATCTTTTTAATGAATCAGAGAACCAGTTCACAAAATGTTCACAAATTGGACTGATCTGGTTCTCATGTTCAACTCACTGACTCAATGATACAGGTGCAACTGTTAACAGCTCACTGGAATGGAAGATCTGTTCATCACATAAAGCTATCATATGGCTTGGAGATAACTTGGAATTTAGCACACGTATCCACTTTTATGATACTTTTGCATTTCACTCAAAAATGAAAATTCTGTCATCAACATCAATCGCCACACATTCATAGAGTGCATTAAATATGGTAAAAAGTTCAGAAGTTCAGACATGCTTGTTTGACCCGCAAGAACAAATGAGGTTTGTTAATTTACATTGTATGAGCATTCATTAAAGTTTATATGGAAATAAAGGCCTAAATTAAATCAGTTCATCCTATAAAATGAATGTGTCTCTTCAGAAGACTTGGATTAAACCACCTGATTCACATGAATGATCTCTTTATGATCTCTTTATGACCTTTTTGAAGCCTCAAAGTTTTGGTTGGGTGTAAATGATGATAGATTTGTAATTTCTATGGTTTATTTTTTACTCTCTCTCTCTCAAACTCTCTCTCTCTCTCACTTTCAAGTTCTCTACAGTCTATTCAGTTCAAACTCTCTCTTTTACTGTCCTCTCCCTCCACATCTATTTCTGTACCTTTCACTTATTTCACCCCTTCTCCCTCTCTCTCTCTCACTGTCTGTGTACTATCAGTGTATTCTTATTCTGTGCTTGTAGTCTCCGTTTTGGCTTGAACTTGCAGATAGGCACGAGAGCACTTTACACAGGCTGGAGGCTAAACATCTATCCTAATCAAACCCAAAATTGGTCCATCTGTTAAGCAGTTACCCACTGTTTGGTCCCTGTGTCACTGCAGATGTACTGGTAGCATTTCAGGATACTTAAATACATAACAATGTACAGTAAGAATGCTATTTGTGTAATTATTGCTCCTGGCTGTGCCATTTCTGATTAGTTGCTTCTTCACATGGCAAGTCGCAAATCAAGTAACATTAGAACTGTCAGTTTAGTGACTCCAACCTTGGGACTGTCAATACCCTCCAGCTAAAACCTCCATAGGTTGTGTAAAGAGCAGATACCACACATAGCATTCATGGCAAGACAGCAAAGCTGTCAGGGATGGTGTGATGGAGATAGAGAGAGGGACATGGTAGGGACAACACCAGGAGTTAAGGGTCTCTGCTGTGTTCCTCTGATAAAAGGCTTCACAGCTGCATCAGGCACTGGGAAGCAATTTTCTGCAGTGGGAACGGGGGAGGGGACCACCAAAACTACACAATGCAATGTACAGCACCACACCACAGATAATATAAGTAGCACAAATGAAACGGCTTAAATCTTGTCTGCACAAATCACCACCAAATTAGAAGGGAGACTAGCTTCTATTGTCTTCTATTGAGACATTTAGAGACTAGATACACAATATAAATCTAGTCATTAATCCTATGAAATCAAAATTTTGTGTTAGCTATGTTAGCTTTAGTGTACTTCTAAACATTGACAAACTTCACTTTTAGCAGATGTACACAATTAAAATGTTCAGTCTTCTATTCCGGTAAACGGACCAAAACATATTGATGACTCATCCTGCACTACACAGATTTTTTTTTCCCAAAATGCTCTCTAGAATGTGAATACCCCTCCCTCTTTTATACCACCTGCCACAGATTATCAACTATTAAGTTCAATAGGAAATACGTAAACATGGAAGAAAAACAGTGCTTTTCATGAAATTTCGTTATGTTGAAATATATTTCAATTTTTAAGCTGTTGGAAATACAGGTTAACCTATGAGGTTTTTTTCTTAAACTTTTGTGACTTTTTCATCATTTAGGGTCATTCATTCGAAAAAATTTGCATTACATGAAGGCGTACATTTTTATCAGTTTAGGAGTGTTCAGTTTGCTGGGAATCAAACAAATGATCTTGGCATTGCTATAACAACGCTCTACTGTTTGAGTAGGGCTTGTACTCAATTTTATTTTTCATTTCGTTTTTTTTTACGATTAGTGATTTTTGATTAACTGTATTAAATCCAGTTAGGGGCAATTTGACCCTGGCTTTAACATTTGTACGCAGATTTAAACCTAATACTGAGTCCTATCAAAGTTACAATTAATTGTATAATGTTAAATCGGCCAGATTAGGAGTTTAGCCCACCTGTTCTGCATTGACGGTAATGGATGACTTTATGCTGGGGGGTTAATGCTATGTAGGTTCCAGCAATTACTTACAACATCTTTGATTAGTTTTAGTTTCCGGTCTCCATGTACAGTACATTCTCACCCCCATGTACTTTCACCATGAAAATGTTTAACACAAAACAATGGCAGGGAACGCATGGAATCTCAGGCTCATAAGAGAAGATTCAGTGGAAGGAAAGTTAATGAAGAGTGACAAGAATGAGCAATAAACCACAACTAAATATACGATATATTTATATAATTGCTAGACTACAAGGCATAAAATGTTGGCAGTTCATTCCAGCCTTAAATGAGAAATATATCTAATCCCATGTATAAGAGCCCATCAGTGGAATCGGCTCTGCTCTAGCAATCATTCCAGCGCACATTCCTTCAACATTTTTCTGTAGGATTAATTTCTTGCGTATGACGTAAATGCTTCGTATTCCTCCATAGATTCATCTGTGTACATCTTACAGTGTTAATAGCAGAGACTGAATGTAATCTACATAAATCAAGGGTGGGTAAGAGGGGCTTCGAGGACTGTTGCTGTCTACCTCTGATCTCTAAGATGGAAAGCATGGCCATTGTGAGAAAAGGCTTGTGGGAAGGGGGCGCAGCCATGACAACCAACCACTGCTATCCGGCACTTACTAAATGAGAGCCAACTGAAGGCTGGAATATGTCTGGGAGACTGCAACCCCCTCAGACAGAAACACACGGACAAATTGTTCACAAAGTCAGCCCAGCAAGACAGTCAACAGCTGACATTTCAAACAGGCTTTCAGGCTAAAAACAAAACAACCTTTGTGGTGATGAAGAAGAGGTTTCCTAAAGTCTGATTGATTTCCCCCTCCTAACTATATCATTTTAAACAATAACTTCACCCTCTTTAAGTGATATTTCAAAAAAAAATGTCTTAGTGTTTTTTTTTTCGGGGGGAGTGGGGGGGGGGGGGGGGGGTTCATACATTGAAAGTCAGGGGGACCAATGTTGTTTTGGACACTGATTATCACTGTATGGACAAATACTTTAAACATTCTTCAATATATATTATTTTAAGTGCTGCATAAGAACGAAAATCATACAAGTTTGAAACGACATGAGGACGAGTAAACAATGACAGATTACTGATTTAAATATTTCAAAACAGTATGCATGATTTGCATAATTTGACCATGACTTAAAAAGAAGCCATTCATAGATTCTTTTTTTTTTTTTTTCAAAAGCATATAAAAACATCTCTGTTTGCGCATTCCAACAACAGATTTGGATAAACCAACAGCTTTAGTTTAGGGCAGCACTATCTATTTGTCTGAACAATGTCAGGCATTATTTCCACACTTCTGTTTGGTGCTGTTATTGGCACGGACTCGCTTCACCTTAACCCTTAAACACATAACATGGGTCTTTATCGACCTGGGACGTCACTGACTGAACTTCCAAAAGTTCCAAAAAGTAACAAAATATGCTTTATTTATTATTTATTTATTTTTTTATTAAAATATCTGTAGAGTTTTATACTATTGCAGCAGTTAGAGATCCATACATGTTAGATATAGATCCGGGTCGCTATGTAATAATGATTGGTGAAACATTAGCCGCTTTTCCACTGTTGGGCCAGTGCAAGCCTCTGACCTGTAGCACAGAGCCCAAAACCACGCTGCATTTCCACCGACGGTCCAGAAGCTCCACAGAGAGCTTCACTAAAACCCACCCGTAACACGCCTCTCTGGAACAACGTCACACAAAACCATCAATTCTCCAACAAATGGAAGTTTTACCAGAAAACTAATCAGAAAGAAATAACTAGCGGAATCGCAAAACGAACACGAAAAGAAGCCGTTTGTTGGCATTTTTGTTGTTTACTTGAAGATTTAAAACCCAAGCATCGATGTTTTACCACAGTTTTACAATAATAAGTGATACATTGCTTTATTTATTTTATGTCAAACGCGGAGCTAAATATATCAGACAGTCCGGTAAGAGACGAGACACACTTACAGATAAAATAAATACACCATTGTGATAGCCTATATGATTTCTTGATGTCTGATTTCTTCAAGCAGTCGTATTTACCGTGTTTACTATGGTAATGGTTAGCATGCATAGTCTTTTCCATCGCATATAAATATGTCTGCCTTATATGGTGATCAGTATCCACGTCGGATCACAAACAGAAGTTATTTCAAACACTGACTTGCTGCTGTCTGAAAGTGAATTTTGAGCTAAAATGATTTTAAAAGTGCTGATGTTAGCTAGTTAGGTATGAAATCATCCGCTGCGCTGCCTTCCCAGATAAACTCCACCTTTGTTCATAACCACTCCCTCAAGCCCGAGCTGGCCCGCTTTGGACCAAGGTATTCAGCAGGCCAAAAAACCTTGGCCGTTGGCCCCGAGGAATCCCCGAGGAAGCCCGACGAGGCCCGTTCAAGCCCCAGAAGTGACAGTGGTAAGGCTATTCATGCATTTAAAGGTTAAAGTGTCATTGCATAGGCCTAGTGCTAATACTGTTTTTTTCTAAACTACATTCTGGCAAAGAGAAGCAGTGGCATCTCATACGTGGAACACCTTGGAGTGAAATGAACCCTATATGTGCACTGCAGCAAAATGACCATACTTTATGTGGTTCTGCCCGCAGCTCTTCGTATGCACCTTGCACCAGTTACAGACACTCACTGGCCCCGAGGTAGTGTGTATATATAGCTTGATTATCTCCATGTCTATGCTGGAAGTGCAGTGGAGGCCTGGGGCTCTAACACCACTCTGCATGGAGCCTGCCCGTACACGCCGTCTAACCCTGACCCAGCAAGCGGGCACTGTTTCTGCCCGTGACAGTGTTCGTGATTCAAGTACTTCGCTGCTTCATTAACAGGCCTCCTTTGGGACACCATGACAGAGTGAAGGAAGGAGAAGAGTAAGGAATAAGTAGAGTAGAGGGGATACAAACAGAACGAATTAGCAGGAAAAAAAATACACAGGAACCGCATGAGTCTCACAAAGCAGGTATTAGGGGTGTAACAATATATCGCAACACAAAAAAAACGCAGCAGTGTAGTGGATAGCAACAATATGTATTGTGTATAGTTCACCAAAATGAAAGTTTAGAAAGATTTGATTTAGCATCAAATATGGAAAACCCAGAAGGTCACATATTTGAGCTTCCATGTCTATTAATTATTATTAATACATTAGAAATAAAATATGTTATTTTATAAAATACAATATTTTAAACTTTTTAAAATTATGACAGAGTGCAAGCATATGTGTCTTAAAATTTGTTGTCAATACCACATTTAGCATTTTAATGAACAGTACTTTTGTTTATCACATGTCTTAGAAATAATAATAAAAAAACTACCATTTAACTCTATTTAGGCTGTTTAAAGTATTGTATTGTTAGATCAGTAGTTGTATCGAACCAAATTGTGACATGAATGTATTGTTACACCCCTAGCTGGTATTGCTGTAACGTTACTGTTTTTCAGAAACCACGACCACAGTCCAATCTGTCTCAGCCAGTGATGTCCTGTAATCTTCCTCTGCCTACTTTCAACTGACTCAAGCAGCAAGGACGCTACGTGCGATGGCTGAAGCATCACAAAGAAACAGGGAAGGCAAAAATACAGGCACGTACATCCGTTTTGATTTGGGGAGGTGAGAGAGGGGGGTAAATTAAACTAGAGCGTCCTTTTTACTGTTTCCCATGGGGGTCCCGCTTTAGCTCTGAGAACTCTCTCTCTCTCTCTCCCTCATCCCCAAACCCACCCCCTTCACATCTATCCCTACCCCTCCCCCAAGCTCCTCTTTTTTTATGTGTGAGCCTCTCTCATGACATATGGGCTCTCCTCTGCAGCGGCAGCACTGAGAAGCGGCGTTCATTGTGCAGCATTCTCTCAGCAGCCATGCCAACGGCAGCAGAACAAGCAGGAATACCCTCCGCTCTTCTAACCACGGGCTACACAATGATTTATTTTAAGAAATGGTGCCAATAGTTTAATTGCCGACAAAACATTCTATTCGTAAATAAACAGTGTGAGCCATCTCTTCTACTGAACAACAAGCAATGCATGTATTTACAGTCATTACTTCATATAAACATATTTCTAGCACTGGTTGCATATTGTAACTTATATTGTTTGGTTCATTTAGAAATCTGTCTATAATTGAGAGATTGAATTCTGCTGATGCCTTGTTAAAGAGATAGTTCACCCAAAAAAAGACTGGCCTGCCGTAACTTTCTGTTTTAATGGGAAATGTTGTCACAGGAAATTAAACAAGCCATTTAATGGGGTATTAAAGTGATAGTTCACTCAAAAATGAAAATTCTGTCATCATTTACTCACCATCATGTCGTTCCACATCTTATGACTTTCTTTCTACCGCAGAACACAAAAGAAGTTATTCTGAAGGATGTTGGTAACCAAACTGTTTTGGTGACCATTGACTCCAAAACACAGAGACATTTCTGAAAATATCTTTTTTATTATAAGAAAATCAATAAGATAAATATCTTAAATTAGATAAATATCTTATTATAAGAAGGTAACATGGTGAGGGTGAGTAAATAATTTTTCATTTTTGAGTGAACTATCACTTTAAGACCGCATTAAATGGCTTGATGATTGCAGTTTATTTTCCTGTGACAACATATTTCCTATTGAAATTGAATATTGAAATGGTTTGTCTGTTTATTTTTGAATATCCAATAGCTTTTAGTTTATATAACAGCTATGGACCATGATCTGCTAATTGCTGTTGCTAGGCAGATGTAAGTGGTCATGGAGATTCTTACTGGACAAAAATTTAGACTCGCCCAAGAGTCCAAGATGAGTCATCAATTTTTTTCCCATTTTCCCAGAAGAGAGAAGTTGCATCCAAATATCTGTCAGAGTATATACTAAATTTGATGAAGAAGTTCTCGACCATTGATGAAGTGGGGTTTTTAAGTATGCAGGTTTTTACATGAATACATTTCTAGATATACTACACCCACCATGTTGGCACTGTCCTTGGCTTGGATCTGTATTTTATTTGACTTGTGACGTACTAACAGCAACCACAAAAATAATTTACTTGGGTGTTTAACCACAAGTAACTTTCCTGGTATGTACTTGAAAAGATCCACCTGCCTCACACTCCACAGTTTTTCAAATCTGACAACTAGTCAGCAGCCATGGACTTATGGGATAGCAAAGTGTCTGCACTAACTGCACACTTCAGAATCTCAGCGAATACAGTACATCATCCACATATAATTTGCCAATTATTTCATAAATGCTGTGTATTCAGACATCATACGCATACAATCTGACGTACTGCTTTGCTTTAGTATATATGGACACAGGAAGAAACTGCACATTTTTATATACATGAAAAAAGTATACATTATTTGTTGAAAGTGAAATTTACCATGAAATGCTTAGGATATTATATAAATGGCTTCAAAGCTAATAGACACAAACTAAAGGCCACAACACTGCAATTGTGATTTCATGCGGTCTTTAAAGGATTAGTTCACTATAAAAATATCCATATTTAACAAGATATAAAGTAAAATATCCCACTTCCGCCAGCCTGCCTTCCGTATTCAACTTAGGAAGAAAGTGTAACACCTCTCGCAGTTCAAAACGCTTACGCTACATCCTACGCCTTCCGTATTAAACCTACGAAAAAAGCGTAAATGATGTCGCTTCAGTTACACTTTTGTGGTAGGTTGAATATGGAAGTTACAAATGCATCGCTTCAATTCACAAGGCCTTTATTATCCCTCCAAAGCCATGTGGAGTATGTTTATGATGGATGGATGGATGCACTTTCTTCAGCTTCATACTCGTTTTCCATTATAAAGCTTGGATGCTTTTAGGATATTTATTAATATAACTCAGATTGTGTTCATCAGAAAGAAGAAAGTCATATACACCTAGGATGGCTTGAGGGTGAGTATAGCTTGGGGTAATTTTAAAGTGAACTAATCCTTTAATAATAAAAACCAAGTGCTACATTTTTGAAGCTGCCTATTCATCTAACTGTATGTCAATGTTAGATTACAGCCTTACTGGTTACTCTTAACAGAAAACATAAGCGCATGAAGACCTGACTATCAACTCTGGCCTCCATGTTTTTCAAAATACAGTCAATCTATACTCTAACAGTTGCAGTTCATGTGTTGCATAACAGCTGCAGGCCCCTGACTTGGATATGTCTGGTCAGGGATATCGACTCAGTAACTGTTCTCTACCAAAGCCACACCAGAAGAAGCCACTGGCCACAGAACATTGAGCACAAAAAAAATGCCGCCAGATCAATAATTCATCCACACTCCCATGTCATGCAGCCATTCTCAGCAATAAGCAGACATTAACATAAGAATAAGAATTCATTGTGTGTTCATATAAACGTACATGATTATGGTATTGCTAAGTACAACAGCTCAAATCAGCAAACAGCCTTTCAGTGGCCTCTAGCAGAACTAAAGCAAGACTAGTTTCCCTTATAGCCCATCTCAAACTTCAGCACTATATTTCAGCACCACCGGACTGCAGAGGGAATTAGGTTGAACGCATGGTGCACTACGGATGCACCAAAACTGTCCAATCATCAGCAGCAGCATCCGAGGGCCACCTGTACCCTGATGTCAAAAATTCAATTCTAGCTCTTGTACGAGGCAAATGGATTCAGCAGTGGCACCTGCAAGTGCAACCACATCCCGTTGTCTGACAAATTGGGATTAACGGCATTAGGCAGAAGCAAAGCGAGCAGCAAAACCAAACTGTCATTTGCGAAGACCAAGTTCCTTTTCTACGATGAACATACAAACGTTTTCCAACTTGTTCCACCCAAAAAAGCATTTCCCAACTGATAAGATCTCACCGGATGGTCAGAAAAGTAGGCTAAGGTACTTAATCTGCGGAAAACCTCTCTACACAATGACATGTCAGCACAAGCAAACACACACACACACACACACATCATATTCAGTCATCGCGCGAATGTATCGAGCAGCAGCATCATATTGTGTCATCATCCCTGATCTCAAGCACACAAAAGGACAAACCTGTCTGTCCTTTGCCAAGCGTCTTTTCCAGGCGATACGGTCCCACGTAATTCGCATGTTGGGAGCTGTTGTCTTTTCCCGTCGATGACATTTTGTTTCACACGGATGAAGTTGCGATGCCGACAAACTGCTGCAGTTCGGCAATGAAGTATTTCTTCAGTACCGCAGTTATTTCCCCGCCCAGCTCTTGCTCCAGACGCTGCCTCTCTCTCGCTTGAGGATCGGTGGGGCTGCTGCTCTCCTCCGCGTCTCCCTCTTTCTCTCTCTGCTGCCGAGCGCTCTGATAATCTCACAGCAGTGTGTGCGCGCGCGTCCGTGTGATGCTCAGCCTGCGCCTGCGTGTGTGCGCGCATAACACATTTCTCATCAATGTTGAAGAGCGGGGACTGATGCTGTGTTTGAATAATCAATGTACCCCGATACTGCATCTTATGAGAAATTATGAATTGAAACCCACTTGTTTCTGATGGATGCACTGTACTAATAATGATTTTTTAATATTTAGATACATAAAATGGTTAGTAGTAGCCTAGTTTAATTTTATAATTAATTATATAGGCCTACATAAAATTGAGTATGTCCGGCATATTCCACGAATATGTTGTGAGATATCATATGTAGCCTATTAGATAAACTATTAGCTTGCATAAAATTAACCTTGCATATAAAGAAGCTAGTTTAAACACGTCGCATATCGCACGTCAAATGTCCCATCCCCCACCGCTGGTTCAGAGGTCAGAGGTCTTGACCTTCTCGACTGTGTTTAGCAATTAAAATAATACAATCAATAATTTTTACATGATCTTTTAAATTATAAGCAATATTAAACAGAAGAAAAATACATAGGCCTAACTCATTTTAAGTACCAAAAAGTATCAGATTTATTTGATTTATTCATTCATTGATTTTGTCTATTTTAATGTCTATTTAATGTTTACTGCTAGAAAATCACACAGATCCAGATTTTAAAATATATAAATAGTCTCACCTCCTGATGATCAGAGGTTCTGAATGAATGGTAAGCAGTTCCTTTCACTTGACATTTGTTTTTATTTATATAGGTTTTTATTTTAATTTTCTTATTTAGGCTATACACTTTTTACAAGCAGCTAATTCATATGCCTCTTTAACATTCTCTGTAAATTGCCATTTTGTCATACTTTTGAAATCACATACATATATCAAAATACTAAAAAGACAAATATTTTACTTATACACTAAAAAGGCATGTTTTTGCTTTGACCTAGTCACATGGCTCATCTACTCTTTGAGAATCTGCTGCTGCTGAGATTTTGGCCTTGTTTCAATATATTCCCAGGTAACTTACTTCAGAGCTTCTTAAAGACTTTGAAGTCACTCAGAACATCTGGTAAGGTTGTGTCTTATCATCTCATCCTCTCTCCCTCCCTTTCTCTGTCCTTTCCCTTTTAACTTTCTTGTTGAGAGTGTGACATGTAAACAAATGTCAGTCTCTCTCTCTGTGTACAAACAAGAGCTATGCAGAATTTTGGGTTATTTTTTTTAGCTATTCCAAAACATCATGTCATATGATTTCATGATTGTTTTAGTGATTGTTACTGCAATAATCTCTACAGTCTGAGACTAGTAGAAGAGGACACTCTGATGTGATTAAATCAGAGGTCAAATGCGGTTGTGGCCATCTGCCTTTATTTTTATCACAGAAGCTGAAGATGTAGTGAAAAGGCAGATGAGGCTGACCTTTAAATATCTCTGTCATACATAGAAAGACACTTACTACAATGAATCACAGGTTGTTGGTCTAGCAGGTTGACCTGTAGAGCCCATAACAACAGGGGTTTTACAAGCAGAAATTCCCATTAATTAATTGCATCCCCTTCCCCTCATTTCATTTAAGTCATTGTCTAAGCTGTTAAAGCCATAACCTGACAGTTAAATCAATCAACATTATCTTTTGTCATTCAGCAATGGCCCACACAATATGGAAAATCTGTTCAGGGTAAGCATTACATAAACTACTCCACTTCTGTGCAATCAGATAATCCTCAAGTCCTGTTGAAAATATTCTGTTGAAAATTATCTGAAGTTTTAGTTTGTTTTAAAGAGAGAAATAGAAATGGCAGGATGGGCAGGTCTCTTTACCCAGTTTAAAATGAGGATTGCACAGACTCAGTGCTCAAAGAAAATCAAACATTTTAAAGGACTGGAAGAGATGTGTACACTAAAGGTCCATCTCTATGAATAATGAGTGCCTGCTTAAGGTTTGATTAGTTTGGCACTTTTTCCAACAGAATTTAAAGCAGTTTGGAAAAAAGAGCTTTTATGTTTTGAACTATGAAATATTATGTGATAAAAACTTATCATAACTTTTAGAGGTTTATTCATCTGTATTATTACAAAATATATTGTGTCACATCTAATAGCTAATGATATCATTCTATACTGCAAACAATTGTGAGATTTCTAACCTAAATGTATAATTAGCATCTATCTAAGCACTTGCTGTATTGTTACGTGCCTCTTAAGAACAGATGTCTGTCCTTCAACATAATTTGTGGTTATTTGTAGAAATCGCCACCATCAAGCTCATTAATGTAAATAAAAATCCATTTAGAGGAACGTGGATGTCTCCCTTCGCATCACATTTTTATGGAATTATTGACCTCTGCATTCTGCATTTCGTATTCACTCACTCAACCAAATGAGAGATATTAGGAAGAATATTAGGCTAATGTTCTTCTGTAAATTGTTGACATATATTGATAAGTGTCAGCTAATGTAGCCTTTGCATATATTCCCATGGAAGTGGTTTTATAGGCTACTGCCCAAGCAAAGGCCACTAATGATAAATTAGCTCTGTCTCTGAAAACGCAATACAATTTGCACTGCTTCATGTTCAGTACTATGCGTATTTTGGCAATCATATAACGTGATTACGTTATAGTATATAGATGAATCCCCAGCTAACAGGGAAAGTTCTCCAAACTTTAGCTAATGTTCTGGCAAGGTTCTCTCAAAGTAATAAACAAATGTTTTTGGGGTTTTTTTTTTTTTTCCAGTAACATTAATAGCATATTTGTTCAAAGTTATCTGGTTTTCAAAAATGTTCTCTGTCTAAACGTTAGCACAAATCATTGTTTATACTTCGTTCATGGAACACATTGTCTGAAATGTTTTAGTTGGATGTTCGTCTAACATTTTTGAAGTTTTAGAGAAAGTTTCAAAAGTAACATTCCCATAATGTTTTAAGAATTATAAAATGTAATGTTTCCAAAAAGTTCACATAACCAAGAAAAAAAAACTTGTTTTTTTTTTTTTGTTTTTTTTTTTACGTTTTGAACGTTCATAGAATATTCAGGGGGGGAAAAAAGATTTTCTAACATAATAGGAGTGTTTGCATAATGTTCTTAGAATATATTTTTGCTGGGTTTCAACATGAATAAGAAACCATACAGGGCTATTCTTTCTCTTTTCCACTGTTCCATAATTTCATTCACCTTCCATTTTGACTGTTAACCTTTAGCACAGCTAGGGTGTCTTTCACTAGAAATATAATAAAGGCATACAAAACCCTTCAGAGAGAGAAAAAAATTAGATTGATTGAGTTACTTAAGTGGATTTGTCCTGTATTTCTGGACCTCAGCAGCTGGAGCTGGTTTTGATAATTTTTCATTGACCAAGCAAGGCTATGAAGTTTGTAACACTGCTGCAATGCCCTCTTCAGGACACCTCTGAAACACTCAGGGCACTGGCTCAGAACTGCAATCTGCACTCATGGACGATGTTTTTTTTATCTGATATGCTAAGCATTAGAGGATAGAAGCAACACCAACATCATGTTGTGGAAAAAATGACATTTTGAAATATTACATGCATTGTTGTTTATATTTCCCAGAGAATATCTGACTCACCAGTGTTGCAGATACTGATCAGAAGTAAAGGTTGAAAAGTTAAACATAAAGTTAGATGTGCAGTATTTGCAGATACTGGAAGATATGTGGAATTCAGTTATTTAGTAAAATCTAAACAAAACCCCCTTTCCAAAATATGTTTCCTTATAAAGACCAATTTTTTGAGAATAATTTAAAGTAGAGATGCACCGATACCAAATTTCTCCACCGATACCGATAACCGATTATTCAGAGTGATATCTGCCAATACCGATACCAATAACGATACTGATAGTTTGGGGGTTCTGCCTTTTATACCTTCTTTTAAATTAATGATAATTTCATTATAATTAATAATTAATCATTATATTTTTAATTATTATATTTTGAAAGAAATGCAAATAAAAAACTATTCTCTCCATTTCATCAACTTGATTCAGAGTAACTGGTATCAGTTATAAACAAACACATTACTCAAATTAATATTAACACACATTAACTAAATTCTGAAGATTAAATTAATATTTTTTAACTTTCTGAATGTTATTAATTCATTTAATTACTATTAATATTGAACATCAAACTGATTTCTTAGCATTTTCTTTACACAAAGCCCAAATGCAGTGCATTTTCCTGCCCACTTTTGATTGACAGGATATATCGGCCCTGACTATCGGCTGTTTTTAAACTATCGGCCAATAGCCAATAGTGTGAAAATTTGCTTTATTGGCCGATATATCGGGACTTCTCTAAATTTAAAGCATTACTATATCAAAACAACATTTTCCAAAGTTAAATAATTGACTTTTATACTAAAGCCAAAGCAAATTACTAAAAGATGAAAAATATATATCTTCTAAAAGTTTTTAGAATCAGAATGAAAAACTAAACAGTAACAATAATAAATTAATTTAATGTTTTAAAATTTATTTCAATCAATGCCTTAAGTTATAGCACATTAACTTTGACAGCCCTAAAATTAATTTTCTTCTTTTTGTTTTTCAAATTTTCCCTGGACCCAGTTAAACCCCTGCTCTACTCATATCGTGGAGTGTTTCCTACAAAAACTTGCAAACACCTTTCTCCGTTAAAAATAGCATATTCAGGCTTGCTCATCCACTAGATACACCTCATTTAAATATCCATGACCTTGCATTATACCTGCTCGTCTTTTCTATCTGTACACTAGACTGCTTTACTTTGTGGGTGGAAATGCAGTAAACTTTCATTAGAAGTTGTCACATATTTACTGAAATGGTTTCCAAGCAGCAATAAATGATACATTCCTCCGATTCAAAAGCAAAGAGCATGAGAGACAACTTTTTCAGCAGCCCATAAAGTAAGCTTTAGGAGAGAATAAATATACCGCTCATCCTTAATTCTAATTAGAGAGAGATGTTTCTGGGGTAAATAATTACTACATAAGGCACAAATTGTTAGTAATTATGAGGAGACTATGGTGCAGGCAGAGATAATTAAGTCAGCAGTGCTTAAATAATTGCACAGTGGCTAACACAGAATGCTGCGTTGCAATTGTAGTCCCGTCAAATCAATGCAATTACATTAAACCAAAGCTGCATAGTTAACCTCTGACTTAATGCAGAACACATCTCCTCTAATACCTGCTTGTTCCTAAAGCATGGGCTTTGGTTTTATGCTTATTGTCTTTTGTTTTTACCTATTTATTACACAGCTCTCTATAGTATTTGAGGTGATATGCCTTATTCCTGACCATTAGGTCCACAGTATGGTTAGGTCTGTATCTGAAATCACCCCCTATACCCTTCACTATTTCCTGCGTTAGTCCACATATACACCAATCAGGCATAACATTATGACCACTGACAGGGTGAAGTTAATAACACTGATTATCTCTTCATCACGACACCTGTTAGTGGGTGGCATATATTAGGCAGCAAGTGAACATTTTGTCCTCAAAGTTGATGTGTTAGAAGCAGGATAAATGGGCAAGCATAAGGATTTTAACGGGTTTAACAAGGGCCAAATTGTGATGGCTAGACAACTAGGTCTCCAAAACTGCAGCTCCTGTGGGGTGTTCCTGGTCTGCAGTGGTCAGTATCTATCAAAAGTGGTCCAAAGAAGGAACAGTGGTGAACCGGTGACAGGGTCATGGGTGGCCAAGGCTCATTGATGCACATGGGGAGTGAAGGCTGGCCCGTGTGATCCGATCCAACAGACGAGCTACTGTAGCTCAGATTTCTCAAGAAGTTAATGCTGGTTCTGATAGAAAAGTGTCAGAATGCACAGTGCATCGCAGTTTGTTGCGTATGGGGCTGCATAGCCAGTCAGGGTGCCTATGCTGACCCCTGTCTACCGCTGAAAGCCCCAACAGTGGGCGCGTGAGCATCAGAACTGGACCATGGAGCAATGGAAGAAGGTGGCCTGATCTGATGAATCACGTTTTCTTTTACATCACGTGGATCGCCGGGTGCGTGTGCGTTGCTTACCTGGGGAACACATGGCACCAGGATGCACTATGGGAAGAAGGCAAGCCGGCGGAGGCAGTGTGATGCTTTGGGCAATGTTCTGCTGGGAAACCTTGGGTCCACCTACACGTACCACCTACCTAAGCATTGTTGCAGACCATGTACACCCTTTCATGGAAACGGTATTCCCTGGTGGCTGTGGCCTCTTTCGGCAGGATAATGCGCCCTGCCACAAAGAAAAAATGGTTCAGGAATGGTTTGAGGAGCACATGGTTTTAAGGTGTTGACTTGGCCTCCAAATTCCCCAGATCTCAATCCAATCGAGCATCTGTGGGATGTGCTGAACAAACAAGTCCGATCCATGGAGGCCCCACCTCGTAACTTACAGGACTTAAAGGATCTGCTGCTAACATCTTGGTGCCAGACACCACAGCACATCTCCAGGGGTCTAGTGGAGTCCATGCCTCGACGGGTCAGAGCTGTTTTGGCAGCAAAAGGGGGACCAATACAATATTAGGAAGGTGGTCATAATGTTATGACTGATCGGTTTATAATATCCATTTGAACGAGTGAATAAAAAACAAGTGAGGGAATTCGGACATTAAGTGCGCAGAAATGTCTGCTGCTTTCACACTTATAGATAACTGGCAAGTTGGCAATCCAGTAATAATGAAATGATTTATCTTGAAATCTGTCCTGGTAAACTAGTTAGTATAAACTATAATTAAATACTTAGCATTCAATTATGCAGGAATTCATTCACCGCAATCCTCACAGTGCATTATGGATAGTCTCTTGCCTTTAGGTGGGTGTACATCGGCTGCACACTCGTTATTGTGTACGTTATGGGATTGAATGAGTGCACTTGAAAATGTCCACTGTGGTTTCAGGCACCACTACAAATAGTGCACTTTATAAGGGTATAGGGCATGATTCTGAAAACAGCTTTGGTTTAGGTCTGGAGCAACTTTATGACAAGCTTTAGTGATAGAGACCAATCAGGTAGCAGCCTCAAAGAGACAATCTGAGTGCTTCTGAAATGGAAAGCTGCATTCTAGGCTGTGTTTAACTCCACTTTTAGACAGACACTCGCAAATTTCCCTAAGCACTTCCCCTCGGGGGAATCTCCACCACCATTTTGAAGTGCGTTCAACTTCGTCAAGTGGGCAAGGGAAGTTTAATTGGACAGATCCTTGACCCCTCGATTTTGACAGAGGGAGTGAGTCTACTCAATATTTACACTTCAGACAGATCCATAAATCACAATGCTGATTGTGACTTCACAGCAGATCACACTTATTTTACCCCCACCACACACAACTCTAGTGTATGATATTGGAGTTATTTTGACATTTATCTGCACAGGCTAATACTTTTATTGTATTGTTATTTTCATTTGTGTAATTTTCTCCAACAGCCCAAGCATACAGGCCTGTAGAATGGTACATAAAATGCAGTACAGGTAATTACAACAGTTTGTGGTCTCCCAGGTTTACATTACGCACAGTTTAGCATTATGTGATTAATTTACAAGACAAAAGAAAACGTGTCTTTATCTCAAAACTCTTTTTTTTTTTTTTTTTTTTTGTCTTGCATTACTTAATGAAATTGGACAAGTTCAGTGCCGATTCATTTTTCGATTCAAATTGTTTTTCGTGAATTGGAATGTATGCAAAGGATTTTGGGTGATTGGAGGATGCGAAGGATACACTATATGCATCCTTCAACATAAGCCAACTGAAGGATACAAATTGAAGGCTGTCTTCAAAGGATCCTTCAAATTGAGATGTTTTTTGATGAAGCTTGATGATGTGGCAGCTGAGACATGCAGCCTGACGTAGCCTTCCGATTGAGAAGCACCCATTATCAGAAGCTTCTTTCAACACCGGCGCTACATGTTTCTCGGACTCGCTCGCTCTTATTTCGTATAGAAGCATCTCCTGCCAAATCAATCGTATTTAAAATATCCTCTGGGGACTTAATAATACTGTACTATTGTTGCAGTGGTCCTCTTGTTACTTAGCCAATTGTTTTGCACATAGTAATGGATTTTTTTTTTTTTATTAGCGGAAGCTTCAAAATAATAAAATTACAAAATAATTTGTGATGGACTGGCCATCTATTCAGGGTGATTTACTGCCTGCAGCCCAAAACACTGGGAAATGCTCCAGCATCGCCCAACCTTAAGCGGTTGGGAGAATGGATGGATGGATTATAAAATAATTTAATCTCAAATCAATATTTCATGCAACAGTATTTACATGTCAGGGCTCTGATCTCCATGTCAAAACTTATCTTAAGAAAATAACTAGCTGACTGTGAATTATCTCTTATTTATACTACGGGGCTGTTGAATGCTCAAATCTGATTGGTTGACCAACGTTGTAAGGTGTGCAATTATTTTCAGGGAACCGCACGGCTAAAGTAGTTCTAGCAGGTGTTGACCGCATTGCAGTTCCATATCACTTCGCCAAATGTTTTCAGTTATCTCAATAGGTCCTTACAGCCTACAAACGCAAAAGAAACAAAACCCACAAGGACACAGACCAAGCAAATAAATATAGTAAACAATAGGATTAAAACGACAAATTATTGTCATGGTTTTTGACACAAAATACGTTTTATTGTGTCCTGAAAGCATATCTGGCGTGCTCGCTCTCGCTCTCTCTCGAACGTACACACATACTGTATTAAGTACGGACACACTCGCACAGAAATGTTTTGTCAGCGCTGCTCTGACGAATTAATCAGTAAAATAGTTTAGCGACTTAAAAGATACATGACTCACCAGCGAGGTAATAACTGTGCAGTTCTTGAGGTAGATAAACTTATAGTTTCGCTATTAGTAGACACTGCTGCCGTGAGAGACACGTCGTGGCCGCATTGCCACCTCGGGTATGCATTATTTTCTAAGAATTCAACGGCCCGTCATCAATTATTCCTTACTTAATATATTTACTATATTTTGGACAAAGTGTACCTTAACAACCTTCTTTCTGAATGAAATTTCCAAGTGAAAATCGTTAATGAAGTACATCTTATTTTAAGTCTTCCCTGACATAGGCTATATTTGAGTGAAATGGCTTCTCAAACAAGAAAAAAATGTAGGGCGGGACTTGATTTTGTCTATCAGGAACTGATTGGATTATTGGTTGCTATTTGCTGTGATCTCATGTGAGTGACAGGTTGTCCCGCCCTGGCACCAGTAAACACGTCATCAGAGAAGAGATGTCATTGCAAATGGGAGAGGAAATTATTATTATTAAAGATTATAAGGGCACATGAATTTAAAAAAAATAATGATGTGCACAGATAAACCATTTATAATAAATACCGCAATATTCCATAAAAATAAGAAATGTCCATTTTGATTTCATGGTGACTTTCAGCCACAAGTATGGACAAATTACACTGTTTTTCCATCAATCCAAAAGTCTTCCAGTGTTTGTAGGGTGGATTTCAAATCCTGAGGCCTTCACCATGCTTAATATTTTTGCTCCGTCTTCAGATCCTTTGGGGATCCACATTGGTCAGTTCAGTCAAACCCTTGTGCCCTGGGTTTCGCCCAGAGAACTTTCTCAAATAAGGTCAACAGGCTGTCAGAAAGAAGAAAACATATAACATTCCCATACGACGGGGCTTCCACTGAACAGACAATCCATGTTTCAGCTTTGTCTTGTCACTGCAGGCTACGACCGCCACTCCAGCTGAGAATAACGGCAATGACCTGACAGCCAATAAACACCTTCCCCAGTTTCCTCCGCCACACATGTAGGGGCCAGTAGAAATCGACAATGCCAAGGTGACACATTAAGCCCCATAAAAATATTTGTGGGCTCTGTGTGCTTTTTTTTTTTCTTTTATGAGCATTTTGTCGAGTGTTTACAGGCCTGATCTGAGATACTACATCAAATACATGGTGCAGTAAATCAAACATAACTTTCATCACCTTTGAGATAAAAGACACTGAGAAGGGTTGTAATCTGTTCAAAAAGGACAAAGAAGGTTATCAGTCAGTGCACTACCATTGCAGGCAAAAAAAAAAAAAAAAAAAAAAAAAAAAAAAAAAAAAAAAATCAGAATTTCAACCAAGATTGTGGAAAGAAAAGGCAGAGAGGATTGGGGTAAAAGGAGTATAGGCTGTTATGAAGGTTAGTGATTGAGGTTAGCAACTATGACAGGCCTATTAGCTTTAACATCTCCACCTGCTGACACATCACTGCCTAGCAGCAATGAGTGAATTAGATTTAACATCACATCCAGCCGCCACACATCTCCTGTCCCCCTCAACCCAAACCCGAATCACGAACAGCACAGGTTCCAGTGGTGGCGGGCTGTTTCTTTCTCCCGTGTGCAATAAAAGCTGATTAGAGTTGAAACAGTTGACCGGTCCTACCCTCCTTCACAGCTGCTGGATTAGAGGCTGAAGCCCATCATCTGTGAAATGAAATTTCAGATGGTCGAACAGAGACAGTCTGAGGTGCAGTGTACGTATACGAGTGTTAGAGAGTAGAAGGCATAAGGTACAACATGCAAGGTCACACACATCACAGCTAAAAGGATCATATGAAGATGATAAACATTTATCAGTCAAGTGGTGACAGGACACACTCTGCATTGAAAGGTACGAAGCCCAGTTGTTAACAATAGATATGGGTTTGAATCAATTGTGTTCAAAGCAGAGTTTTAACATGGGAAGTTCTTGAATCTTTAATGTTCTGAATAGTTCACTTAAAATGAAAATTCATTTGACAGTCAAAATGAAAATCATTTTTCATCTACTATTGGAGCGCATCAGGCAATGGAAATATAAATCAAAAACTTAAAGGGTTAGTTCACCCAAAAATTAAATTTCTTGAAGTATTCACCCTCATCTCGTTCCAAACTTTGTTCATCTTCGGAACACAAATGAAGATATTTTTGATGAAATCCAAGGTTTTTTTTTTTATTTTTTATCCCCCATAGAAAGCAACATAATTACCATCATTCAAGGTCCAGAAAGGTATTAAAGACATCGTTAAAAAATAGTCCATGTGACTACAGTGGTTCAACCTTAATGTTATGAAGTAAACAAGAATACTTTTTGTGTGCAAAAACAAAAACTTTATTCAACAATTTCTTCTCTACCCTGTCAGTCTCATACGCAGTGAATGTTCAGTGCTTCAGTGTTTGGACCTTGAATGACTGTAATTATGTTGCTTTATATAGGAGATAAAAAAAAAAACCTTGGATTTCATCAAAAATATCTTGTGTTCCGAAGATGAACGAGGGTCTTACGGGTGTGGAACGACACGAGGGTGAGTAATTAATGATAGAAATGTCATTTTTGGGTGAACTAACCCTTTAAAACAGTATGTTCATATAAAACTAAAAGAAGCGCCAGACAGAACCTTTTCTTCTAAGAGTGTATGGTAATAGTAGACTTATATGGCACACTATTTGTATGGTCTACTTTTGTAGTTTCAACATATTTCAAATCTAAGGCTACAGCTATGCTGGCTGACAAGGGTGCTAAGACATATGGAATAGATTGCAGGGTTGCCAGATCTACAAAACAAAATCATTGGCCAATCAAAACTGACCCAATGACCAATTAAATTAACCCAAATACCAAAACTCAAAATATGCCACTCCCAAAAATGCATATTTTACAGTCATTATTATTATTATTATAACCTGAAAATGACTGTATAATAGTAATCATAAACAGTCTGTTTTCATAAATAAAATAATCTTACTTTAAGTTTGACAGCTGGTGAAAAAATTTCATTGGTGGGGGTGGTAATCCTTTATTTTAGAACTACTTAAAGGGATAGTTCACCCAAAAATTAAAATTCTCTCATTATTTACTCACCCTCAAGTTGTTCCAAACTTGTATGATTTTCTTTCTTCTGTTGAACACAAAAGAAGATATTTTTAAGAATATGGTCAACCAAACAATGAATGGGCACCACTGACTTTCATAGTATGGAGAGAAAAAAAAAAAAAAAAACACTATGAAACTCAGTGGGGCCCATCAACTGTTAAATGATGACATTTTCATTTTTGGGTGAACTATCCCTTTAAAAATGAACTATTTACAGAATACAATCTAAAATAAAATAATCAAGATATTCTTAAGTTTATTTTAAAAAATGCTTCCATAATTGACTTATGATACTATTTTTAATTTACTAGCAACAATACTGGAAAGACCCACCAATCTGTTACCATGGAAATGAAAAAATGTAAAAGTAGCCCAGTTCAGTGGGAAAAACCGCAGACTTGTCAACCCTGATCAGTTGTTTTTTACATTTTAAAAATATGTCAAACATCTAGTGTGACAGTGTAAGATATTTAGATAACCAGACCCAGATTTAATATTTTTTTATTACAGATATTCATTTAACATTTTAAATACCATCACACCTCAAAGACATACTGCACAATGATTTGGTCATTCCCTTGTTTCCCTTGATTGTAAGCAAAACACTTGATTATAATGCCATTATATTCTTTGCTGCAAAAAGTTCCCTTCATACTATGTGGTTTTATACATCATATCTCAAATAGATAAGTTAAATCTGAAGATGACTACATAATATGCTTGAAGTTTAACCAAGTACATTCATGTAAACTGGCTGCATAACTACTGTTATCACAAGCAGAACTGCAAAATGTGTTATGTAGTGCAAGATGAAAATGATAAAGCATTAATAGTGATACAATTAGATTCTGAGATGTTAAAGTAGATTGGTTTACTAATTTATCTAAAAATAAAACAAAGTGCTGATTTTAGGAGAATTATTCAGTACAGGTACATATTTGGAGATTAAACAATATAAAAATAAGACTAACATTCAGGTTGAGCATATTGAATGTCTTTCCCAAACTTCTTTACCTTTACCCTGTATCTGAAAAGACACTTTAGAAGAATATGAGGCACAGGTTACAAAAAGTGCAACGATTGCTGTTTTTATAAGGCTATGCTAAACTCCTTAGCTGAGCAAAAATGTCTCTTGCAACTGTATGATTTCCTTTCTTTGTTTCCCTCTTGACAAACCTTAAAGGTTTGTCGAGAGGGACCTTATATATATATATATATATAGTCACATAATAAAGATATATTTAATGCACTTGTTGTCTGTAATCATGGTGCTATGAATGTAAACTCTTCATTTCACAGAGATTTGGGGGTTTTGGTCCTGGGTAAATTGCAATCACCTTCATATCACAAAGTCTGTAATTTAGTTTACCATGTGGTAGAGCTAAGAGGGAGAATGATTTATTTGGGCAGGTCAGTACAGGTCACTGAGGCCTGCTATTTTCCTGGCCTTCTGCATCAAGGCTCGCAACTGGAACTGTTTTCTAGAAAGAAGGCGCACATGCTGCACACAAACACACACAACAGAATATTCACATTAATATATTTCCAATATTGTGTTTTAGCTTAGACAACATGACAATGACAAAAAGGGCTGTTGACTAACCTTGAGAAAGACATCCAAGTCAATGACATCTCTGCGTAACGCTTCACCCAAGTAGAAGATAGTGTCCTCTATGGCGTTTTCTTCAGCGTATAGGTTCAGAATCTGCTTATAAAGAGGAGCGGTGGGCACAATCACATCATCAATGTCATTGTCCTCAGATTGGTTCTGCATTCTTTCCAGAGCAGCAGTCAGCTCCTCATCTTTCTGCTTGAGGCAACCAATGTTTTTGTCCACATCAGCCTGCGATTCAATGGAAAGAACATCTTAACATTTTATTAAATATTTAAAAGTATTACGTTAGGCAGATACTTTGTTAAAAAGTGACTTATATTGTATAAATGAGTAGAGTTACAAGTAGGGTTTTCAAAAGTACCGGTACTTCAGTATCAAGTTGGTAGTGAAATGTAAAAAATGTGACGATACCAGCATTTCCCCTTAGCATTCTGAGCACTGTTGAGTGGATTCTGACTAACTTAAACACCTCCGATTGGCCATTGTGTTCATACGCTCAACATATATGTCTGTGATTGGATACAATGATCAATGCTTCAAAAACATGTTGTAAATAGAAATCGTTCACGCTCTTCACTGAGTGCTTACACAGATACACACAGGAGCATTTGAAAGCAGGCGTCTATCAGCGAACCGATCCGCTGATGACCGGCTGCTTTCAAACACTACCATGTACTTTGAAACACTGTATCTGTCTAAGCGTTCGGCCCCGTTTTTGAAGCATTCATCATTGTAGCCAATCACAGACATATCTGTTGAGCGTGTGAACACAATGGCCAATCAGAGGTAAGTTTTAAGTCAGACAGAATCTGCTCAACAGTGCTCAAAATGCTAGGGGGAAAGGCTGGTATCGTCACATTGTTAACATTTCAGTACCGACTTGGTACCGAAGTATTGGTACTTTTGACAACACTCGTTATAAGCATCAGTCACTATTATCTGAGGTATCATCAACAACAAATCAGAATGTTTGGCTCATTTCAAGTGTAATTGTGCAATTACAATTTTTTTTTTTTTTTCCTCAATCTCTCATACCATTTCCAGGTCTAGTTTGGTCACCATCTCCTCCAGCTTCTGGTGTCCTCTCTTCAGGTCCTCCTCTGTCCTTTTCAGGGCATCCAGCTCTGCCTGTGCTCGATCCATCTCTTCTTTCATCCGCCTGCGCAATTTGTCACTGACCGCAGAGACCAAAGATGCACGGATTGTGTCCTCTCCGATGGTACCATCACGAGTGGGCCCTGAAACACAGCAAAAATATTTGCAGGTTTTTCAAAGTACAGTTTTTTTTTTTCAAGTTCACTACCGTTCAAAGTTTGTGGTTGTTAAGATTTATTAATGTTCTTAAAAGTAGTGTCTTAAGTTGCTCAACAAGGCTGCATTTATTATCAAAAATACAGTAAAGATACAGTTTAAAATAACTGCTTTCAATTTTAATATATTTTAAAATGTAATTTATTTCAAAGCTGAATTTTAGAAATCATTCTAATATGCTGATTTGGTGCTAAAGAAACATTTCTTCTTATCAATGTTGAAAACAGCTGTACCACTTCATAATTTCGTGGTAAACTGTAATTAAAGTCTTACTGACCCCAATGGTAGTGCACTTGTTTTTGAGACGGATAGTTTAGAAATGCATGATTTTTGATTCCTGGTTTCTGAGATTTCACTACTATTGCTCACCTACTGTAGTCATAGACTGCACCGGGGTATAGAGAGAGGACCCTGAGGTAGCGGGGTATCCAGAGGCTGCTGCAGGATAAGGGTAGCCCTGAAATCCCCTGTAAGACAAAAGAAATTATGGTCAAGCTTTATATTAGGTGGCCTTAACAACTATGTACTTAACAATTTGCTTATAATGTACATACATGCTGGTGCATTATAATTACATTTAAAGTACTTGCATTTAATTAGGGCCCGAGCACCGATGGTGTGAGGACCCTATTGGAATTGCTCCGTTTATTATTATTCTTCTCCAAAGTGAATCACATTTTCGAGGGCCTGAACATGCTCGAAAACTCATGAAACTTTGCACACGCATCAGAAGTGGTGAAAATTTACGTCTGTTATGGGTTTCAGAATTGGGCGGGGCAAAATGGCTCGATAACGCCACCTAATGAAGTGCCCCTCGCGCTACATTTCATGTAGATTTTGAAATTCGGTACACACGTTTAACAGCCCAATACCTACAATAAAGTCTCTTGGAGCAAAATCTGAAACTGAACAGGAAGTCAGATATTTTGAATTAACTTGCCATTTTTTGCCATTTCCAGACGTTGTACTTTAACGAACTCCTCCTAGAGCTTTAATCAGATCAATGTCATATTTGGTCAGTCTAATCTAAAGGCCTTTGCGACGTTAAATTGCAAAGATCTAGATTTTTCACTAAAGGGCGTGTCCGTGGTGGCCTGACAAAGTTCGATGTTTCGTCATGAAACAGGAAGTTCTTATAACTCGGGTATACAATGTCGGATCTGCCCCAAACTTCACGTTTTATTAGAGTAGTGACCTGAAGACATCTTCATGACAATATACAGTTACAGTCATAGCGCCACCTGTGGGCAACAGGAAATGACATGTTTTACACTGTGATTAACTCCTCATAGAGATTTAACCAGATCAACATCATATGTTGTCAGTCTAATCTTAAGACCTTAGTGATGATAAATATCAAAGATCTTGAGTTTTCGTTGGAGGGTGTGTCCGTGGCAGCCTGACAAAGTCTGATGTTTCGCCATGAAGGAGGAAGCTGTTGTAACTCAGGCTTACTATGTCTGATGTGCCTCAAACTTCACATGTGTGATAAGAGTCCTGGCCTAAAGACATCTATATGACAATATTCAGTTAGTCGTAGCGCCACCTGCTGGCAACAGGAAATGGCATGCTTCACACTGTAATTCAATCCCAGGAACTAATTTCAATATGCCACGAAGTACCAAACATGCTAGAAACACGTTAAATTATGCAACACTTAGCTACGTGCTAATGTATGCGATTAACGCCACGAAACAGGAAGTTGTTGTAACTCAGGCATACAATGTCCGATCTGCTCCAAACTTCACGTTTGATAATAGTCCTGGCCTAAAGACATCTGCATTGCAATATTCAGTTATAGTCAAAGCGCCACCTGTTGGCAGTAGGAAGTGTGGCACTTTTAAATGATTTTACCATAATTCTCCTGTATTTACTCGCTTACATGCATGTCGCCCACTTTTCACTGTTTTCCTAAGGCCAATGGGTGGCGGTGAGCCTGGGTGTGAGGGCCCTTTCATCGCTGCTTGCAGCTTTAATTAACATTTGTAGTTACACTGTCAAATTTTCCCCTAACTGTAACTCAAACCTCACAAACCTTACTCTAACCCGTAATCCTAATGTTACACTTACCCCTAAACCTAACCATACCTCAAACTCATTAGCAGTAAATGTGGTAATTTTCCAGAACAACATTTAGTTAAACAGTCATTCCATAGTCTTGAAGGTGTTTAGGTATTAGGCCATCTAATTTATAGTGTGACTAAAAATATACAGTAAAATTTCATCACATAACAGAGAAATAGCATTTAAACAGCAAGGCTTACTGTGCACATTTGTTCTTTTGACACACCCAATCTCTTTGTCCCATCTCTTTATAATCACTTCAGACACAACAGCCTGTGCTTACATTAATGATCTGTCACAAGCCTGTCAGTGATGTAGTATAGTTAGAACTGATAAACGGCACCAACCAAGACATTAATTTACATGTCCAATATCTACAAAATATCACAAGAATCCACATAATTCTTCAAAAGGAAAATACGATTCTACTCATGAGTCAGTATAGGAACTATCATGTATATCTATATTTATATAGCGCTTTTTACAATGCAAATTTTGTCAAAGCAGCTTTACAGTGATAACTGGCAAATAATTTTGGATGCACAGCAGCTCTAGAAGAAAATGGTGTCATTGTCCAACTTAAGTAAGTTCGGTATTGATTCATTCCTTTGTAAAAATCAATAGTTATTAATTTAGTTAATTCATCTATACATCGGCTCTGGAGAAAACAGTGATGTCATCGTCCAGCTTAGTTCAGCTATACTGGAGTTTGCCAATTCTGCTCACTAATTTAATAAAAAATAATTAATTCTTACTCATGTTCTTCATGTTGTTTCATTTGTGCACAAAACCAGCCTTGAGTGTATCACATGATTTTCATGAGTCTCTGAGAAACTTAGGATGCTTTCACCTGTGTGTATTTTTTCATTTACAGCAGGTCTCAACTCTGGTCCCCGAGACCCACTTTCCGATCCAGTTTTGCTCTAACTCTAATCAAACACACCTGAAAAAGCTAATCAAGGTCTTCAGTACTACTAGGCTGGTTCCAAAAAAAACGTAGGCAGCTGACTTGTTGCCTCGCTGCCTTATCAGGCAACAACTTTGTAGGCAGCGTTTGCGCATGAAGGTACCTCACGAAACTGATTTTAGACAGACTTCTGAGGCAGAGTAACGGTTTAATGATCTATAGCAGAGTGAGCTTTGGTGAAAACTAAGCAAATATTTAATTACTACAATAGTAATTTCTCAATAGAAATTACATCAGAAGTGGAAAACATTGGTCAAAAATTTACATTTACACACAAACTGACCACCAACCACAACATTCAGAAGCCATCTTAATGGGATATCAGAGGCACTAGGCAGATCAGATGAAGGTATCTCAGGAGACAGGAAGTGAAGCTTACACTGGATTCGGACGTGCCTTGAATGCCTTCCTACCTTGGAATGCATCCTTCGAAGGCAGCATTTTTAAGCTTTTGGACACAGCCCTATATAGGCAGGCGAGTTTAATAAGGGTTGGAGCTAAACTCTGCAGGAAAGTGGATCTTGAGGGCCAGAGTTAAGAACGCCTGATTCACAGTATGCTCATGTCTCTGAATGCTGGTATAAAAATAAATGTCTCTGTGCTGAAAAATGCATTCTTGACCCACTTTATTTTAGGTGTCTTTAACTACTGTGTATTAACATTTAAATTACAATTTAAAATAACAGTTTTCTATTGAAATTTATATCATGAAAATGATATGTTTTAAAATGTAATTTATTAATGCGATGGCAAAGCTGAATTTTAAGCATCATTACATAAAATGAATGGCTCTAAACTTTTGTGTACATAGTCATAGACATAGTGACATGCACACTGAAAGCACTTACCCTGGATTGGCAGAGTGTCCTTGACTATAAAAAAAACGTAGGCAGCTGACTTGTTGCCTCGCTGCCTTGTCAGGCAACAACTTTGTAGGCAGCGTTTGCGCATGAAGGTACCTCACGAAACTGATTTTAGACAGACTTCTGAGGCAGAGTAACGGTTTAATGATCTATAGCAGAGTGAGCTTTGGTGAAAACTAAGCAAATATTTAATTACTACAATAGTAATTTCTCAATAGAAATTACATCAGAAGTGGAAAACATTGGTCAAAAATTTACATTTAAAATAACAGTTTTCTATTGAAATTTATATCATGAAAATGATATGTTTTAAAATGTAATTTATTAATGCGATGGCAAAGCTGAATTTTAAGCATCATTACATAAAATGAATGGCTCTAAACTTTTGTGTACATAGTCATAGACATAGTGACATGCACACTGAAAGCACTTACCCTGGATTGGCAGAGTGTCCTTGACTATAAGGCAAGCCTGGTGTGCTTGGCAGGTAAGAAGCTGGAAAGAAGAGAAAAAAAAAAAAAGTAATTAAATTATTGCTAATTCTCAAAGTCAAAATGCTCTTACAATTGTAACATAAATCTTAAAATGCACTATAAGCTCACTGTTAGGTGGGCCTGCTGCCGAGAAAGCTGGGTAAGTTGCCTGAGTAGCCTGAGTAGTGGGCCGTGAGAAGACTGGTGGTTCCTCTCCAAACACCACAACCATCACCTGGATCAGTCCCAACAAATCAGACTGGGGCTAAAGAAGAGAAGAGCAAAGCAAAGGAAATGTGCATAAGTTTACGCCCTCCGAAATTAAATGGACAAAGATTTTAAAAACACACTTACAGGTTTCCATTCATGCAGGTATGGGAGGTAAATCTTTCCATTGGCATCAACGTGTTTCCCGGTTTTTATCATCATGGCACTTGTAGGTTTGACAAAACAGATGGGAGGATTGTAGGGATACGTGTCAAGAAGCCACAGGCAGATGGGAATGTTGTACACATTTCCTATAGATGAGGAAAATATTAAATAGTTAAAAGGGTTCATCATAAGGAAATTACTCATCTGGATACAGCTGAATTGTTAAGGCAGTCTGAAGAGTGGAAAAAACTCAAACACTTCTTTGAAAGCAGTGTCTCTATACCTCGGTAGTTTACTGGCACTGTTCCTGTGAGACTCAGCAGCTCTTTGGTAGAGCCATCATTAAACACTGAAATAAAAAAAATGCTAAATGAGTGCAGGCCAGGGAAATATATTTACAGTACAAAATGAATTGATATCACTCAGAAAAATCAAAGGACTAAAACATTAACATTACAATAAATATATGAACACAGAGGAGTCGTTTATACAAAAAAAAAAAAAAAAAAAAAGTTTCTTTAACATATCTATAAAACAGCCTTGAGTTTGTGTATTATTCAGAATTTTTCAAAGCAGTGCAGTATATATTTATATATTTTTTGCAAGGAAATATTAAACACGGTTCTCTCTTTGAAGTTTCCCAACACGTTAATACATAATTTTATGGGGAAAATCCTTGATCGTTTGCTTTGAAAGGTGGGTTTCTCTTTGCCAGCAATCCTTCAGATTCTTTGAACATCTCATTTTTCAATGAGACTTATGTAACAGTATTTCCTTTCTAAAGCATCTGACACATTTTACCCCACAGCTACCACTTTAGGTAATAGGCTTCATTTAATAATTCATAGCCAATCTCTAGTAAAATATTTTTTGCTTTGAAATAAAAATAATTTTTATAAGCACACTGACAAATGCCAAACACTTTTTTTCCCCCTTTTTTTTGCATTTAAAACAAGTTTACCACTTTTCTTATGTGCATCTGTAACACATGACATGTATATGATGGGCCCATATAAAAATATGCAGGTTTGCTAGATTAAGAACATTTTATCTCTCTCCCCTACTGCACAACCAACAATCAGAATATCTCAACAGTGTACACAATGGCACCAAAGCGACACTTAAAACATGACAAAAAAAAAAAAAAAAAAAAACCCTGATAAAAAAACGACAGTGAACCTTTTATCAGAATTAACGCTGAATAAAAATTAACATTTTTGGAAAATATTTTCAACTAACTGGTGTCAAGCTGATTTTTAAGGCAAGTATGAAGTTCTTCTCAGGTTCACACAGGTGTCTTAGCAGAGTAACCACAGGTAGAATTAAATTAACTATGCACATATTCCAACTTTTGACAAAAAAAGTGTACAAATACTTGTGTTTTCATTTAGTATACATATAACTAAAAATGAAAACAAAAGTATAAATTACTTTATACAGCCGAATTTAAAACGCTGCAAACTTATTTTCTTGTTATCTTTATTGAAACTAACTATCAGTTGCTTTGAAATATAAACAATGACACTCAAACATTTATAAGTTTAGTTGAAGTTTGGAGCCACGGTAAGTCTTACCGTAGTTGTCCATCACAGGTTTAAGATCTTTATAGTGAGGCGTAACGTTTGTTAAGTCGCGTGCGGTCAGATCCCTGTATTTATAAATCTGCGTAGACAAGAAAAACATTACTCAGATCATAGAAATCACTTTGGAAATATCTCTTTTGGTATACAAGTGTTTAACATACCTTCGCCAGCATTTTCCGTAGTGAACTGTCGTTCATTGCCGCCATGTTTACAACGATTATGAACTAGTGTATTACTTAAAAAGACTGTACAGCGTTTACCAGTTAAATTATGTAGTTGTGTTATGGACGTAAACTCATAAACACCAAATCATCGCTTCCATTACTAACAAGGAAATCACGGCTTGCATTACTTCACTTCCGGTCAGATGACTGATGACGCAGTTGCACACATCATTGGCAGAAAAGCAGGTTCTGCTGCACTACAGTATTGCTACAAAAATAATTTTGAACATTATAAATTCATCTTTAGGATGTAGTAATTAAGTAAAATGTGACTTTTTAAAGATGTTTAAATATTAAAATGTAAAACATGTTAAGGAAATCAAAACAAGCCTCTTTATTTGACACTTTCTTTACACAATAGTCATAATGGTAGGCACAAATCACAGATTGTTAAAATGATATTCAGTGTTGTCTTCACACCATAGACACCAAATAAGAAAAACTCCTTAAAAACGAATGTTTAAGTATTAATTGCTGCAAAAACTAATTTATTTAATACCAGAACCAACACTACCTTTTGCAATTTCTTATGTAGGAACGCTACTATAACGCTGTGTTCTGCTATTGTTGTTGTTTTTAAAAAAAAAAAAAAAAAAAAAAAAAAAATGTATTAGCAGCATTTGGCATATGACATGTTCAAAACAGAATAACATAGTAGAGGTCCAATGTAATTCGAGGTCATGTATTTGTGTATTTTACATAATGTTAATAAGAGTGTTTTGGAAAATGGCCATTAACCAACAATCTTAATGTACAACAATATTCAGTAAGTGGCACCATGTGATAAACCCACATTACTCTGTGGCAGAGCAAATCCATCAAAACGATCTGGATGCCCACAGCATTCTGACAGAAACCCTTGAAGGTCATAACCATAGCTACTGACATGTGATTTAAAGGGAGAATCATATCCGCCCATGTATGTCCTTGAGAACAATCAATAGAACAAAACACTCTGCAATCCTTATCGGGCAAAATCATCAAATTTCAGCCAGAAAAAGAAGACACTCACTGCTAGTCAAAGACATTGTTAGGTGTTCATCTGATTCATGTAAATTAATTATAGAAAGACCTTTGTTTAGATTTGAAATCTAACAGAAAGACGGTTCTGTATAATACAAGCAATCTAATGTCTGATAGAAGTATTTTTACTCAAACATGAAAAATTTTCTTCATAAAAGCACAAGGGGAAAAAATGCAGTTGAAGATTAGAAAATATGATTCTAGGCATGTAATGACTTAAAGTTTCAACTTTATGCCCTGAACATGGGAACAGCACAGTTCTGGCAAGAATATCAACAAATGTTTTTCAGTCTAAGCTTTTAAGTTTAAAGTTTGCATTCATTTTCCAACAAGTATATATATATATATATATATATTTTAAAGAGACCTTCATTTATTTGTCTTCTTTAGCCAATGCAATTATTTGTGATGCATTTGTCTAATAGCATAAATGAAAAGCATCACATCTGGATATTTAATCAAGCCACAATTCAAAGACCCCGAGGGCCATTCAAAAACAAAAAGAATAAATGCGATTCCATAGCATGTCCTATCGGAGATGTACCTTCTGATCGCAATCTATTGCACTATAACTTGTGATACACATACTGCATATGACTATTCTCTTTGCAAGAGAACGTAATGAATTATGTACATTTTATTAGGTTAGACTTCCTCTAAGCAAATGACAATACAAATCTTCCTCACATCCAGACATATGCTAATCTAACTGATGTAGTAATTCTCCTCTCTATCTCGTAAAGTGTTTTTCTAACATACACATCTGACAAAGCAATATGAGTGGTTATTTTCTGAGCTATTTCTTTCAGTTAAGAGTAGATAGTTTGTTTAATGTAAATATATTTAAGTGTGACAGCTCTCATCCAGTCGTAGCAACTCCAGTGTTGAGACCATTAAAATGAGGTACAACTTCTTTCCTTTCCAGTAAAGGACAGAGACGGGAACATCCCTAAGAAGACTGCAGGGCTGCCAGAATAAAGATTTCCCTTTTACACAGTCTCCTCTAAACGTCCAGCGTCTGTGTAGGTGTTGCAGTGTTTGTGGTCTGTAGGGCTGCACTGCTCTAAAAGCCACGCCATGCACAATCACTGCAAAGAGAAGGGGAGAACTGAGTACACATGTAGCAGTACACAATGGCTTAATTATCTATGAATACTTGTATGTTGAAGTTATTGAGAATCACATATCTATATACTTAGTTGCATATTTGAAATCATATATTAAAGTGCCTCTATTAAGGCCCGTTCACACCAAGAACGATAACTATATTTGCGTCCACACCAGCGAACGATAACGGTCTGTTTATTCTAAACTCACACGCTGCGGTTTCAAAGTGTGTACATGTCGTTTAACATGTTTTGCTGTTCTTGTTGTATTTACACAGTTTTAACCAGCAGATGTCCTCAGCATGCTATATTTCGAGTGAATAGCTAGTGTAATCGATCTAATCTAACAGTGAATTTAGCTGACAAAGTCAATATAGTGGAATAAAAACAACGCCTAGTCTTTTTCACTGCAGCTTCAAAGGAAGCAAGGCAATGTTGTCAAAACTAGCACTGGACACCTGAGGTAATTTTGTTACACTGTTTGCTCGATTAATACTTCTCAACATTTATTCCGAGGGTATGACCGATTGTTTTCCATAGATCCATTTTCTTTGAATTATCCTTGAAAATAGGTTTGACTTGTCAAACAGTGGTTGATTTTTATGGACCTCGGCGATTACATTCTCTGCAATGTCTGCCATTTTAAATGCGCTAAATTAGAATGGATTCTGATTGGCTGTCAGTGTTTTATCGTTTAACATCTAGAAAAAAATCATTCTGAAAGTGATCCCAATGATATCGTTCTTCTATATCATTATAGTAGTGGTGTGGACTCTGCTATTCTTTTATATTTAGAACGATTTTTAGAACTATATCTTTATCGTTCTTGGTGTGAACATGCCTTTATTCTATTTTAAAGGTTCCTAATTTTGTTTTGGAGGTCTCCTACAATAGGTTTACATGTATCCAAGGTCACAAAAACACTTTAATTTTCTCATGATATACACTGTAGCATCGCCTATTTTCTCAGTGTCTGAAACGGTTTGATAAATGATTCGATCTCTAAACCCCTCCTTTCTGAGAGCCTACTCTGCTCTGTTTGGACAGATGGCCCAGTCTGTTGTGATTGGTCTATTGCTTACAGCTCGTGTCAGAAACTAACACCGGGAGCGAGCGGCACAATATGACACGACAAAAGACAACAGAACCCATTATAATCAGTGATGTTGTATACACTGGATGCGGCATGGCATGACAAATCCCAGACAGTAAACTGATACCTCGTTCTATTTATGACGTACTCCAAGCACTTGCGATACTTCTCATAGGAAGGACAAATGGATTTGCAACAGGCGCTTTGTCGCGTCCAGTGTAGACAGCTTCTAGCTGTTGCGGCGTGGAGCGATGGGACACGTCAACGGTTGCATCCGGTGTAGACACGGTGTAAATTCCCATTACCATATCTGAATTTCAGCTCCAGAGGCTCCTCAGCGCTTATATTAGGTTTGGGCCTATAGACAATGCCATTGTCCATCACTGATGGCTGACAGACATCACGATGTTGAGCCGGCATTGCCCCCATCTGCATCCAGACCCCGGCAGACCGTGAGACAGAACGGTATCACCATTTTACTGTTTCTAGTTGAAGTGAGCAGTGTGCCAAAACACCGGTGTGGATCACACCACCAGCACTCAGGATTGTTTGTGGTAATGATATTTCAGCGCTATATCCTCTAGTAGTTTTATCTAAAGCCAAATGCGCTTCATTCAAGCCCTTTCAGCTCCATGCGCATATTCTCTTTCTCCAGGGGTGCGTGTCCACTGGCGCGGAGCAGAGCGAGCATTTTTAATTTATTCCAATGGAAGTTGAGCTTACTGCTCAAACGCCCAACCCTAGCTTCTATACACTGTGATACGAACAGTAATGTATACATTCAAGCCCAAGTCATCATCCTTTGGAAGTGCATGCAAAGTGGATTTGCTCTCGCAGAGAGGAAAAGTCTTCTCGACATGTCAACAACAGGAATCAAACTCTTCCAGGCCTCAGCTACAACTACAGTGTTTGAGGGCGGGTCAAACATTGTTTTCAGGCAGCCAAAGAAGACCAGCTGCCGGCATTATGCAAATTTGTTACAAACCTATGTTGGTTCATGCAGGAAGTAGACTTCAGAATTGGTTCTTTTTTTGGGAGACAATAACTCAATTTATTGTGCACTTTGATCTTTGAAACTTTGCAGACCTTTTACATTCACAAACAACTATATTACACACAACATGAAAGGTAATATCTTAAAAAGCATAATAGGGGCACTTTAAAATGTTCACCAGCATACAGAATAAAGGTGTTTACCGGATCATGACACCACACAGCGGCAGTTCATACAGTCTTGGCCGTTGTCATCTGGCGGGTTCAGTTTCCTCAACTTATGCTGCCTGATTTCACGGACAAGTGTGTAAAAGGCATCTTCCACTCCCTAATCAGAAACACATACACTAATTAGAGCTTTTCTGAGCTATATACATTCAGCCTTGTCATGAAATTAGGACTGCTTGACACTTGACAGAATTATTGGTTATACAACAGAATATATTTGGCTGAAATGTTTCTAACCTGTCTTGTCTTGGCTGAAGTTTCAATGTAGGGTATACCGTAGCTACGGGCGAGTTCCTGGGCTTGTCTTGTGTCCACAGTGCGTGCTGGTAGGTCACATTTATTACCCACAAGCACCATAGGCACATCATCTGAGTCTTTAACCCTCTTAATCTGTTCCCTTTAAAAAGAAACGCAAACAATCAACATTTATAATGATTTTTTTTTATAAGAAACAAAGAGATGTATTCTTATACTTCTGTTTCATATCATTTAACCTGTACTGATGAATGTCCTCAAAAGACTTGGTATTGTTGATGGCAAAGACACAGAGAAAGCCCTCTCCAGTCCTCATATACTGGTCTCTCATTGCACTGTACTCTTCCTGACCTGCAGTATCCAGGATATCTAACAAACATGTCTCTCCATCAATCACCACCTGTTTCCTGTATGAGTCCTGTGAGAAAGAACAGATCATAAATATCCAAAGTAAGATGTTTTTTTCTGAATATTTTAAATTCTCTTACTGTTCAGTTGGCACTGCAATATACTGTAAAATATATCCTGTTACTGATAAAGAGAAAGTGGAAACTATGAACTATTTGACCTAAAGTGGGGGGAATGTACAAAAAGTATTCTCATCACTTCATAACAGTAAGGTTGAACCACTGTAGTCATGTTGACTATTTTAACAATGTCTTTACTACTTTTCTGGACCTTGAATGTGGTAATTTCGTTGCTTTCTATGGGGGATAAAAAAACCTTGGATTTTATCAAAAATATCTTAATTTTTGTTTCGAAGATGAACGAAGATCTTGCAGGTTTGGAACGACATGAAAGTGAGTACTTGATGCCAGAAATTTCATTTTTGGGTGAACTAACCCTTTAAATGTTGGGAAAGCAATCTCATTTGCTGCAGGATCAGCAGAGGCCAATCAGCTTGTGCCATGTGGTAATGTGATTGCTTGCAGATTGCATGTAAAGGACCTATCAGCCTGTGGCATCTGAATTTCATTGCTGAAGTATAATATATAAATATATAATAAACTTTTAATTATGAGACAAAGGTAAATGACAGAAAATACCATCTTGACTTTTATCTTACCTCAATGGTTGGGTCGTATTCATCAACAAAGTGGTTCTGAATGAGCTGGATGGTCAGAGCACTCTTGCCCACGCCACCTGCACCTACCACCACCAACTTATATTCCGTCATTCTTACTGCTGTTGAGTCAGAAGCTGAAAGAAAGCAACAAGGAACAAGGAAATTTTAGGGAAAAAAGAACTGAGAAAATGTTTGAATGAATCAGTATAGGTCTTATACACTTGAAACAGTGTTGAACAAATGAAAATAAGCTAACAAGGAAATAGAACCGACAGGGAGTTTATAGGAAAAGGTTAAAATAAAAATAATAAAAAAAGGATTCCAGTCAACATCTATGTAAAGTATACCAGTGTTTCCTGGAGTAAAGCACTTTCATTGCTGACAATATTTAAGATATATGAAATCACCCTTGTCGTAACACTAGACAAAAAGAAAGCTATTTTAGGCTGCAGGGGAAACTTCTCTACAAAACTTTCCCTGACAGTGATCTATTTGTGTTTTAGTTAAAATGTTTGATTCAGTGCCAGAAGAATCTATTTCACTCACAACCTGTGTAATTTCATCCCTCCCAAACTAGATTTGAAATTCTGACAACCTATTTTATAAAATATGGATCCTCAGGAGAAGATAAGAAGAACCTACATGTAACAGCTGACCATCTAAGATGTGCTTGAATATTTTTTTTCTGAATCTTCATCCATTCACTTTTTTATATATTTATCTGAAAGTATGTCCTAAACTATTTTTATATCTCCATACATATGGAGCCGTTAACATACCTATAATATTTATTTAACCAAATATGAGTCCAATAAAGGTTATTATACAACTACTCTATTACTTGCTAATGAGATCAAAAAGAATTATAGGTCATCTGACTATAAGTCATCTGATGTTTTAAAAAACATCAGTCAAGCCATCAGGTTCAGCTGTGGTCACTGGACACTGCATCAAGTATTCCATTTGAAAATCTATTTTTAACTTCTCCACCTGTCATGTAGCCTTACCTGTGAAAATAATTTTCTTTTTCCCCTTCTGGAAATTTACGAATTTTAAATTGCTTTTAGGCTCTGGATCATGGTAAACATGTCAGGCTTCAACTTTTAATTACTAACCCGTGTCAAAATAATTTTTTTGCCCATAAAATTAGAGATCACACTGTACCAGGTAGGATGTCACCATTTAAAAACTTCCAAAACACACACATTCACACACTAATATATATATATATATATATATATATGCGTGTGTGCGCGCGCGTGTGCGTAGGCTATGCATATGTGTAATATACAGCGAATCCCTTTACTTTCTCCCATTACAGCTGAAATACAATGACATCACCTTTATTGACTTTTCAGACGGTGAGCAATGTAAACAACGTTGTCATTTAGCTGAGTGGATCTCTGCTAGCCTTACAATACAATGGCAACCAATCTATATGATGACATAATAAGTTTCAAAAACGTCCATAAACTAAACCATTACACTAGAGTACAAAAACTATTCTTCACAGAACGTTTCTCGTCTGTTGGTATAAATAAACTCATTTCTCCTGCATCGATCACTATGTCCATACCATACGTACCACCGCTGTATGAATATATGATAGTTGCACAGCTCGCTACAATGTAACGAACTAGAGATGAATGGAATTCAGGCGCGCGCACTGATTTGACGCATTTGTTTCGTTTTCCATGTTCACTACAGTAGTAGTTCTTCAGTTTCGAGATGCTGGTGAAATGATTTATGCCTTGATGCCAATAAAATGTTCCGTACAGCGTCTACAATGAACATTTTGTTGCTGCTGTTATTCCTGCATGACACACAGCATAGAAAGACAGCAGCTGGACTAGTACTTACAAAATCCGCGGCGCTGTTCGCTCGTCTCGACGACACTCAACACAAGTCAATAATATGTCGACATCCCTCCCGCTGCTCCTCTCAAAGCTCTGCTGCTCTCAACAGTTTTCGTCATTAGACAGCGCGTGTTCTTTTTCTTCTTCTCGCGCGCTACAGATTCGCTGAAGCAGATGCGATCAACACAAACATCGAACAACGAGCTGCCGGTGTGGGTCGACTGATAGGCGAGCAGTGTGTGTGTGTGTGTGTGTGTGAGAGAGAGAGAGAGAGAGAGAGAGAGAGAGAGAGAGAGAGAGAGAGAGAGAGTGTGTGTGTGTAGGGGGAAGAAGAAGAGGGCGCTTAGAGCTACAGCACACGCCCAAACCCTGTGTGTCTCAATACACACAACACCACACACTCTCTCAACCCTACTTACATTACAGGTGGGCTGTCTTATGTTGCAAAACACAAAAACAACATCGTTTCTTTCTTTCTTTCTTTCTTTCTTTCTTTCTTTCTTTCTGTCTTTCTTTGATTTTATTTTTTTATTATTATTACAGAACAATGGCAATATAGCAAAGTTGTTGTTTTAATGAATTTCTTTCTTTCTTTTAAATGGTTTAAAACCTGAAATCTTTCTTTCTTACATTGATTTCATCTCTAATGCTTTTTAAACTTTTTTCCGAGATGAGTTTTGTGAGTCTGAGGGACATATACAGTGTATAGTTTCAAAACATTACTGAGTCCTTTAAGAAATAGTTGATGATTCTCTATAGAATATAATTAGAAAAAACAACAACAACGAGAATTGAGTGAGAATATTTGATAAGCAGGCGATATAAATGTGTCGTTACTGTCTTTCTCGGGTGGCTGGTGATTTCTTTTCATGTCATACTTAATTAATATAAGCCGTTCTCAGGGTTGAAGTGTTTTATTATTTCAAAATCACTCCACTGATGTAATTTTCAGAATTGTCCACTAGGTGGCAATCTTTCATCTCCGTAGCCTTAAGGCACACACTTCCAGTCCCTATATAACCTCAAATATATTTCACACATCCACTTTAGTTATGGGACCGCAGTCATAATAAAAACAGAGTTAAAAGAGTATAAAGAAAAATCATACTGCTGTCATTCACATGTCATTAATCCTTGTGTTTCTTGTCCCTTCCTGCTGAAAGGCAGCCAGAGAGTCACATGGCCTTTTGTATGACGACCAGTACGCATTTCATTGGCTGATTTGCTTGAAAAAGCATCCGTCGTCAAGGCAACCAAGAGCCGCAGTCCCACTTCACTTGTCTGGTGAGGCCTTGACAAAGTCACACAGATCATTTTTTACATTCTGCTTGTTGTTTCACTCTCTCATCTCCTGTGAATCTCAAGAGTTTATAAGAGGTAAGTCAATAGATGAGATGTACAATGTAATGTGCTGTTTAGCCATAGAAGTATATTTTCTTGTAATGAAAGCTTCTTGTACTGAAAGCTGCAGAGAGCTCACACACGATGAGGGGGTCCTGAAAGATAATGCATGACATTTTATAATTATTTTACATGTTGCATCAGGTGAGTTTCTTTCAATGCTTGTCATTGATCAGTAACCAAAGTATGCCATAAAAGAATATAAATGGAATAGGCTAGTGTACTTGAATATTGGTGACTGAGTTGCCACAATTCTTTATCTATTGAAAGAAATGGATTGTTAAATGCATTGTGCTTTGAGCAATTAGTCTCGTCATTTGTTTCATTCCGGCGTTCATCACTTTCAGACTTCATTTGCACCATGTCTAACAAGTGCAAGATGTTCCATTGTAGATAACGGTGGCTGTTGCCTCAGGAGTGATGTGAGCCTTTCCCTCTCTCTGTCATGTAAATTAAGAGCAAACATAGAGTCATCAAGGTGGCCATGTTGATAGTAAAAGCATAAAATAAAGGCAATCTCTGCAGGCCATCTTGAACATCACCTCTAGTGATGCAACAAGTTGGCATGCTGTAATTTCTTTAAAATATGAAAAGCACTGGAAAGTTTGCTTGTGTAGCAGTAATACTTTGTATGTAAATGATTTTTGTAAGAAATGTTGTGTTATATGTAGTACAAATATTGTCCCAAGAGCCCATGCAGGATATCATTGTATTGATGTTTAACTAAATGATATTCAGAGCTTTTACCTGCTTTGTCTTGGGAGGTTCCGATTATGTTGAGGGTAGCGGCCTTTCATGTGTTAATGTGGCAGTTTAAAGGGTTAGTTCACCCAAAAATGAAAATTCTGTCATTAATTACTCACCCTCATGTCGTTTTAAACCCGTAAGACATTCGCTCATCTTCGGAACACAAATGAAGAATGAAATATGAAATTTGAGAGCTTTCTGTCCCTCCATTGACAGCCTACACAACTACAATTTCAAGCACCTGAAAGGTAGTAAAGATATCATTAAAGTAATCCATGTGACTCCACATCATAATCTCTGACGCTTATTCACGCAACAACGTCTGCTCTCGCTTCAACACGACACGAATGCGTCGTGGTGCTCTCGTAAACGTACGTTGGAGATTAACATTTTGTAAATAAATTGGTAAATTATGTTTTTTGCGCAAACAAGGCACTCGCGTCGCTTCTTAAAAATTAGGTTAAACCACTGGAGTCACATGGATTACTTTAATGATGTCTTCCTTTCTGAGGCTTGTAAGTGGTAGTTGTGTAGCTATCAAAGGAGGGACAGAAAGCTTTCAGATTTCATTAAAAAAGATTTGATGTTATGGGTTTGGAACGACATGAGGGTGCCTAATTAATGACTGAATTTTCATTTTTGGGTTAATTAACCCTTTAATGATCATGTAGCGCAACAAGTGTTTAAAACACTTTATAGCACTCTAAAATATATGTTTGCAGCAAGTGGTATTACTTTTACTCATGCTTAGGATTATAGATTTGGGGTTTTAACTTTTTTTCTGAATCAGTTATACTGTTCAAAATGTTGGGGTCTGTAAGATTTTTTAAAATAAATTAATATTTTTATTCAGTACAGATTCATCAAATTGGTCAAAACGGTTAAATATTAAGCAGCACAATTGTTTTGAACATGTAAGAAATGTAAAATTATAATAATATATAATAATGAAATGTAATAATATTTCATAATATTACTGTTTTACTGTATTTTTGATCAAATTCAGCCTTCAATTCAGCCTTGGTGAGCAAAAGAGACTTATTTCAAAAACATTAAAAAAAAAAAAGAAATGTAAACTGACCGGTGAATGGTACTGAACGGTAGTTTACATTTTTCACCTAGCAGAAAATAAAAGTAAAAATTCCTTACATCTAGGTGTCCTGAGCCATTTCAGATTATCAAAAAGATACTATGGGGTTGGGCTTTTTTGACTTGGGCTGGTAAGCAATTGCCTAGCAACCACCCAAAACACCTTATCAACCTTACATCAATGTGTTACAAAATACTAAGACTTTAGCAACCACATAGCAAGACACTGGAAATAGCACACAACACCTTAAAATGATGTTAGCAATTCCCTTCCCCAGAATAATGTTCCCTACTCCTAAAATGAACAATCCAGAACACCCTAGTAACCACTCATAACATTCACATTTTAGCAACAGCACAGCAATGCATAAAAAACAACTTATATACCTCATAGCAATGGCCTGGTAACTACCCCACAACATCCTATTGTTACAACATTTACATTTTCTTACAGGCAGGTATCATCTGGTAAGTTGTAAGGCGGAAGTTATTCAGTTTATAGAGGAAGCCTAATCAATTGATCTATACAGAAACACAATGACCACAGTTATGTTACATAAAAACAATGACAGGCAACAGAAAAAAAATAAAGTAATACTAAGTGTACACTTTGTCAGTTTTACAAACCGTGTTAAGGTCTTGACAAAATACTGACAGAGAGAATGAGAAGTAGGGCAGAGATATACAGAGAGAGAGAGAGAGAGAGAGAGAGAGATAATGAGAGCACTTTTACTGGTATTACCTGTGGAGGGGGAGGAGCATGGGAAGGCTGTGCTATGTGTCAGCATTGTAGAGAGCGGAAAGAGCGAGTCAAGAGACGAAACGAGTAGTGCGCCATTAATCCTGCTCCTATAGATACGGGAAAAACAACACCTGTTGGACACTAACATCTGTGTTACAGGTTAACTCTTTGATTTTACATTAGACACGTTTGAGGAAGGTACTTTTTGAAATTTATTCATCATGGTAACCAGGAAGGGGGACACACAGAAGCAAGCTTTCAACTCTAAGGTAAATATAGCTTTCTCTCTGACCAGCAGGTTTGTCTAGTTAGTCTAAAGACTTTACAATAAAATGTGACAAATTTTACACAGATGTTTCCATCCTGTCTGGAATGGAAAGTAGCTCAAACAAGGAAAAAGTAGCTGAAGTTGTTTTTGGATTATGTCATTGATTTTTATCAGTAATAAGGAACTGAAAATAGTTTACAGAAACCCGATACAGGTAAACCATTTCTGTTTGGAAGCAGTCTGTTGTTAAAAAAAAAAAAGGAGGTTACCAGGTTTTGTAAAAACCTGCTTTTATTAATGAAAAGGGAAAAATGCCTGAGGGTAATTAGTCAGAATGGTTTAGTCATAATTCAGCTGTGTATTGTCCATGGCTAATGCAGACATGTATTTCACTTGACGGTTGGACTGTGGGGATTGTCCAATATGAGTTTTCTCAGTGAAAACTGCTGTGCTCAGGTCCTTTGACTCATTCTGTCACTTATGTAAATGTAGACCTGAATAATGCCTGAGTAAATTACTACTTGGTTTTAACTGTGTAGAGTTTGTATTTGTGATTTGATAAGGATCTGTTTGTTTAACCATCTGGGCATAGTGCTGTATCCGATGATATTTCTTTGATGAAGTTCCTCTGGCTGTAACTGTTGAGTAACTATCTTTTTTATAGACTTTTTGAATATTTGAAATTTAATTTCATAAATAAACAAATGAATAATTAAAATCAGTTTGCAAAGCTGGCATTCAGCCATACAGATTAAAAACAATAATTTCTCTTTTCTGATACTTTGTTGACAAGGTCTACTGTCATTTACCTTTCCTCATTTCGTGTGCTCAACAAACAAATAGTTTACCTTGATGTTTTGAAGATTTTTATTAACTCAGCAATCAATTACTTCATTCACCAACTACACATTTTTTCCTCGGATCATTTAAGGACATATCTAATTACACAAATTTGCATTAAAATTCTGCTGCATTCCAATCACCTGACAAAATGATGTCACTTTATTTGGATATGCAAAACAAACTACAGTCACATCTACTGCTGTTTGCAAACTTTGTGATGGAAAATGGTCGATTTCATTTAACTGACCACCTGCATAAATTATAATTGATGCATTTTAAATTACGGATCTTGAAACTAGTTTGAAAAGCATTAGTGATGAAAATTAATGTGTGTAAAAAAAAAAAGAAAAAAAAAGAAAGAAAGAGCAGATCTGATTTATGTTCCTGCAGCTCAAGGCTACGAATCATGTCGTAAATTAAGTGGAGAGGTTGTCTCGCTCTGAGAATGGTTTGAAAGAGAGGACCACTCCCAACCTAAAGTGAGTTTGTGGTTATACTTTGTGGAAATTCTAGTAAATCTGAGATTTCCAACACTCAAAAAAATGATTTTTGATACTGTTCACTTTATTTAAACAGTTTATTTTGATTCAACACCATTGTATCAGGTTTCTGGTTTAAATGTGATTGATTCATGTTAAATTGACTTGAAACGATTACTCTTTGACTTAACTTGATGTTTTCATATTGAAATGAAGTTTCAATCAAGTAACCCAACCAGGAGTCAATCAAACAGGACTTTTACTTCCCATCATGTTTTGCAAAGGGGCTGAACTGAGAGAGTAAATGTTGAAATAAAGTTTTATTTTAAGCATTTTTTATCAAGATGAGAAAATGGAGTGTCTTTTTAATGGTTACAGTTCTTTTATGTTGGTGTTTAAAAGTTTCTGTTAATAATTTTGGGGTTACCATTGTGGAGAAGTGTTACGCTTGTGCTTGGGTTGAGGACCAGCTACCAGGAATTCATTTCACTTTAATAATAAAGTGATCACTATGGTAGTGCTCTGGATAGTGTTTCCCAAAAGCATCGCAAGCCTAAGTTGATCCTAGTTGTGTTGGTGGCAATGGTTCTACGATCAACTTAGATCATCATTGTTTGCATAAATCAATTTAAATTAATTTCTAGTTGAAAAAACAAGATAGTTATTCATTGTACTACCATAACCATACATGAACAGGACATTAACTAGTTGGTGTAACAAGGCAGAATTTTGTTGAATTAAAGTGCATTGCCACAGTAACACAATACAAACATTTTGATTCAACTTGTTGCAAAGAAGTTACACTGACATATTAAAATCATGTTTAAACTACAAATGTATATTGTGTTCATATAAAATATTCAAAGCAATCCAAGTTTACTTGATTTGATTAGATGCGTAATGGGTGCTACGATTAAATCATGTTCATTCAACAATTAATTTTTTTGAGTGAACCAGGGATGCGCACAATCCAGGGGGTTCTTATGCAGATTCAATGCGTTCTTAGAAGGGTCTAGATTGTTTAACTATATAAAACAAAAATTTTCTTAAAATGGCTTACAATAAAAACATAGTGTGTTTTAATGGTAATGCTAAAAGGAACACACTTCTGGTTTGGTTTTAGTGAACAGGTACTTGAGCATTATTGATGAGACTGTGGGGTACATAAGACAAAAAAAGCTGGGAAACATTGAAGTAGATGAGCTGAAACAGAAGTGGTAATGTGCATCTCACACAGACTTACTATAACCTCTTACTGCTATTTCCTTTTTTAGCAAGAGAGTTCTGTTTAAAAAAAAAACTTATTTTCTACTTAAAATTCGTCTGGAATTCTTTAGCAGGAAAAGTGAGGTTGATGCACCTGTAATGCTGCATACCAAAGGTATCGTACTTTGTTTGGAGACACTATTTGCTTGCAGTCGTCAATGAACTCACATGAGAGGGAGGTAGTACACTCCTTCTGCACACAATGGGGAAGGTTTAGATATGCTGATCTACGTAAGCAGGCCAGTTTCACCCTTAACACAAGAAACCTAATGCCTGTGAGACACATCCCTGAGCCTGGTTCTGGCTGGTTCACATAACAAATGGAACATTTTTCTTGGTTCTCGTTGTTCAGTGAGAATGCCATCAACATACAGTGTCTTAGTATAGGTGAACTATCAGATGACATTTCAGGTCAAAAAAGAGAGTTCCCTATACTATAGGTCATTTAGCTGTCAGACATGTAAAGGTCTTATGACCACAATGGATCATCTGTCATCCTCAGACTGAAAAAAGAGCATGAATCCTGTATTTCTAGTTTGCCATATGTTTCTAGTAGCATGTGCCCTCCTGGGTATTCTTCAAAGCCCATGTTGACAGGGAAACATGAGAAAAGGGATGGTTTTCCCAAGCATATTTGAGCTTCACACCTTCAAAAACACCATATTCAAACAAGTGACAATTCAAACTTAGCTGTAGAATAAACTTTGTGAAATTGATGCTAGTAATAAATTACCTGCTTGTCTTAATTTGTTATATGATTTAAAGTGTAAGTGCCTTGATGCTGGTTCATTATTAGATTCCTAATTCTTCACATAATATTGCATTACTGAGTTCGCAGAGTCAGTTAGAACCACTGAATCTTTGATGTTCCTGGTCATGATACTGGTTTAGGGTTTATGGCCTTAAATTTCAGGAATGGAATGTCTAGGCAAAAAGTAGGCAGATTTCATGGGTCCCCACTCCACACTTCATGGCAGATTTGTGTAGTTTAAAAGACCAGGATCTACTGCAGGTCTGCTGACGTAGATGCATAGTGTGCGATTACACTCACATCATCAGATCTGCTACAGACAGAGAGGAAGCTGTTCACAAAGTTTGCTGACTCTTTGTTTTTCTTGTTTAAAGATGCAGTCCGTAAGTTTTGCCTCTTTGTCGCCATCTCTGTTTGAAACCTGCAATTGCAGTTATTTGCGGTATAATCATCTTTACGTGGGTTGTGCCTCGGCACGGCTCCTCAGTGCGGATGTATCTAATGTTTGCTGTCAGTCACCACATCGGCAGATACTGTACCTCGGAGTCACAGATTCTATGTCTTGGAAGTATGATCAAAATAAGAATTTTCACTGGAAAATGTCATCTGAACAAGTAACATGTCTGCCACTTTTGTTCTGACCATCAGAAAAAAAGCATTACAATAACAATCGCTTAGCTCGGATCACATCAAACCATGCATATTATTATTATTGTTCTCAAATTGTTAATGTTAACAACATCAGTATTGCGTGACTATGTGTATTTAGTGTGTATTAGCGCGTTACCTGTAGATTTCAATTTCTGTAGCCACTCCGCAGTCCAGAGTCTTTTGCTTTTGACTACGGGTGAATCTCCAGTCCATGATTGTCATTTGGACCTTTTTTGGATTACAATCCACCATCAAAATGATAAGTTTAATTATTCCAGCTGCTGTGAGAAAAGACTATAAATGATCCGCTACCAGCAGCATCCTCAAATGCCATATAGCCTACTAGATGGGACTCCTTCATGTAAACAGACGTGATGTAATGGCGCAAAGACAAACAGCTGCATGCTCAAATTTCCCGCGGCAACCCACCAGTACTGATTTTATTATTATAAAACATTATTATTGCTTACTGTTGTGAATCGGGCTATGGTAAGGAGATAGTTTTGAACACTGACTGGTTATGTACTTGCTCAAAAATTGATTTAGGATAATTTTTAACCAAATAAAGTTACGGACTGCAGCTTTAATAGGTTTAAAACATGAAAATTATATTATTTACTTCTTCTTGCATTTCCTATTCTTCTTTAAAGTGAAATAGAGGTATTGAGATGTTTAAAACTTATTTAAAACTTAACAGAACATGTTCTACTTTACCTGTACAGAGCTGTTTGTTTTGTAGTCCTGCATTTTTAGAATAGCTGTTTTGGATGTGTGAGTAAAACAAGATATGTGGATATCATTGCTTATATAGGTTTCCACTTTTTGCTTTACAACATAAATTACACGTGATCATACCTCAAATGTGAATTTTGAAACTGTTGTGTTATTTTTTAAACTGTTGCTGAATAAGAAGTACATGCACAGAGATGCAAGTTTATATGCTTGATAAATCAGATCAGACCTTTGTCCTTAGCAGTAATAAAAACAGAACTATAGGCTGTTGCATGAATGCATTGTGTTTATTGCACCACAGCTTTTTAATTGTATTGTAATGATATGGCTGTATTTGTACACAAATAGAAATGAACACCTTTCTGAAAATGGAATGTTTTTCACAGCAACACATGCTACAGGGGATTTCACAATTCACACATACAGCTTTGGGCCATTCATTAAGTTTTGATGGAGAAGTCGTGACTGTTCTGTGCTGTTTACAGTAATAAACGCTGGATCATAATGTGTTTTGAGTTCCATTGTACTGCTTTATAAATTTAAACGTGCTCTAGATGGACCGTTGCGGTGCGTCTTGCTCTTGCTGCTTTTTCAGCATCTCGCACATGAGCCTCAAGAGGGTCTCGAGACTGCGGCTCTGCGGTTGCACACAACCTGATCTCATGAGAAAATGCAACTATTTTACAAAGTGAACTTAAAGGATTAGTTCACTTTCAAATAAAATTTTCCCGATAATTTACTCACCCCTATGTCATCCAAGATGTTCATGTCTTTCTTTCTTTGGAAGGCGATCATTTGTTTTTATAAAGCATATACATTTAAATTTTTTTAGAATATGACCAATCGTTTCGCTAGATAAGACCCTTATTCCTCGTCTGGTATCATTTAAAGCCCTTTGAAGCTGCACTGAAACTATAATTTTGATCTTCAACCGTTTGGAGGCCATTGAAGTCCATTATAAGGAGAATAATCCTTGAATGTTTTCATGAAAAACCTTAATTTCTTTTCGACTGAAGAAAGAAAGACATGAACATCTTGGATGACATGGGGGTGAGTAAATTATCAGGAAAATTTTATTTGAAAGCGAACTAATCCTTTAACCAGGTAGGGAAGTTGTGATAGTCTTTTCTTCCCTATTGTGACGCATATCCGAGTGAAACGGCTTCTTGGACAAGAAAAAAAGATGTAGGACAGGACTTGATTTTGAACTGTCATTTTTGATTTCATGGTGACTGTAAGCAAATCGTATATGAAAACATGCAATATGCCAAAACATAAAATAGTTCTAAATTGCCATGAGAGTTTGCCATTGAGCAGTGTCACATTGGACAGGTAAAACGGTAACACTTTACAATAAGGTTTCATTAGTTATTAACATTAGGTAACACGAATTAAGAATTAACAATACTTCCACAACATTTATTAATCTTAGTTAATGCTATTTTCAACATTTACTAATGCATTATTAAAATCAAATGTAATTTGTTAAAATGAATTAATGTACTGTGAGCTAACATGAACAAACAATGACCAGCTGGATTTTTATTAAATAACATGAACAAAGATTATTAAATACTGTAAAAAATGTATTGCTCATTGTTAGTTCATGTTAGTAATACATTATCTAATGTTAACAAATGAGACCTTATTGTAAAGTGTTACAGATAAAACTAAAACACTTCTCCTCATGCGGGGAGAAAAGAAAACTGAGTTTAAAGTCATTTCCAGTCATTGACATACCGGTATTTTCAAGCTGATGTGTGAATGTTATCCTAAAAAAAAAAAAAAAAAAACACTGGAAAAATAAATAGACCACATTCAACGTGTCAAAGCAGCTATGACTCATAAAAACACAAAATGTTCCAGCATTTTAGCCTAACATTTAATTAAGGTTAAATCTGTGAAGGTCATTGTGCTAAAATAATTGATTACAACATTTAACAGAGGTGTGGCTTAATCAAGCCAAAGACATGACATCTCTGTTACAATATAGTATTATGAAAAACAAACAACGAAACCTTAGCCAAGTTCTGTAGAGAAACTAAAAGACAAACAATAGTCTTAACTTTATCCTGAATCTCTTAAGGTTATTTCCATTTTGTTAAATGAATGACCTAGTGTGACAGGCAGAAGTGTTGTGACTGGGAGTACAGTACACACATTCTTTGAGCATGTGAGCACAGTTTCAAGGTTTGCAGGAATGTGAAGGTTGGTTAATGATTGCCTCAGGAGTCAAGCATTATGTGCAGGTTGAGGACATGAGACACATGCTAACTCACCTCACAAAGCAGATTAAAAAAACATAAGGACAGACAGTTTTTAAGAGATCCAGTGTCTTAACCTGTTCATTTGGCAGAAGTAAATGAAACATCTGTGTTTCAGATTTGATTTTCAGATTTTCAGATCATGCTGTATAGGGGAGATATCCTTGAAGGACTTTGATCTGTTGTGTCTCACTATTAAAAATGTTTAATTAATTTTTCTTTTTTCTTTTTAAATGACTTCTCATTAATGTGTTGGATAAAGGGGATTATTGTCTTGCATTGCTGACATGATGAAGCAGAAGTTGTTTTGAGAGGTGCTTTGTGAAAAATACAACTGGTTCCTTTACGGTCTAGATTAACATTTCACCATGCATGCTTCTAGAGAAATGTGGTGTCAGGTTGAAAGTGTTCATCCTATTGAACCATGTTATAACAGCTACATAACATATGAGTTTTCATCACATCTCTTTGATGTAGTATAAAACATTATCTAACAGTAACAATGTTTATAATGCATTTTGGCATTCATTGGTTTAATCCACGGCGCACTTTGCCATTATCCGACTTGTAAGGCAACATTCCTCATAATCGAATACCAAAACCTTTTGAGTGTATTATTGCACAGACTAAGTCTCTTGTTACAGTTTTTGGTGAGTTTAGTGAATTTAACTAAAATTACAATTTTCCTTTCTGAAGGCGAGAGAAAGGAACAGAATCAGTTACTGCTTAACCACTTCATTTTAAAAACAAAGGATCATTTTTGTTGAATCATCCTAAAAGTTAAACTGCTTAATGGGTCAGAATTAAAAATGTAATGCTGACTCCTGATATTATGACTATTTAAGGACAGTTCACAGTTCACAAACCTGTTTTCCTGTTCAAATCCAAATTATGCCTTTGGTTGTTTCTGTTCTGACCACTTTTGTTTTTGTTTCACTTAAATATTCTCTGTATTTTAAGTAATTGTTCTTCACAATCTGTTCAGCAGAGCACTGTGATGTAGAGCCGCTCCTTATTGACTTTCTCACAGTCATGGAGCTGAAGGTTTGGGTGGATGGCATTCCACGTGTTGTTTGTGGCCTATCAGAAGATACATCTTGTCAGGATGTAGTCATTGCTCTTGCCCAGGCTATAGGTAAGTTTTTAAGCATCTCTCTCTTCCTCGTTTTTTTTTTTCTTGTTGAGTAGCTAATGCATTTATATTTTAATGTTTTGTCCTAATGTGCTCTCCAGGACAAACAGGTCGGTATGTTCTCATCCAGAAACTACGGGATAAAGAACGGCAGCTTGTGGCCAATGAATGCCCATTGGAGTCCCTGGCTAAACTGGGTCAGTTGGGCAATGAAGTGCAATTCATCCTACGGCGCACCGGCCCCACGAGCAGTGAAGCCTTAGACCAAAGTCGAGCCCCGCAATTACCCAGACCCCCAGATCCAGTGCCCCTCAAACACAAAGAGCCAAAAAAAGGTCTTACTTTCAATCTTGGGCCCTCCACATCACCCCGAACTCATGTAAAACAGGTTGAAAAATCACCCAGAGACTCCCAAGCGCGAGGGGTGTCCCCATCTCCACCCTCGTCTCTTGCCCAAGCTGGTCCATCCAAAGACTCACTCTATCAGCAGATTCTACGACAACAGGGGCAGCTACAGTCTCTGCAGGGACAGCTGGAGGCTCTAGAGAGGGAGATGGCCGTGTGGGAGCAGGCTCCTCCTCCAACCCTTTCCCCTGACCTCCTTGAGGAAATGGACCACCTACAGCAGTTTTTTAGGAGGAACGAGGCTGAGCTGGCCCATACGCAGTACTGGGAAAATGAATTTCAGTCTGAAGTTCAAAGAGAAAAGGAAATGCTACAGAAAATAAATGAACTCCATTTATCTCTAGACAAACACAGTCGAAGGCTGCATGAAACAGACAGCCAATCTGAGGCTGCTAGAGCGAGATATTCATGTTCTTAGTGAAACCAAGAGAAATGGTATGCTTCAAGCCAGACCCAGTGTTGAAGAATCTGTACTCATAGCGAAAGAACAACTGGACAACCATCAGCGTCAGGCAGCTGAACTGCAGGCATCAATTGAAGAGACAGAAAAGGTGCTAAGGCTGGCAGATGAACAACTGCAGGTCTGCATTTCTGTTTTTATAACTCAGTGCTACCCACTTGTCATATTATCCATAATTTATTGTTCCACTAGAGTTTAAGTTTCAAATACTCGTTTATTTATTCATTTTCACGTTTAAAATTGCATAATCCAATCAATGTATCCTCTCATATTATGAGACAATATTGCATGGGCTCACTGCGTGATTGTTATGAGGCAGTTTAGAAATATCAGAGAGGAGGATCCAAATGCAGTGACTATTTTATTAAAACAAACCAAACATGAGATAAACAGATCTAAACAGAGCACACATAATATTAACGTAGGACAACACCAGACAAGGAACATGACAAACACTGGGATTTAAATACACAAGGGGTAATTGGCAAATAAGACAGACCTGGGAACAATCAAAGAATCATCAAGAAAAAACTACAAAGGACTACAAAACATGGTGCAGAACAGGAAATAACATAAAAGTCCACACAAGATCAAGGGAACTCAAGACAGGAATGTAACAGTGGACAAGTACTAGAGTCACCAAATAATGCCAGGGTTATATGCTGCATTCAAATATGCATACTTCCTTACTATATAGAATGTGAAAAACAGTACAGGAAAAGAGTAGGATGTCCAAAGACAAAAGGTGCATCCCAATTCACGTACTTATGCACTATTCTATACCATTTTGTAGTATAAATATTGCGATTAGTGTATTCAGACTGAAAATACCAAAAAGTAAAGGTGCACTTCAAATACTAAAAATAACCTTATAAATTTATACACTAGATGGTTGAGTGCATAGTGTAAGTGCATAGTGTATATTTGGAACACAACTATAGTATTTGAAAAACAGTAGTTATAATCTATCCGGATGACTTACTACTTCCGCAGAGATTCTGGAGTGTGCATTCGATGGATACTTTACTATCCCATGAAGCCACGGGTGAGGAGCTGTGAATGTGAGTGTAGCTATTCAACTAACGCCGTAGATCAAGACCAACATTACAGATGTAGTACACCCAGATTTCATTCATACTGCACACATTTTTTAACAGTCACGAAAGAATCGTTTTTCATCAAATGTAGTACCTACTCAGTATGCGATTTCGGGTGCAAACAAGTAATTTCCATTCTACTTTACTATTACGTGGCTCTCTGGAATACTTGATTCTGATTGGTCAATCTTGGCATTTGGTTGTCTGATATTCTGTAATATCTGCCAATGTCATGGCAACACTGTATAGACCTTAATCAGGGCAGCGCCATATTTAAGTTTTGACAGGAATGAAAAAGAGGCTGTGAGGGATAGAAGTACAGTGCGTTCAGTGGATTATACTGTTGTTTAACAACATGCTGATTGTTCAGATGACAAAACATCTTTCTAAAAAAAATAAATCTTTTAGTAGACAAAAAAAAAAAAAACATTATTGAATGTTGTGAAAATTTCTTGATCTAAGACCTTTATACAGTGCTTGCCATTGTAAACATTGTAAGTCTATCCCTCACAGCCTCATTTTCATCCATGTTAAAGTCAATCTGGCGTCTAACCTGACTAAGGTCTATATCAGCCTGCTCACCGGCACAACACTTACGTCTCTCGTATCACACCAGACTCGGCCTCTCTTGTTTCATACAAAGGCAACTTGCGGCATCTTTCATCTCAGTTATTGATTGTAGTGTAAATGACCTCAGTGGACCACAGTGTTAATATTACTGTAATATTGTTATTGTGTTAGTTCTGTTGCTAGCCTGATTATTTTGTTTAATTTTTTATTAGTCGAAGCTTTTTAAGATTATATACAGGTAGGATTATGAAGTAATTTCAACTCAACATTTCATGTTCACGTATCACCCTGTCGGGGCTTAGTTAATGATAATGACTTGCTGACTGTACAGTATCCCTTACATAAAACCACTTTGTACTAGTTGTTGCCTCACACCAGTACATTAAATGCGGACACACAAAAGCATGTTGTGAGCACTCATCATGACTAATTGAAACTCAGGGCTATATACTGTACACACTACTTCACTATTACTTCATTTGTTGTCTCACTCCCATCTGCAAGGGCAGTGCTATATTAATTCGTCCTTCAGGTTGCTGTTATCACCAACAATACTAGTCATACCTTTGATGGTTTAAATCAAAAAGAGTGAGATTGTGTGTGTTTAGCATGACGATGTAATTAAGTACTCACCCTCATGTCGTTCCAAACTCGAACACAAATTAGGATATTTTTGATGAAATCTGAGAGTTTTTTTTTTTTTTAGCTCCCATAGAAAGCAACGAAATTACCACATTCAAGGTCCAGAGAAGTAGTAAAAACATCATTAAAGTAGTCAACATGACTACAGTGGTTCAACCTTAATGTTATGAAGTGACGAGAATGCTTTCTGTGCGCAAAAAAAAAAACACAATAACGACTTTATTCAACAAATTCGTCTCTCCCCTGTCATTCTCCTACGCTGTTTACATTCAGAGCTTCCTTGTGTCCTATGTCAGAACGCCAGCTCATTCAGGAGAATGACAGGGGAGAGACGAATTTTTTGAATAAAGTCGTTATTGTGGGGTTTTTTTTGCGCACAAAAAGCATTCTCGTCACTTCATAACATTAAGGTTGAACCACTGTAGTCACGTTGACTACTTTAATTATGTTTTTAATACTTCTCTGGACCTTGAATGTGGTAATTTCGTTGCTTTCTATGGAGGATAAAAACACCTCTCGGATTTCATCAAAAATATCTTAATTTGTGTTCCGGTCTTATGGGTGTGGAAGGACATGAGGGTGAGTAATTAATGACAGAAATTTCATTTTTGAGTGAACTAACCCTTTAAGTCTGTGTAGGCATTTCATTACAAGAAAAGAGAACTATGTGATAAAGGAACATTGATGTTGAAAGTCACTACTTCAACTTTTTCCTCCAACCCAACACTAAATCTCTCTTATGTTCCCCTGTAGGCTAAAACCAAGGAAATGGATGATCTGAACAAGGAGCTACGCCAGTGTAACCTGCAGCAATTTATCCTGCAAACAGGAGTCACTCCAGCACAATCCAATCAGCAAACCGAAGAGATCGATTTTGCTCTCCTCAAGCCTGATGGACAGAGTGATGAAGGTGTGTAAAATTACAAGCAGTTTTCATACGCCGCTAGTTGGGTCTTTTCCACTATACATGGGGCTAATATGTTTTTATGAATGTCTTCCAAATGGGAAAACACTATCTGGTGGTTTCAGAAGAAAACTATACATAACCAAATAACTGACACTGTGTTTACAACAGATTCAAATTCCTCCATCTTGGAGTTTAACCCTCGCACCACTGCCAAGCAAATCCTTGGGAACCCACGCAGCCTCCAGAACCCGCTTGTCTCCAGCCTTCATCCAGAGGGTGTGTATGTGTGACACACAGCTTGCACACTGCTGCCCTCTGCTGGCTTAAGTCTTCTGCTTGTCCACTTCTACCTCTTCCTGCTTCTCAGAATGCACACTCATTTTACTGCACAACTCCTCTCCTTGCTGGTGGCTCTTTGTATTGTCAAATGCACTGTAATGGGCTGTAAATTCTCTGCCAAAAAGACAGCGAAAGAAAGAACACAAACCAGCATGTTCATTTTGTCTTCTGTGGTTTCCTATAATCAGATAGCAGGCCTCTGTCTTGCTGTGTCAAGCTACTACAAACAAAATGATCACCTTCCCATTTTGTTGAAACCTGCACTGCCTTGGGGTTATTTCATGCAGGCTCAGGTGAATCATGAGCTACCGGTGTGCTTTGCTCCATGTTTCCTGCCAGGCACAAGTGTTTTATGTAGAAAGAAATTAAGTAGTTATTCGTTTCATGTCTCTCTATGGAACTGCCTCCAGTGGATGCTGCTCATATTGATCACGTGCGTGAACAGAAATGTTGCAACAGACTCAAGGTCAGGCTGTAAAATGTCTGACTGTAAATGGAGCATTTTAATGTTCGATTTTGAGGTTTAATGCTGCTGTTTTTTTTTTAAGCTAGAGCCCTTTTCTTTTTCTTTGTTTATATTTTCCACATCCTTCTTTCTTTATGCAGTCTTCCCTGTGTCTGTGATATGAAACATTACCACCACCAGTTGAATTTAAAAACATATTTTCCAATCATCCTCCATGAAGCCCAGAACCTCATTCCATTTTGTGTGTGTCTTGCAGTCCTGTCATCAAGAGAGACATCATGGCGATAAAGTCTGGACTACAACCCCAAGGAATTATTCACTGTTCACTTTATATTATTTCTGCTTAATTTTATCTGAATATGTTAATTATAGTTTCTTTTGTATGATACTCTGTGAAATGCATTTGTGAAAACATACTGTAAGAAAAAGTCTTTGTAAATACAGTGCTGTCTTTGTAATTATTAAACAGATTAAGATTTTTGAATGTATTTTAACAATCTTCATATATTTCATTAACTAAAAACATACCAAAATAAAAACAAATCATTACAAGTTTTTAGGTTTATTGATTTTCCATTTTAAAATTATAGATCTGCTATACACACTGCTCCAGAGCAAGCAGGGACTCGCCTATTTCTCTACAGAATTCTGCTGTGAGCATGTAAGATATGCTGCCGCATGAATAGACATACATAAATCCTGTAACAGATCTAGGCAGGTGGAGCTGGGGGAGGTGGAATGTTTCAGAGAAACTTTGATAGCGCACTGCAGGACCAGCTTACAGCGAACACTGAACTAGACCATTTAAATCCTGAGCAAGCAATCTCATTGGCTGCAGCATCAGCAGAGGCCAATCAGCTTATGATATGTGACTGCTAGCAGACTGCATGTAAAAGACCTATCAGCCTGTGCTATCTAGAGTTTCATGACAGAAATGTATATATTTATACTACTATTAAGCTACAGTATATTATAGTACTGACCACAAAAATATATTAAAAATAATAATAATAATAATCTGAGACTAGTTTTAACTCTTAATTGTATAATTATGTTTTTTAAAAAATCATTATTGAAAATCATTTAGCTATTTATATTTTACATAAACATTGAAGTTTGTCTGGAAGCCCTCTGTTCTGAAAATGAATCAGCACCATCGTCATCACATAAGTGCAAATAAAATGCTAAAATCACAAAATAAAATGCTCCTTGGTTACTGATAGACATCCACGGATATACAGTTGCAGTTTTACTTGGTTTATTTAGACTCTGCTATGGAATTCTGCTGAGATTTAAACCTGAGACCATTATCACATTTTAATTTGATAATTTCTCTATTTTGATTCATAATGTTTTGTTGATCTCTCTCTCTCTCTCTCTCTCTCTCTCTCTCTCTTAGCAAGATGGCATATTACAATTAAGTATTACAATAAACAATAATAAATAACAGGTAGACATTTCTCATATCTGTTCAGGATTGTTTAAATACAAGTGCTATTAAGGGGAGGGACATTTGATTTGGACTGTTATTCCTGAAGAGAAAGACTAAATTTGAAATGTATATGTCTGCTGTATTGATTTTTTATTTCTTTTTTTTTGTTTCAATGTTTTGGAGTACACTAGCATGTAGGCCTACATGACATAGAACATGGAAATTTGCCATTTTTATCCTATTGTTGGTCATATTGGTTTGCTTGGTCAGTGTTTTTGTAATGTGTAGACTGTAAGGACCTTTGAATAATAACCCACATAGAAGGCGACGTTCTCGGGACCTTGCTCAACGTTCCCTAAAAGTTCTCTAAAGGGAAAATTCTGAACCTTTATAGAACATTCGGGACGTTCCTAAAACGTCCTCTTTTGGTAGAATATTCTCAGAACGTCCCCACTGTGTTAAGGACGTTGTCTAACGTTCAGAGACAGTCACGATGTGGAGTTCTTTTAAAGGTTGGGGGACGTTATTTGGTGGACCTTCAGGGAACATTCAGGATGTTCTGGGAATGTTTAGGTGACTATTACTATAGGACGTTCTGTTAACTTCCCAAATGTCCTCTTTGTAACATTCTCGCGCGACCATAAAATATCCAAAATAGAACATCCCCCTAAACTCTTATTGGGGATGTTATTAAATGACCAACAGAGGACCGAGTGGGAACGTTCTGTTAATGTCCCAAATATCCTCTATATAATGTTCTTACGTGACCATAAAATTAACCAAATTGGAATGTCCCCCTAAAGTCATAAGGAACCTTGAACTGCAGCACTTTCATTACCAAAAGAGGACATTTTAGGAACGTCCCAAATGTTCTGTAAAGGTTCAGAATTTTCATCACTTTTAGATAACTTTTAGGCAACGTTGCGCAAGGTCACAAGAACGTCGCCTTCTATGTGGGTGTTTTATAGAAAATAATAAAGTTTGAAGTCACCGTTATGCAAGGTGAGCGTTTGTTTTAGATGGGCTCTTGATTCTTGACTTTTTAACATTAGATTTTCTCTGGCTGCTTTAACTGTGTTTTCAAAACATGCTTTTTACAATGAAAGTTGCAAGAGAAATTCTGTTCAGGTGAATCTGGTTATTTAATGATGGTGATTCACTGATCCTCTCTAAAGTCTGAATATATTAATTGTTAGGTTTGCATTAATTAATGGTTAGTTGTTTTTTTTTTTTTAAATTTATTATACAGAGTTTTAAGCAGTGCCTCTTAGACTCAAACAGACATCACGAATCAGCGTATGAACCTCAACAATGGTGACAATAAAAAAAATAAAAATAAAAACTTTTTCGTGACTTTAGTAGCTTGTTTTGTGATGCTCAGAACTGATCTGTTTATCTGAAAATTTTGTCACCATTGTTGAGGTTCATATGCAGAATCTTTATGTCTGTGTGAGTCTAGATGATCTTGTCTGAATAATTTCAGCACAATAATAAAAACTTTCCAAATATCAAAGCAGGACAGGATTTTATGCTGTTTTCACAGGACTACAATGATGTGAAAAGAATGCAATATTCAGAAATCGGTGAATAAGGCCACTGTATGTTGATAAAGTCATCAACAATGAGCAGTAAAAGCCTTTTGATCAGATTTTTTTTACTTCTCACAATTTTTTTCATAACAAATGTGCTTTAGAAACACACAGTTAAAACAATTGGAGAAAAAATAAAGTTAAAATGTCAAGGGTCAGGAGCCCAACTAAAACAAGCACTTACCTCCATAACAGTGACATTTATAAATTTTGATAAACCATCAACCTCATTAAGAAGTTTTGAATGAAAGAAATAAAGTCAGAGTGGTTTGTAATAAGTGAAGATGCTGAGATCTAAAGAGATCTGTTAGTGTTTAATGTTCTGTTTCTGTTGTCTGAGTTTTGTGAGGTTACCATCGTGCTGAAGAGTAGAGCCTGTGCTTCAGTCAGTGATGAGCCAGAAACACTGATGTTATGCTGCATGTTGCTTTATTTAAAGATCGTAACTGTGTAGCTGCTGATGCAGTGATATAGCAGTTACATTAGCTCATGCATGTGCTGTTGTCAGCTAATGACTTACTGCAAGTAAAAAGATTTCATAATAATACAGGAAATACCTGTAAAGATCTTTTTTTTGTAAGACATTTAAGAAAAAATAGTTTTTGTTTGAACAGCCACTTTTGTTAGTCAGTTTAGCTCTAATTTTCAATTCAGCAGGGATGTTCTGAGAACATTTCCAAATAAAATATGGTTCCCTAAACGTTCAGAGAATGTCCGCCAAATAACGTCCCCCAAACCTTAAAATAACTCCACATCGTGACCGTCTCTGAACGTACTGGGAACGTTACTAGGCAACGTCCTTAACACCAGTGGGGACGTTCTGAGAATGTTCTGGGAACGTAAAATTTCTAGTGGGGATATTTCTCGAGGCGGTGCTAACCGCTACTGGCCAATAAAATGGCATGATGGTATAAGGGCTTTAGACATTCGTCACACCAAAGGTGCTCCCATAGCGTCGGTACGCAGCGTTGAGTGAACCTATGAAAGGGAAATACAAATATAATATTAGGCTTGTTTGAGATGCATCGGCACTGTGTTGACCGATTGGCGTAAAACATCAAAGTACTGCAAGAGCGATTCAAAAGCATAAGGAGTCGTATGCTCTCCAAATGCCCTTGTGGTACTTTGATGTCATACGCCGATCAGTCTGCACAGTGCAGATGCATTTGGAGCATCTAAAGCATTGAAAATCCCCATTTCCACCATCAGGGCAATAATTAAGAAATTCCAATCATCTAAAAATATTACAAATCTGCCTGGAAGAGGACATGTGTCTAAATTGTCCTAATGTGTGGTGAGGAGGAAAGTTTGAGTGGCCAAAGACTCTCTAAGGATCACAGCTGGAGAACTGCAGAGATTAGTTGAGTCTTGAGTCTCAGAAAGCCTAAAAAAAATTATCAAACAGCACCTACATCCCCACAAGTTGTTCGGGAGGGTTTCAAGAAAAATCCTCTGCTCTCATCCAGAAACAATCTCCAGCATATTCAGTTGTCAGACAAGACTGGAACTTCAAACGGGACCGGCTTCTATGGTCAGATGAAACTAAAAAAAGAGCTTTTGGCAGCAAACCCACCAGGTGGGTTTGGTGCATACATGGATAAAAAGTACCCCATGCCCACGGTTAAATATACTGCTGGATCTTTAATGGTGTGGGCCTATTTTTCTGCTGGAGGTCCTGGACATCTTGTTCAGATACATGGTATCATGGATTCTATCAAATACCAACAGATAAAAAAACAAAACCTGACCGCTTCTGCTAGAAATCTTATAATGGGCCGTGGTTGGATCTTCCATCAGGACAATGATCTAAAGCAAACATCAAAACCAACACAAAAATGTGTCACTGAGCACAAAATGAAGCTTCTGCCATGGTTGTCTCAATCCCCTGACCTGAACCCTAAAGAAAATGAGTGGAGTGAACTGAAGAGAAGAAGCACCAACATGGAGCTGGGAATCTGAAGGATCTGGAGAGATTCTGTATGAAGGAATGAAGGAATGGTCTCTGATCTCTTGTCAGGTGTTCTCCAAACTCATCAGGCATTATAGGTGAAGACTCAGAGCTGTTATCTTGGCAAAAGGAGGTTGCAAAAAGTATTGAATAAAAGGGTGCCAATAATTGTGGCCAACATGTTTTGGAGAAAAACATTTATTTCAATGTGATTTTCCCTCCCACTTTCAATTCTTTTCCTTCAATGAAAGGTTCGTTTTTTGCTAATTTTATGAATTAAAGATCAAAAGGATAAACAATGCAGATTTATTTTTATAGTCATCTTTGATCATATTTACCAAGGGTGCCAATAATTCTGACCACCACTGTATTAGCGCTGTCAAACGATTAATCGCCATTAATCACATACAAAATACAAGTTTGAGTTTGCCTAATATATGTGTGAGTACTGTGTGTAATTATTATATAAATACAAACACATTCATGTATACATTTGAGAAATATTTACAAGTATATGTATTTATTTATATTTTTATATAATTTATATTATATATATAAATAAAAATATTTTGTATATAAATAACATTTCTCTTAAACATATACATTAATTTGTGTGTATTTATATATACATATTAATTACACACAGTACTCACACATATATTATGCAATACTTTTATTTTGTATGCGAATTAATAGTGATTAATCGTTTGACAGCCCTAATATATATATATATATATATATATATATATATATATATAAAAAGATGAAAGAAAGAATCAGTTGGAGAAAATTAAATAGAACTAGTAGGCCTACATGGAAACCCACTTGATCAACATGATTGGATCGTTGGATTGTTGTGCTTTTCTATTGCTGCAATCTCATGTGAATGACAGCTGGGTCCCGCCCTCACGGGACACGTCATCAGAGAAGAGATGTTGCTGCATGTGGGAGGGGAAGTTATTTTGATTGCTTACAAGGGCACATGTATAATAATAAAAAGATGTGCACGGATAAATCATTTATAATAAATACTGGAATATTCCATAAAAAATAAGAATGGTTCATTTTGACTCCATGGTGACTTTTAAGTTGAATCTGTTACTTCATTGCTAGTCTTTTCGTAAGCAAACTGTTGCACTTTTTAGCCAGATGATGGCACTGCAGTGCCGCCTTGTTTTTAGAGGGCTGTAAATCACGTGAGAGAATTCGAAACAGATACTGCTGCATTTTCTTGAAAATGAAAGTACTGCTCTGTTAAAAGTCCTTCCCTACTCTGCTCCACGGGACATGAGGAAGTAGATTACTTACCAGAAGCACATACGAGCGGAAGAGTTTCTTTCGCATCTCAACAACATGCCTTTTTTAAATGGTATGTTCACACTTTTTTTTTTAATCTTGATCTTCAAGAAATGCTACAGATTTGTGTGATTGTAATTAGTGAACACCATATATTTTAATTTGTCTATAGTGAGGGTGACTCAGATTTTGCTGTATCATTGTCATGGATATAATAATCTTGGCAAACTCACAATGAGTTTAGTTATTTATTCTTCCTAGAAAGAAAACACTAATTTATTATTTATGTTGTAATATATATATATGCCTTTCTTCTCCAAGTCATCTATTAATAGGTTACGAGTTAGGAGTATGTTGGTTATAATATTTAAACATTAATAAGTATAAAATGACACACTTTTTTTTTTACATGAACAATAATATTCCCATAGGAAATCAAAACGGCAATAAGGAAGATGACTTTTCTGGAAAGAAACTCAAAGCACTTCCCACTGAGCTACTCCAGAGAGGTGGAAATGCAGTCAAGGTAGATCTACAGCGTAACAGACTCAAACAAATCACTGGTATCTCGCAACTGACAAACCTGAAAGAGCTCAACCTGAGCAGGAATGAAATCACTGATTTCCCCCTGGAGATTAGAGTGTTACACCAACTGGAGAAACTTTATATGAATCAGAACAATATCAAAACCATTCCAGAAAATGTCTTTCCGTCCTTGGAGAAACTTCAGTTTTTAAAGTTGAGCACCAATCGGCTTGAAAAGCTACCCGGGGATGTGAACAGGTGCCAAGATCTCACCTACCTGAACCTGTCCAACAACTGCCTGAAGAATTTGGATCCTATTGTGAGTCTTTCACACCTTAAAGAACTTTATGTTGAAAGAAACCAGTTGACTGAGCTACCAGACCAGCTCTTTCAAAACAGTAGTTTAACTCTGTTCAAAGCTAATGGCAACCCTCTTAGAAAGCCCCCTGGGGAGGTCTGTGCTGGGGGATTGAGAGATATCCAGAGTTACTTTTCAATGCTTGAGGCAAACGCAAAAAATTTCTGCACTGTGAAGACCATGTTTCTGGGGACCTCCATGGCAGGGAAATCCACTCTGTGCCGCAGTCTGAAGCAGGGTTGCCCTGTACGAGTGGAAGAGGCAGATCGTACTGTAGGGATCGATATCAGTGAAGTTGATTGGGATGGCATCCGTTTTTTCTTTTGGGACTTTGCTGGACAAGAGGAATACTACATCACCCATCATGTATTTATAACAGCTCAAGCTTTTGTCATACTTGCCATCAACCTTTCCAGGTAACCCCCCCCCCCCCCCCCCTTTTTTTTTTTGGTACTGGAACTTTTTCCTCCTAGTAGATCACACAGTTCAGTATACTCTAACCACTAAACACAATTTACAATAAAGTTGTTGAGAAGTCATTCTTTTATTAGCAACTAGCAAGCATCACTATTACTATTGCTAATTTTTTTCAGATTGTTTGTGCGACGGGCACAAATGATTGTGTGGCTTCAGGAGAGGCAATCAGATGTGTGATCTCTGCATTGTGTTTGTGACAATAAAATAGGCAAAACCAGAATATCCTAGACCTAGAGGATACCTTCAGGCACCATTAACAATCATTTAACTCCACTACCATTTTTTTTACAATTTATTGTGAATTTTTACATTTTAGACATTCAAGATTACCATAATTTTTTATTTGTATATTTTTTTATCATTTTTTTTAAAGATTAACTTTAAAGGGATAGTTCACCCAAAAATTAAAATTCTGTCATTAAAGGCACAATATGTAATTTTCGCCGATACATTTGTTATAATGCTGCTCTGTGTGTTCACTCGGCGGCTATTATGAGACACTTGTTGCACACTGCAGTAAGCAAGATCAATATTAGGCATGGTAAACCATGGTACTCACGGTAAATCAAGAAAAAGAGATTTTAACAATAAGACTTACTGTGTTGGGCTATATAACGATTAGTTTTCTGCTCACCTGTCAAATAAAATGCATAATATATTAAAGCATCTTTGGTGTTTCCATAGTTTCTACAAAATAAAACTTATAAATAAAATAAAACGGAAATTGAGGGTAACGCGAGTATGATAGGCGATGCATGAACACGGTCTGTGTCCTGGTTAAAATTGCTTATTTCTCTGGATTTAAACATTCTTGGAAACATTTGAGATAATGTAACACAAGTCAACAAAATATATGACATTGTTCTAGTGGTTTTTGGATATTTTAATCCTAAAATCTTACATATTGTGCCTTTAATTACTGTCATTAATTATCGAGTCTCTTCAGAAAATTTGGACTGAACTACCCAATTCATATGGATTAGTTTTACGATCTCTTTATGAACTTTCTGAAGCGTCAAAGTCGTAGCTGTCTATGTGTAACAGAGGCCAGCTAGTAGTCACTGTGCGAGTAAACCTCACTCCTCTGATCTCGAGATGCTCTAGCGACTGACACTAGAGGTTGCTGCCTTTAGCCTCCTTGTTAGCGTCCGACTCCCACGCCGGAGACCCAGGTTCGAGGTCCGCGCAGAGCGGGGCAAGTAGGACCTGAGTAGAGGGGTTACATATGGAAGGATAGAAAGCTTCAAAAAGCATCGAAAAGATCTTCATTTGTGTTCCGAAGATGAACAAAAGTCTTACAGGTTTGGAATGACATGAAGGCAAGCAATTAATGACAGAAATTTCATTTTTGGGTGAACTATCCCTTTTTGTTAAAATATCTATTAAAATTAACTAAATTTTATTTATTTATTTATTTATTTATTTTACAGTTACAACATGGATGACCAGAGTTTCAAAGAGAATGTGGGCTTCTGGATTAAAAATCTACAACTTAAGGTACCAGACTCAGTGGTCCTGCTTGTGGGCACTCATGTTGACCAGTGCAAAGATGAGACTGAGGTGAATGAAAAGAAAAAACACATCAAAGAGCAGGTAGAGGAAATGCTTGAAATGCATACAACTAATTTAGAGCTCCGGAGGAAGAACCTCCAGCTTGAGGATGACCCCTCTTTGAACTGTGAACAGATAAATCAGATCGAAAGACTCACTGAGTACAAACTAAAGGTAATTTGGTTTTGTATCACTGTCTTAATAAAATATGAATCCAATAAAATGTGCTGCCATGATCTGCTTCATTTCCTTTTGTTTTCAGGTCCTTGACTTTGTACCTATAGATTGCACTAAAAAGGGGGACATTGACACACTACTTACTCACATCAAAAAGGAGGTTTTGAACAAAGAGATATTCCCCAACCTAGAACAGACATTACCTAGATGCTACTATGAGGTGGAGAATGATATCCAAGAATTTCTGGAGAAAGATGACATTCCAGAGCATGGTCAGTTTTTTTTTTTTTTTTTTTTTTTAAGATTAAAATGTTTGTTCTTTTTTTTGTTAAATAAGTTTCCTAAGTCTGAAATTTGCACCTGTTTATAGGAATTGTGAATCAAGATGAGCTCTTGTGGAAACTGAAGAATAGACATGTTACACTGGACGATGACAAACTGAAGTTAATTCTTCAGTATCTTCACCGAATAGGTGTCATTATGTGGTACAAGGAAATCCCAGAGTTGGCGGGTTCTGTATTTGTAAAACCATCATTCCTGATCTCGTTGTTTAAGGTTCATTCATCAAACGTTTAAATTACAACCATTAAATGTCTTTGAATGGCCATACTAATCAGTGTATCACTTAAAATCACTTATTTCTTTTGATTCTGTCACAGACTATTGTGAGACATGACCTAGTCCAGGAACTGAACAAGATTCCCATTACACAGCTGAAGTCAGAAAATACACCTGGAATAGAGAGGAAAAGATGGATCAATGACTATAAAGACAAAGCATCCTTAAGCAATGTGGCTATTAGGATCCTGGTGCAGAATGAGCTCCAGAAGAATTACTGCATTACTGATGAAGAGCTAATTAAGGAGGTCGTTGGGTCCAGAAAGAAGGAGGGGAGTCTTCTTTCACTACTAAAACACTTTGATGTATGTTTGTCAACCAAACATAACAGTCCTCTCAATCCAAAAGCCAACGAATTCAGTCCAAAGGAAAACTGGGTGGCCTCAAGTCCATCTGTGTATGAGCCACAAGATGCTTGTCTTTTCCCAAGTTTCCTGTCAAACAACGAGCAGGTAAAGCAGAGGTGGGAATCAGACAATACAGAGGACCTCAACATCCATGTGTACTTCCTACCTGAGGTACCACATGGTTTCTTCCACAGGTAAATGCGTATGCATTTCTTTCTTTCAGACAAAATAATGAAATACATGTCATTGAAGAACATTCTTGATTTATTCACTCTATTTGCTGTATGGGAATGTGCAAAGCATCATCAATCCAGATACCTGGATGATTTGCTCAAAAAGCTCATTTAAACTTATTTGATTGTAAAGGTATTACCTTGGATGACTAGTATGACATATAAAATTGATGTTTGCTTTACAGGCTTGTCATCAGGACATGCTCCTTATACTCTCCACATTGGATAGGAAAAGACCAGTGTATGCTGTGCAGTGGCAACAAACGTTTTCTGCTCAAAGAAGGCTGTGATGAAGACCAGTTCATTGAGATCCGCTGCAAAGAGAGTGACCGTAAGACCCCTCTTTTTGATTACGTTTTGCCTTTTTTTGTGTAAGTTTTTTATTTTACATTTGTATAATCTTAAGGAGATACTTTGAATATACATACACTACTGTTTAAAGGTTTGGGGTGAAAAAGATTTTTTTTATATTTATGAAAGAATTTCCTTATGGTCACAAAGGTTGCATTAATTTAATCAAAAATACAATAAAAACATGAATATTGTGAAATAATGTTACAATTTAAAACAACTGTTTTCTATTTTAATATATTTCAAAATGTAATTTATTGCTGTGATGGCAAAGCTGTATTTTCATCATCATTACTTTAAGTCAAGTCAAGTCAAGTCACCTTTATTTATATAGCGCTTTTTACAATGTAGATTGTGTCAAAGCAGCTTTACATTGATAACTGGTACATTGTTTGGCTGCACAGCAGCTCTTAAAGAATAGTGTCAATGCAGGCAGATCAAAGCACTGTTGAATATCAAATGTCAAGTCAAATGTCAAGTGTCCCCAACTAAGCAAGCCAGAGGCGACAGCGGCAAGGAACCCAAACTCCATCAGGTGACATTAGGTGGCAGACAAGTGGCAAATTGGTGTTAAAATGGAGAAAAAAACCTTGGGAGAAACCAGGCTTAGTCGGGGTGCCAGTTCTCCTCTGGCCAACAGTGCTTTGTTACAATTCAGGTTGCTATCATAAGGCCAATAGGATCGCAACATTAAAAGTATTTATTTCAGTTCCATCTAATTGAGGATCGTATTGAGGATCACGCCGGTATGGACGGTTGTTGAGGAACTGTGTCGTGGCTGTCGTGTCGATGAGGCCCTCACAGTGGATGATCTAGTTGACTCAATCTCTGCTGATACGTCAGGGCTGCGTTATGGTCGTGTCAAGGTGCAGGTCCTTGGTCTCACCTGGATACGGCCCGGATCCGGTTGACTACGGTGAACCTCGGGATAAACAGAAAGACTAATATTAGCGTAGATGCCATTCTTCTTCTGATGTAACGAGTACATCAGGTGTTATAGGAAGTGTTCCTGGTTCTGGCTGACCTAATTTATTCAGCCTAATAATCCTTTAACGGATTTGAAAATATAAATTGGTAATGTGTTATGTGTATGCCAGGTTAAAGAGATGCGTTTTTGTCTAGATTTAAACTGACAGAGTGTGTCTGCTTCCCGAACAATGCTAGGAAGATTGTTCCAGAGTTTAGGTGCCAAATAGGAGAAGGATCTACCACCTGCAGTTGATTTTGATATTCTAGGTATTATCAGCTGGCCTGAATTCTGAGATCGCAATAGACGTGAAGGACTATAATGAATTAGGAGCTCACTCAGGTACTGGGGAGCTAAACCATTTAGTGCTTTGTAAGTAATTAGCAAGATTTTAAAATCTATACGATGTTTAACAGGACTTTAGTCTTCAGTGTCACATGATTGTTCAGAAATCATTTTAATATGCTGATTTGTTGAAAACAGTTATGTTGCTTAATATTTTTGTAGTAAACTGTGATATTTTTTTCAGGATTAAAGAAAATTCAAAAGAACAGCATTTATTTTAAATAGAAGTCGTTACTGTCACTTTTGATCAATTTAAAGGTGCAGTAAGAGATTTCTGAGAAATGCTGTTGAAAAATGAAATCAACACAAACAATTGTGTGAATATTTGCTAGATGGATGTTCTGTGTGTTTGTAGTCCTGGCTGTGTAAATAGGAGAAAAAAACAAAGTGGCTTGGACCGATCAGACCAAGCACCAAAATAGAGGTCTGCAATCCCACAGCACGACCGAATGCGGCATGGGACAAATTTTGAAATGCTGATTGCGGATGTGGGTGGGAAGATAAGTGTCTGGGAAGTGGTAGATGACTCATGGGCTCTCACAAAATATAATTATCTAATAATAGTTTTTTTGGGTGTCGATTTCAAATATCAACAGAGTCTCAGAAATCATTTACTGCACCTTTAATACATCCTTGTTGAATAAAAGTATTGATTTCTAAACCTATCTTCTTCAATGGTAGTGTATCTTTACATGTATGCATATGAGTGTTTTTTAAATAAAAATATTTAAATTAAAATTGACTCCATGACTGTGAAAATGTCACTGGATTATAATAGTTCAAAAACCATTGTACAAGTAGCCTGCATTGTACTTAATGTTAGTAATGTACATTTTCTAAATCTTGTCACTACTAGGGATGATTTTTTGTGTTCTTCATATACACTATATTGCCAAAAGTTTTGGGATGCCTGCCTTTACATGCTCATGAACTTTAATGACATCCCATTCTTAATCCGTAGGGTTTAATATGGAGTTGGCCCACCCTTTGCAGCTATTATAGCTTCAACTCTTCTGGGAAGGCTTTTCACAAGGTTTAGGAGTGTTTATAGGAATTTTTGACCATTCTTCTAGAAGCGCATTTGTGAGGTCAGGCAGTGATGTTGGCGAGAAGGCCTGGCTCGCAGTCTCCGCTCTAATTCATCCCAAAGGTGTTTTATCGGGTTGAGGCCAGTCAAGTTCCTCCACACCAAACTCGCTCATCCATGTCTTTATGGACCTTGCTTTGTGCACCGGTGTGCAGTCATGTTGGAACAGGAAGGGGCCATCCCCAAACTGTTCCCACAAAGTTGGGAGCATGAAATTGTCCAAAATGTCTTGGTATGCTGAAGCATTAAGAGTTCCTTTTACTGGAACTAAGGGGTCAAGCCCAAACCCTGAAAAACAACCCCACACCATAATCCCGCCTCCACCAAACTTTACACTTGGCACAATGCAGTCAGGCAGGTACAGTTCTCCTGGCAACTGCCAAACCCAGACTCGTCCATCAGGTTGCCAGACAGAGAAGCGTGATTCGTCACTCCAGAGGCCACGTCTCCACTGCTCTAGAGTCCAGTGGCGGCGTGCTTTACACCACTGCATCCGACGCTTTGCATTGCACTTGGTGATGTAAGGCTTGGATGCAGCTGCTCGGCCATGGAAACCCATTCCATGAAGCTCTCTACGCACTGTTCTTGAGCTAATCTGAAGGCCACACGAAGTTTGGAGGTCTGTAGCTATTGACTCTGCAGAAAGTTGGCGACCTCTGCACACTGTGCGCCTCAGCATGCACTGACCCCGCTCTGTGATTTTACGTGGCCTACCACATCGTGGCTGAGTTGCTGTTGTTCCCAATTGCTTCCACTTTGTTATGATACCACTAACAGTTGACCATGGAATATTTAGTAGTGAGGAAATTTCACAAATGGACATATTGCACAGGTGGCAACCTATCACGGTACCACGCTTGAATTCACTGAGCTCCTGAGAGCGACCCATTCTTTCACAAATGTTTGTAGAAGCAGTCTGCATGCCTAGGTGCTTGATTTTATACACTTTTGGCCATGGAAGTGATTGGAACACCTGAATTCAATGATTTGGAGGGGTGTCCCAATACTTTTGGCAATTTAGTACATGTATTAAATCTATTTTATAATATTATTCTTTTAAATGATTCTTCCTGTAGTTGAAACCTCAGAAGACATCCAGAAAGCATGGAGAGTAATAAGGGAGATTATGAAACGACTGAACACACTGACAGAGCAATGGCAAGGGCTGTACCAGCACGTCGTCAGTCCCTGCAAGGCCCAGGGGTGTGAGGAATTCTTTACATGGAATGACTGGAAAGAATGGTTAGAAGATTCAGGAGCAAACATATTTAATGTGTAAGTTGTCATTTGATTGGTCTTCCTTTTGTGTTCTCAACAGAGCATTCTTGCTTTCATTGTGTAGTCATTTTCTTTTATCAAATTATATGTTTGGCTCATCTTGTTTTTAATTAATTATTAAGATAAAATTAGGTGACTGAATACCTTGTTCTGTCTTATAGAGGACTAGAGGACAAACAAACTTGCCGTAATGGTCACCAACGAAGGACGGAGTTGCTGTTCCCTAAAAGTAAATACATTTATTTACAGAGAAGTACAACACACACTTATTCTTTTGCCTTTTATAATTCTTAAATATTTTTGTCTGCAGCTTCTGATGCCTAGACCTGAATGGAGGACACATATAACAAATAATAATATAAAATAAAAAATGTAATTGATTTTATGTAAAAGGTATGATCACCACATCAGTCTACAAATGTGACATTCCTTAAACAGTTTGAAGCACAACTTGTATGCTATGTTTACATGATTAATTCATTAATAATCAACCTTACTGTAACCACAGAAAATGAATAGGCTACTAATGTCTGTCTTAATATTTTTGCAAAGTATAATTGCTCCAAACCACTGATCTAGTAGCCTGCATCCTATTTAATATATAATTTTGTTGTTGTTGTTTTTTTTGTCTAGAATGGACAATCTAACATTTTTTAGGTGAAAATACACACAATTTTTGTAGTCTAATCTCAGTAAGAAATTGTTCAGTGGATTTGTTGTCTTGTAGAATCGTATTGTCGCCGCTAGGGGGTGATCTATTCATTTAAGTTACTCATTTTGTTCGAGAACTATTTGTGGAGGGCTAAAGTCTTGCTGTTGTGGAGTCCTGGCTTTATCATGTTATGAATTGTTCAATAAAGTTATCCACATGCCAACGTACCATGAAATTTACCAAGTCTCGTATTGTCAGTCTATACTTGCTTCTATATAGCATTAGAGGAATGCCTCGTTAAGATGTTTGATTTTTTTTTTTTTTTTCATCTGTTCATTCATGTTCAGATGTTTACTTCGTTATGATTAAATATAGCAAACTGTCACTGTCAGTTGATTTTTTTGAAACTGATTCACAGTATAGCTACTTATTAATGTGACGGTTTACTTGGAGCAATCTGGGGTAACGCACACGCACACGCGCGCGCAAGCACAAACACTTTGTAGAGACTTTCCGTTGCCTTCTGTTATATTGAGCTAATTATATTTTCTGTCCCCTAAACCTAAAACTCATATAAACCATTGTTACATTGCATTGTTACATTTTTTATTGAGACGTGAATTAATATGTTCATTAAGGTTTTTTCCTCATTGGGAATGTCGTCATTGTTTTACTATTCTTGTGAGACATTTGATCCCGACAATGTTTGAAAAATATGATCAAAATCTAAATTATGATCAAATATTTTTTATCCATACATGCATTCTAGTCGATAAAAGTTATGTATTTAAATATCTCATTTAGGCCTACTTGTTATAATGCCCCTAACAAAATTGTGGCTGTACCATGGTGATGGTACTTTGATATACTAGCCTACTGAAATACATGTAGGTCTACTGTAAGTTCAAAAAACAAGTTTGTACCATGATAGCCAACTTTTTGGCTCTTTTTTTTTTTGTATAACATGTCAGTCTTGAGCTGTTAGGTTATCCAAACCATACCGCAGACCGACAGATAGACAACAGAACTTGAACGTTTAAAAACTGACCTAACTCCATCGTTATATTTGATATCAGTGGTCAACACTGCACGTTTTACGTTCCACAACACGGAACATATACGCGTGCGCCGGGTGAGCATGATTTCACAGAGATAGGCAGTGCCTCATACGCGTGGCGCAGTGAGCGCACAGAATAGTTCCTTTGAGTTTGTCAAAGCCACGCGCCCGGCGCGCGAACCCCGAGCAGGGGATTCATGCAGGAGGCGGGGTCTTCCTCTGGGAGCGTGCGGCCCGAAAGGGGGTGGAGGTGTGGCGCACGTGTAGAAAAGGGAGAGCAAGTTGCTTTCCCCTCAAATCATTCGCCAAACAGGTGAATCGCTTCTTGCGAGCCACGCGAAAGGCACGAGAGCGGCGCATTACTTGCAAACTCCTCACCTCATCTATTTATCTATTTATTTCACGCGACATGGACGCAACTGTCATCGCTACGACGCAAATTATTCAAGACTCGTTTTATCAGCCGTTATCGGAGACCCTCGTGCCTCATGCGAAGCAGGACAGGGAGTGTAAAGTGCTGAAGAGACAGCGCTCGAGCAGCCCAGAGCTACTCAGGTGCAAGAGGAGACTGACCTTCAACGGACTCGGCTATACAATCCCTCAGCAGCAGCCCATGGCGGTGGCCAGACGTAACGAACGCGAAAGAAACCGTGTCAAGCAGGTGAACATGGGCTTCCAGACGCTTCGCCAGCATGTGCCGAACGGAGCGGCGAACAAGAAGATGAGCAAAGTGGAGACGCTGCGCTCGGCAGTGGAGTACATCCGAGCGCTTCAGCAGCTGTTGGACGAGCACGACGCCGTGTCTGCTGTGTTGCAGTGCGGCGTCCCGTCTCCTTCGGTCTCCAACGCGTACTCGGCGGGCCCGGAGTCTCCTCATTCAGCTTACTCCTCTGATGAAGGCAGCTACGAGCCTCTCAGCTCTGAGGAGCAAGAGCTGCTGGACTTCACCACATGGTTCGACAGATATGAATCAGGTAGGAGCAATTTTTAGCCGTTTCAGACTCAAATTTTACAGAACGAGGGCCCCTCAGTCAAACCAGGGGCCTCCAGTTTTTTAAAAAAGCAGATTTTTATCTTTTTTAAGCTTTATTATAACAGCATACACATACATAACATTAGAAAATAGTTCAAGTTCTATATCTTTTTCTTGATTACCTTCTGGTTGAAAACCCTCAATTTAATCCAACACATCGTATGACTGAATTGGATTCATTTTTGACATATGCCTGTGACTCATAACTGTTATCATTCTATTACAGGTGCTTCACTGACTACTAAAGATTGGTGCTGAAGGGACAGCACGGGACCGGTATTGGTCGGAGATACACTGCCTGCTGGTGCCTGTGAAGGACCCGAGTTCATTGACTGAGCACTGGACACACAGAGGGCATTTTCAGCAATGTGCTCATGCACACAGATGCAACACTCGCAAGTTTCCAAACGTTAGAACTGCACAGGTTTTGAGGAGAGCGAGGATGTCTAAACTGCTGACTTTTGTTTTGTCACCCCATTCTGTTTTCAACATTTTGCCGTGTTGATGCAGTAATGTGTAAATGCGACTGAATGAGCCAGTTTGTTCCTTCCACATTGTACAAATAACGAGGTGACCAGTTGTAGTTAAACAAATGAGGAAAAATAGTATCAGGTCCCATAAATGCCATCTGTTAGGGAATACACTAACATTACGCTAGGCAGCCCACATGCAACCTGTATATTATAATATTTTGTTCTAGATATGCGACAGCGTTTTTGTACTGGATGAATAACTTTTGTATCAAAGTGTGCACTTGTGTGTTTTTATACAAACTTGTGTATATGCAATTTTTATGAAGAGAAACCCTATTTTATGTAAAATAAAGTCTTTATTTATTCAGATAATTGCCTTGTGTTTGTGTGAAATCAACCAACACAAAAATGTTTTAAAAGCCTACATATACATTTAAAAAAATAAAAATAAAACTTGCAGAAATGCACTTTACACAAATGTGGATACTTAAGTATATACAATGTATAAAATATAATAGAATAGCATTGATTTACATTGAAATAGCCGCTACAGATACGCTTTATCTTGATTTCAAATATTCAAAAGAAGTGGCTTTGAGTATGTCAACATGGTTTAATTAATGGGAGTCATTTACTGTATAAGCACAAAAGAGAGTGACAGGCAGCTGTAGATTGGACACAACCTTGGAATACAGTGTGTGAACAGTTAATTTTTAAGCAACAACAAAAAAGTTGAAGAGTAAAGCAATTTATAACCCCCGAATACCTCTGCGGTGTAACCAATGTGTCTGTACCAACCTATGGAGGCTGTGAATAGACGTCAACTGAAGACTAATGGTGATGAACTAACTGTCCTGGAGGGCATCCAAAATTTCCTACCAATGTCTGTTTTCCTGTTCACATTTTTTTCTTTCAGTTTTCTTTCAGATATATACAGGAGTCTTATCAGCAAAGATAAGAGGACCTGTTTAGGTTTGTGCAGTTCAAACTTTCCCCATTTAAAATGTAGCATGCAAAAAGCAGCCCTATTCTTGCTTCAAATGACATCCTTCAAAGTGCTCCAAATGTGAGTCAACCAAGCACTAAGATTCTGAGTGCATGAAAATTAGCATTTTCTATTGTGCGTGTGAAGTTTGGATGCACTGTAAGGCCTTTTCGCCATCATCCAATCAGACAGACCCGTGCTGATTTTGAATGGCCTCTGATTTAAGTGACACAAAAGCACTTTTGTGTGAGAGCTACACCATATTCATCACATTGTGCCTTCAACATAAATCTGATTGGATGTCTTGGGTACTTTGATGTCGCTCCAGTGTACGAGTGGCATTGTGATATCTAACTTCTGTCTGTATTACCTATTTTCAGCACTTAGAGCAGGAGGTCCTTTTAATTTGTGAAGAGTAAATTCATATAAAAAAAATCTGCTCTCTGATAAAACACCAGCAGAATGATTGACACTACTTTACAGAGCCTCACACAAAAGCCTGATTTGGGTCCAGTGACAAATGAAAGGGGCCGGGTGTGGGCCTCATTCAGACTAATTTTAATCTTTCACTCCCTCTGTTTTTTTTCTATCTAGACTCTTTTCTATAGTTTCTTAGTTCTCATTTTGGAGATCATAGGATAGTTCTCAAAGAAGGAATCCCGCAGTGTTATTTGTGCATGTTATATGGAAAACAACAGCCTCAATTTTCCAACTATTTTACAAATCAGCAGCCAAATACTCAAATACAATATTTTATTTTTGGATTTCATGCCTTACATTGACAAGATTCCCTTTTTCTTCACAAAAATGTCCTTTTTCCTCTCTCCGCGTTTGGTTGTTTATCTCTCTCTCTCTTGCTCACGGCTCATGATTGTGTGCAGTCAGGTTGATTTGCCCTGTCTGGCTCTGCATGCTAAACGCTGTCTTAAATTGCCCAGCACCCTCCGCACACACTCCTTCTTACACACACAATAGTCATCCGTCTCGGCCGAGGGCCAACACCCCCCCCCAAACTTCATCACACACACCCAAAACAAACCCTGCTCTGAGCACTGTACTCCTCAGTCCTGCAGCCCATCTAAAAGAGAGAGTGTTTTATTCCACACTCATGCTTTGACTCCCTTTTTGAGAAAATTTCATTAGTGATGTTTAAAATTAGGAGATAAGAGAAAGATTAGTCCTGTAATGTACGACGATTAAACAAACAGTGATTTGGTGAACCCGTGTGTGGTCAGTGAGTATTCTCTGTGGCTGGTGCTGGCCAGGGGCCTTGTAAGCAAATACGCTCCTGAAGTTCCTATATCTCTCGGCCACACTTCCATTGTTGTGAGGCGTCTCATATCTCCATGGCTTCTGATTGTTTGAGGAGCTGGTCTGATAGAGGCCCTCTTTGTGGGTGGCTTTCTGAATTTATTCAGGCCCCCCAACGTAATCTAAATAATCATCTAGCTTTCTCAACTGGGATGGAGGCTGGTGGCTGATTAGATGTTTGTGTTCCCATGTTTATTTCCTGGCGATCAGCTGTGTTGTCTCATTATCTTATGATGATTGTTATCAGAATGGGCAGTTATGACCTCATCACTTGGCTTCGTTTCAAACTGCCCACCGCCCACCCCATCTTCTGTTCATTTTAGGATGTCATTTTCATTAAAAACGTTTCAAAATGCCAGTAATACCATTATTTTTGCAGACCCGAAGGGATGTAAATGATATCACTGACCAGTGATTTCTACTATTCTTTCTCTAAATAGAGTATATTGGTTTTCATTTTTCTTTATATTACAATTTTATTTTGTACACTTCCAAGAATTATTGTTGAAGAGCCATTCTGACATGTTTCAGTGATTCAAGTTTTGAAAAAAACTTTTTTATTTATATTTTTTGTTGTAAATATTGATGGGAAGCCATTCTGTGATTCATTAATAAGGGTTTCAACATATTTATTTTAACTTTTTTTATTTACACTACAAATTTTGGGGTCAGTAAGATTTTTTTAAATGTTTTTGAAAGAGGTCTCTTATGCTTACTAAATATGCATTTATTTTATCACAAAAAGTAAAAGTAATAACTGAAATATTATTGCAATTTAAAATAACTGTTTTCTATTTTAATATATTTTATTATTATATTTTATCATTCTAATATGCTGATTTGCTGCTCAAGAAACACTTATTATTATTATTATTAATGTTGAAAACTGTTGTACTGCTTAATGTTCAGAAACCATGGAAACCATGAAACTTTTATTGTTCCAGATTCTTTGATGAATAGAAATAAAAGAAAAAAACATTTATTTGAAATAGAAATCTTTTTTAGCATTATAAATGTCTTTAATCTCACTTTTGTTTAATTTAATGCATCCTTGCTGAATAAAATGATTAATTTCTTAAAAAAAAAAAAAAAAAAAAAAAAAAATTACTGTCCCCAAACTTTTGAATGGTAGGGCATATTTTATTTTTAATTTGTGCTCTTCCAAGAATTATTGCTGAAGAGTACATGCACCTTAAATTCACTTCAGTTTACCCCAGAGCACAAAACAACAGGTACAGTTAGTTTGAGGGCAACAGAGAGTGACAGCATACAGTGATGACCCTCTGAAAGAGGTCACACAAAAGCTAGGGTGTCACTCCGGATTCCATCCCTGCCATTTTAGGCCTGCCCGCTGTATGCCATTCTTCAGCTGTCCCTCCGGGCCACCATGCTTCACCAGACAAATAATGATAAGACTCTACTCCTGATAAGCTTCACATGCTTCAAAGAATGATGGCTGTGGTACCCTAAAAGAAGGTTAAAGCATCTTTAGTTTTGGTAATATTAGTCCACATATACGTACACATCTGTGCACGCATGATAGCACGCAAGATTAACATCTTGTGGCTTCAGATGGGTTTCCAGCCTTCAGTATCTTTAATTTCCAAGTTTAATAATTTGCCTGGTGTTCTCGCCTCCCCTTATCACCCTCTGATTAACAATCTGTATGTTTAGTGTGACACTATAGTTAGAAAAAGGCATAGATGTGAGACCTAAGCTCATTTATCAAAGGCCTGATGATAAGGTACATGCTCCAAAGACTTTTTATGTCAATAACTAAGCAGGTGCTGGAAACCACTGCTATGAAAGGCTACTGGGGGTTTGGGGTACTTCGAAAGATTAATTGTTTGATTTTTAAACCTATATATAAAACTGAAATTGCAACACACACACACACACACACACACACACACACACACACACACACACACAATACAGATTCGTGCTGCATATATATGTATATATATATATATATATATATATATATATATATGAATTCAGGTTGACTGGGACACTTTTTTCCAATTCATCTCAATGGCAAAAAGTGTCCCAATCACGCTGAATTCACCTATATATATATATATATATATATATATATATATATATATATATATATATATATTCAATATATTCAAATAGAAGACAATTATTTTGAATTGTAATACTATTTAACAATATTACTGTTTTACCATAATTTTTGATAAAATATATGCAACCTTGTTGAGCACATAACGTAGTTCAAAAAAATCTTCACAAAACTTCAGTAATTAATCTGGTTCAGAAAACATAATATTTTGAGTTTCTGTTGATTAAATCAATCGCCTTCATTGTATTAATTTCAATGAACTCAAAATTTTAAGGCAACCAGGAAACTTACTTTTTTAAGTTAAACCAACAATTTTTTTTTTACAGTGAGACATTAAAGATCACAATGAGTTTGATTCATCATGCATAAAATTACCCTTTTATGATGTGTAATCTTTACTCTTTTTGAGCAAATTCACAGAGATGCTATATGCATTCAAGCAACTCAAATCAGAGCAGTTGCCCCTTAAAGACCAACTAAACAAAGCCCAAAGACCTGTGCGTCTGATTGTTTTTCTACATTCTGTATCTGAACTTTCAGATATACACACAGATGACTTTCATGATAACTCCATGGTGCCTTTCTCAAGAAAGTGTTCATGCTTGATCAAACATTCGCTAAACTGATTATCATTCAGCACTCATCAGTGCACTATAGCTGCTCCAAACAAATACAATGACTGTTTACATTGGTCCAGTTATTTAGAAAGCAGCAGTGCATCTCACCGGCTAGTGTAAATGAATTCCAAAGAAAATTATTTACACAATCTCCATAATGAGAATACGATGATGAGATGGATTTGATGACGACCCCCTAAACACACACACAAACTCATTGTCAAATCTCCTAATGCAATTACATCAAGTATGTACTGTGCACTTGTGAATGTCTCACAACACACAAATCTGCCCTTGCAATAAACATGCAAGTACTTTTTCCTGTCGTTTTGCATTTCATCTCATTCAGTGAAGACAAAAAGAGCTCACATGCATACGAAGAGCAATATTTACCTCTTGCCATACACGCTTATTTGTCTGTGTAGACAATTTAGTGTATTTTTAAATATTTAACCGTCCAGACCTATCCTCTTGTGAACATTGAACTGCTTCTCTGCAAGGGGCTTTTGTGTTCCCAGTGCCTCACCCCATGCTTTCCTCATTGGCGTATTTGTCCATCATTGCAGAAAGACATAATGGAATTCAGGCTCTAATCACATCTACGCTTTCTGCAGTGTTTTTTGTACGCTTTCTCTCCTGCTCATTATATCAATACTCATCTTCTATCCGTCCCGAGCCGCCCTCTGTGAGCGGAGGACAGGAATGGAGGGTGCGGGTGGGGTAGAGAGGAGTCTGAATGGGTTTATAAGGGGGGTTGGGGTTTGTTGAAGGGGTCTGAAGACTAAAGGTTTTGGGTTGTTGCTGCCCCTTCAAAAGAGCCAAACGTACCATTAAGTCTTTGTCGGAGAGCTCTTGTACTATGCAGATTTTCAGCTAATTCTATTCACAGCTCTCTTCTACCCTAGACATTGAAAAGACTGCTGGTTTGGGATGTTCTCTCGAGTCTCGACCCCCCCAAAAATGTGCTTGTGTTTTGTGGTTACATACAAAAATTATTTCTCAACTTTAATTAAGAAGTTATTTTCAGCCACTATTCATCAGCTAAGCTGGCTGATGGGATGCTTAAATGCACCACCGGTGACATCCATATATTTGTCTCCATCCTGTTTTCAAGGTCAGCTCCTCTAAAGAGCACTGTTTCGAGGTTAGTTCTTCTTTTACTACCCCATTTTCTTTCTTTCTTTCTTTCTTTCTTTCTTTTGCTGTTTTGATGCATATTCCTCTTGTTCAATTAGATTTCTTCAGTCTGGAGTGAAATTTGGGGTGCTTAAGGCCCCTCCCCTCTTGAATCTGAGCAATAAGTCTACTGTTATGCAAATACTCGTGTTTAAAACTATTAGTTCATTTGTTCCTGACATCCAATGCCCTTTTACATGAACTGAATGTTTATTTGGTTGAGGGTGTCTTAACAAAATATGTGAGTGCTCTAAACTAACAGAAATTTCCATTGTGTCATATTTGCACTATACATTATTTATTCTTTTTTTTTTTCTTACATGCATGGTCTACAAAGTGTCATGTAGAGTTTAGGAAATTCAAGATGAGTTCAGAGTTTGACTAAAAGTAAACTGCCTTTAGTTGTAGGTTGACCAAGAGGAACCACGCTGCAGGTCAGGACGGAGAAAACAGGTGACTGAGCTTCACGTCACTTGTCCATCATTCTCACAGGCTAAATTATCACTGCGATTCTCTGAAGCCTCACTTCCTTGTCACTAACTCTAACTCATATTTATAAAGATAAAGATGAATTGTCAGCTGTATAATTTTTTTTTTTTTTGCCTTAAAAAAATAACTAAATGCATTTAGTAGCATAAGAGGTGTATTAAAGTTCAAAAGTTTGGGGTCGGTAATAGTTTTAAATTTTTTTGAACAAAGTCTTGTATGCTCACTATAAGGCTGCATTTATCTGATCAAAAATACAGTAAAAACAGTAATATTGTGAAATATTATTTTTATTTTAATATATTTTAAAATGTAATTTATTCCTGTGATGGAATTTTCAGCATACATTACTCCAGTCTTCAGTGTCACATGATCCTCAAATTCATCCTTACAATGGCTATAATGTTCTTTCATGTCAGCACACTGCAAAGGAGCCTTACCATGCAAACACCACAAATATGATAAGCAACGGTGATTCTATGGAATGCATGTTGAGACATTTGCCCCTGGCTCTGTTGATACTCGAGACAAAAAGTAAACCGTCGAGTAACTGCCCCTTAACTTGTTGTCACTCACACTCACATGAGGGTTGGTAATGGCACAGACCCAACTGTGATGACTAATTATGCTGTAGGTGAAAAATATATGCTGTGATGGATCACTCTCACTGGAAAAAAAAGGTCAAATTAAGGAGTTTTTCATATGAATCACATGATTATGAAATACCGTTCAGAAGTTTGGGGTGGGTAAGACTGTAATGTTTTTGAAAGAAGTCTCTTATGCTCACCAAAGCTACATTTGATGAAACTGATTGATCAGACAAAATTAATATTTGTGAAATATTACAATTTAAAACAGCGTCAGAAGGTTGTCACATGATCCTTCAGAAACTATTCTAATATTCTGATTTGGTGCTCAAGAAACATTTCTTATTATTATCATCAATCAGTTGTGCTGCTTAATATTTTTGTGGAAACCATAATATTTTTCCTCCCAGAATTTTTTGATAACTAGAAAGTTCAAAAGAACAGAATTTATTTGAAAAATAAATAAATTGTAACAATGTAAAAGTCTTTACTGTCACTTTTGAAATAAATGTATCCTTGCTGAATGAATGAATGAATGAATGAATGAATGAATGAATGAATGGTAGTGTAAATGCGAATAGGTGAAGGGAAGAGTTTGGACTCTTCTCCAAACTCCCTTTAGAGTCAGGTTCAGTGTGAATTGCCGGAGAGTGTGTGCCATTCAGTATACCATCATTCTTTTGGTGAGAATGAAATGGAAAGTGACAGATCCTGAGGCAGTCTTCTGTGTGTGTCTCGAAAGTGCGCTTGATTCAAGATGAATTCTGAGCCTGCCAGGCATAGTTGGCACAGGCATTCTGAGCCTGTACCAACCTCTTCTCACACTCACAGAACTAAAGAAAGAAAATATAAAGAGAAAAGATCAAAATGATGTCTTATGAGAGCATGTGTGATTAATTTATTTTTTTATTTTGAAGAAATTCATACAGACTATATAAAAAAAGAAAAGAAAAAAAAAGATGATGAATAAACCTGCAAATGTTGGTGAATGAATGTACTTATCAGCATCCGTGATATTTTGTTTGTTTGTTTCTTTTTACTGACTACAAAAGTCACCTAAATGTGAACCAAATTGTTCTGCACAAATTTCTTCCACTTTTTTCTCCCACATTTTTTTTCCTTAATGACTTATTACTTCCTGATGGATGTCCTGTCAGAAGAATGACACACTGCATGTTAGAGTATGGCAATGGAGTACCTTGTTCCTTGTTCATCGAGGTCAAGATCGCTTTGAGTCACACTGTCTGCATGAAAATCCCTTATGCAACCGTCCTATCCCTTCTGCAGCGGGGGCAATCTGCTAACTGACATAAAACTGTATTTTGCCCCAGAACTTAAAGCTTCATTTAGAAGCACCATTTTTTTCACTGTTTATACAGATATTGATCTCAAACAAACATAGCAGCACAGTTAAGGTAGATGTCTGCACTTGTTCTCTGTGTTGAATGGTCTATGGCTATTTGCTCAACCACAACTGTATACCACATAAAACTGAAATTGCAACTATATATATATATATATAAATATATATATAAATATATATATATATATATATATATATATATATATATATATATATATATTAGGGGTGTAAATGGTACACAAACATGATGGTTCAGTACGTACCTCAGTATTGATGTCACGGTTCGGTACGGGTTCGGTAAAGCGGGCGGAGAAAACTAAACATAAAAAAAAACTTTTTCCTAAACTGTTTTATATATATATATATATATATATATATATATATATATATACACACACACACACACACATTTGTCTCTGTGTTTAAATAACTTCAATTGTAATTAAATTTTTCTTAAGTCTTAGCAAATGCTGTAAACTATATACAGGGAGCCCTTACTTACACATTACTATAATTTTAAAGGTTACAATTAACAACAGAGCCCAAATTATTGAATTCAGTTGCTATTTATTTTTAGATATAATAATCAACACGCCAATAAAAAACAAACAAACATGTAAATTGCATATAAGACAAGTTTTGAATTAACTTCTAAATCAATTATAAAGTTAATTTTCTACTCCAATTCATTTTGTAAGATAATAATTTACACAGTGGCTGTCATAACTTGTTTTGACATGACAAATTTATTTAAACATACATTAAATAGCCTAATAAAGACATTACTAACAGGTAAATATAATGAATAGGCTAAAATAGTGCATATACGAACTAATATGCTTAATGCCTGAGGTAAATGTAATGCTATGTGAGATATTATTCTCAAGCTGTTTTATTGATATCTTTCCACAATTGAAACACTGGTTGAGAGATTAGGCCTAAACATATCAATCGATTGTCTCTTCTTCTTCTTCTTCTTCTGTGCTTTTTACTGGTAGCAAACAGCGCTGCATTACCACGCACGCCCCCTTCTGGATTGGAGTGTGGATTGCCTGTGACAGACTATTCTTCGTGTGACTGCATGCACCGAACCGTGAACTTTTAGTTCAGAAACAGATGTTGATTTAGTAACTGCTCTGATCAATTCAGTTCAGTGAAGGAATCATCAGATTGATTCAAACTAGTAACTTCTTGTTTTGTACTAATTAAAAGAACCAACTGAAAAGAGTCATTTATTTGGAAATCAGGCTAGGTGCACTATAAGTGTCTGATTCACTAAAAAGAATCAACTCATTTGTTCGTGAATCAGACTATACTTGTCCTACTGTATGGTTTTGATTCACTGACCATAAAGGACTGACTTATTAAAGTAATCGGACTAGTCCCAATGTATTTGTTTGGATTTATTACAAAGTATCGACTCATGAGAGTGATTCGATCATAAATTGGGCTACACTGGTCCTGATGTATGTTTTTGATTCACTATAAAGAACTGACTTCATGTTTTCACTGATCGGACTACATTGGCCGCATTGTATGTTGTTTGTGCACACAGTCTGTGAGGGCAAATTAATAGAAAGACATTTCTTGTAATTACAGTGGGTATGGAAAGTATTCAGACCCCCTTAAATTTTTCACTCTTTGTTATATTGCAGCCATTTGCTAAAATCATTTAAGTTCATTTTTTTTCCTCATTAATGTACACACAGCACCCCATATTGACAGAAAAACACAGAATTGTTGACATTTTTGCAGATTTATTAAAAAAGAAAAACTGAAATATCACATTCAGACCCTTTGCTGTGGCACTCATATATTTAACTCAGGTGCTGTCCATTTCTTCTGATCATCCTTGAGATGGTTCTACACCTTCATTTGAGTCCAGCTGTGTTTGATTATACTGATTGGACTTGATTAGGAAAGCCACACACCTGTCTATATTAGACCTTACAGCTCACAGTGCATGTCAGAGCAAATGAGAATCATGAGGTCAAAGGAACTGCCTGAAGAGCTCAGAGACAGAATTGTGGCAAGGCACAGATCTGGCCAAGGTTACAAAAAAATTTCTACTGCACTTAAGGTTCCTAAGAGCACAGTGGCCTCCATAATCCTTAAATGGAAGTGTTTGGGACGACCAGAACCCTTCCTAGAGCTAGCCGTCCGGCCAAACTGAGCTATCGGGGGAGAAGAGCCTTGGTGAGAGAGGTAAAGAAGAACCCAAAGATCACTGTGGCTGAGCTCCAGAGATGCAGTTGGGAGATGGGAGAAAGTTGTAGAAAGTCAACCATCACTGCAGCCCTCCACCAGTCGGGGCTTTATGGCAGAGTGGCCCGACGGAAGCCTCTCCTCAGTGCAAGACAAATGAAAGCCCGCATGGATTACTCCAAGATGGTGAGAAATAAGATTCTCTTGTCTGATGAGACCAAGATAGAACTTTTTGGCCTTAATTCTAAGCAGTATGTGTGGAGAAAACCAGGCACTGCTCATCACCTGTCCAATACAGTCCCAACAGTGAAGCATGGTGGTGGCAGCATCATGCTGTGGGGGTGTTTTTCAGCTGCAGGGACAGGACGACTGGTTGCAATCGAGGGAAAGATGAATGCGGCCAAGTACAGGGATATCCTGGACGAAAACCTTCTCCAGAGTGCTCAGGACCTCAGACTGGACCGAAGGTTTACCTTCCAACAAGACAATGACCCTAAGCACACAGCTAAAATAACGAAGGAGTGGCTTCACAACAACTCCATGACTGTTCTTGAATGGCCCAGCCAGAGCCCTGACATAAACCCAATTGAGCATCTCTGGAGAGACCTAAAAATGGCTGTCCACCAACGTTTACCATCCAACCTGACAGAACTGGAGAGGATCTGCAAGGAGGAATGGCAGAGGATCCCTAAATCCAGGTGTGAAAAACTTGTTGCATCTTTCCCAAAAAGACTCATTGCTGTATTAGATCAAAAGGGTGCTTCTACTAAATACTGAGCAAAGGGTCTGAATACTTAGGACCATGTGATATTTCAGTTTTTCTTTTTTAATAAATCTGCAAAAATGTCAACAATTCTGTGTTTTTCTGTCAATATGGGGTGCTGTGTGTACATTAATGAGGAAAAAAAATGAACTTAAATGATTTTAGCAAATGGATGCAATATAGCAAAGAGTGAAAAATTTAAGGGGGTCTGAATACTTTCCGTACCCACTGTATATTTAAACACACAACCTTAATAAAGCATCACATTCAATATAGACCTCAAACTCACGTTCACAAAATATGCTTTTGTGCTCTGTACTTTCACTCATAGTCTTGCTTGTGAGTGTGTGTCAGTTTCTGTGTGTCATTTATCACATCAGTCTAGTGCACTTTTATTGCCGGGCCCCTCCACACTCAGCAGTGGCAGATGGGTTGGACTGCAAGGAAAAGGGCTTCCTGCTGCGTATCCTTTCTCACAGTTGAGTTGTGGGGTTGCAGAAAGCATGTTGCCTAAAAAGCCCCACGTCGTAGCACAGGGCGGAGCGTACAATGTCCAGGCCTGCTTACCAGGGGCCAGTTATTCTCGTTCACCTTAAAATGCATTCCTTTACCTCCTCCTCCTCTTCCTCCTTCCTCGTGCTGTTTCCCTGCACTGGTTCTCCATTTTGAGAGTCCATTCATGCTCTAATCGCTTGGACAATGGACTTGGGCTAGGCCTCTTGCCGTCTTTGATTGAGCTTAGAAATCACATCCTGTCAAATGTAAACCAAAGACCAGCTCAATCTGTGATAGTATGTGGGGAATGGAGGGCCATCTGTCCATCTCAGACAGGCAAAGGGACCTCCATCAGAAGAGATTACAGAATAGATAAGGAGGTTCTAATGTTGGTAAGGCATGCCATGATTTTTATGCTACATTCAAGTAAAATGAAGCTTAATAATAATAAACCTGACGAGAATAGAAGTACAGGTATGTTTGTTCTTTGATCTTCCATCCAAGTTCAGTTCAAAACAAACTCAAAACCCCCTTCCCTCAACCAGCCTGACACTCGCTCTCTTCCTTTTCCATTGACACCTTCTCTCTTCCTACTCTTTACATCACTCCATTTTTGCCCAGTGGCCAGACACCATGCGGTCTGGATGCTGTCTTTTTTGCGCCTTCTTTAAAGGCCAGTGAATTTGCAGAGTAATGGCTATTGTGCTTCCCTATTGATCCCTGACCGGCCATATTGAGGCCCAGCAGGATTTCAAAGGGACAAAAGCAGTGTACTGCATTGTCCTGTCTTCTAAATGAAGAAGTCCGTCCTCCTACAGAGAACAGTCCCTGGAAATGTCAGCAGAGAGAGGGTCTTTGGGGGAGGAAATGAAGAGGGGAATGGTTAATTATTAATACACTAATATAGCTCTTCAGCAACTGCTTTACTCCCTGCTAATTTCTACAATGACGATAGAATCCCTAGAGGTGCACAGATGTTGGTCCTCTTTCAGTATTACAACATATTCTGAGGATAATGTGTGGGGATTACCCGTCTTCTGAGCATCTCTTACAACCCATTTTCAGTTAATAAGTTGAACACCATTTATAAGCAAAATGAAAACTAAATAACCAAATTGTAACTTTGTTTTATGTGCATCTCAAACTTCTATAATTCCATTACATTTACTTGCCATAAATTGAAGCTGTTTTAAATATATAATTATAGAAAACATAAAACATCACTGTAAAAAATGAATCATTTGTCTTGTAATTTTCATTAAAAAAAAACAAGGTGATAACTAAAAGTTATATTTTATTTAGGAAATTGTGGTTTAGTGGTTCATATTGAGAAAATTTCACTAATAAAAATTTAAGAAATAAATTTTCCTTAATTTTTAAGGAAGTCTTGAATTGAGGAACCGATTAAGCTGATTTGTTCAGTGAGCGATAGCTTTGCTAATGACAGTGCAGTAACAAGTTTGTTCCTACTTGTGCTGTGATAGCACACTGTAAAAAAAAAAAAAAAAAAAAAAATTAAAATTAAAATTTATGCTAGAAAACGGCAGCTGTGGTTGCCAGAACTTTACTGTAAAAAACTTTACCGTTTTAGGTTTTACGGGACAGAACTTAGTTTACTGTCTATTTTACAGTTCAAAACCGTATAATTTAAAGGTTTATATTGTAATAATTACGGTTCATAACTGTACTAATATGTGTTTTGTATCTATATAATACACCGACAACCACCAAACACAGTGGTGATGAGAGTCACATGATGAATCAAAGCTCATCACAAGCAGCTTTTCCAAAAGCTGAGAAGGACAATACTAATATATAGAAGGTGCACACAGTGTCATTCACACAAACACTAAACACCATCATGGTAACACACATGAAGTTTAAAAAATGCAATAAACATTCATTTAACAACATTAGATGTAACATAAAACCCTAATGTACATAACTGATTAGAAAAAAACTAAGAAACACTAAGAAGAAACAGTTATTTCAAAGAAAATACATTAAATGCGAAGTGTCATGCAGGGAATTGTGGGAATGTCAATTTACGTTTTTTCACTCTAAATTATACACTGACTTGTTATTTTTCACTTTCAAAAACTGTAAAATTTAATGGTATTTTACTGTAAACTTACATTAAATGTACCATTAGATCTATTACAGTTATTCACTGTATATAATACAGAAACTTTCTGTAAACCAAATCCGAATGGTTTCCACAAAAATATTAAGCAACTGTTTTCAGCATTGATAATAATAAGAAATGTTTGAGCACAAAATCAACATATTAGAATGATTTCTGAAGGATCATGTGACACTGAAGACTGAGACTGCCATCACAGCAATAAATTACATTTTGAAATATATTAAAATAGAAAACAATTATTTTAAATGTAGTATTTTACAATATCACCCTTTCTTCTGTATTTTTGATCAAATAAATGCAACCTTGGTGAGCATATAAGAGACTTCTTTCAAAAATGTTTTCAAATCTTACCATCCCTAAACTTTTGATCGGTAGTGACTGAAATTGCCTTTCGGAAAGAACTTAAGTCTTGTGAAAAGCACTTGAAAACGATACCAAATTAATAATTTTAAATAGTTTGCTAACTTAGTAGCCCTTTCTCAATGATTGTTAAGTATGTCTAGTACTCATACATAGAAAATTTGCACCAAAAATATATACTTTTCACTCCAATCGTACATAGTGTGTGCAAGCGAATACCTATAGTAGTGAAATACAATTACACCAGCGGCCTTCTCTTGTAAGTGCTATTTCTGTGCCTGCACTCCTCTAATGAACTTGCTGTCTCTCCACCAGCCTAATCCCTCTTTTCAGCTGGAGGGTCATTTGGTGCAGATGCACATCCAAGCCTTTCCAAAGTTTAATTAAACATTCCCCAGTTTCAGCCAGACTGCCCTTCTCCCCGCTGGCCCATTCAGAGCATTGTGAAGAGTAATGGCGTCCTTGTTTGGTTTAAACCTGTACCCCAGGCTCTGTGGCTCTTTGGTAAAGAGGATGCTGTGCTTCCTTGTAGTCAGAGGTGGTGGGGAGGTTTAATGAGTCTACGAGGCAATGATCTGCCAGGACAATGCAGGTTCATTTATGCACTGGTGTCACATAACCACACGTGCGCTCCTTCTAGAGGTTCATTTAAAACTGCACTCTTACTGAGCTGCGCTGGGCAGCATTTCAGTATGAAAAATCTGTATTTCATACTGAAATGCTGCCCAGCGCAGCTCAGTAAGAGTGCAGTTTTCTCTGGTAGAAACAGCAATCAGTCTGTTTTGCTAAAGCAAGGGGGGCTTTCCCTCTCTGTCTTCCACGCGAATCACATTTCTAATTCATTATCGTTTTTAAGATGCAGTTCTTTATAGATGAATTCAAATGGCTGTAATCTCCTCGCCATCTGCCCGTGTTAATTCAAAGCCTGACTATTATGGATGTGATAAGACAAAAGTCAAGCTTTAGTCCAAAATCTTTGTGTTTTCTTTTATCAATTCAATTTCTTATCTCCCTTCACCAGCCTTCTAGAGCAGAACAGATACAGCCTCTCCCTGACCATTTCAAGGCTGGTTGTGTTTGAGAGCATTTTTTTGCGGGTCAGTTGATTCCCCTCTTTGTGTTTGTTTGCCTCATTCTCTCTTTAACTAGATTCAATGTGTTTGCTTTTACTTTTTTTGTTTGGGGCTGGGGGGCTGACACTTTGCAAGGGTTGAGTGAAACAACCCGACTGGGTCTCTTGGGGCTCTGGTTGACCGCACAGGTCTGCAAGCATATGGGATGGGTCTGGCAATCAAATTACCTTTGTCTTCTTTGGGTAAAGAATTAAAAACGGCCTTTAACAACAGACTGACTTTCAAGGGGTCGGTCAGGCCAGCGCTGGGGTGAGATTCCATGGGTGCTAATTAGTAAATGAAATAATTAGATCATCTTTCTCACGTCTTTCACAAGTTGTTCGGAGAAAGCTTGAAAGCAAAGAGTAATGGTATGTATAAAGGTTACGGGGCATCTTCAAGGAAAAAGAATACAATCCAATCTTTTCTCTGCATTATTCAGAATCTTTGTATAGTCTCAGAAGTGATTCCATTGAAACACTAAAAATAATGCACCAACTTCTGTATCAAGCCCTTCATTTATAGGCTATTACAGATATAAGATACTGTAAAAAAATGTTTAAAAAAAAGTAAAAAAAAAACATAAAAGAATTGGATTATAAATGGATATAAAGAGGATAAAATCTGAAAAAGTCAGATGTGTTTGTAAATACTCTTCTAGCTTCTATACTCTTCGAGTTTTCAGCATATAAATGCCTTCTTTTTCCTTCTGGCCTTTGGATAAAAATGTGAAAGGTGAATAGAAAAAGGCCATGGGTGGCCAATTAGAAATGGTAAAGGGAAAGGTCTCTTTGTGTAGTAGTCCCCCTACCTAACTCCTCCTTCGCACTTTGTCTATGCATCTTTATAATGCTTATAAACCAATAACCCAATTACTGCACAAAGAGAGAAGCAGGCAAAAAGCCTACTGAATGTCCTCTGTTTAGAAAAGTAATATAGTCTTTGACACTGCAAGGCCTGAAAAATCTTGTTAATGCACCTGTTATTGTCTTTTAGTAGCTCATTTTCATTGTCTGTATGGGAAGAAAAACTTTTTGTTATATAGTTTGTTATATATCTTCCCCTCCTCCAAATGTGTTTGGATAGTTTTTTCACCCCCTTCCTTTTTTAATAATAATAAAAAAAGAAATGAAAGTTCCTTTGGGACAATGCAAATAGGCTTCCAGGAAATGAAATTCAAATAGTGATTATACAGAAATCCATCTGAAACATATCTGATGTCTGTGAAAGGAAAGAGATATGCATTTGATAAAGTTTGTGAAAGTTCATTAGTGATCATTGTTTTCGAGGAGTTTTGAGGGGTGCGCTCAGAGCTGGGGACGTGCTCCCCAAAACTACGAATCTTTGTGTCAGCATGGCAGTGGGCTTGACTTTGGGGGGGCTCTTTGTTGGACTGGGGACAAAGCTTCCACAGAGCAAATCCCTTCAACTACAAAGAAGCTGATTAACATGAGAAAACATTCAGTTGAGGAACCATATAGGCACGGGATGATGAAGGACTGTGGTTTTTAGCAGCTCTTGCAGGATGGCATCATGCAAAGGAACTTCAAAATTCCAGATTGTTTTCCTAACACTCTTAAGAAAACGCTATTTCAGAAAGTTCTGTGAATGCTTAAAACAATCTTTTTAAAAATGTTTAGGAAATATGTGTTATAAATCATTCTGGAAAACATTCGTAGAATGATATATGCCTTCACTGAGGACAATATTATGTGTCTAAGCGCTGTACAGTGACAGACAAAATTGTGTCCAACTATGCAAACATGACAGAACAAGCATCTATTTTGAGTATACATAGTCATACAGAATATATCAGGGATTTCATCTAGATTGCAAACAAACCCATTTTACTTTACTTAGAATCTGTCACCTACTTCAAATAAAATTCCTGAACAGGATGTTGATTGTCACTGTTTTGGTTTACAACAGAATTGACATTCATGATAAAGAACACAGACTAGTTAAGTCTGTTCATATAAATATAACCACAGCGTTCATTGTGCGGAATGACAAGCAACAGGCTTTTCACTTTTGTGAAAGTGTTTTAAAGTACAGTATAATGCTGTATATAATTTTTAGTTTATATTTATGCATTCAATGCTGTAAAATCCAGCATTGCTGCCCTAGTGAAAAATACATATACTAAAATGTATTTGAAATACATTTATTTCACACTACAAATACATTTACATATTATATACTTAATAAAAATACCTTGCAATTGTACTTTTGGTATACTACTCTGGTATACTTAAAGTCTAAGCAAAATTGGAACAACAAATTTTGTACTTAATGCACTTTAATTGTGTGGAAGTAGTGCTGAGGTCCAACTAAAGATATACTGAAGTATATTTGATTGTGCTAAAGTGGAACTATTGCAAGTATACTTTAGGTGCACTTAAATGTCTTGCATTTAAAGACAGATTTTATTGAAAGATCATACAATCCTTATCAATAGTGACATTAAAACACATTTTAGTTTAATATTAAGAAATGTTCATTGTGCACAAGTAGTACTCAATATAAAATTTAATTATAATTTTTATATCAGTAAGTCTCAAGTGATATGTCAGTAAATATGGTAATAGATTTAAACTATACTTAGTATGAAATAAATGTATTTTAAATATATACTTTTTTACTAGGTTGGTCACCAGCATAAGGTATGTTTTGCATGCTAGGACCAGCATGGAATGCAGGTTTGCTGGTCCCAAACATGGGAAGCGGGATTGCTGGTGGGTCAGCTACACCAGCTCAGTTTTGCTTGGGAACAGCATGACGACTATGCTGGTTCACCAACTAGACCAGCACTATACCAGCTCTAACTTGCATAAACCAGTTTTGACCAACACAGAATTCATGCTGGTTTATGCTGGATTTTTCAGCAGGGTTTGGCGGACACTTTTATCCAAAGCAAATTACATTGCATTCAAGGTACACATTTACATTTGATTTCCCTAGGAATTAAACCCATAGCCTTGGCGTTGCTAGCACCATGATTTACTGTTTGGACTATGTTTACGCTTATAAGTTTACACTTCTAATTTAAAATAACACACCAAGCTTTTCTCCTTCCACCAGTCAATTAGTTGTTTATTCTCTTGACCTGCCAGCCAAAAACTCAGGCCGTTATTTTGTGTTTCCCGAGGTTGAAAGGAAGTGTCCCAGCGAGGTCTAACACGTTTTTTCATCCTGCACTCAATGCATCCTGTGGTCTTGAAGCGGCCGCCCAGCAAGTGCTCAGTCAGTAGTGGCTATTGGGAAGTACATTATCCCTAAAGTCCACTGTGACTCCAATAAGAGGATTCCAAACACCACTGAGAGTAGCCACTGCTCTAAGTCCCTGAGAGGAGGATTTCAGTTCACAAGTCATGTCCCTATACCGTAGTCCTGGGATTAAGCGGGAATAGGCCCTGCTGTTCCACCTCCTGCCCTGTCCTGTCCTCCAGTCAGAGACTAAGGGACTCCCTTTTGTCCCTGATGAAGCCCTTCTCAGCTGGGGGAGCGGAGGCTCTTTGTGTGCCCATGGGCTGGAGAGAGAGGGGCCACAACTAATGAGAGATGAGAATTACGCGTCTAAAGCCTCTCATCTTTGACAAGCCCACTTGAAACTCTCTCTCATCAGGCCTCAGCGCTCCTGCAATAAGGAGATAATTACACCGCTGTTTGGAGTGAAAGGCACCTTAGGCTCGGCCGGAGGGAAGGAGGTCACAGGCTGACCCTAGCGTGCGGCCAGTGTGACCCCTGACAGTAGGCCGCAGAGATTAGTCTATGGTGTACAGCACTCGGGAGGGCTGACTTTTTCCCCCAGAGGACGGTATGCTGCAGATACCAATAAAATCAAGTGCCTGGGGCTACAAGTTTGGCCCTGAAAGAGCTGACCATGTCAACTGTTCCAGAGTCAGGTCACACTTTTGGAGTCTAGGCGTTTCCTGTTTGGACCCAATGATAAAACTTATCCAACACACATAGAAATGTAAGAACCAATAACTGAGCTAGACTGTGAGTGTGGGTTAAAATAAACACTCTTTAATGTACACAAATACATGCAGAGAAATGAAATCAGATGTGTACTTACTGTTTTGAGACTTTAGGCCAGTTCACACCAAAACGATAAACAGTGTTGGGGGTAATGCATTACAAGTAACGGAAGTTATGTAATCAGATTACTTTTCTCAAGTAACTAGTAAAGTAATGCATTACTTTTAAATTTACAACAAGTTACTTTTTCAAACACGTAATGAAAGTTACTTTTCCCATTTATTGACCAACACTTCTGTCATTTATTGCCTATCCCCATGTTGAGAGAAATCGTGAGTAAGTGCAGAGGCGTTGTATACGCTGTGTGAACATGATGGTTATTGTAGTTCTAGACTAAATGTGAACAGGCATTTACTCATCTCACTTGCACAAAAACAGATTCAGTATTCCTCAAAATGAATAAAAACTGTGAAATGCAAACTCAGAATATTGTGCAAACCTACAATAATTAAATGTGTTAAATAACACAAATATACTTATGTATTTAATATCACTTTATTTACCAATGTCTTTCCGCTGACCTTCGATGATCCAAATCAACCATACTAATAAGAAAAAATTACTTTAGTTAAACATCACATTTGTGTTTCATTTTTTTATTATTGCTGAAGTAAGAGTGTTGAACTTTCTTATGGCAGCACAGCTGAAAGAATTTGCATTTCCTTCGGTCTAAGGCTTATTCATTTCTTTTTTTGGTGTTAAAGCGCCTTTACATTTGCCAGAAATACAATTTTTTTTTTTGTTTTGTTATTAAAAAACAAAAAAACCCAGCTCAGACGAGAAAAAGTAACGCAAAAGTAACGTAACACATTACTTTTGTAATGATCTCGACATCATGGGAATCACTTTCAGAATTTTTTTTTTCAGCTGAATAAAAAGCCGATAAAAACATTGACAAAAACATTTAAAGCGGCAGACAAAATAACTGTAGTGTGCGCTTATATTAAACAGAACTTTACTGTGTGTTGGTGTGGACGCTAATATAGTTATCATTATAGTTATCATTCTTGGTGTGAACAGCATTTAGATGCATAGCTATACACTCTCAGTGTCAACACAAGCCAGTCCCACTTGTTACTTTGGAACATTTTGCCAAATATATCATGACAAAAAAAGTTTCCTCAAATTAATCTAGAATAAAGAGCATTCAAAACAAATGATCTTACTAAATAAAGAACTATTTGGCCATTTCAAATGTCATTCAATTGTTTGTAACTCCCTGAAGTAATAAAAGCCTGACTTCTAATGAATAAAATTCATAATGGCAGACGGCGTGGACGGCATTAAGCTCTCTGAGCTCTGGAACACCACAGATGCACTGGCACCTCATTTATTATCATCAGGACCAATGGGCCTTGCTGCATTGTGCGTTCAACTCCAACTGAGCCAGTGCACTTTGCCTAGCAACATATATCCCTGCAGGCCATTCCAGTTCAATGCCTGCCCTGGACTATGACCTCCATCACACACACATATGCACAGAGACGCCGCATACAAATGTCATTTCTCAACACGCACTACAAATGCTATTCATTTTAGCTACAAAACGCACAGAACCTGTCTGAACAATACAACCAAAAAGATATCCTCATCTAACCATTCATTTTTAAAATGGATAGTTCCGGTCCTAGATTCTGATTTGGTCAATACCCAAAAAATTTGTATTTGTACCCTAAAATCAAAACCGTTAAAAATTTTAATATTTTTATGCAGTAACTGTTTCATTATAGCAATGCATAATTTCAATATATTCTAAAAAAAAAAAAAAAAATTAAATAGATATTTTAATTATACTAGAATAATTCCATATAATGACACATAAAATAAATAATATTACAGTATGAAATACAATTGCTTTTCTGAGCATATAGGTGGAGTTCAGTTATGATATGTACTTAAGTTAAACGACTGTCCACACTTTCTTACTCAATCATTCTTATTCATAAAAAACTTGACAACAAAAAGAAAGAAAGTGAGAAAAGGAAAAATTATTTACTCTCTCTCCTCCTTTCACTCTCTCTTTTCTTCTTTATGCATTTATCACAACTGAAATCACTTTATCTTTTGCGCTCGCTCCACTAAATAATATTAGTTAATGAGAGGCGTCATGCTCTACAATACTGAATAATATAAGCCCATCAACCCTGCTTTACCTCTGGTCCCTCAAGGCCAGTTCTTTTCACTGCGCTCGCTGTCTCCTAAAGGACAGCTGCAGCAGGACAAGACAACCATAGCAAATCCTGAAGAAAGCTTTATCAGAGTGGTCATGAAAGAGGCCAAACTAGATTTCCCTACCAGCCAATCATACGGCCTCTCAGTTTTTACCCTCACACAAACACTGAATTACAAACAGTCCCGCTAATGCGAGTGTGTGCCACTATTCTATCTGCACTCCTCCCTGCACAGCAGGGTTCTTGTATTGGGATGCAGTGTAATTTGAGGTTGTGGCCCCTGCTGTCTGAGTGGCACATGCCCGCTCAGGAAAGGGTATGAGGCTGGCGGAATCCCTGCATTCCACACTGCTCACTTTGAATAGCACTTTAGCAACAGGGAGTTCTGTGTTACGAAATAGGAGGGACTGAAAATTTACAACTACCGGAGTGATAAAATAACAGCTTAATTGTATGTTATTGTGTTTATGTCAGTGAGGCAAACTTAGTACACACTTCTTGGAAAAAAAAAAGGTATATACAAAAATATTTTATATTAAATATTATTTATTGTTACATGTATTATATGTTAAATATTATACTAAATTTATTATACAAAATGATATGTTTTAAAGAATTTTATATTTTTATTTAGAAAGGATGCATTAAATTCATCAAAAGTGACAGTAATGGCTTTTGATTTGTTACAAACAATTTCTATTTCAAATAAATGCTGTTCTTTTGAACTTTCTATTCATCAAAGAATCTTGAAAAAAAGTATCATGGTTTCTACAAAAATATGAAGCATTTTCAACATTGATAATAATAAGAAATGTTTCTTGAGCAGCACATCGACATTTCAATTTCTGAAGGATTATGTGACACTGAAGACTGGAATAATGATGCTGAAAATTCAGCTTTGGCATCACAGGAATAAATTACATTTTAAAATACATTCAAATAGAAAACAGTTATTTTAAATTGTAATAATTATTATATAATTATTATTATTTAAAACAAATGCAGCCTTTGTGAGCAAAAGAGACTTATTTCAAAAACAAATTAAAAACAAATCTCACCGACCCCAAACTTATGAACAATAATGTATATTAAATATTACGTTTTTAATATGACTGAATCAGCATGCACTGTAAACCCAAATAAGTCTGCAAAACTCAAAAAAAAAAAAAAAAAAAAATGAGGTAATCAGTTACATCAAATTTTTTAAGTTATTTGTTTTAAGAAATTCAATGTTTATGTCTTAAGAAATTCAAAGTTTAAGTAAGCAGAACTGGCAGATTTTAATTTTGTACTCATACATTTTCATTACTCCTAACTTGAAATTTCGGAGTATTTTGAGTATTAACACTTAATTTTAGTATTTATTCTCCCTTTCGAGTGTCATGGCAAAACATGCTGGGAAATAGAAATCCCAGCCCAGTTTCAGGTAAATTTAAGTTTGTCTAAATTAAAAGAAACAAGTTCATAAAACTCAAAACAATGAAACAATTCAGGTGACTTAAATGTGTCAGTTTCGTGAACTCAAAAAGAAAAAGAAAGTTCAAAATACTCATTAAAGTTCATTTGATTGAACTAATTTGTTTAATTTGAGTTTGCCCTACTCAAACCGATTAATTATTTTGAGCGTTAGGGTTTACAGTATGGGTTCACTAGGTTACACTAAAAAGGTCATTTTTAAGGGTAAGTGCTGCACATGCACACTTTTTACATTGTAGTCCTATGTAATGCTGGCAGGATTTAAATTATTGTGTGCTTAAACTGCAAAAAGAAAGAAAGAAAGAAAGAAAGAAAGAAAGAACTAGAATAATGAGGCTGAATGATGTATCCTGTTGAATAGTCATCTTATTTTGTCTCAAATTTCAATAGTAATCATGAATTTTATAGAGAGCCAAAAAAGCACTGACTCAAGTGGGACGGCAGCACAATAACTTTCACACCGTGGTAAGAAAAGTACTTTTCATCTAAGTCTAAGACACTGTCAAAAGAAGCCCAAACTAAGACTCTTCAACATCAATGCATCACTTTTGTGGACATTTTGGATGCAGCAAAGGACAGCCACTCTGACTGTGAATGGACACCAGTTTATTGTTGTGGTATCAGCGCAATAGGGGGCAGGCCTTACCAACCCCTCTGAGAGCCTCACACAAGAGATGCTGCTGGTGACCGGAGAGAAGAGGGCTGGTGAGGGCGGGTCCAGTGCTTCAGCCCAGACACTCCCTTTTTTCTCTGTTCCTGCCCGGTTACATTGTGTAGGGGGCCCGGCCAGGGCAGGACAAAAGGGAGCCGCGGGCCGGGTGGTTCGGATTCCATGTGAAGGTGTTTGGAGTGTGTGCTACCCCAAAACCCTCTCTTGTTTTGGGGAGAGGGTGGCTGAGGACTGGGGATGGGGGGGTGGGGTGTCAGTGTGACGGATGGGTTGCGAGTTGTTGGCGCTTTTGTGGATGGCGGTGTGTGTCTGAATAGGGACGTGCTGCCTCCCGCTCTGTGAGTTTCTGGAGCCTGAGGCTGGGTGTGTGGCGGGTGTAACGGGGGATTTGATTAAGGAATAGAATGGCAAAAAAAAAAAAACTTTCAGGCTTTTGGATGGAGGCGAGAACACAATAAGTGAGACTGAGTGAGCATGCCTGCCTAATATTAGCGTGAGGCACCGCATTAACAGCCTGCTGTGATGGGAATATAAAGACACTGGTTTCAAACTAAAACTGAAGCATCCACTAATGTTTAAAGTAATGTCTAACAAGGAAAAACAAGAAAAACAGAATCAAAAGCAAGAGCTCAGAAAGTAAATTATATATCCACTTAGCTTCATATGTATCTTATTTCCTGATGTTTGAACCAGTGTTGTTATCATTAGCTAAAACTAAAACTTTTTTTTTTTTAAATAAAATATGAAAAATTTAAACTAAAGGAAAATTTGAAATGTTGAAGGACTAAAATGAATTAAAATTCATGTATAAAAATCTATTAAAATTAACAAAAGCACATAATACAATTACTAAAACTTAAACTAAAATGAAAATAAAAACTGAAAATATAAAATAAAAGATCATTCAAAATATTAATAAAAATTATAATAATACCAAAACAACACTGGCCTAAACAGCAGTAAGAGAACCAAACTAAATGTAAAAAGGGACAGTTCAATAAAAAAATTTGTCATCATTTACTCCCACTTATGTCGTTCTAAACTTGTATTACTAACTTTCTTCTGTGAAACATAAAAGAAGATATTTTTTGTCCAGACAGGGAAAGTGAATGTGGTCCTGTGTTGTTTTGGACCCAAAAGACTTTTATTGTACAAAAACATTCTTCAAAAAAATATGTGTTCCAGAGAAGAGAAAAAGTCATGCATATAACATGAGGATGAATAAATCATGTCAGATTTTTCATTTTTGGGTGAACTTTCCCTTTAAGACTCACCTATATTTGATATTTTGAATATACACAATGCCGTAATCTAAATTTCCATCGCAACACGGACCGTATCACATTCTACACGTTTGATGCACGGACAGACAGCAGTAATGAGATAACATTCATCTGCCTGCATACGTAATGGAGCAGTTCACAGATGAATAAGATAAGCTCCCTATCGCTTAATAAAGGAGTGCTTCTCCGGCCTTGTCCTTAGTGCAAAAGTCAATGGGAGAACACAACGGCATGCATACTAATAATGAGCCCACATCCCTGGAGCCTGGGACTGTTTTTGTTCTGGGAGCCTGAGCCACTGTTTGAGCCTCCGTGGATGTCTCATTCTGAGGGCAGATGAAACCATCAGAAGCCCAGCGGCTCTGCAGGGATGACAGTTAACAGAGCAGCTCACCTCAGACTTGTGATAGTTTGATGGGCGGACGATTAGCATTTCCTGCTTGTAATCTTTTGTGTGGCAATGAAGGGAAGGTATGTTTGCTGTTTTGCCAAGTGAAAGTGTGGCACTCACTCACTTTTCCCCTGTGGGGGATCTTTATATGTCCCCCATGAGCTTGCAGACTGAGCTGAGCTACATGTTTGATGAGAAGACGTGAAGTCTGTTTTTAATTTAGTAATGAACTGAATAAACAGAATAAGTGACCCTCAGAGCATTTCACTTAGTAAGTGCACAGATTAGTGTCAGAATCAAGGATGCATTCAAGAAAACTCCAGGCCCACGGTCTCCCAACAGCAGAACAACATTTTTTACATTTTTACTGTATATTTAACAGGATATATATGATCCTGGACCACAAAACCAGTCATAAGTTTTTTTTTTTTTTTTTTTTTTTTTTTAATTGTGATTTATACATCATTTGAAAGCTGAATAAATAAGCTTTGAGAAAATCGTCTTTAAAGTTGTCCAAATGAAGTCCTTAGCAATGCATATGCACTCACAAAAATACATTTTTGATATATTTATGGTAGGAAATTTACAAAATATCTTCATGGAACATGATCTTTACTCAATATCCTGACAGCCCACTGAAAAGGGTAGTTTGATGGGCAGATGATTTCTTCCTTGTTCTCTTTTGTGTAAAGGGAAAGTATGTTTGCTGTTTGAGAGAGTGAAAATGTGGTCCATACTGACTGTCCCTCAGTGGGGGGTCTTACCCATTACAATAAGCCCCGACTGAGCATATAGACCACTCTTGGCATAGGGAAAACAAAATATTTGCATCACCTGGTGCTCTAAGGCATTTAATGCGGGAGGAAGTATCAGCACTCATGAGGGAATTACTGAGGCATTCCCTTGTCTGGAGATTCCTGAGAGCAAGGTGCAGAAGGGGATAGGGAGAGGAGGGGGATAAGGGAGACACAAAATAAGACATGATAATATGGGAGGAACTTTCTCAATATTGTGCACTAAAACTGGACATCACAAAAAGCTACTAAAAGACAGAACAAAAACCACAGCAAAAAAAAAAAAGCAAATAGTTTTGTTCAGTTATAAGATTTCAACAATGGTCGGTTTCTTTTCGTTACGAAATTTCAGTGATAGTTGGTTTTTGTTCTGTTACGAGATTTCAATGCTACTCGGCTTTGTTTTCTAACAAGATTTTTAATGACGGTCGGCTTTGTTTCTTTAGGAAATTTTAATGACAGTTGATTTTGTTCCGATACGAGATTTCAATGATGGTTGGTTTTGTTCGGTTACTAGATCTCAATGATGGTAGGTTTTCAGTGTCAGTCGATTTTGTTGTGTTGTAAGATTTCAAAGACAGTTGGTTTTGTTTCGTTACGAGATTTCAGTGACTGTCGGTTTTGTTTCTTTGTTTTTTTATGAGATTTCAAAGACAGTCGGTTTTGTTTCGTTACAAGATCTCAATGACGGTCAGTTTTGCTCCTTTACGAGATTTCAATGACAGTCGGTTTTCATTGTCATGTCTTGTTCTTTTACGAGATTTTAATGACATTTGGCTTTGATCAACGCTTTCAATGATGGTCAGTTTTGTTTTGTTACAAAATTTCAATGACTGTCGGTTTTATTCGGTTATGAGATTTCAATAACAGTCGGATTTCTATGATGGTCGGTTTTGTTCAATTGCGAGATCTCAATGATGGTCAGTTTAATTCCATTATGAGATTTCAATGACAGTTGAATTTGGAAAAAATCTAACTGTCAGTTTTTGTTCAATTACAAGATTTCAATGACGGTTGGTTCGTTTCGTTATGAGATTTCAGCGATGGTCTGTTTTGTTCCTTTGCGAGATTTCAATGACAGTCGGTTTTCATTGCCAGTCAGTCTAATTTCCGTTTGATCTCAATACAGATCTCAATCAATGATATTATCTCAATATTTTTTGTTCCTTTAAAAGATCTCAATGACGGTCGGTTTTGTTCCTTTAAAAGATTTCAATGACAGTCGGTTTTGTTCGGTTATGAGATTTCAATGGCTGTCAGTTTTCAACGACGGTCCGCTTTGTTCCTTTGCAAGATCTCGATGATAGTCAGTTTTGTTCGTTTATGAGATTTTTAATGATGGTCAGTTTTGTTTCTTTAAGAAATTTCAATGACAATCGGTTTTGTTCCTTTACAAGATCTCAGTGGTTGATGGTTTTGTTTTGTTATGAGATTTCAATGACGATTGTTTCTTTCTTCCGATTCTAGATTTCAATGATGGTCGGTTTTGTTCTTTAATGAGATTTCAACGATGGTCGGTTTTGTTTGGTTACGGGATCTCTGTCGGTTTTGTTTGGTTATGAGATCTCAATGACAGTCGGTTTGGTTCTGTTATACGATTTCAATGACAGTTGAATTTGAAACAAATCAAACTGTCGTTTTTTTATTGCAAGATTTCAGTGATGGTCAGTTCTGTTCAGTTATGAGATTTCAATGACAGTCGGTTTTCATTGTCAGTCAGTCAAATTTTCATTTGTTCAGTTATGAGACCTCAATAAGGTATTTTTTGTTCTTTTACAAGATTTTAATGGCAGATGGTTTTGTTTCTTAACAAGATTTTAATGACAGTTGGTTTTGTTCCATTATGAGATCTCAATGTCAATTTTGTTCTGTTATGAGATTTCAAAAACGGTCAGTTTTGTTCCTTTGTTCTTTTACGAGATTTCAAGGACAGTCAGTTTTGTTTCATTATGAGATATCAATGACTGTCAGTTTTCAATGACCGTCGGTTTTGTTCCTTTGCGAGATCTCTATGACAGTCGGTTTTGTTCTTTTATGAGATTTCAATGACGGTTGATTTTGTTCCTTTACGAGATTCCGGTGACAGCCTGTTTTGTTCCTTAATGAGATTTTAAAGATGGTCGGTTTTGTTTTGTTTTTTTACAATATTTTAAAGACAGTTTCATTATGAGATTTCAATAACGGATGGTTTTGTTCCTTTACGAGATCTCAATGACAGTTTTACTCCTTTACAAGATCTCAATGATGTTCTGTTTTGTTCCTTTACGAGATTTTAGTGATGGTTGGATTTGTTCAGTCACGAGATTTCAATGACTGTCAGTTTTCAATGACAGTCGGTTTTGTTGTTTTTCTTTTTTGAGATCTCGATGATGGTTGTTTTTTTTCCCATTACGAGATTTCAAAGACAGTCATTTTGTTTCATTACAGAGTTCATTGATGGTCGTTTTTATTTCTTCCCGAAAACTCAATGACGGTAGGTTTTGTTTCTTTGTTCCTTTACGAGATTTAAATGACGGTCGGTTTTGTTCCTTTACAAGATTTCAATGACAGTCGGTTTTGTTTCCTAATGAGATTTTAATGACGGTCGGTTTTGTTTTTTTAGCGAGATTTCAAAGACAGTCGGTTTGTTCCGTTACAAGATTTCAATGATGGTCGGTTTCGTTCGGTTACAAGATCTCAATGACGGTCAGTTTTGCTCCTTTACAAGATTTTAGTGATAGTTTTCATTGTCAGTTACAAGATCTCAATACGGTATGTTTTGATCTTTTACGAGATTTTAATGACAGTTGGTTTTGATCAACGATTCCAATGATGGTCGGTTTTGTTCCGTTACAAGGTTTTATTCGGTTATGAGATTTCATAACCAAATTGATTTAAAAAACAATCGTTTTGTTCCATTCTAAGATTTCAATGACAGTCCATTTTGTTCCTTTACAAAATTTCAATAATGGATGTTTTTTTTTCATTACAAGATGTTCCCTAACAAGATTTTAATCACGGTGATTCATGACAGTTGATTTTGTTCCATTAAAAGATCTCAATGATGGTCGGTTTTGTTTCGTTCCAATATTTTAATGACGGTTGGTTTTTAGTGTCAGTTTTATTTAGATACAAGATTTTAATGACAGTTCATTTTTTCTGTTACAAGATTTTAGTGAAGGTTGGTTTTGTTCCTTTGCGAGATTTCAATGACAGTCGTTTTTGTTTTATTACAAGAGTTCAATGATGGTCTGTTTTGTTCTTTACGAGATCTCAATGACTGTCAGTTTTGTTCCTTTGTTCCTTTACGAGATTTCAAAGATGGATGGTTTTGTTTCATTGCGAAATTTCTATGATGTTTGTTTTCATTCCTTTCCTAGATCTCAATGACAGTCAGTTTTGTTCTTTAGGCTGGCCACACACTTGAAGATTTTAGGCCCAATTTTAAGCCAGATTTGCACCCCTCAAACGATCGGGGGGCATGGCCTGATTTGAGGCTTGTCGCAAATGATTTTTTATCCAAAAAATCCTCTATTGTGTGGTGTCATTACAATTATTTAACTTCTCCCTGATTGAGACTGAGCGTCCCCAATCTCAAATCTTGACTCTTGATCAGGTTGCCTCTGACATGATACCCGTGATATTCAATGAGAATGAGCAAGCATCACCTACCGGATGTTGTGTGCTTCTTTAGCTGAAACTTGGCAGCCACAAACATGCCACAAAAGTGTGGTATTGAGAAAGAAGATTACCCATATATATTTTTTTTTCTATTCTGTTTTTCACTGTAAAGCAGAATGTGAGGCCTAGGTCCCTGTGTCCCAGGCCTTACGAGATCTCAATAGTTGACTGTTCTGCTTCGAGATTTCAATGACAGTCAGTTTTGTTCTGTTGAGAGAATTCAATGACAGTCTGTTTTATTCAGTTTTGAGAATTAATCGACGGTCGGTTTTATTCTGTAACAAGATCTCAGTGATGGCTGTTTTTTTTTTTTTTTTAAGAGATCTCAATGATTACCGGTTTTGTTTTGTTATGAGATTTCAATGACAGTCAGTTTTTTCCCTTTACGAGATTTCAAAGACAGTTGGTTTTGTTCCTTTGCAAGATTTCAAAGAAGGACGGTTTTGTTCTGTTATGAGATTTTAATGATGGTTGGTTTTGTTCCTTTTTGTTGTTGTTCCTATTTCCATTACGAGATTTCAATGATGGCGAGCTTTGTTTCATTGTAAGATTTCAATGATGGTTAATTTTGTTACTTTGTGAGATTTCAAAGATGGTCAGTTTTCTTCCATTGAGAGATTTTAATTAACAGTTTTGAGATTTTTTTTTGAGGTTTTATGCTGTGATGAAATGTCAATGATGGACGTTTTTTCTTTACAAAATCTCAATGACGGTCAGTTTTGTTTGATTACGAGATGTCGGTCAGTTCTTTTTAGTGCGCCTGCCTCCCATGCTGGTGATCCACGTTTGAGTCTGCTCAGAGTAGGGCAGTTAGGACTGGGTGGGGTTATATTAGTGCCATGACCCAGATGGGAGTGAAGGTTAAGGTGGTGAGTGTAATGAAGACCAGCTAGTAGAGAGTTGTACAGGTAAACCTCACTCACTGACCTCAAGAGGCGCACTAGCAAAGGAAGTTAGAGACTGTGGTCTTTAGTCTTCTTGTTAGAGTGCCTGCTTTTTTTTTCAGATACCAAATATTTTGACAATCAAATACACATATACACTTTTGGTGATGCAAGGATTAGTGTTTGGCCAGAGTTTTTGTTGCATTAACACTGTTCTAACCAGCAGGGGCCACCAGCGTGTGGTGTTTCAAATGCTTCGAAACAGTGAATCTTTTTGCAAAGCGATTGGTTCAATTTTTTTTTTTTGAAGCTTTGAAAAGCCTAGTTTCTCCCATCACAAGTGTAATGTATTAAAAAAAGAGTTTTTTTCCAACATGCGGATGTGCTATCAACAATTCACCCTTTGCTAGGAGTTGGATTGACAGGCGATCTGACCAATCGTAAAGCTCAATCTGCCGTTTTGTCCGACAAATTAACCAAATTGTAGAGTTAGTAGATTGACATTGGTGGACTTGTAACTGACACAAGCTAGTGAGAACTGTGCAGATAAACTTGCACTAGAGACTGTGGTTCTTGTTAGTGGGCCCGCCTCCCATGCCAGCGACCCGGGTTTGAGTTCCGCTTGGAATGGTTCAGACTGCACAGGTTACAGACATACATTTAAAACATGGTGTGTTTTGAAATCTTTCTGCGGTTAGAAATATTTTGTAACAATATAAAATTAATAATTTTATTCAGTAATGATGTTAAACTTATAACAAGTGATTGTAAAGGTTTATATTGTTTGAAAAGATTTATTTTTTGAATAAATTCTGTTCTTTTTTAACCTTTTATTTATCAATGAATCCTGAAAAAAGTATCACAGGTTCCAAAAAATATTAAGCAGCACAACTGTTTCAGACATTGATAATAAAACAGCTTTGCATCACAGAAATAAATATAGTAGTCAACATTTGAAATGGATCAAAACCTTTCATCAAAGTTGTCCTAAAGCCTTCTTCTTAGGACAACTTAGTTCTTAGGATAACTTTGATTAACTTTTTTGATCCACTTCAAATGTTGACTACTGTAATATTTTAAAATCTATTAAAATAGAAAACAATAATTTTAAATTGTAATAATATTTCACAATATTACTGCTTTTCTCTATTTTGATCAAATAAATGCAGGCTTGATGAGCTTATGAGACTTCTTTCAAAAACATTAAAAAATAGTAATGAAAAACGGTAGCGACTATTTGGTGATGTGATCCACAAAAACCTATTACATGGTGAAATTTTACCTATTACCATACCTGATAACAAATGAAAGTTCCAAATCTGTTTTTATTTCTTTCATAGCTTGTCTATAACAAAAGTTGTGGTTATCTGAAGTCAGCTGATCGCTATGATTTTCAAGAACAGAATTTTGAGAAAAACAGGTTTAAATACTGTCACCCCCTTTTTTCGTATAGACATGAAAATGCACTATCCAAACTTAAATGGTTGTAATTCAAGAATGCTTTGGAATAAGGTTGGTTTTGTTTTAAATAAGACACTTGGCAGATTATTGTAGAAGTGAAATAAATTATGAAAGTGAAATTAAAAAAAAAAAAATTATAGAAGTTTAAGTTTATGAAAAGGTAAAAATATAATTGTTTATGTTTTATAATAATATATTACAAAACATGTTTTACTCTTAAACTGCAAGAAAATCAAAGCCAAAAATATCAACATACCAAATTTTAGGTTGATATCTCAAAAAAAAAAAAAAAAAGAAAAAAAAAAGAGCTTTCAGTAAGATTTTGTTTGGGCGCAGTACCAAACTTTTTCACTAGATGACATCCGAGCTCCATTACTGACAATTTAAGGGCGCTTTTGAATTCAACCTCTAATAAACACATAATTAGAACATGTGCATTATAGCTCGTCACCGCATCACAAATGGCGAATCTATCATTCTTTTCTTTATATTTAAAACATTTTCAGACCTTTTTTTCTCAAAAAAAAAAAAAAAAAAAAAAAAAAAAATTGATTGGATATTATACTTTGAACTCTTGGCATGAAAACAAATTGGTTTTCATATTTGGTGACTGATTTTCAAATAAAGTACAGAGGAGCAGTAATTTATTAATTTGCAAAAATAATATTTTCACTGCAAAAAAAAAAAAAAATGCTTTTCTTACTATTTTTGTCTTATTTCAAGTCCAAATATCTAAAAATATCTAAATATATATATCAAATATCTAAATATACATAAAATCCCTCCCTACACCTTCCCCTAACCCAATAAACACTTTTTAATATTATTAAACACTTGTTTGCAATTTATTTCCACTTTTAGAACATTATTTTCATTTTTATTGAAATTAAATGCGAGCTCGTCAAAAGGCGGATTCGAACTCGCGTCGATCGCGTTAAAAGCCAAGATTATAAGCCTTATTTGCTATTGCTGCGCCATTGACGATATTAAATCTCATTTTACAAGACAACCAGACATTGGTGGGTGGAGCCAGGGACGCTATTTGCACTTACTGTAAATAGACACTTCGTGAAATGCGCGGTAGAGTGCTTCCATGTATGTTGTAAGAACTAAATAAAGTAGGCTAATATATTATTTGTGATGTGAAACTAACTAACTAACTAACTGTGCTGTAGGGATTATTTTTGCCCCAGGGTTACACCCCTTATTTTCTGGGGTCTATTTTAACCCTTTATTCAGTACAGTTTATGGCGACTGTACTGGGGCATTGGGCGGTATGTGATGTGCTGTATGGATTATTTTACACCAGGGTTACACCTCTTATATTCTGAGGTTTATATTAACCCTTTATACAGTACAGCTTATTGCGACTGTACTGGGGCGTTAGGACCCACTCAGGCCACAGGTTGATCAGACCTGCTAGCCTCTCTAACACCACTTCCTGCAGCTACCCAGTCTCCCAGAAGGTCTCCCATCCAGATACAGACCGGGCTCAACCCTGCTTAGCTTCAGTAGGTGTGCAGGTGAAAGCTTCAGGTTGACCGCTGCAGGCGGTCAACCTGAAGCATCTTTTCAACCATAGACCCTCTTATGCAGCAAAAATATATGAGAATATACTATAATGCGATATATTGCATAATACAATTCCATGTATGGGAAACTAGTGCTTATATTTTTCAATGTAGGCTACTGCAAAATTTACATTGACCATGTGGGGCTATATATTGATACAATATTTAGAAATGAAGACAAAATTGCGTTAGGCTATATGTAAAATTCACAAAATGTCATCCTTTATTATATATATTGCACATACATGTTCCCACAAGCTATAAATATTTACGTATTTCTACACACATTCACGGAATACAGCAGATTTCTAGTTCCCAGCATGCTTTGCTTCTGACTGTTAAAGGAAGGGTCAATGTTGAAATTAAGTGTTATTTTATGTGTTTTGTTCAATATTAATATAGGGAGAGATCTGTGAGTGTTTAATGTTCTATTATTTAAAATGGTTTCTGTTATGTGTGAGTTTTTGGGGTTACCATTGTGCTGAAGAGTAGAGCCTGTGGCTAGGTTGAAATACAAAGACAAGCGACTGACATACAAACATGAATAAAGTTGATTGGTTTTTTGCTGTCTGGTTTAGTAACCTACATGCCGGTGTGTTTGCGTTTTAGAGGGTATGAAGTGACGTCATTTTCACGCGGGAACGCGTTCCCTCAGCTGGACTGAGCGGCAAAAAGAGCTGCTGCGTGACCGATTTTAATAGAGGAAGCTGCAAAAACGCGAATGAAAACTAGACTAAAAGTTGGGCTCGGTAGTGCTTTTTACAACTTGTCAAAGAAACTTAATGTATGGATACTGACATGCAGCCAGGAATTGTATTTCCTGACATTTAGATGTGCCTGATTTCGACGCCGGGGAAATAGGCTACATAAAGCAAATCTGCCCGTAAATCGGAGTGATCACATATCAGTATTATATATCGTCATATCGTCCAGCCATAAAACTTGTAGGCCTATAGTTTACTGGTGTTTATTTAAAAACACCCAATTATGCAGAATATAAGATGGTAAAATATTTAATTGATGAGTTGTCAATAGTATATAGGGTATGATTTTACCCCAAAATCCAACATTTTTGACAAAATGATAACTCCAGATCCACGTCTGCCTGGAGTCCAGTTGTTTTGTGTGAATTGCAGCGATCCATTTGCTTCTTTTTTTTCTGTAGCTTTCGGCAGTCTGTAAAAATATACCTCAGATTTCTTGTCAAATCTGTTTGTACAGTGAGTCGCAAAGCTCTTTCCCGTTTTGGATGTGTTTTGTGTTTTTCGTCGCATTAACGCTGAAAACCAATGCTGCCACTCAGTGCGCGTAACCGCAGTCATAACGGCCGACGGTGACGTCACGTGCATACCCTCTATTGTTAACTACATGTAAGATAATACATGACATAAAATTCACAACATATAAAGGTATATTGCCGTGTGTGTATGTACTGCTTATATCAGTGTTCTCAAACTCAATTCCTGGAGAGCCACAGTTCTGCACCAACCCTAATCAAACACACCTAATCCAAGCAGGTGTGAGTTGGAGATGGCTGAGTTTGAGACCACTGGCTTATATGTTCAATAAATTTATGAACATGAAGTACCAAATCTTATCACATGAATTAAATGTTTCAAGATCTCAGCAGAGGAGGATTAAACAACTCCACAAACTGCATTACTAGCTTCACTTTTGACTAGACAGATTGACTTCATTTCACCATTAAATAATCTTGTTTCTGTTTGGGACAGAAACAAGATTATTTTTCTTACACCATTGGCAGATAATTTTGCTTGTTTTAAGCAAAAACTCAGTTAATTTTATTATTGTTATTTTTTTGGATTTAAGAGCTTTTAAATATTTAGACTGGAAACAAGGCAAAAAAAGTTTTTTTATTTTTGTGGCATAATACATTTACATCATGGTATAACACAGAAATTCAAAAACTTAAGAAAAAAAAAAAAACAAACATGACACAAAAACATCAAGAATCAGCACATGAATCTCAACAATGGTGACAATCAAAAGTGTCATGCCGCAATGCATGCTGGGAACAATAGTACAAAACTCCCAGCATGCATCACAGCATGAATAAATTATGCAGCTGAATTGTCCTATTATTTTCTTTCATTTTTTTTTCTGTCTTTTTGTAGTTTTTTTTTTTTTTTTTTTTTTTTTTTTTGTGATGTCCAGAGTTGATCTGATTGTCTGGATATTTTGTTGTCACCATTGTTGAGATTCATACTCTGATTACTGATATAGCTCTTGTGTTTCTGTTTGTCTCTCTCTCTCTTTTTTTTCTGTTCTTTTCTTTCCTTTAGCAATTATGCTTGTTAATGGGCTTGTTAATGCTAAGCTGATTCTATAAATAATATAAAGATTTTGTGGTTCAGATAAGGTCCAGTTCTGGTTTAGTTCTTTGCTCTTGGCTGACATGTGGCATTGCTATGTCCTGCTTGTGTCCACCTAAGTGCCATCATTCCACACCACATGTGGCTAAAATCTAGGCTGGCACAAAGTTGTTATCTAGTATGATAGAATTGTTGCAATTAATTTATTTTGGCAATTGACTGAATGTGTTTCATTTTTTCAGTTACAGTCTAGGATTGAGGAAAAATAGTCAAATTACTTGACCTATTCCACCACTAATTACAATTAAGTACAATGAATTGTTTTCAGTTGTTTTGTAGGCACTAAACAGTCCAGCAGGCTGCTAACTTTTTTTTTTTTTTTTTTTTAAATGTTTAAATAACAGACATGTGCCTCCCCAGACTGGTTGCTGGCTTCTGCCTGGCTACCCCTAAGTATCTTGGATCTGCCATATCTTGGATCTGTATAGCAGAGTGGAACATCAATGCTGGTCTGTAGGATTTAACAGGACTCCGCTTTGTTACAAAAGACTGCCCCCTGGTGGCTAATTATGCTCAGCTTTTTTTTTTTTTTTTTTTTTTACATGACCTTTTAAATAAAAGAAATGAATACTTTTATTCACCAAGAAGACATTAATAAACTGACAGTAAAGGCAATTATAATGTCACAGAAGATTTCTTTTTCAGGTAAACAACTGTTGATCATTGACAATATTTGCTTGAGCAGCAAATCAGCATATTAGAATGATGTCTGAAGGATCATGTGACACTGAAGACTGGAGAAGACTGTATTTTTGATTAAAATAAATGCAGCCTTGAGCATAATAGACTTCTTTAAAATAAAATAAAATGTAAAAATCATACTGACCCCAAACTTTAGAATGGTAGTGTATAAAAATCTCTCTTTCAATAAACAAATTAAATCTCTCTTTACAGTACGAACATATTATGAAAGAATACAGGGCTTATGTGTTGAGCTTTGTGAGTGAGACTATGTGGATGAGGCCATTGCTTTACTTTTGACAAAAGGGATGACTTCATCTTTTCTGTACCATTAGGATTCGTGAAAGAGCCATTTCTCCTCTGTGCTGAATGTGCTTTGAGATCAGCGGAGGGAAACATAGGGGAGGGAATGTGCTGTGAGCTATTCTCCTATTTACTTTTATGGCTCTTCCGTTTTCCTCAGTGTGGTAGCAAAATAGAGCCTGGGGAGAGAGAGAGAGAGAGAGAGGGAGAAATGCCAGTTACTGCCAGTCTGCTATGGAGTGCTTTGGCCTTGCCTCTGTTCTTCCATAGCAACTCATGAATTGCATGTGTGTACATGTGTTTGTGTGCATGAGTCTCTCCAATTGCAAATTTACTACAACAAACAATTCATTCATGAGCAAATATTTCTCTCGAAATCCTTACTAACAGATGAGAAACAAAAAAAGTTAGTGACAAAATAAAAATGAAAATGCATAAATAAATAATAAATTAAATAAATGTATATTTCTACTAAAGCATGATATGCCAGGGTTGTGAAAAGTCTGAAAATCAGAGTCATTAAACTCTCCATAAGTCCACATTTACGGCCACCTTTCCATTCTGCAACTCCCATGTCTGTTCTGATAGATGGTGAACCAACTCAAACTTCTCACACTTCCACCCGGCTTCATGTACTTGCCATTATTATAGATGGGGTCTATTTGGCTCCATCAGTGCTTGTGGAGCACAGAGAGAGGAAAGCTTTTCATGTGGAGGCTGAGTAAATAATTTGTGTTCCATAGAGAGGGAAAATGGGTTCATATTTTCATCATAATTGACACCCTCACAACAGGGAATTACTCTCATTTTTGTTGAAGCTAGGAAAATGTAAAAAAAAAAAAAAAAAAAAAAAAAAAAAATACAGTCTGCAAACTGCTCCATATATCACTGTAAAATTAAAAACTACAGCAGTAAACAAAACCGCAGACCTTTCAAAAAGAGAATAAGGCCTTGTCTCTGAGGCCATTATGGAATGCTCATGGCCTTGCTTCAAATACAAAAGATCATACTTTTGCCACTACTTTTTCAGCTTCAAGTTTAGAGTAGAAAAATTTGGTGTTGGTAAGATTTTTAATGATTTTTAAAGAGGTCTTTTAATGCTACACTAAGACTGCATTTATTTGATTGAAAATTACAGTAAAAAGGGTGATGCAAAATATATTATTCCAATATAAAATAACGATTTTCTATTATAATATATTTTAAAATGTAATTTTTTTTCCTGTGATGGCAAAGCTGCATTTTACTCCATACTTCAGTCTTCAGTGTCACATGTCATGACCCCTCAGAAATCATTCTAATATGACGATTTGGTGCTCAAGAAACATTTCTTATTATTATCGATGTTGAATACAGTTGCTCTGCTAAATATTTCTGTGAAAACTTAGATTTTTTTAGGGTTCTTTGATTAATGTTCAGAATAACAGCATTTATTTGAAATTGAAATATTTGGTAACAGTATAAATGTCTTTACTGTCACTTTTGATCAAAAAGAAAAAAAAAATCTTACTGACCACAAACATTTGATAGTGTACATTTATAAAATTACTGTATATTCTTTTTAGCAATGTCTTCAAAAAAGCTAGTACGTTAATCACATGAAGTACAACACAACACCAGCATCCATACAGTAGGAGATTCAGTAGAGTAGACTTACTGATATAGTTTATGATCTTTAAACTGTAAGAGTACACATATTTAGCCGAGGCAGTGGAGTGTGTTTGCCATGGAAACTGACTTATTGGGCAGATGGCTGATCTGGTATAAACATTCCTCTCTAGTTAAACTTTGACCTCCACTTAATCACCTCTGTGCTCTATTACTGTATATAAGCTATACAGTATATTAAAGTCATACCAACATGAAATATATGTGGCACAGAAAAGTATTTAAAAGGCTCACTTTGTTGTTGGTGTTCCGGATCCCAAAGCAGTCAAGATAAAATAGCCTAAAGAGGCTATGAGTGATGTTGATGAAAGCTGCAAATGCCTTTGAAACCAAATCCCCCTCAACACAAGCCATGAAAGGACCAAGAGTCTATGGGGAAATGCAGGAATGGAGCCCCCTGTTCTGTCAGATACCATATTTGTTTCATTCAAACCCCTCTCAATTCCCACAAAATGGTATTTCTTCTATATGACTAAAGCTGTTTACTGCATTTTAAATTAGCATTTTTGCACCTTTGGAAGAGTCATGCTCTTATGAAAGTGTGCTTTAAAAATTGATTTTAATATTTAGTGACAGTTCACTCTGCCTCTATCACATCTGATTTATAGTTTGAATCTGGAAGTGAACACAACTGACAGATTTGATAATATGAATACAAGTATTAGACTTGCATTTCCTGCAGGCAAGTAAGAATGTTTTTTTCTTTGCTGATAATATTCTGCCAATAAAAAAATGTAGGCAAATAAACTAATGTATAATTCTAAACTAGGAAAATAACGCATGTAATTGTTTTGCAGGGAGGGGTTCATAAAGTATACCAATCATGCAGATCAATAATATAGCAAAATAGTTCCATATCATAAGAAAGCATTACTGTCCCAGCATTCATAATAAGCAGCAGTGGACAGTCATACATCATTCTGTAAAGCCTACATTCAAACTGATGCTAAGATGATCTCGTCTACGTTACAAAATGTATCTCAAAAATTGATACAATAATGTCATGGTTGACCAGATGGTGGAGGATTGTAACACTGAAATTTACTTTTACTGGACCTACAAATATTGCACACAATGGGATGAAGCAATGACCAACATTCATGAAAAACTCATTTTGTTTGACATTCATTTATGCAATATAGGGAAAGTTTTTTTTTTTTTTTTATGTTTGTGGGTGTATAGTGCACATTATGTTTAATGTGCTTTTTGACAGTATAGTGTCCCCATCACTATACCTGGGGTGTTAGGACCCACACAGACCAAAGGGGGGGCACCCCATGCTGGCCTCACTAACACCTCTTGCAGCTGCAACCCAGTTTTCCCAGGAGGTCTCCCATCCAGGTACTAACCAGGCTCAGCCCTGCTTAGCTTCAGTGGGCAACCAGTCTTGGGCTACAGGGTGATATGGCTGCTGGTTAAAATAGTCAACGTAAATACAATGGTTCAACCTTAATGTTATGAAGTGGCGAGAATAATTTTTGTGCTCAAAAAACAAACAAAAATAACTGTATTCAACAATTTCTTCTCTTCCATGTCAGTCTCCAATGCAGCTGACGTAGTAAACACAGTGCAGCACTTCCGTGTTCTACGTCAGAGCGGCGACTCATTATTGGCTGGCTCCTGCGTCAGCATCACACGCATGCGCCGTGCTGCTCATGTGTACAGCGTCGGCCAATACTGAGTCTGCAAACAAATTTTTGTTTGTTTTTTTTGCAGCACAAAAAGTATTCTTGTCTCTTCATAACATTAAGGTTGAACCACTGTAGTCACATGGACTATTTTAACAATGTCTTCACAGCCTTTCTGGGCCTTGAAAGTGGTAACTGTGTTGCAGTCTATCGGAAGCCAGAAGGCTCACAGATTTCATCAAAAATATCTTAATTTGTGTTCAGAAGATGAACAAAGGTCTTACGGGTTTGGAACAACATAAGGGTGAGTAATTAACGACAGAATTTTCATTTTTGGGTGAACTAACCCTTTAAAGGAAAATGAAGAAAAATTAATTATTTGATTACTTTTTTATTATTATTTTTTTGACTGCAAGTAAGATCCATCTTTTTTTTCTTACCAAATGGACCCTCATGGGAGGAAAAGAAAAGAAGAAGAAAAGAAAAAAAAACATTAAAGGGATAGCTCACCAAGAAGATATTTTGAAGAATGTTGGTAACCAGTTGACGGTAGCCATTGACTTCCATAGTAGGAAAAAAACAATACTGTGGAAGTCAATGGCTACTGTCAACTGTCTGGTTACCAACATTCTTCAAAATATTTCCTTTCTGTTCAACAAAAGAAAGAAACTCATACATGTTTGGAACAAATTGAGGGTGAGTAAATGATGATCTCATTTGTGGGTGAACTATCCCTTTAACAAAAACCATCTTAAAACAAGTTGCTGCCTGGCCAAACTGCTCAGCAGCATGTCTGATCAAATCCTTCTAAAAACCAACCAAAAGAGCAGCCTGGGAAACCAGATGTGTTTTTTTTTTTTCTTTTCTTCTTCGTCTTCCTCTTCAGCAGGAGAGGGAGAACGTATCAGCCCATAGACTAAACAGCAATAGCTTAATACCCCTATTCGGTCACGTTATTCATTAAATCTACAAAGCAGTACATTGGAATGACTAGTAGCTATGATAAAGTACCAATACAGACAGCAACAAATATTCATATCAACGTGTATCACCTACAAATGGAAACACTTGTGCTGAGCTCCCAAATGTCTACATGATTTCTGTGCACTGCTTAATATGTTTGTAAACGACATCAATCCTGTTCTGCAATGTAAGCGCGTGCTCTTCAGACAGAGAGCCCAGCTCGCGCGCCAACGGTTCCCTCGCGCGGTACAGTTCACACAGCAGCTTTGCGCTGTTTCCGGAGCGCTTCATCTCAGATATACGCCGGACTGTACTTCTCCGAAATATACACGATGAACTTAGCAGTACTGTGTGATATCGTTCCCACAGGTCAAGCACTCTGTATCCGTGAATAAGCCCTGCCTCGTTATCAATAAAAAGCAAATGTCCATTGATTGTTTTGAGAAGGTTATTAGTGGTCCTCTCCATTACGCGCGCGTCCCATTGGAGACTGAAAATGTGACTAACAATTCTATCAAAGTTCGCTGTTAAATAATCAAATAAGATTAGATCACTCCACTGCATTAATTCAACCAGATATGCTACAGTCATGTTCGATATAGTCTCAGCAGAGAGTTGCAGTCCTCCCCCTTGCTGTTTTCGTAAATGTAATGGAATAAACACTTCAGTGACATTTGGGATGAACTCAGTAAGAGACACAATGGCATTTGGCGACCATTCTAATGCCTCGATATTTTCTCGCACACTTGCCCACTGCTCACTGGACAGGTTCAGTTTGGAAAGCGCCAAGGGCGGAAGGTTAGAAATCCCAAGCAGTTCCGCCAGATAATACGAGAGCGTTTCGCCCAACACTTGATCCGCGTCGATTCCGTATCGCACGCATGCTCTCGTGCCGTCGGCGAAGGTCGCGAGACGGTTTGTGGGTCTGCCGCAGCCCGCTTCAAGCACAACCACCCGAGCGTCCCGAACTTTATCTCTCCATTTCCTCTCGTGCTCCACGCCAAATACACGAGTGGAGAGACCTTCCAGCCACGCGCTCCAGAAGACCCGGTGCTCGACCACGTTATCCAGAATGAACGGGGAGCGAATATGAAAACTTTTTCCATCGCGAAATCCTGAGTTCCCTGGCGCGTGTCTTTTGGAAACGTTTACCTGCTCGTTTGCAACAGAGAACACAACGCCAGAGCCTCGTTCAGTGGCTTGTTGGACAAATACGGACCAAAGATGCAACTTAACATTTCCTATCCAGGTAACTATTCCAAGCCACATACAAAGTGACGCGCATAATTTCACCTTGCCGGCTTTCATGATTTCAAAACGCATTTTTGTCCATTTCGCTTTATATTTGCATCTTCTTACATGAGTCTCCTATGGTTGAAATATAATCATTATGAATGCTCCTCTCCTGTGCGATGTTCCCTGTCTCTCCTCCCAAACTCTTTCTGTGTTCAGCACAGCTACAATCGCATGGACGCGAACCATGTGACCAGATCATGAGACTTGACAAAATGTCGTTTCATATTTCTCTAGGGGGAATGAGTATGGAAAAAAAAACGAAATTTGACGAGAATGTTTAAACTTTTCTGGTAAATGCACAGGTAACTATTTGGATTTGATATATTTACAGACTTGTCTATCAACAGTAGGCTAGCTATTTACATATGGAGTAAACGCCTCTGACTGAGGTTTGGCGACATATTGGTTACATGGCGTGTTAGTTGGAGGGTTGTTACTTAAAGGTGCACTTTTTGATAATTAAAACGTTTTTGAAGATTCCTGTCATAGTCCGTCAAAAAAGGCTGTTTTATTTGACATGAAGTGGGTTGCTGCCCTCAAATTTACCACCATATTGACTTCACATGGCCAGTGCCATGCAGTTTAAAAAGTTATGTGCCCTTCAAGTGGAGTTGGAAATATGGTAATAAAGAGTTGCAAGCACATGAATGACCAAGCAAAGTAGTATTTACAAGTAGGAAACTCTGAATTTTAGATGATACACAAGTTGTAACAACCTAAAGGGCATATCATTTTGAAAATATGGCAGAAACACTGAACTATAATATAGATATAATCTATCAACCTTCAATGTAAATGCGTATGCAACCATCCGTTGTGCTGCTTGATATTTGTCATCATATTATTTTAATTCATTATCGTCATAAACACACTGGTTTGTAGGGCATATTTGTTATTCTTCTAGTTACATATAGCAGCCAATGAATCAAAAAATAGCTCACATCCACATTGCAAAAAATACATATTCATTTTACATCCACATTGCAAAATGGATATATAAAGATCAGTAAGCAGAAAGCAAGCCTGCAGTGAATGGTGTAAAGTGAATTACTCAACTTTCACAGTTTGCTTTACGTAACAAAAACATTTGTTATAGCATGTACAAATAAGGTATAGAAATTGATATTTTTCATCATTTTGAATTCAGATGTAGTTATTTGGGTTTATTGTTCACAATTTGATTCATATGTTTTGTTTAGGCTGCTTCCCTGTTGTTTCCAATTTGAATGCGAGACATGTCGTAATAATGAACGCCCGACTCAAGGAACGAGTTTCCCAGGTGCACTTGAAGGCAGCATTTCTACGACTTATAATAATGATTAATTTATATAGTGCTCTTAGCCAGTGCTCAAGGCATAAATATAAAAATGCATCTAAATAAAACAGCACTATAAAAGTATAAAACTTCATGGATAATGTCCTGGCAGAAAATGACCGGTACCTTTTCTGTTTTTTTTTTTTTTTTTTTCTATAATTTTTTACAGTGAAACAAATCAGATAATATAACAACAAACATATACAATATAGTATACATACAACAGACACAACATTACAACTGACCCTGAGTCAACAGAATAGTCCAGAGTGATGGTATGGATCAGTATATGTGTGCGATCCACCAGACAGTCCAAACACAGTGAGTTTAAAAGGAAACATAAAATGTCAAAACAAACATTCTTTGCTAGAATCATGAGACAAACTTCAACAATCTGCAGCTCTCACACCACAGATTGGGAATAAATGTTGGGACATCAAGTGCATAAACACATGATGGTCACAGCTGCCACACTGCAAAATGCGTCCAACTCAGCCACTGCAGAGAGAGAACTCGCATAGACAGTGAATTGCAACAGGCAGTCATGTACGAGCACACACTATCAACAACATGTACAAAATAGCTGAAATTGACTCCAAGAATGATAATGGATGATAATGAAAAATAGGAAAAGTAACAAGATAACTTGTGAAGGTTGTGAAGATGCAGCAATAAGTAAACAAACTTCATGCATCCATTCCAGTAGGTGTCAGTATAAAATCCAAGAACACTGGTAGTATTGGCACAAGAGCTAGCTGAACATAACTTACAGAATGCACCTTTAAATAACACAATTTATTGATCAAAGACATTTCTAACATTTAAAGACCAATGCTGGTGTCATTAAAACTGGTTTTGGGTGGTTGTATCAAAACATTCTGTTTGACTTGTTACTTGAATGCACTGCCAGACATACAGCTGGTCAGATCATGTTCTCAAAATGTCTGGCATGGAGCATGAAAAAGCTGCAGGTGTTGTGCCTAAATCCTCCCCCTGCCACCATTCTGTCACTCTTCAGATGAATGCACACACACCAACTTTGGAGCTTTGCACCTGCTGGGAAGACTAGGATATGTTGTGATATTAGTGTGTTGGTGTGTTGTTATCATGGAACATAGCTAGACCAAATCAAAATCACAAAACTGTTACTTGTATAAAGTTCTGCTTTACATAAAATGTAATGTTTTGAACATCATTATTTAATGAATACAAAAACAGCATTTATTCTGTAAAACCCTATAGCTTTGGTTTTTGCTCTCAAGATAACAAGTCTGCACTGTCAATGAAAACCAATCAAGCCTGTCTGTATGGAGATGTTGTATGTTGTATTATGGCTGGCTGCGTTGACAATGAGGTCTGTCTTTGCTAGGTTGGGTTATAGGTGTTGTTCTTTCATCCTGGCCAATTTGTCTGAAAGGAGATTGGTTCAGAGAGCTGGTC